>NC_141700.1:652362901-652962901 GCF_964263255.1 Lissotriton vulgaris
GCCTAGATTTAACCCGGAGGTGGAAATAGAAACCCGAAGGTCTACTCAGCACAAAGTGGAGCCGGTGAGGCAGGACTCGTGGGCAGCAGCACTCAATGGGCTTTCAGCTCTAAGGAACAGCAAAGCAGGGTTGGGGCCGCTGAGTCGTCTTCACCTCCATGTGCATCACGGGTGCAAGAGGGAGGATTGTATTTTATACAGCAAACGCTACAGCAGTTTGGAAGTTTCATCCTGCAGCATTCTACTTATTAATGCACTTTAGAAACATGAAAGGCTGAGTTGGCCCCGTAGAGTCCCAAACTACTAATATGTACCTAACACATAAAGATCTAAACAAAAAAAAGTTTTCTACCTTACAGGGCTACGTCAGGGTCTAGCCCAACGTTCATCAGAAACAGTTCTCCATAAAGCCCACATACCGTACGAGAAACATGAACGAACCCTTGTAGCAAGCTGAGAGGTGTTTCCGGAATCTTTCTAATGTAAACATCCGCTGATGACTAGGTAGAGAAGCCAAAAGACTGGTGAACAATCAGAGCAAACAAATGTGAATTGATGACTAGGTAAAGAAGCCGAAAGGCTGGTGAACAATCAGAGCAAACAAGCGTGAATGTCTCCGGCCCAGCCCTTCCAACCACAAAAGGCACCAACAAGTGCGGAAATATTCTGTTTTAATTCGAACAGTACACCTCTAATTAAGTGAGGAGGTCAAGTAGCTAAATTGGTCTCAGATGACCTTGGTTCAACCTCGATTCCGACAGTTGCTACACGGTGTAATCCTCGGCAAACATCCAGTTTCCCTTATCTGCCAGCTTTGGGAAGGTCAGAAAAGGCCTAACTGCAGTCATGAAGGTCTAAAGAAGACAAGCAATGAACAGCTTACCTGACTCATGCTCTAACAAAAAGCATCCGGCCACTCTCAGGCAGCTAGGAACAGATGACAGTATGAGGACCCAATGGTACAGTTTCAGTGCTGGGAGGCAGAGGCAGGAAGAAGAAAACGGAACAAAAGAAGTGGACAGAAAATAAGGCAAGGTTCACAGCAGGATTGCTTACAAACAGTGTAGTGTAGTTCCTATATTCCCAATAGGCTCTGCGCTTTGGAATAATATATCCTATAGATTTGACGTAGGACTTAGGTCGACTAGGTCTCTATCGAATCTATTAGACTTAATTGTGAGTGCCAGCTACCTCAGAGGTCACTAGAAACTTTCTCGAATTCACAAGAAGGGATTAGTTTCTGACAACCGCATAAACATGACAACTTTGTTTCCCCAAGATAAAACTGATCTTTAGAGTCATGGAAACAATAGATAAGTATTTCACTCAGTCAATCGTGCATGCTTTGTTTCACAAGAGGTGCAGATAGAACAGAGAGACGGGCATTTTCAATAAAAGTATTTATTGAACAGTCTTCTTTCTCATGCAAACGAAACGAACTGCTACAATCATAATACTGGTTGCAAAGTATAATGCATACAGTAAAAAGAGTATTATAAAATAATACTGTAAAAGCACGGTATGGTTTCTAAGCCATAAAATACATACATAAATAACAAAGACTAAATGTAGTCAACTGGTGCTTCTAAAATACGCCTACCCCAATGTACCTAACCTAAGCCTGGTATGAGGGAAGAAGTAAGTGAGGTGTAGCATAGGTTTAGTTTCTTTGCCAAGAATCTAACCAAGATTTCTCTCAGGGTCTAATCAGCTCCGTACCTTGGTTTTTAGAATGAAGGAGGTCTGGTATCTCTGTCTTGGGACTCGATTTCCCAATACCCCGCAAGGGGAGCTTGGAAACACTGGAGCTGGATTCTCCGCAAGAGAAAGGCAACCTCTCTGTCAGTGCGTCAGCTGGAGGGTCTGCTTCCTTCGGCACTTGCTGTAGCAAGCTGCGTCGGGCAAGTAGATAGTCGAACTGCTCCAAACCACTGTGTGTTTGCTAGGGCAAGTGTAGGCATATTTATACCTTGAATGTGCCTAGATTGACGTAAAGTCGGACATAATAACGTCACCAAAGAATGTAGTTCTTTGAAAACACCATGATTTCTAGGACAAATCAATATTCAAGAAAGGGGATGTCCCTGACTGTTGAAGTTGAGTTTTTCCAAGAAATCATTGTGGCTTTTTGGAACTAGTGGAAGTAGCCATGCCTGTATTTGGACTGGATGGGTTATGTTGAAACATGGTCATGATTTCTTTGCCTATATAAGGGCAAGATGATTTGTACCTATAGAAGGGCATGAATCGGGAAAATTACACTAGGGTCCTAAAAAACAAGCAGGGTATCAACATCCGTTGGCAGTGCTGATGGAAGTGTTAGACAGACGTCCAACACACATTCTTCTCCACATAGCAGGCATCGTAGAACAGGTAAGATGCAATGTTGCCAGATTGGTCGGAATGATAGGAACCACATGGTATTCAGGTCTCTTAGACAAGCCAGGCCCAGGATCTGTATCATGCACTCATGACACTTCATTGCCAGGAGAGTGTTCTCAATGGTAATATGGGTGTCGTTGCTGACCGGACTTGCCATATCGAGCAGGAGAAATAAGAATAATATTCCTGCTACGAGTCCCAAAATGAGAGGCAGGCCGCCGAACACAGAGTGCACGAAGTTTGGAAAAATGCCTAGGACTGCTTCAAAGGATGCTAATAGTCCCGAAAAAACGGTCTTAAATACATGTACAATACCACTGGTATCAGACATGTTTAAGATACGACCTAACATTTCTACGAAATATATGGGGCAGTTTGTTGATAATAGGGCACGTATCTCTGCAGAGGACCTTGCAACTTGTAGTTCATACGTCTCTTTAGACGAGGTCAGTGGCACAGTTTATTGTAAAAGAATGGCTTTCATTCTGCTTAAAGTACCAACTCAAATAGAAGAGATTTTCAGTGAAGGCCAAAGCGGTGACTCCCCGTCTGTTTTAGCTTTAGGAAACAATACTTGCATACAACAAGTGACCCTGGCTTACACAGTTACGAGATAAGGTTTTCCTGGCATCATTTCACAACAGCTTTGATCATTCAACATTTTATGGCTCCCGTTAGAAAGCTGCCTAAAAATTGGATCTATCACTGCTGCTGGAGAACCTTGCAGGTGGCAGGATAAATTGTTCGAAGAACCTTTACAGGCCCCATGTAAATTAATACCCTGGCATAAGAGTGTACAACTTAGTGCACTTTTGCATTGTGTACCACTAAGAAATACCTCTTTTCCCCCACTCCATCATCTGTGTGTGTATGGTAATTACCAGGTTGACTTTATGTATTCTTTACCCAACCTTTCATAAACAGCAACTGGTATATGTTTCTAACAGTATTGAAAGTTGAACATTGTGGCAGGCAGAGTGATTATCCCTTGTATTATCCATTCTGTTGCAGGCTTTTCCGAAACAGTTTATGATAACCTTTCCAGTTTTTCAATGCTCAGCACCGTATAGTCTGCTTCTTTCTGTGCCAAACTGATTTGTTTATCTGTAAGGTTAAATACAGCAAACAATGACGTGGTGTTGATTAGACGCCATGGCACATATCCAGAACGAAGATTTTGCAACGTCCAGCCTAATAGCATTATAGAACGTAATTGTGACTGTCCATGCTGTAGCATGAGCAAGTCCTGTTCCATTATGTCAATTGCAGAGGATACTATGCTGTCCAAAGTATACATTCTGGATGACAGGGTTGTTAACCCATTGTCAACTACAGAGAGTGCTTCTCTAAATTAATACGACCAATTTTGTGTATTCTTTCTGCAGTCTCTGCCTGTGTCTCTTTCCAAGCTTCATTATAAATGACATATATACCTGCGTATATGAAACGTTTATAACGTTGTTTTGCAGGACCTTGTAAGAAGTCCCTTAAATCAACGCCATCTTTAAGTAAAGATAAGTGTTGTTTAACCTCTGTCAGTGTAGCTTTTTGTAGCCACTCGAGGCACAGTTTTCCTATACTGTATGTTGTTACTAACCCTGGATGTTGTCTCTGGACATATCTTGGATCTGGCCTAGTTACTGTAAACCCTTGTGTCTTGTGTCTTGTTCAGGAATCTATCTTGACAGTTATTCTTGTCTGTGGGCCAGATTAACCCTTTTTTCCATTCAGGATCAGTCCTGTTTTTAAGTAAAATAGTTTTTACGTCGTCCCCTCCTTCTGAAGTGTTTTTGCTATCAGATGTAGGTGTAGGTATAGACGGTTTGTTCAAATATTTTATCTTGGCTAGACGAAGGCAGGATGTCTGTTGCACAGTGTCATTCAAAAACATTATTTGTTCAGGGATAATGCAGGCTCAAAATAAAGCTTCTATTCCAAGTACTTGCCAGGCTTTTGAGCCCCAGACAGTTTTTGTTTCTATGTTGTCACTCCAAAAGTCAAACCCTAATGAGGACAGCTGGGCATTAAAGGCTGCAGAATAAATTTGCTTTGTATTGGTCAACATACTTTTCATTCCTGTCTTATTAACATTTCTAAAGTGAAATGTTTTCGGATTTGTGGTATTAAAACCTGAGAAGTCTCTTTGTTCACAATGAGATGATTTGTGTGGCTTCAGGAGCAAGTTGATGTTCTTACTTGCTGTGTCCATTTTACTATATCTTCCATTTATCAGCATCCCCAAAGTTAATACCATGATTAGCCAAAGTAGGAGAAAAAGTACGCCTAGCACAATCCAAAGTGCAACCCATGATGAAACCAGATAAGTTTTTTCAAGTTGCTGAAAGAGTTCTGTTACATGATCTTTAAAAGTTTTATTTGCTAGCGTCGTTTCAGGCTCACTGGGATCCTCAGAAAAAGGTATCAAAGTTGATGAAATAGCCAGAATTAGTTCTGTCAATTGTTGGAATTGCATCAGGAGTATTTGAAATCGCTGGGGCTACCAGATCCTTTGTCATATTATAGTAGTCAGATGCTACATCATTGTAGACGGGAGTGTCTTGACAAACTGTAATTTGGGTCTCAAGAGGCACAAGTTCCATAGCTTTATTGCTTAGTCCTTTGTTCTGTGCTGCAGAGTCTTTAAATATTATCAGTCTCTCAATCTAAACCTCTTGGATAGTAGCAAGATTTGGTCTTCTGCTACATATTTGTAGTCCACTGGGCCTACTAAATATTATCGGCCACATGATGTGGTTTGACCAGGTCGATGGATACAAACCTGTTCTCTTTTCTTTCAGCAAGGGGCGGCAGTAACACTGTACTGATCTGTGGATTGCTAGTACAAGTACTGGTTTTCTGTAAGAAGGCCCAGATTCCTTCTTATCCGCGATCTTTTCTCTGACTAAATCCCCAATCTTTGGAATCCAGATAGGCCTTGCTGGGACAGGTGGTTTCTCTTCAGTTGTCGTTGGCTTCTGTAATGTGTTGCTTAGACTTCTTGTTTCATTTAAGTCCTGCAAAGCAGCCAAACAGTCTTTGATATCAAAGGGTTTTTGTTCCACCACTGAAGTATGACGATCGAGGTCCTCGATAAGCATTCTAGTACCAAAAAGGATTTCATATGGAGTGATTCCACCCAGAGAATTTCTTGGCAGATTGTTTAAACTATGTTGGACACTTATTAGATGTTTGACCCACCCGTCACCCGAGCCTAATACCCTAGCTGTTATAAATTGCTTTATGTCCCGTTTTTTTCTTTCCACTACCGAATTTCCCTCAGGATGGAATGGACTTGAGTACCGCAATGCAACGCCCAGATTGGCCATGGCCTCCTTGTAAGCTCGAGAGCTAAACGCGGGACCCTGGTCAGAATGTAGCGTGCCGATTGCGTATGTGCCGATAAAGACTCGCAAATCTTTTATAACAGTTCGGGTGTCAGCCGAGCGCTGATGCCACATCCAAATTAATCTTGAGCATGAATCTACTGCGACCATGATATATTTGTAGTTACCATCCCTCTGTAAGGGACCACAGTGGTCTAGGTAAACACATGCTAATGGTTTATCTGAAATTAAAAGGGGCTTCTGCACCAGGCGTTTCACTGTTGAAACCTTCATTTTCTGGCAGATTTCACATTCCAAAACATAGTTTCTGGTCTGTTTCCTCATGCAAGGCCACCAGTATCTTTATTTTAATAATGACACTGTGGCGGAAACACCTGCGTGTGCAGAGGCGAGCCCTTTATGTACTGCTAAAATTAGTCCTAATCTGTGTTCCATGTTTGGAATTACTCTATCCCCCACTCCAGGAATTTGAGCAAAAGGAACATTATTTACATCAGTTATATATGAGTACTTGAGTGGAAAGCTTTTTGGTAATGTTTTACCAGTGTCTTTATTGGAAGCGGCGACAGCCTGCATTATTTCGCTGTCTATTTTTGTTTTTGAACGAGTGATTGAAGCCACAGAAGCCATTTGCACAGCTGCCTTCCCGGCTTCATCAGCCAATGAATTCCCTTCAACGTGAACGCCATCATGCTGATGACTCAGTGTATGAATCACGTGAGTCTTTTGTAGTTCTTTCTGTAATTGAACTACTTGTTCCCAAAGCAACTAATGCTTGATTGTGCCACCTTTTGCATCTTTGAAACCGTTTTGAACCCAAGTCTGCAAGTATTCATTGTAAAACTGGACGCAGTAATACGAATCGCACACTATGAGTGTGGGGAATTCGCGATCAGTATTTTCAAGCGCCATCTTGAAAGCCTGTAGTTCAGCTCGCTGAGCTGTACAGTCTCCAAGAGATTGAGTTTTGTGACCAAAGGTCTGAATTTACCATCACGCCAGAGACCTTCAACAATAGCGCACGCAGCACTATAAGCTTGTTTACCCCCAATTGCGGGTTGTGCTGATCCGTCTGTATGTATTATACATTCGTACTGTTCTAGAGGCAGAATCTCAGTGGGCAGAGGACATTCTTGTTCATATTGTAAAAATTCCTGAGTTTTTAAGTTGGGGTCAAAAACGTATTCAACGTCTGTTGCAGCAAGAGAGTTAACCAATTGTATCCATCTCAGATGTAAAGCCTTTGCATTTGGAATGCTTGCTTTTGTCACTGCCTCTGAGGCAGGTACAGGAGTTACGACCATTATGCATTTTCCCTGTGCGAGGGCTCTCGCTTTTGCTACTGCAGTTTGAACCGCTGTCAGAATTTTTTCTATTGAAGTGAATTTCATTTCAGCTTGTGTGTACAAGTGTGATTTGTAAGCATTTGGTACTTTTTCACCTTCATTAAAGGTTAAGTACGTGAATCTGCATCTTCCTGGGATTATTCTAATTACAAGGCTGCATACGTTTACGCGTGTCTGTAAATGTGATGTTGCTAACATGTCTGTTTGCACTGAACGCAAAATTTCTGTGTGTTTTGAGTCCAATTTGTTATTTTAAAATCAGGTTTGATTAATTCCTAGAGAGGATTAACCCTTTTTGCGTAATTTAGAATGTAAGTTCTTATGAAATTCAGGAAACCTAGAATTTACTGTAAGTTTTTCAGCGTTTTTAGAGGTTGGAGCAGCGCACACTTTTCTAAAAAGTTGGCTGCCAGGCTTTTGCCTTCACTTGATAACTCATATTCCAGAAAAAGAACGTTGAGGTGGGCAATTCTTGATTTCTTAAAGTTGAATTTGTACCCTTCAGAGGCGAATCCAAGGATAATTGTATTCACTCTGTTTCAAGTGCCTGTCCAAATCATCGTCTGTACGATAGATGTCGTCGACATAAGATAATGCCTCATCACATACGTTTGTAGTAACTCTGTTACTCTGGCTGAAAATAACCCCGGACAATTCTTGAATCCCTGGGGTAGACAACAGAAGTGACGTTGTATCCCCATAATTGAGAAAGCGGTCAAGTTCCTGCTTTCAGGTGCAATGTTTTGACAGAAGAAACCGTTAGAAATATCTAATGTTGTTTTATATTTTTTGCGCACAATGTTATTCATCAGTGCTGCACTGTGTGCATTTTGTACTGCAAATGTTTTGCAACAAGAGTTTAAATGTCTGTAGTCCAAAACTAGACAATATGTATTGTCTGGTTTGGAGACAGGAAACAAAGGACTGTTCATGGACGAGGTGCATGTTTCAATCACCCCTTGGTATTCAAGTTGATCTAAGATCTCCTTGACCTGTTTTTTAGCTTCTTGCTTAACTGGATACTGCCTCTGAGCAGTTGGTTGATTTTTTAACGGGATTTTGTGGTGAGGAGAATCTTCATCCCATTCTACATGCTTTTCATATAATGCTGGAGCCGGGGCTACAGCCCATTTTCTGGCATAGGTGTATTTTAAATGAATTGGAATATGATTAGAGAAGCCTGGCATAATGATGTCTTCGCCATGTGGGCACTCCCTGACAAATTTTGGTGGCCAGTCTTTTTCAGCTAGAAGAATGTCATAACCCATAGAGAGCTTCTCCCAAAAGAGTGCTCTTATTTTCCTAGTTATGTCCCCCTCCATCCGGAGTGTTACTTCATATAACTTATGGGGTACACTAACCCAGGTATCAGCTGCTTCAACATGAATGGAATATATTCATTCAAGTCCACTGTCTCCAGATGATCCATCAAGATCTTGCAAGCTATGGTGACTTCCACTGCGCTGTCCAGCATTGTCTGAGCCCACTCCCCATTCTTGAGTTGTGTCTTCAAGATCCTCGGCATGTCTGATTTTTAGACCTGCTACCTTTTTCTTGGTGAATAGGGGTTTCTTATTTTTTGGAACATGTTGATCGTCTTTGGACTTCACGCGTTCTTCCTTGTGTTCTGAATGTCCTCTTCTTTCCGATTTCTGTGAGGAAGTCTGAAAGGTACGAGAGGAACGTGTATCAGTATCTTGATATCTATCAGGTTTTCTCAAATTATCCCTATACCTGAGGTTATATCTCTTTTCAGAGGACTCCTTTTGAGGAGACCTACCTCGGGACTCACAACGCTTCTCTTTAGGAAGTGTCTGTTTTTGTATTTTCCCACTTCTTTTGAGGAGTAGTGAGAGTGTTTTTAATAAAGACTTTTTCAGGACTTTCTGTTAGTTGGGGCTTTACTGGTTTCCCATCCAAACTATCTCTACCTAGTTCTTCATAGGATTTTTCTATTATCCTGGCCAGTTCATATGGTTGCTCAGTTACATCAAGTTCTTTTAGTTTTTGGCGGATCGCCACAGATGCTGCTTCACCTTTAATATTAGCTAATATTATAGCTGTGACCTATTTGAAATCTTTAAGTAATTTCATACCCATATTTAAAGCAGGCTCTGCCCCGTATTCATTTTGAATCTGTTTCAGGACGTCTGGTATTACCGCCATAGACGGAATACCATGAGTTTTTGTGTAGATTGCGGCAAAGACTGTACCCCACGTATCGCAGTCCTCCAGGTGTGGTGCGATCCCCATTGGTAAACAGATTGTTAGAATTCTGTGTTTCTCATGAGGTGGACTGTCAGGAAATACTGCCTCGATTTGAGTAATTTTTTGAGCTATCCAGAATGGAATTTGTTCCCTTTTTGCGGGCAATTTACCAATGACTGATTGTATAGTCTGAGGTGTGATTTTATTTGTGTTCCCCCGGTGAAGGGTTTGTTGTGGAATCCTTATAGGAGGTTGGACTGTTAGAGTCCACATGACATATTGAACCAATTGTCTATGTATTTTTAGTAGTTGTTTTAGTTGAACTAATAGTTCCGCACCTGACATTTCTTCAATTTCAGGGTGTGGTGTATAGCTGGCTAGTACCGGCCATGTTGCTCCTGGTTTACCTAGTGGACCGAGCCTGGTAATGTGATTTTGATGTTGTAGGGCGCCTTTAAACCAGAGGTGGTGCTCTTGGTAAGTTAGTGGAATTTCAATGTCCTCGAAAGGAACGTATTCCGTTGGATTATCTTCTACTTTGCAGAAGTGAAACACATCTGTTACTGCATTTGCTTCAGGGAAGATTGAATAGAATGCCTCTGTCTGATATTCGTGTGCCTCTATGACAAAAATTACCTTACCACCTCTTGATGATAGGCCATTCGTTATAAGCTTTATAGTGATGGTTTTCTTTAAGTTTTCCGGGATGATTATAGCATCCGCGTCGGTTTCTTGGAAACCTGTAATGTTTAAACCTGGTCGGGCTGCAGCTGCAGCTCCACCGGTCTCATTTTCAGTCATTTTGTTGACTGAAAGTTTGCAGAGCAAGTTCCAAGGAAACTAAGATAAGGTGCACAATATTTTGGAACACTGTATACTTCAACGTTGAATCAAACCAAAAACTAATACATAGGATTTTCGTCCTACTCAGAAATGGCGGATATTTTATCCTTTTACCCACTCCAGACGTCTATTGGAGTATTTTACGGGAAAAAGGGGTCTCTGTGAAAAGCACGATTGAGTTACTCTAGTATCTAGCGTTAAATGAGTGCCTTACCAAACGTTGGGCGCCATGTAGTGTAGTTCCTATATTCCCAATAGGCTCTGTGCATTGGAATAATATATCCTATAGATTTGATGTAGGACTTAGGTCGACTGGGTCTCTATCGAATATATTAGACTTAATTGTGAGTGCCAACTAGCTCAGAGGTCATTAGAAACTTTCTCGAAATTCACAAGAAGGGATTCGTTTCTGATAACCGCATAAACATGACAATTTTGTTTCCCCAAGATAAAAATGATCGTCAGAGTCGTGGAAACAATAGATAGATATTTCACTCAGTCAATCGTGCATTCTTCGTTTCACCAGAGGAGCAGAGAAACAGAGAGACGGGCATTTTCAATAAAGGTATTTATTGAACAGTCTTCCTTCTCATGCAAACGAAATGAACTGCTACAATTGGAATACTGGTTGCAAAGTATAATGCATACAATAAAAAGAGTATTATAAAATAATACTATAAAAGCATGGTATGGTTTCTAAGCCATAAAATACATACATAAATAACAAAGACTAAAAGTACTCAACTGGTGCTTCTAAAATACGCCTACCCCAATGTACATAACCTAAGTCTGGTATGAGGGAAGAAGTAAGTGAGATGTAGCATAGGTTTAGTTTCTTTGCCAAGAATCTAACCAAGATTTCTCTCAGGCTCTAATCAGCTCCGTTCCTTGGTTTTTAGAATGAAGGAGGTCTGGTATCTCTGTCTCGGGACTCGATTTCCCAACACCCCGCAAGGGGAGCTTGGAAACACTGGAGCTGGATTCTCCATGAGAGAAAGGCAGCCTCTCTGTCAGTGCGTCAGCTGGAGGGTCGGCTTCCTTCGGCACTTGCTGTAGCAAGCTGTGTCGGGCAAGTAGATAGTTGAACTGCTCCAAACCACTGTGTGTTTGCTAGGGCAAGTGTAGGCATATTTATACCTTGAATGTGCCTAGTTTGACGTAAAGTCAGACATAATAACATCACCAAAGAATGTAGTTCTTTGAAAACGCCATGATTTCTAGGACAAATCAATATTCAAGAAAGGCGATGTCCCTGACTGTTGAAGCCAAGTTTTTCCAAGAAATCATTGTGGTTCTTTGGAACTAGTGGAAGTAGCCATGCCTGTATTTGGACTGGATGGGTTATGTCTAAATATGGTTATGATTTTTATGCCTATATAAGGGCAAGGTGAGTTTTACCTATATAAGGGCATGAATCGGGAAAATTACACTAGGGTCCTAAAAAGCTATACAACAACACGGCTCACTCTGTGGCGCGTGCTGAGTTCAGAGCATCAGAAAACAGCATTTGTGTCGGCAGGTGTATTAAGGAAAACGCTGGAAGCAGCGACGGTGGAAAGCAACCTTTAATTTTTAGGTGCATGAAGGTACTCTGTGCACAGTTTTGGACCGGCCACTAAGTTCTTCAAGGTGACACAAGTGCTGCAGCTTATGAAGATGTCCGTTTTTGGGTACTGTGACTGCCTGAAGCGAATTACGACCAGCACAACCTGATTGCAGCATATAGCATTGGAACAATTTGGTTATTTTTCCAAGTGTTGTTAGTGGACTTGCCTACGTTGTTACAGCAAAGATACCAAAATGAACAGCAGTTTTCCTAGGTCTGTTACAGGTTATTCTTGTGTGGGAATAAATTTGTCAAGTGTGTGGCAATAGTGCGACTATTCGGGTGAGAGGTCGCTCAACGGCGTGGGGTATGTTTAGAAATGTTCTACAGTTATTGGAATAGTATTTGTATGACCTATGGAATGTTTTCTTGCTTCGTGATGCCACAGTTTAGGCTTTCCTACATATGGGTGTCCCATGTGTTTTAGTGGGTGGCAGTCACAGTTTTCTCCCTTTGGGTAATAGTCCAATTTTTACACTTTACAGTCAGTGACCTCTACATGGGGGTAGGTTTATGGGTTTGTTCCCATATTCACGTTTTTATGATGTTAACCCTTACAGAGGGTTGGGTTATGGGTGTTAGCCCCATTTACATGTTGTGTTGTACAAGGGTACATCCCTACATTGGGTGTGTGTTTATGGGTGTTAGCCCCATTTTCACTTTGTGTGTATGTCGTCTTGCGCTGCACATTTGGTCTGCTCTTGGGTTTGATGTGTTTGTGAGTCACATTACGCTGCACTTCTTGTCATGTTGTGTGTAAATCCCCCTGCACCTCACGTCTTGTGTGTAAGTCGCCCTGCGCCTCACTGTGTGTACCCTCTGTGTTGCTTACCTTGTGGTACACGTGTATTTATTGTGTTGGTTTCACCTTTGGTGCCTGTTTTTGGCCTTGGGTGTTTGTTCTGGGTTGTGGTCAACCCTTCTCTACATTTTGAATTTGTTTTTTGAGAAGGATCGGAATATTGCTTGCTTTTCATTTAATCTTACTTGACAATATGTTTCCTTCCTTCAAATTATGCAGTGTTCCTACTCTTGTAAAGGGGTATTTAGCTTTGCTTCCCTGAGTTAGAACTTCTTCTTCTGTATGTTTTCTCACACTTTCATTTTTCTTTCAAAGAGGAAGGGGATAACGTTGTATCCTCACTGCCCAGCCTAGCTGTCTCCTAGCTGCTCAGCCAGAGTGAGAGATGGTATCGGAATGTTGGTGTGACTGATAAATGGAATGCCAGGGTGCTTGTGTGGATGAGTGGTGACAGTTGGAGATGGGCTGAGCAGCAGGGAGGCTGCTCCTGGTCGGGCTGAAGAAAGGGCTGGCAACTGGGATGTGGACTGTTGTAGATATTTACTTGGAACTGATAAGGAAGTCTTCAAACTCTTCCTGGCTACCTGTGTCAACCTGTGTGTAAGGGCACAACAAACCTTTTTTTTTTAAAGTTCTCTTCAACGACAGATAAAAAAAAGTATGTGTAAAAAGACTATGCTTGGCCGGTGCGCCTTACCTTTGACCGGAAGTGATGTATCCTCTGCATGACCGATTTAGGAGGCTTTAAAGAAGAGTGATGCAGCTGTGATCCAATAGTACGTCACAAGTAGGATTAAAGTTGTTTTGTTGACCAGAACAGGTCTTGCAGACAGCGCATGCGCTGTAGGCTCGACCTAAAAGAGCACACAAATGTGTCTTTTTTTTTATACCTATTATTAATGTCAGGTAACATGTAATCTGATTTAACTCCAAACTCAAAAAACTGTTTTCTACTTTTTGTTTCCAAGTTTCCTCCATCTTGGATGGCACCTTAATAGGATGATGATGCGATCAGTCATTACGGCTTAAAGCAGACACAATGTGGCCATTTTGGAAATGCAGTGATGTTGTCATCTCCGGATGGCAGCCATCAGTGAGGATGCCACTCTGTGAAAAATCATGGGGGTAAATTGCAACTTTTTAATAAAAATATGGACAAAGACTCCAATATTTATGGGCTTCAGTGACCTACAAAATACAGGAAAAAGGAAGAAACCCAGAATGAAAACAAGTACTGACAGTCTCCAGTAGATTTAAATTGATAAAACGCTGTCAGCAAATACGTGCTGGGAAGTTCCTTGAAGTCCAACCTGGACAGAGCACATTAAGGGCCTGATAATGTTCCGCACTAAAACACTGCTAAGGAAAATTTTGGCGATAAATTCCAAAAGATGAAAATTATTTTTTTCTCTGTTATCTAGTGCCAGATGTACAATGCTTTTTGAGGTTACTAACAGCCCGATTTGCAGAGTCGGGTCAGTTGCGACCAGAAACAGCATTTTTGTATGTACAAATGCGATTCGGTATTAGGAAGGGCATGTTCAGGGCATCCCTTCTTAATAGCGGCTGGTAGTGGTATGTGTGAATGTTTTGTAACCAAAATGCAGTTGTGAAACATTCGCATTTTAAGGCCAATTCCGAGTTGGTGGTAACCCATTCGCAAATGGGAAAGGGACCCCAATAGACCCCTTCACTGTTGTGAATGTGGGGGAAAACATTTTTATAAGAGCAGGCAGTGGTCCCGCGGACCACTGCCTACTTTTAAAAAATCACTACAAAACTTTTTATTTTACATTTCGAAACACATTCCATTTTCCTATAAGGAAAAAGGCTGCATTTAAAAAAAATGCTTTATTGAAAAGAAATCCCAGACATGGTGGTCGCTGACCCCAGCAGGCCACCATCCCTGTGATTTGTGCAATTCCCAATGGGTCACAAATCAAGGCCTGCCTCATGAATATTATTGGGGTAGGTCTATTTGCGAACCCCTGGAACTCACTAAATGTTTTGAACTCACATTTGAACATCGCTGTTTGCAATTACCTAATAGCGAATCGCTAAAATGAGCTATTAGGTCAACGCAAACTCTAGGATACGTGAATCTGGCCCCAATTTCCTTATCTTTCCTAAGGAGTGCCTGAAAAGTAGTAGGTGCTGGAAAAGATATAACCAGTCTGCAGGTAATATGCTCCCCCAGTGTCTCTGCAGACAGCTTCCGCCCTGAGTGGCAGCGGTGATACAAACTAGTCAATGGTCGGAAGCTGTGTGATCTTTTTCCCCACAGCCCTTGGACTACAAGGAACGGGGTCACTGAAAATGGTAAGTAGCTGCTGAGTGGCATGCTGGTATCTCTATACAGCAGTTGGAGTGGCTCACTACAAAGCAGTGACCCTTTTAGCCCCTAATATTTTAAAGCTTTGTCATGGAGAGCTTTGAGAAACAAGTGATGTTAAGAAAAAGACACTAAATTGCGAGTTCTAGGACTTCACAGCTTCACACTCTTACAGATAGAACCACAAGTGAAAGGAACAATAGGATATTTCACCACCCTTGATGCCCAAGGATAGAACATGAAGAAAGACTTGGATTTAAAAACAGAGTGATGCCTTGAATTACTTCTATTGGGTGAGTGCCAGCTGTGCACCCCCAAGCATATTCAAATTATCTGTCTGTGGACTACAGAAAAAAATGGTTTAACTTCAATATCCGATGAGAAAGCAGTAACAAAGTTTACTCTGTTCCTCCGTTTGTAAACAGAAGAAATTAGCAATATCAGTTTGCTCCATTGATGCACATTCTTCATGTAATCTGGTCTATTACCAAAACACCTGTGCTCAGACATATTTTGAACTACTGATGCGTCTAGATGTGTAGGAGATTTGTCTAGCAAGTATACATCAACTAGGGAGAAAAGAGAGGCTGAGAAGGGCCCACGCCCACCTCTAAACTAACTTAAGACAGAGCAATTGGTGTGGTGTCCTTAAGATAAGAGCATCTGGGGGAAATTCCCAAAAGTACTGCAGTGATCCTGTATGAATAATGCTGGTGTGTCTCCTACTAAGCCTAAAAATTCCAAGAATTGGGTCTAGTTTTTCGCTACAAATACCTCTTCTCCTCCAAAGGTATAATATTCAGGTATTTTGCTTCAGAGGAGTAGGTCCTCTCTGTTTATACTAACAAGTATCTTATCCTCACTTTAAATCAGGGTCAGAGCCCCTGACAGTAACCATGATGAATGCCCAAGACCATTTATGCCTTTAAAAGGGCAGAAACATGCCGGTTTAATCCAAGGGTATGCAAGGATCATAGCATCCACCTGCATACCCTGTCAATACCATCCAGTACTTTTTAATGATACCCAGGAGATCACCCTAATAGAAGGATACATTTGTGCTATACCCTGAAGTATTGTTTGTGGAATAACTGGACCCAAATTATCCAGAAAAAAGATTAATATCTAAGAACCCCCTTGGGGTAGCCCAGCTCAAGGTCGAATCCGCCCTGGTAGTACCATCTTACCAAGGTGAGCCAAGGTGGCCAGTAATGAAGCATGCCACATTACGTGTGTGAGCCCACCTCCCCCAAATCTTGGAATTGTCAGGTTTAGTAGTGGACACACCGGCATTATTCAAATAGGATCACTAGTGTAGCAACTGGAATGTCCCCAAGACACTATTATCATAAGGACACCACGCCAATTGTTGTGTTTTACAAGTAATGTAATGTAATTTAATTGAAAAGCAATTCATAGAGCGCAAACTCATGCCCGGGGGCATCTTGGCGCTATCAAAGACGTGTTTAGCATATGACAGCCAGCAATAACAGCACTCATTAGAATTTGTTGGTGTTTACAAAATAAGTAAAGGTTTCATAAGTACTGCTAAAATTGGACTACTCTTCAAGAAACAATCTTGCTAACCTTGCCCCACCCATGAGATCAAAGATCAATATAGGGGTGCTGAGAAGCCAATTGTCTCAATTTCTGAGATTAGGAATGTCCATGAGCCAAAAGGCCAGTGGTCACAACATCTGGGAATAGGAATGTGGGTGATGGCTAGGAGTTGAAAGTCTCAATTAATGGGATTAAGATTCTTGGGGGGGGGGTTGTGGGGGTGAAGTAACTGATGGCAATTAAGGAATAATTTACCATTCATTTCTATGGGCCAGGAGGCCCATAGGAATGAATGGGAAGTTATTCTCAATTTGCGATTCGCAATTTGAGAATCGAAATTGAGAATAATTTCAAGGGTGCAAGGGTGTCATAAGGACTCCCTGATGCACCCCAGAAATTTACATGTGTGCGCATATGGCGCACATACATGCCCTAAGGGCATGTATGTGCACCATATGGCACCATCACAAATGCCAAAAAGTGCATTTGTGAAAGAAATCGCAAATTACCACCAACTAGAAGTTGGTGGTAATTTGCAATTCCTAAGGAGAATTCGCAAAAATTAAATGCTTGATGCATAGCATTTAAGGAATCGCAATTTGCGATTCCTTAAAAGCTTATTCAAAATTAAGGAATCTCAAATTTTGCGATTCCTTAATTTTGCTACCCAATTTTCTTCATGCATACCATTTTGCAAATTTTTAGTCGCAAACGCTGCTCTTTTGCGAATCGCAGCGTTTGCGATTAAAAATTGCTTTGATACATCTGCCCCCTAAATACATAGGGGTATACCCAAGGAAATTCTTTTACTGTTGAGTTACCCCTGGTAATGATTAAATACAAAAGGTATGGTCAAAAGATGATGTGCAATGATTTTTTAGAGTGTTTAGATATGTATGCGAGCTAAATATGTCCAAAGTGGCACTAGCCATTTTTGGGCAGCTATAACAGCCACATCTGCCAAAGTCTATTCTGACTGTCCGTCTGTACATATTATGCCCCTCTTTTTCCCCTGTGCTTGTTGTTTGTAAAGTGCTCCGCTACCCACGTGGCCAGGTTCACGCAATTTAAACATGTATAAATAAATTACTGATTATCAGCAGTTTAGGCCTCAGCAAAAGTCTGCCTGCAATAGTAATCTTTAAAACTCCCCCACCCCACGTTCACGCGCCCTCACCACCGCCCTCGCGTGAAAGTCCTAAACACTGACTTGACCGTGTCAAGGGCGTCAAACACAACAAGACTGACTGACAGCCTGAACCGTTTCCACAGAGGCCACTTCTGAGATGCTAAGCATGCCCGGAGGGCGCGCGGCGTCCGCGCGCATGGCGAGCTTCGGCACGCAATGTCAGAGCCCTGCTGAAAGAGGCGGCATTCCCTGGAGTTTCTATTTCAGAGCGCGTGACGCCCTCGGAGGCCATGAAGGATTTCGTCGACGGGTGGAATGGGTTTTTAATTTACTTCT
Organism: Lissotriton vulgaris; assembly: GCF_964263255.1. Classification (NCBI taxonomy): domain Eukaryota; kingdom Metazoa; phylum Chordata; class Amphibia; order Caudata; family Salamandridae; genus Lissotriton; species Lissotriton vulgaris. The sequence goes on from NC_141700.1 coordinate 652,380,790, forward strand.
GTTCTGTACCAAAACAGAGCTGGCAGTGGGAGCCCGGGGAGAGAGTAGCAGGGGGGACTGGATTCCACGAATAGCAGTGAAAAGCGGACTTTTTACCTCTATTTAAGATGCAGTGAAAGCACGCCCATGACCACAGCATATTCAAGTCAGAAAATCACTCGCTAATACAATAACAGTGTAAGTATCATTACATAACTTCCTAATTAGACTCTTGTTTAGATTTAATTACTCGTTTGCAATTGAAAAATGGAATGACTATTCTACCCTAATGAGTTATTATTACTGTTTAGTTGTGAGCTCCAATGCCTCCTACCATAGCCAGCCGACAGTACGAAGGACACAGCTCACTGGACAGAATGACAAAAGATACCTTGGTGTCCGCTCTCTTTCTTCTGACCCTGAAACTCAACGTTCATTAGCGTAAACCACGTTTATGGAGATGTATTGAACTGCATGTGAGGTTTAATAAAAATGGATGCAGTGTCATGGTGCCCGTTCTTACTCGGTGCACCTGAAGCATGCCAGCACCGTGCACTTCACTACAAAAATAGTGCACTCTCCAGCTCAGGCGTAAGTTCTGAACGTTTACTCCTGCTTTGGGGAGAGTGCAGCAGTGAAAGACAGCTGTATTGTGAACCAGGTTGTTTTTGGAGGTGTGCATTTCACTGCTGTTGGTCTAGCCTGCGCTTGTGGGGGTGCAGAGGCCTCCCGCACAGGGGGTCGCAGACTGAACCCTTGCCACAAAGAACCCATCTTGTTGGCTCGTGCTCAGTGTCTGAGGAGCCTGCACACCCCACCTGTTGTCTATTTCATGCATGCCATGCTTCTCTCTCTCAATCAATCAATCAAACACCATTTATAGAGTGCGTCTAATCACCCCTGGGGGTATCCAGGTGCTAAGGCCTCCTTGTTCTCTCGTTGAAGAGCAGGCTCTTGAGTCCCTTTCTGAAGTCAGCCAGTGTTGAGGCTGCTTGTGGGGGTGGGGAGTCGTTCCAGGAATTGGTGCAAGTTAACCACATGGGTGCTGGTGACGAGCTCAGCTCGTCATGAGGCGCAGCGGAGCTGCACTCATGACGAGCTGAGCTTGTCACGGCCGTTGGAACGTTCGCACACAGGGCTAATTTTCCCGCTGTGCTGAACGTTCTAAAAACGGGTGCAGCCATGACGAGCTCAGCTCGTTACCAGCACGGCGGCGCCGCGCGCGGCCCCCCTCCCCCCACACAGCGGGGGGAAAACACCCTGCAGCGAAGGTGTTAAGATAATAAACAACCTCCGCTGTGGCCCCAGTGGATGCACAGGATGTGACCGAGGGCAAGGTAAGCAGACTGCAGTTGTCTGGTGGGTGGTAGAAGTTCAGGTGGTTGATGTAGGGTGGACCCTGGTCGTGGAGGGCTTTGTAGGCGAGGGTCAACATCTTGAACTGGCATCTCTTCTGTACAGGGAGCCAGTGGAGTTTCTTGAAGTGGGGTGTGATGCAGGTCCGTTTGGGGAGGCTGAGGATGAGTCTGGCGTCTGCGTTCTGTGTGGTCTGGAGTCTCTTGAGTAGTTGGGTGGAGATCCTGGTGTAGAGTACGTTCCCGGAGTCTAGCTGGCTGGTGAGGAGGGCTTGAGGGACTGTTTTCCTGGTGTTGATGGGGATCCATCTCTCTCTGCCATCTTCCCATCACATTAGGCCCTTGCTATGTGTGGTCCCAAGCACTGTTAATGGCACGTCCATTGAATCCTTACAGACTGCCCCCTCTACTGTTCAGCTCTCCCTTCTTCCACCAATATTCCCATTCCTTGATGGTGCCCAGGGAGGCCAAACCTCACCTCCATCTGGTGCCTAACCTGTAAAAGAATTATTGCTGATGGCCATAGTTTTGTTGAGAAGGCCATGGCTGTTAGTGGAGAAGTGTGGCTCACTGGTTAGAGGAGGCAGACCTGGAAGCAGAGGTCAACCTGGGACCAGGGTTCAATTCCCGGCTCGGCGGGGTCTTGAGTCCTAAAAATGTCCACGGACCCGACAATTCTTGCTCTGGTGCCTACTCGATTCACGGGTTCACACTCTGTGACTCTGGGCAATAGCTTGCTTAATCTCCACAACGGCCCCTCGCGGCGGGATGCCTGGCTTTCACCTTGCGGATACCCTGCCGGGGTTATCTCACAGGGGAATACCAGGACGGGTTCCCTAAGCAAGCGCTTAGAAACCGCTTGGTGATTTGCGCTATACAAATCCCTGTACATTTACATTCACATTTACATGGCTGTTGCTGTCAAAGTTCTAGGTGCCAAATACCAAGGTATGAGACAGACATTCTAGTCCACGTCATGTTTCTTTAATCCACCAAGTTACACTCCCTGACAATTTATTTCACTCTTGCAGGTTCATTGTCATCACTACTTTATGCCTTTGTCACAGTTTTTCCATCTTTCTCGTCTCTTTCTTACCCCTTTACATGCTTTCCTCTCTCTTCCTCCGGATCCAAGTCTGTAGATGAAAACTAAGTGCTCGTTCCCAAAAAGGAGTGCCAGTGGATCTCACCTACCCGCACCAGCTCAAATTAAGCACCATTTCCATCCCCAGCTCATCTGTCCTATGCATTTTTCATACCTAAGCCAATGGCTTCCAGACTCCTGCTCATTGAAGGATGGCAAAGACCCACTTTATGTTGCACTCGGGTTTCATCATACATGTGTGCCATGAACCCTTCGTAGTCACTGCTTTTCCTTTTCTTCTCATAATTACTTTATTCTTAGTCTTAGTCATCATTCCATGCTTGGAAAATCATATGTACAGTATTTAGCACTATATACTAACATTCATATCATCATCATCTGTCGTTCCTTACCTGCACCACGCATTGTCTTCCTGGCAATGTTTATTTTACAAACAGAGATTAACATTGGAATTAAAAGCTTCAGATTTACGAAATAAATCTGACAATGGCTAGACTGACAGGTCAGAGTGAGAGCTGTCTTTTGGCTGTTTGTGGACCTGTTTTATGGAATGGTGGGCCGTTTTTAGGTCGAGCCTAGGCAGCGCTTGTGCTGTCTGCCAGAAATGAGGTATTCAGTTCTATGGGCGGTACGCACGCCCATCTATTACCATTTGTTCTTATTGTGCTCATCTTAAATGATTCCTTTTTATTGGTGCATTTTTGTAAATGTTCCTACTTTGTATGCTTAGTTCCCTCCCAGGAGATTTCACAAAGAGAACATCACAGCATGTGATGGCCCCTCCTTTTCCCCTCTGCGCATTACAAGACTTGCTGTAGGCTCTGGGACTGTTTGTCCAGCCCACACAACCAATGAGAGGAAAGCAGTCGGCTCGTTTATTGCTCATGCTCCTCTCTGCTAGTCCCGAGCGCGCCTCTTATTTAAGAAATGCTTGTAACTGTGCAGAATCCCAACATGACAATGGTCACAGTTTACTTTTCATGGCTCTTCTATTTAATTTTCGAACCTTTGCACATAGGGCAGTTTACTGAAATGGGACAGCTTTTCAGGTAAGAGTCTTGCACACTTACTGGTCACTTTTGGGTTTAAGTAGCAGGAATCGATCGTGAATTAAAAGAAAAGCATCATTTAATACTGCGTCTTCTTTGGCGAACAGGTCAAAGAATCCTTAAAGTTTGTATGACTACATTGTATGTTGATAAACTTGCTCTTATTAAACATACGGTATTCACATGTGTATAGTACAACTTAACCTCTTAAGTGCTGCGTCGGGGCGTTGGCCGACGGCAGCACTACCTCCCCAGTGCTGCGCACGACCATTGGACGTCCATTCAGCACTAGTTCCAATAGACAGCGCAGCACTGGGGAGGGATATTTGCGCCGCATCTAAGGTGTTAACTGTGTAAAAGCCACGTGTTTGGTGCCAATCAAATGATAATTGTACAACATGTCCCGAGCTTCCCATTAAGTTCACGTTCTGTAGAGGCTTGTTTTTAGGTCTCGCAGACCTGCGTTGCAGCGCATGCGTGCTCCTCGCTCTGCAAGGCTTCTTGTGATCGATTCAGTTTCAGAAGCGGAGTGTAGGCTCCATCCCCTGTTTTAATTGGCTTGCGTCATCCTCCATACTAAACACTGGCTTCACATTGTAAGTGACCCTCCTGGTTACCAGCCTGTCCAGTTTTAGCCCCGCCCACCTGGACTGGATGCCTTACTGCTGGCGTGACACTCTCTCCTTCATTAGTAGGTTTAGGCACTTTATTTTTTCATTAAGGAGAAAGCCTTTCCGCAATGGTGACAGCTTGTATTTTTTTGCATTGCGCTTTCACTTAAAGTGAAAGTGCGATGCAAATGTAAACAAGCAGTTGTCTTTGCGCAATGTCGAGAGCTTGTTCCTTTTTGTTAACAAAGCTGTTGCTCAAGTGACTTGTTTCAAGTACAGTGTTCCTTATTTTATTTGTCATTTGCATCGCGCTGTCGCATACATACATTCCAGGCAGCCAACATGGAAGCGAGCACGGTGAAGGAGTGGTCGACTATGGAGCAGCAAGCGATGTTGTGACCGAAAGTCAACCTGGAGCACAGAAGCGCACCCGATTTGCACAAAACCATGCGTTTCCAGCTTCTCGGGTTCGGCAAGTTAGTGGACAGGAAGACACCGCCTCCTTGGCCGTCCGGCTTGAGGAGAGTCTCTTTAGTGGGTTGCGCTGCTGATTGCAAATGGCCGCGATTCTTCCACCCGTGGCGGAATCGGAATGTGATGATACCGCAAGTAGGGGCAAACTGTGACAATTTAGTTAGGTACAAGTAAAACTCGTGCGCTACTGTCACATAAACAGGAGAAAGAGGGTTTGTTATTTTGTCTCACTGCGCCCTATTGTTTCCTCTTGTTTGGAACCAGGGACTTGAAGGGAGGGTTGGATTGCGTAAAACACAACTGACAGAGATGATGTTTAAGGACCTGTTGGGAAAGCGTAGCCGCATTTCTAAGACTTGGGTTGCACCATCCGGTTTGCTGCGGGCTGAGGGGAGGGTGGTCAGCTGTGGTGAATTATCGCGTGCAGGAAGGAGCCAGTGATTTGTGGTGGAGAGAGAGGGAAGTGGGAGCATCAGTCCCTGATAAGGTGTCCTGGGAGCAGCAGCTCCTCTTTACTGGGTGTGTCGTGGACAGGCTGGTCTGCCTCTCTCGCTTCCCCTAAATACCCTGGGTACGTCTATTGTTGCTAGCACTCTTGACTTCTGGTATTTAATCTGCATACTGGCTGCTGCCGCTCATCAGTTTTATAATTGCTGACCGGGTTGATTTTTTTGGTGCTGGCTTTACTTCCTGAGTGCGAGTGCTGTTCTGTGCAATACTGATGATTTTGTGTTTATAGGTTATTTTATTTTGGTGTGCACACTGGGCTCGCATGCCTGTTCTATAGCTCAGGTGTCAATTCTGTAACAGTGGTGCATGTTGTGGACTCGTAGTGTTGGTTCTGGGCTCCTGCTGTTGTGACATAACTAACGCTCTCTGCTGGTTCTTATCTCCTGGTTCCAGTTCAGACATCTCGGCTGGCTTCTTACTTCTGGTTCTGTTTGATGGTAACAAATTTTGATGTTTGCAAGGGATTCCAGGTAGCAAAACCTGGTAAGAGCCACATCAGTCCCCCTATCCTGGATTCCCCTGGGCACATTCTGGAAAAAGCATCAGATTTCACAGGAAAACTGTGATGTGTCCACGTTGCGTTTTGGGCTGTTTCCTGTTGCAGACACTAGGCCTATCCACACAAGTGAGGTACCATTTTTTATCGGGAAATGCACAATAGTAGTACACGTGTTATTAACAATTGACTTTCTTCCTTCTAAATGTAAGACAGTGTAAAAAAATAAGTCATTTTGAAAAATGCCCTCTAATTCACATGCTAGTATGGGTACCCACAAATTCGAAGATGTGCAAATAACCACTACTTCTAACTCTATATGTTGTGACATTTTGGGAATAAAAAGGTTTCTTTGATACCTATGTAATACTCTTTATATTTTTCCAAATGAATTGCGGTATACCCAGTACACTATGAAACACCATTGCAAGGCGCAGCTCAGTTTCTGGCTCTGGGTACCTCAGGTTCTTGGTGAACCTACAAGTCCTATATATCCCCGCAACCAAAAGGGTCCATAAATAGGGATATGCCATGTTTGACACATAATCCATTAGCTGCTGAATAATCTGCAGATTTTAGCAAAAATGTTTTTTATAGCTTAAAGAGATCAAAAGTTACTAAAAGTATAGGGACAAATGTCCCCTGTGTAGTGGAGAGATGTTCACAAAAGTTGACTGGTCATCTTTTAACTGCTTTGCTTTAAATTGACAGTAACAAGGTGAAATATTTGCCCAGAAAGTGTTACCATGTGTAAAAGTGACAAAGTAATTCTGTCACAAAATGTACTGAATTATGCAGCATAACTTGCCTTTTCTTGTTGCATAATTTAGTCAACCCTGCCTCATAATTTGGTCCTCTACTACTGCATAAATGCAGTGGCCCTGGTCATGGGTGACTGCATGCATTTGTGCTTGCTGCAGGCAATGTTTGTGGCTGTATCTGGGAAATCAACAGTAAATAAGCATTTGCAACGCTATAGGTCTCACCTTTGGGGCCTTATATTTATTCACCTATAAGGCACATTATTGTGGGTACAGCAACATTTACTGAATGAAGCAGGTAAAGGGTGCAATACCACAGGTTTTCACTAGGTTTCCTTGGGTCCCCTATTGACCATATAAGGTACTGCACCCTTTTATATCAATTAAAATCAATGCAGCGATCTCCACACCGGAATATGGATGCTCTACCCTTTCTGGCCTCCCCAAGATCTCCATGGCCCTCCTAAAGGCCTGCCTCAACGCCGCCGCCAGACTCCTAACAGGTTCTAAAAAATTTGACCACATCTGAAAGCTCTGAACTGGCTTCCTCTTGAAGCAAGAATTCCATTTAAACTGGCATGTATCACTCACAAATCTCTATGCACTAAATCCCCTGCATTTCTTGCCCAAAAACTCATGGTGTCTGGGGGAGCTAGAAACACCAAGTCCTCCAGAGACCTCTTGCTTCAGCCTCTACGCTTTCGAAAGGAAAAAAACTATAATCGTGCGTTCTCTGGGGCAGCACCAAGAATATGGAACTTATTCCCGCCCACCATTAGAAGAATTCCGTCTCTGGCGCGTTTTAAAAAGGAAGCCAAAACCTACCTAATGGGCAAATTCCTCTCCTAATTCTTGCATTACACTCACCTTCAGCGACCTTGTTTTTATTCTATTACTACTAATACACCTTGGAATGACCAGATGATAGCCACCCAGCACTTCCTGGCACTCCACCCTTATATTCTTGGACCTTCGTTCTTGTAAAATGTTTGTACATGTTTTTAACCCAAATGTTCCACCCCCCTACCTAAGTCTTATTTGTATACAACCCGTTAACCCTGTAAAGTGCTCCGATACCCTAACGGGTCGAGTCTGCTCTCTATAAAACACAAATAAATAAAATCACCAGCCAAGCATTATCCAACGCACACCGCCAGCCAAGCACCATCCAATGCACACCACCAGCCAAACACCAGTCCAGGCACACTGCCAGCCAAGCGACAGTCCACACACATCACCGGGCAAGTGCCAATCTATACACACCGCCACCAAGTGCCGATCCACACACACCGCCAGCAAAATGCCAGTAAACACAGCCAGCCAAACCTCAGATCATGCAGACCATCAGTCAAACTCCAGTTCACACACATCGGGGGCTATGGCCTCACCTACACCCACTGAAGAACCGGGTTTTAGAACCCAGCGGCGCCAGGGGCACGCCCAAAGTCTTCGGGTTCACCTGTCTTAGAATACAGAGACACAGGATACTTCTTGGTGGTGTCAAAGATCGAGTTTATTGGCTGCAGCCAGTAACAGAAGTCCAAGAAGTACAACACAGCGTATATTCGTAGGAGACTGCTCAAATTCGTAAGTCCAATCATCCTCTTTTATGCCAAAAATCACATTCTGGACAAACACCCACTATTTACAATTTGTCCAATCATAGGTAACATTGCAAAAGGTATCGCATGACGACAAACCCACTTTTCAGTTGTCCGGCCCATCATTAATTATACAGACAAGCCCAACATTCCTTCTTACACAAGCCGGACAACCCCATAATAAAGGACCACAACCCATACCATAAATAGACCATAAAAGAAGGAACAGAAACAGATGAGAAGTAGGATAAGGGGTGTGTGTGTGCATACCAAACTTTACAATCTCCTGTGCTCTGATCCTTAATCTTGATCAGCTACTGGGCAAGGAACTGGCTTAACAAGGTCAGCTTCAGCCAACGGGGTCAGTTCACTCAGGTCATCCAAAAGTCAGCTAACATGTACTCGTTTGGCCGTAGTCATCGGCCTATGTGAGGGCAACCACAAAATGGCTGCCATGCACAAAATGGAACCCAAGGGTTCAGAACGAAATCCCTAAATACGTAGTGAATCCATCGGTCTAACATGGCGAAAACACTCGTACTTGCGCACTCACTAGTTACGGTTCGCTACTATCAAATTCGTAACGAAACCATGACCTTTATGAGACGGGCTCAGAATTCACGGAACCTCAGGCCCTCCTTTTGCCCTTACATAGGCAATAACCTAAACTCACTTCAATCTGAATCCAGGTCTATATTCATCAGATCATCAAGATGTTGCTGGAGCATAATCCTATTACTTAGTAACTCTCTCGGGACAGGTCTCCTTGCACACGTAGTAGCACAAAAGCCACATATAGCAGGAGCACACTGTAGACAAAGACAGAACAGGAAAAGAATCTCTAAAGCCATCCCAATGATCATCAGAATCTTCCATCCCCAGGTGGATAACAATCCCCAAAACCATCCCATCAACGAGCAATCTCCTTCGTCCATATGTACAGACTCGGAGATCTCATGTAGCTTGGAAATGGCCTGGTACACTGTAGGAGCATTGTCTGGAATGAAAACGCAGCAGCTCGATTGAATCAATTTACATACCCCTCCTCTATCTGCAAGTATGACATCTAACGCAACATGATTCTGCAACGTCATAAGACGATCGGATTGGAGCTCAGCAGTCAAGTTACTAAGGGCACCGGCAGTCTCAGCTATGGTGGACTGAACCACTCTCATTAATTGCCGCATGTTCCTACTATTAACCATAGGTCCCCAAAACGGCAGGAAACCCTTAAGAAAATCTCCCAATTCTTGTCCTGCAGTATCTTCCTTACTGAAGACACCTCTAACTACTCTCGTTCTGTGGTAATCTGCGGCTACAGTATACGTAGGGGGCAACAGATATGAAACATAACATGTTCCCGAAAAATCAGGGGGCAACCATGTATATGCTCTATCATAGCAAACAAAATATGTGCCCTTAGCTGCTAAACGGTGGGGAAGTCTGGGACGCAAAAACATACGTCTCAGTACAAACACTCTTCCCTAACTGAGCTCTCGGATTCTTGCCACTACCTTGCAGACAAAAATGACCACGATGGGGTACGATCCAAATCGGAGACGACCTTTTCCTTCGCTGCTTTTCACTCAGACTTACACCATATCCAGTCACGTTCCATCCGATATAAGCTAGTGTCTCATCTTTAGGAATAGTCTCATAGGAATCAATACCTCTAATCATATCCACTATTCCCTTCACTAAAGCACTATTACTCGGACTATCTTTTATAGAACGCAGGGGGTAAACTTCATGGGCATAAATAAACATTGTCCTATATGCCCATACAGATCCATTATAGCTAAATGGCAGAACCAAATAAGGAATACCCTTATCCGTAGTATGAGGCATAAGACCACACACCCAGCAATTAGTGGTGGTCACTACTAACTGATGCTGATGCAGAAGTTGCACAAAGGAGTTATTAGCAAATCCCAATCTTCTAATGGATTCATGTTCAGATAAAGGATGAAAAGAATGCGAAGAAATAGTAGTAGGAAAAGACATAGGTTGTGTGGTGGGTGCAAACGTCACTTGGAAAGAAAGAACAAGATATCCCACCAAAAACATCGTCATGCTAAGTGACATTAAGAGACACGTTATCAAAAAACATTTGCTAATCATTAGTTTACACAGTCTTGTCTTAAAGTTCATTTCTACAACAGCTCTCTCGATCTCAAAAAACTCCATCCTCTAACCGTGCTGTTCGCGGCAGGTGGTTCTCTTCACTCAGGTGTACGTCTGTAAGTCCAGGGAACGCCCTAGAACAAACCAGAACCGTCGATCTTGTGTCTGCACGGCTGAACACTCCAAGTCTGTATACCGTGACCCTACAGCTGAACCGGGATGGTGGTTTGAAAAAGAAAAATAGGTCAAAACAGCTTTTTGGATGAGAGAGCGTAGTTTCAAAAATAGAAAGAAATCACTTTATTTGTCCATTGTTTCTTTGCCGCAAATTATAGCGGTCTTTATCAGGCAATGTCTGATCACGAAACAACAACTCAGGCTCAGTGGTGTCCAGTCTCAAAGAAGGAGGCACAGCTGCTTGCAAAATATCGTCGTCCTCACGCTCAGAGCTTGTCCCAATCAAACGCGCGTCACTGAATGGAACGAATCTTGGCACTGTATCAGTCTCTGAATCACCAATACCCTCCTGGACCCACTGGTCGTACGGCAGAGGTAAAGGAACCCTCTTACAATGTACGCCGTGGATCCAGTTCTTCTTGCCGTGAACTCTCACTGCAGTACGCGTCGACAGAAGGACTTGGAAAGGTCCAATCCAGCGGGGCTGATCGTACTTTGTCTGCTGAAAGTTGCGTACCAACACCCATGAACCAGGGTCAATGGCGTGTCCTGGATCTTCAGATGCTTGTGGAATAGCGAACCTGCAACTGATGAATTTTGTTGAGGAGGCTTCCCTGCTCCACGATTCTCAGTTTGGTTTCCGCCCTCGCCATTCAACCGAGTCAGCACTCCTCATGGCAGTAGAGGCTCTTCGACAGGGTGTGGATGAGGGCCAGACTATGGCTCTGATCCTTCTGGACTTAAGCGCAGCATTCGACACTGTAGCACATTCCATCTTGCTACAGTGTCTGAATGAAGGAGGGGTATCAGGAGCAGCGCTTGGATGGATCCAGTCCTTCCTGGCAAACAGATGTTTTCAAGTCCGTCTGGGAGACTGTTACTCCAGGGAGATCAGTTTGGGCCAGGGCGTGCCACAGGGCTCGTCCCTGAGCCCAACCTTGTTCAATCTGTATGTCTCCCCGCTGGCGGCAATTGTAGAAAGACATGGTTTGCGCCTAGTGTCCTATGCCGACGACACGCAGTTGGTCATCTCCCTCTCACGTATGCCTGGTCTTGCGGCGGACATCTTCAGAGATTGTATGCAAGAACTTGCAACCTGGATGTCTGCCAACTGTTTGAAGCTAAACGGTAGCAAGACCAAGGTACTCGTGGTAGGGAGAGAGCCGTCTGTCTGGTCATCGGCATGGTGGCCTTCCTGCCTGGGAGAAACCCCGGCCCCATGCCAGGAAGCAAGAAACCTTGGAGTGTGGCTGGACGCTGACCTGACCTTTGGCCCCCAGATTGGCCAGGTGGTAGGGACATGCTTCGGCGTTCTGAAAACCTTAAGGAAGGTCTTAGACCTCCTACCCATTACATCGCGCCGTACGCTGGTGCATGCCCTAGTCACGTCGTGCCTAGACTATGGCAATTTGCTGTATCTGGGGGCCACGGGGAAAGCGATAGGCCGTCTTCAGGTGCTGCAAAATGCAGCCGCTCGGTTAATCCTGAGGCTCCCAAAGAGATCTCCCTCTAAAGCAGCGCTCCAGGTATTACACTGGCTCCCCGTTAAAAGAAGGGTGGAGTTTAAGGCTCTCACTACGTGTCACCGCATTCTGAGCGGCAAAGCCCCTGCTCCGCTACGGAATTTGGTGACTCGCTACGAGCCTACGCGGCATCTTCGATCCTCCCGGTCAGGACTACTAAAGGTCCCTAAAATAAAGAAGGCCCGAATGGGAGGCAGGTCTTTTAGATTTCTGGCCGCCAAGCAATGGAATATCCTCCCTTTGGAGTTACGCTTGGAGCCTTCAGAGTCCATCTTCAGAAAAAAACTTAAAACTCACCTATACGGGAGGTAGGCGACCAAGAGGGCGGCTGGGACTGTTTCATTCCACTTATCATAGCGCGGGGACACGCTGGTGCGCGTAACCAGGCGCTTTATAAACTGCCCTAATAATAATAATAATAATAAAAAGTGTATCGTAAACCTGTTGGTGTAAGACACGCAATTTAGCCGTCAAATCATACAAATAGTCGATCTGCACAGGATGTTCCATCTCGCTAAACTTTGTCGGCCTCTGCACTCCCCATACATTTGCCGGGCGACCAAATACAATCTCATATGGACTAAGACCAATTTGGCAATGCACTGTAGTTCTTGTTGACAAAAGTGCCAATGGCAAAGCATCGGGCCATTGGAGACCAGAGCTCGCCTGAATCTTGGCTAACTTCAGCTTCAGAGTGCCATTATAGCATTCAACTAAACCAGCTGATTGAGGATGATTTGCAGCATGGAATTTCTGCCTAATGCCCAAACCTTCACACACTCTCTTCATAACTTAACCCACAAATTCACTTCCATTATCACTCCACACCATCCTTGGCAATCCAAATCTAGGGAAAAATTCCTTGAGTAGGGCTTTGGCTGTGGACAAGGCAGTATTATCTTTCAGGGGATATGCCTCTACCCATCTCGAAAAGGCACAAACAACTACAAGGACGTATTTTAAATTGTTGCATCTCTCCATGTGTATAAAATCCAATTGCAGCACCTCAAATGGATACGTCGGAGGCGCAAAGTGACCAGCTGGAGTTGGAGTTCCCTTGCCAGGATTATACATCAGACAAACCATGCAATTCTTAACCAGATTCTCTGCACACTTAGGAATTCCAGCATTCTGCCACACTGGAGCCAACAACTTACAAATCTCTTTCGCACTAATGTGAGCCATTCCATGCGCCATCGTAACCACTGCAAGCACATACGCATCAGGTAACAACCATCGCTGATGTTCCGACAACTCAATCCAACAACCAGTCGAATCCAATTGTCCCGTACTCTCTCTCCACACACTCAATTCTTACTCCGTAGCTTCAGCCTGAATTGACTTCACACTCTCTATTGTATCCTCACACATTCCTCTATCCAGAACCCATCTCGCTGGACCCGCAACATACGTTCGACTAATCACATCTTTCACTGCTTCTTTCGCAACTTCATCCACAAACGCATTACCACGACCAACGTCATCGGTAACCTTCTTATGTGCACTGCATTTCACGATCGCGACTTGCGTCAGCAACGTAAGTGACTCAAGAAGCTCATTCACCAACTGACCATGCTGGATCTTCGTACCATGAGAAGTAAGGAATCCACGCTCTTTCCACAAACGCCCAAAACTATGGGCAACACCAAACGCATACTGGCTATCAGTGTACACAGTCACTCTCTTTCCTTTCGACAACACACATGCTCTCGTCAGTGCAATCAACTCTGCTGCTTGAGCTGAATTTTGTGGAATACGTGCAGTTTCAACAATCGTATACAAAGTCGTAACCGCATACGCTGCAGTCGTATCGCCATTCGGAAGCTTAAAGCATGAACCATCTACCCATAAAGTACCATCAGACTTCACAAGAGGAGTATCTTTCAAATCAATTCTACCCTTCGTTTCTTCCTCTGTCCTGAGAAAGCAGTCATGCTGCTTTTGAACATCTGTCTCTACAGAAATTGGCAACAACGTAGCTGGATTCAACGTGTTGCATCGCTTTATGTGCACATGACTCGCCAAAAGCGTCAACTCGTAACCTGACAATCGAGCACTAGTCAAGTGCTGTGTTTTAGTCCTGTTCAATAAAGTATCCACTGCATGTGGAACCATCACAATCAACGTATTATCCATCACCAAACCAGCAGACTGTCGAATAGAAACAGCCGCTACCGCTGTAGCTCTCAAGCAACTCGGCAACGCTCTAGCTACCGAATCCAAAGTCGACGAGAAATACGCACATGGACGCTGCTTATCGCCAAACTGCTGTGTCAGGACTGACAATGCACATTCTTCTCTCTCATGAACATAGAGTGTGAAAGGCTTACTGTAGTCGGGGGTACCCAACACCAGAGCCGAACACAATGCATCGCGCAATTCAGAAAAACTCTTCTGACATTCGTCAGACCAAGGAAGAGGATTCAGAGTATCCTTAAGAGTAAGTGTCAACAGAGGTTTCGCAAGTAGCGAAAAATTCGGAATCCATTGTCTACAGTACGAGGTAATACCCAAGAAAGCACGCACTTCTCTCTGTGTGGTTGGCAAATTCATCTACGCAACCACCTGAATTCGTTCTGGTGTCAACCTTCTTCCCTCCTTCGATAAGAGATGACCTAAGTAGGTCACTTCTTGTAGACAATACTGCAACTTCGAAGGTGACACTTTATGATGAAGATCAGACAAATGTCGCAACAAAGAAAGAGTAGCTTATTTACAAGTTTCTTCATCATCAGCAGCAACTAACAAATCATCCACATACTGGATTAGAGCAACACCATCAGGTAAAACAATCGTATCAAGCTGTGTTTTCAAAGCCTGACTATAGATAGATGGACTTTCACAATAGCCTTGAGGAGCGCGCTTAAACCGGAAGCTTCGGCCTCCTAAAGAGAAGCCAAAAATATCTCTACTCTCCTCGGCAATCGGAATACTGAAGAAAGCATTCTTCAGATCTATCACCGAAAACCAGGCAGCTGAAGCAGGAATCATAGTCAGCAAAGCAGTAATGTCCAGAACAACAGGAAACTGTGGTACAACAATCTTATTCACTACACAAAGATCGATCTCAAACCTATACACAGGCGGCTGAGAAGAATCAGTACGTTTCAGGACAAGCAAAACCGGACTGTTGCACACAATACCTCTTGTCTCTTCTATCACATCTTTCTCAATCAGATCATAGATGATCGCTAAAAGCGCTCTTTCACCATCACTAGAGATCCTATCTTGGGCAATACGTGTCAATCTAGCATTCGCTTTCAGCATCACGACATATGGTGGAATCTCCAAAAGACCCACGTCATTAGGACCAGTAGCCCAAAGAGTATCAGGGAGAGAACGCAATTCCAATGGAAGCCGATCTTTAGACAAATACATCGGAGAGATCACTTTCTTACCCAATGTAAGCTGTACTCCTGAAGGAGAACAATGCAATGTTGCATACAATCTCTTCAACAAATCCAATCCCAACAAATTCTCACCACAACCTGTCGTTAGAATGAGGGGTGCTTCCAATTCACAAGGTCCAACAGAAAGAGACAAAGGACTAGAAACTGGATTACGAACCGGGGCGCCAGAAAAACCTACCGAAACATTCGTCAAGCCAGACAAAGGTGCGCCAGGGAGTCTAGAGTGCATGATAGAACTCTTCGCCGCACCAGTATCCAACAAAAAAGGTTCTGACACACCTGATGTAATCACTTCAACATAAGATCCACTCTGATCTACTGGAACTGACACTACTCCCTCTCTTTGTCTATGGCTGTCCTAGCAATCATTACCGTCAGCATTCTCACTCTCAACATAGTAATCGTCAGCATAGTACTGAGTCGACTGACCAGACCCAACATTATGTTGATCAAAACAATTCATAGAATTCTGTGGAGGAAAGGAACATGCATTCTGGGGGAACACTCCACGTCCTCTACCTCTAGGAGCTTGCTGAACACCTCGACCTCTTACACCAGACACACCATTCGCACGCTGTAACAGAACCAGACAACTATTCTTGAAGTGGCCTTCTTCCTTACAATACGCACAATGATTGGGGCCAACAGGAACATGCTGCTGAAAAGACTCGGACCTTTGCGATCCTCTCTGAAGCTGCTGAGGTTGCTGAAACTCTCGCTGATTATAACGAGGTGGATACGCCTGTTGCAAAAGAACCTTCGTCTTTAAATCTTTAGTCTTCTTCTCTGCTTTCTCTTTCTCATCCTTATCTCTATTCTCGTAATATTGTGCAGTAGCCAATATCTGGGCCGACGAAGAAACAGCCTACGAACTCTCTGAATCCTTCAACTTATTACACAACTCGGGAAGTAAATTATGAACAAACTTATCCACGAACAACCTTTGGCCACCTTCCGTACTCATGTCTTGACCACTATGATCAATAAACGTCTCTTCAAACCTAGTGAAGAAGTCAGACACACTCTCATCTTTCTTCTGCTTGCATGCAGACAACTTATCCCAATTCACTCTCATAGCAGGCATTAGAGTTTTCATATAATTAATAATCCTACTAGGGAGTTCCGCAACTAAAGCTTCAGGTTTAGCTCCACCACCCTGAAGACCATCTGCAGCTGTAATGTTAGCCCATGTATCACCTAACTCTTGCGCATGATCCACATGACGAATCTTTCCCCACAAAGGTTGAGGAACCACAATACCAAACAACATGTCTATATCGGCTAAATTCATAATGCACGCGTCAGCTGTCTGTGACAACTCTTTGTAGTACCCTGAAGGATTCTTACGGGGGTCAGGTAGAGTCTGCTTAAGGGCCAAAACTTCAGCTCTCTTCCACGGAACATGTACCCAAACGCGCTGAAAATGAGTCTGTACAGCCTGAATACCCTGATTAACATTAGCCAGAACTGCCTTTTTCCATACCGGAGGAACCTCTCTCATAGGGTACTGTCTCGCTTTTCTCCTAACAGAAGGATCAGGCTCAAACAACGACTGGGAAGGAAACACACTCCTAAACGCAAGTAACGTCGCAACTGCTTTCTCAACATCGGGACCCACTATCGTCCCTTTCGCAAACTCAGACTGTACATCGAGCAACTCCAATAGGGTCTGACCCAACTCACTATCTTCCCATTCCTCACGGAGGAAAGTACACATGATGTCGAAGATGTACCTCTGCTTCGGTGCTTCCCATTGACGGAAGACATCCATAACCGACTCAAAATCATATCTCAAAGAATTAGTAACCCATTTACGAGCCAAATGATCTAACACTGCCCGCTCTTCGGGACCAGGAAACTGGCTACGGAATTGCTTACGCGCAGAAACAGGGGTCACATTCAAGGACCCAAAGAAAGGAGACAAAAGACCAGTAACAGTACTAGTCATTCTCCGCCGAACAGAAGGAGAAATTGTCAGAAGGACAGGAGACAAAGCAGACTGAGATGAAACAAACGTAGGAGTAGTAGCAGAAGAAGTAGCAAGTACAGGAGAAAAAGTCGTAGGAGTTTCAGGCGGAACTGATAGCAAAGTCGGCGGCCCTAGAGAATGCTGCACCAAAGGAGGAGGAACCAGCTGAGGAGGAGCTGGCGGCTGAGCAACAACAGGAGGCACAACAACTGGAGGTTGCGCAACTAAAGGTTGCGGAGGTGCTGTAGCACTCTGCACATAAGGGGGTGGTGAACTCAACAAATGTGACATCAAAGGATCCTTTTCATGGTCCTTTGTTGTACCTTGTAGAAGAGGTGGCAAAGCTGGATAACATTTATCGATGGCCATTTTATGTTGCCTATGCAACTCTTCACTCGCTTGATCTTCCTCATTATCTTTAAACTGCCTAGCAGCTTGCATTATCGATACACCCTTCTCTCTTTTATCTTTTTTAGCTTGTTTAATTGCTCTCTGAAGGGCTTCCTTACGCCAAAGGCAGAAAGAGTCAAACATCGCTGGCCGGGCTTTTTTCTTCAATAGTTTAACTTCCAAATTATCTAAAATCTCTGTTTCTAAACTACCATGTGGTGGCCATTTTAAGACACCGTCTTTCCTAGTGTATCGGACCCATACTTCATTAAACGTAATGGGGCCCGCCATGTTTAGAATAGAGCTCATAAGCCGGAGTTCCAACCGGAGGTATCGGACACGAGTCCTCCAATCGGGAATCCCTGTTACAACTACAACAAAATAAATTCCTAATTTTGCTAAAACCAGGCATCTTCGCTCACTAATCTAGCTTCAAACTTCAAGGGATTACCAAAAACGATAGTCTCGCAAATATACGAGTCCCTCGGCTTTGGCGCTTGCAAGTACCAAATCAAAGATCCAAGGAAAACCCAAAACTAAGGACTGGGAGCGACCCACTTATACTTAACTGAAGTATCAATCACGTCACCAGAAGACCTGCCTATCGTCTCGCCATACAAATCATCACGAAGTATCCAAGACAGGGCAACAGTCAGGGCAGCAGTCCTTCGTAGGCATCGGAAAGCGGGAAGCCTCGCAGCAAAAACCTTCAGTCCACATTCGACATGCCAGGGTCGATGAAGTGGGGGCCCTCTTCCAGAATTTCCTCATGAAGCTCCTCACGATCTTCAGGCTTGGACCGGTACCACTGAAGTCGCCCCGCGTTGGGCGCCAACTGAAGAACCGGGTTTTAGAACCCAGCGGCGCCAGGGGCACGCCCAAAGTCTTCGGGTTTACCTGTCTTAGAATACAGAGACACGGGATACTTCTTGGTGGCGTCAAAGATCGAGTTTATTGGCTGCAGCCAGTAACAGAAGTCCACGAAGAACAACACAGCGTATATTCGTAGGAGATTGCTCAAATTTGTAAGTCCAGTCATCCTCTTTTATGCCAAAAATCATATTCTGGACAAAGACCCACTATTTACAATTTGTCCAATCATAGGTAACATTGCAAAAGGTGTCGCATGATGACAAACCCACTTTTCAGTTGTACGGCCCATCATTAATTATACAGACAAGCCCACCATTCCTTCTTACACAAGCCGGACAAACCCATAATAAAGGACCACAACCCATACCATAAATAGGCCATAAAAGAAGGAACAGAAACAGATGAGAAGTAGGATAAGGGGTGTGTGTGTGCATACCAAACTTTACAATCTCCTGTGCTCTGATCCTTAATCTTGATCAGCTACTGGGCAAGGAACTGGCTTAACAAGGTCAGCTTCAGGCAACGGGGTCAGTTCACTCAGGTCATCCAAAAGTCAGCTAACGTGTACTCGTTCGGCCGTAGTCATCGGCCTATGTGAGGGCAACCACAAAATGGCTGCCATGCACAAAATGGAACCCAAGTGTTCAGAACGAAATCCCTAAATACGTAGTGAATCCATCGGTCTCACATGGCGAAAACACTCGTACTTGCCGCACTCACTAGTTACGGTTCGCTACTATCAAATTCGTAACAAAACCATGACCTTTTTGAGACGGGTTCAGAATTCACTGAACCTCACCTAGAGGAGGCATAAAGACTTTATTACCCATTTAAGTGGGGGGGGGGGGCATGGCCATGCTCATTGTGGGCAGCCCCAACCCATCATTTATTTAAAAACAAATCCCTGTTGTCTAGTGGTCTTTCTGCCTCCTCGGAAGGACATATCAGGGGTAATAACTCCCATCTCCCCCCCAGGAGGCCAGAATGACTGTCCCATTTGTTTGAGGGTGGAAGCATTTGAATTCCCATTTTGGGCAGCCCCCACCCCTGTGTATTAAAAAAAAAAAGAATACCTGGTGCCTAGTGTGCTTTTTGCCCCCCAAGGGAGGCAGATCGGGGGCTACTGCCTTTCTGGTTCAGCTGCTGTGCTGAACGTTCCAGGTTGATCCTTCAAGCGGGGGCCGCAAAAAGGGGGGGTGGTCCCAAAATGCATTTTCTCCATGTTATGTCTAAGGGGATTTTTCATTTTCGGAACAAAACTACAGTCGAACCGCTAAACGGAATTACACCAAATTTGGCAGAAAACTAGATTTTGGTCTAGAAAGCATGCTTTCTGTGATTTGGTGAAAAACAATCAGTAGGTATTGAGATATTTAACTTTAAATAATATAGATATCTGGGGCTGTGAGGCCTTGCAGTGGACTCACAAATCCCACTAAAATTCGATTGACTGCCAACACTTAAACTAGGAAGTGTTGGCAGCCATCTTGGGGCTCCGCTTGAAGCTGAGTCCCACAAAAAAAGTAGAAAAGAAAGAAAAGGGTGTATGATAGGAATACTCTGAGCCCCAGATATAGTTGGGGGGAGGGGGTCTCTCACATGAACACGGCTGAGGATTTAAAAGTATTTTTCTTAAATGTTGCCGTAAATTCGCATGTGGATCCGCGCATGTGTGGCAACATTTATTTTAAAAGACACACAGGCTTCTGTGCATCTTTTATATGAAGAGCCCGGGTGGGCCAAAACCCGGGGGCATGTTAAAAATGAAAGAGGGTGCGTTTTCCCCCCCTTCTACAGTTTAATCTAACCCCGAAGACCACCACTTCCCCGCGTTTTTTAAATTAAATGAAGCGGGAGAGTGATGCACGACACACTGCATGCCACGGGGACCACCACCTCCTCGGGGATTCTCTAATTATTAAATCGGCCTCTAGGACCCCCCCCTCAGCGCCAGGGCTCTAGGACCCCCCCTCAGCACCAGGGCCCGCCACCTCCCTGGGGTTTTACAAGTGAAAATGTAGGAGGGTCACACGGGCATCCTACAGCCCTGCCACCTCCTCAGTGCTTGCTTTAACATCTATTAATGGGCTGGCAGCGCCCCCCCCCGGGCCCGAAGATTGCCACCTCCCCGGGGCGAAACATGACAAATGGAGGGGGGGTGGGAATGTGGACCCAGGGACTGCCACCTCCCTGGTGCAAATGGTAAAAAATAAAGTGGGGAGCCATGCCGCCCCAGTGACCACCACCTTCCTGGGGCTGTATCCTATAATGGAAGCTGGAGCCATACATGGCCCTGGGGACTGCTACCCCCCCAGGGCCGTCTCCAGCTTTGCCCTGGGATGCCCACCCCTGGGATATTGCCATTTGCTATGGCTTGGCAGGAGCTTCACCACTCCCGCCAAGCCTTAGCAAACTCTGCTCTGCTTCAAGTAAACAAAAGCATTTAAAATGACTGAAATCCTTACTTTGACCATTTGCAGGATCGAGGCACAAGAGGAGTGGGCAGCCTGAAGATCCGCGACCGCAGAACACCAGCTTCCGCCACCACCAACCGCGCCGCCGCTCCGGGACTACACATCCCAGCAGCCTCTGCGGCGGTGCGTTGCCCTGACGCGCTACACGCGCCAGGAGGGGCTACTAAAACAACGAGCCCTCGGTGGAGCGGGGGGGACTGAAAACCTTACTTTGACCATTTGCAGGATCGAGGCACAAGAGGAGTGGGCAGCCTGAAGATCCGCGACCGCAGAACACCAGCTTCCGCCACCACCAACCGCGCCGCCGCTCCGGGACTACACATCCCGGCAGCCTCTGCGGCGGTGCGTTGCCCTGACGCGCTACACGCGCCAGGAGGGGCTACTAAATCAACGAGCCCTCGGTGGAGCGGGGGGGACTGAAATCCTTACTTTGACCATTTGCAGGATCGAGGCACAAGAGGAGTGGGCAGCCTAAAGATCCGCGACCGCAGAACACCAGCTTCCGCCACCACCAACCGCGCCGCCGCTCCGGGACTACACATCCCGGCAGCCTCTGCGGCGGCGCGTTGCCCTGACGCGCTACACGTGCCAGGAGGGGCTACTAAAACAACGAGCCCTCGGTGGAGCGGGGGGGACTGAAATCCTTACTTTGACCATTTGCAGGATCGAGGCACAAGAGGAGTGGGCAGCCTGAAGATCCGCGACCGCAGAACAACAGCTTCCGCCACCACCAACCGCGCCGCCGCTCCGGGACTACACATCCCGGCAGCCTCTGCGGCGGCGCGTTGCCCTGACGCGCTACACGCGCCAGGAGGGGCTACTAAAACAACGAGCCCTCGGTGAAGCGGGGGGGAATGAAATCCTTACTTTGACCATTTGCAGGATCGAGGCACAAGAGGAGTGGGCAGCCTGAAGATCCGCGACCGCAGAACACCAGCTTCCGCCACCACCAACCGCGCCGCCGCTCCGGGACTACACATCCCGGCAGCCTCTGCGGCGGCGCGTTGCCCTGACGCGCTACACGCGCTAGGAGGGGCTACTAAAACAACGAGCCCTCAGCGTCGCGGGACGCGAGCGGGACGCCCGGGGCTAAGCCCGGGCAAAGGGCGGGCCCTCTACAGCCCTCCAAGGCCAGACAAGGCTCGGCTAGGCCATCCACCTAACGTGTTCATTTCTACATGTGGGTCCAGTTTCACCACTTGGATCGTTGAAAAGCCTCAGACATGTCTACGCCTGTTGCGGACGACCTTCCACCAAGGGTAGGTGTTTCCATCTTAGGTCCGTTGGACACATTTTTTTCCAGAGTCATTGTTGATGTAGACAGAGACTTGGCCTTGGCTGAGCGCCGAGCTGCTCATCGGCTATCCGTCGAACAACTTAAAAATACTACACTAGACTCTTGTCCCAAAGTTGTCCCTGGCTCACAATCGGATAATGAGAAGCTGGTAAACATAGACGCTGATCTGTTTAACACAGATAATATCCCTTTAATATTCCAGCCTAGCTCGCCCCCTAAAAATGATGAAAATGACAAATCTACGACCTATCACCCTGAGCTACCCCTCACTAGTAGTAACCCTATTATTGACCTTGTTACCCCTAAACCACTTAAAGTCTCTGAGCATATAAGTTCAAGCATCATAGAGGTTTCAAGATCTCTGGAGGTAGAACAATCAAGACAACCTCAACCAGTGTCTCCCAAACATACGGCCGCTAAAATTCGCACTGTCTCTAATTTTTCAAAAAAGAAACAGGCCATTATTCGATCACCCCCGAAAAAATGCAGAAAAAGAGGGCCGGCCTACACAGACACTCCCGCTCACAGACAAATGCCCTTAAAGGATTCACTTAGGAAATAACTACTTCAAATAGTTGAAGGGGCACCTAACGTAGTTAACAATACCTTATCCTCCCAGGTTCCACCTTCTATAAAAGATTTTGTTGATGCTATGGAACACCTATTGAAAGCTCTACTAATCCCAATAGTAGAGAGAGTTAAGAGATTAGGTGTCCAACTGGATACTCTCATGGGACGTCCTACCGCAAATATTGCAAATAGCAAGGACTCAGTTAACTCCTCTAATACAAAGGAGGGAGAGAAAACGCTCAATGAGGATAAAACTACAAAGGGACCAAAAACTTTCACTGCACAAGCATCCTCAGTAACATTAAGGCCAGCTAACAAAGTTTCTGTTGCCCCCTCTAAACTGCCTTTAAATTCGCAGGCACAGTCTGCTCAAATAAATTCCCTTATGGATTCAGCAAGATTGGGGAACATCAAATCCACATTGAACATGAATAAGACCGATTCTAAAAATAAAAGACCTCCACGTGAAAGAAATGTGGACTTACCCCCAGCGGCTTCGCATAACGTCATTGTCTTAACGGGGGTCTCGCCATTACCATCAACAGGAGCATATGAAAACCATACTAGCCTTAAAAATAAGGTCATCTATTGGCTAAAAAATAACAGGCCACTGCCACCCCACTTGAATGGTGAGATTATCACGGTTAGAAGAACTAACTGGGTTGGCCTACGTCCCAAAGATATAGAGGGGGGTGTAATAATTATTACTTTTAGAGACCCTAGAGTCACCGCACATATTAGGGACAAGTTTTCAGATCTTAATAGAGGCCCGATCACACCTAAAGCATTATCATATTTTTACCCCGAAGCATTAATACCCTCAAAACCCCATCGCCCTAAACCTCATTATGATAACTCTTCTTTTCAACAGCACCAAAGACCACCTCATAACTTGTACCCTCCTAGGCATGGAATAATGGAAAATAAACTCCCTCCTTATATCTCTTACCCCGCTAGACATAACATGTCGGAAAATACATTTCCCCCACCTCCTACATATGATTCTGCTGGTTATGGTCCATGTTTTCCACCAACAACTCCCTCTTGGAATTTTCCTTGCTATAACCACTATGAGCCACTCAGTGGTCTCGATGATATCGAATGACTCTCCCTAGCAAAAGTAGACAACCGGGTGGGGGAGAAGACTCTTAGTATACCTTCGAATCCACCATCTGTTAAGGGCCACTTGGGTTGTAGAAAGCCAGATGAAAAGAGGCTGGTAAACGGGGACACCAAAATGAAAATGAACTTAGCAACCATACTGCCCCCTGTTGACCAGCAAAATATTACAAATATTTCCTCTACTTACTTGGAAAATTGTAAATCATCTTCCAAACTACAGATTCTCACTTGCAATCTGGCTGGCATTTCTTCAAAAATTGTTCAACCGGAATGGCTGAAAGTAGTAAATCCCTACTCAGTTTTGTGCTTCCAAGAGACCTGGGAGCTAACCCCAATACATCTACTGGGTTTCCAGACTTTCCATTCACCAGCGATAAGGAGTAAGCAGGGCAGACACAAGGGGGGCTTGTGCATATATGTTGGCGTGGGAGTAGGATTTAGGATTCGGAAACAGGTTCTCAGGGATTCCTACCAAATAATTGTTATGGAATTAGGTCCATCTCTGAGCATAATAATTATCAATTTCTATAACAATATGCCCATAGAGGGCTTGGAGAAAGGCTTAAATTACTTATTCCACGTTATTGTTTCGATTAAAGAAGTGTGCGGGGCGAGTGTGTGATAGCGTTCATGGGCGACTTTAATTGTCACATTTGTCAAAATGCCTCAAGGGGTTTATGTGATTTTTCTCCCATACAAGAAAACGAGGTTAATGATGACATCCCAAACCATTTCGTACACACAAAAACAGGGGAGGTACTAAATACCTTCATGGCTTCTTTTAACCTAGCCTTTGCTAACGATATATCCTCTCCCCCGAGACCATTTAAACCATCTTTTCATGGTAGAGGAGTAAACTCCACTATAGATTTTATTCTTGTTTCAAAGATGTATGCCTCCTTAATATCTTGCTGGGATACTCTTGATCATCTATATGGTGACCATTATCCTCTGACCTTATCTATTGTGGTACCGCTTCCCTCCAATTCCCATGACAACACCAAAAAAAAAAAGTATGAACAACCTATTAAACTGGGGGCACTTAATGGTTACACCCTTAAATGGGAAAAAGTTAATCCAGCCAGTCTTCTCAAAAATCTCTTGAAGCTGAGATGGGAGGAGGTACACACATGTTTGTCCTTGACTGAACAGCCTCAAACTATCCTTGAAGCTTTTTTGAAAATACAGGATAGTTTAAAAAAGTTACTCACACGACAGTTTAAGAGAGGCCCTATCACTTCTAAAGGGTGGTTCGACAAAGATTGCACTAGATCCTTAAAATCGTTGAAGAAAGCTCTACATGCAACTCCAAAGTTAACCATGGAGATACGTCAGGCTAGACTCCGAGACCGTCTAGCTATTAAAAATAGGAAAAAATCTCTGAAGGTGGAAGCTTGGCAGACTTTGTTGTCAACTTGTGAAAGTCGTGATTCCTCATTTTTTTGGAAATTTATAAACACCCCACTTCCATGGGTAAAAATGCCTGAGAGGAGCTTGGACTGTGCAATCGATGGAGATACATGGGCTGCTTATTTTCAACAACTATATAGTAAACCCACTTCATCAAATTTCATTACATCGGACTGTATCCTTTCTTCATATACTATCACAAGGGCCTCGAGAAAAGAACTTTCTAATATTGTTTTTACGTGTGAGGAGGTTGTGCTGGCTATAAGGGAGAGCCCGTCTGGGAAGGCGCCAGGCCCGGACGCTATCCCGGCAGATGTCTTTAAAGCAGAAATAGATTTTTGGGCCCCAGTTCTAACCTCTGCCTTGAACTCTGCGAACGAGTATGGCCAAATTCCAACCTGGGCAGAGGCTATTGTGGTACCCATATATAAAAAAGGAGATAGGCATTTACCATCTTGCTATCGGCCTATCTCTTTACTTGACTCTTTAATGAAGATTGCGGGACGCATTATCTTAAAACGTTTACATAAATGGACTGAGGAGAAGGATGTGCTTTCAAAACTTCAGTATGGTTTTCAAACTGGAAGGGGCACAGTTGAACAGAGCTTAAACCTACACCTCCTCATGTCTAAATATGGGGAGATTAAGAAAGGTAACCTTTATGTAACATATATAGACTTAAGCTCAGCTTTCGACTGCGTGGTCCATGAACAGTTATGGGAAGTTCTCGAGCACCTAGGGATGGACTCATCGATCCTCAATTTTATCATAAACCTCTATAGAGATGCGGGTGCCAGGGTCCGGTTTGGTCCGAGGGGGGAGTGCTCGCCAAGGTTTACCATCACTAGAGGGGTTAGGCAGGGGTGCATTTTAGCCCCCCTGCTCTTCTCCCTCTATATAAATGCCATTGGTGAACACTTGAAAAACATTGAATGTGACTATCCGAAAGTGGGAGGCCAAGCTATTCCAATCTTGTTATACGCCGACGACGCGGCTATTCTTTCCCAAACAAGATTGGGGCTGCAAAGAGCAGTCACTGCATTTACTAATTTCATGCACGAAAGGGGCTTGAAAGTGAATATTGGGAAGACATTTTCTATGGCATGCAGAAAGGGAACAAAGAAAATTCCATGTCCCATATTCATTGAATTGGAGACAGTTGATTATTTCCCGTACTTGGGCATGTTTCCATAGGAAGATGGTATGGCAGTCTGCCGTCAAAGCCAGGAAACTCGCTTTTGTCAGAGCAATTGGGGCGCTGCGAGACTTTGCCAGCAAAATCGGGGGGAGGCCAGTGAAACAACTCATCATTATATACGAAGCCAAATGTGTCTCAACAGCAATTTATGGGGCCGGTCTTTGGGGAAATGATAACATTGCATCTATCCAAATAGCAGAAAATAACTTCCTAAAGTATTTGCTAGCGACACCAAAATCAACATCTACTTACATGACTCATATAGAGCTAGGCCTACCATTCATTTCAGATCTAATTAAAGTTGAGCCGCTTCTTTTGTGGCATAAAATCTGGACCACCCCTGAGACTGCCTTAAACAGAGAAGTAATCTTGGATATTCTTAAACTGGAGGGGGCAAAACACATGAAATGTCTGCCATACGTAAAAAAGGTGTTTTATGATATTGGTCGTCCTGAGTTTTATACCGACCCCATGACTTTGGAGCACATTTCAAGGAAACCCCTGAGAAAGATCCTATTGGACCACCTGGAAGCCAAGAGGTGGGCTATTCAAAAACTAAGTAAAACAATCCAGGCCTATCAAAGGATTACCGTGAATAAGGGGCTCCAACCGTACCTCTCCTCTGATTTTTCTTGTTTCACTAGAATGCTGCTATCTAAATTTAGACTGGGTTTCTTCTTCCGCCTAATAACATTTCCATTATGCAATGATTGGTCTCAAAATTTGTGCCCTTGTCCATGTGATGATACCTCTACTCAATTGAACATTCATTCCATACTATTTTGTACCTATTATGCAATACCTAGGAAATCTTTACTGAGACCTCTATTGAAGACATGGGGCCTGAGGTCTTGTAAAGATGCCTTTGAGCATTTACAAGAGTTGGAGGATAGGGATGTCATATGCATTATGGAACAGTTTTTAAAATTGCTGCTTAAATTCAGGAATTCGCTACGATAACCTACGCGAAATCGCAGCTTGCCAAGAAACCTATGTATATCAGTGTTTTTCCTGTTTCTCGGTTTTCTTAACCTTTTTAAATGAAAATGGTTTCACCTTTTAAGATGAATATGTTTTTTAATTGTATAGTTATCTTTTTAACAAATGTAATGAATGCTTTTATGATATCCTTTGTGAATATCGAAGAAAGCTTATTTTGATTTGATTTGAAACAAAAGCATTTAAAATGCTCTTGCTTAATCGAAGCGGCGCAGAATTGCTTTTAGACAGAAAAAACGGCATGCCTAGCAGCTCCCTCATTCCAAAAGCAATGCCATCTCCCGCAGGAGGCAGGGAGCCTGCAGGGACCACAGGGGCCTTGAGGCTCCCCCGCAGTCCCCTACAGATGAATGCAGATGCCCTGGGTGGGACCAGGCCACCCACAGTAGAGGCCTGGCAATTAGAGATGGGGTTCCCAGGCCCGAAATCAGCTCCCTCCCTTTTTAAAAGTTAATAAATAAATAAATAAGGTACCCCCTCCCAATAATAATAAAAAAATCTGAAAAAGAAAGGCTGCACCTTGGGAGATGTGGTCCCCAGGGCAGAAATCAGCCCAGGGGGCACATGGCCCACCTCCCCATTTCATAAAGACCTGGCCCAGGGGGATGGGGTACCCGGGGTAGAAATCAGCCCAGGGAAGGGGGGCTATGCAGCACACGTTCCCTAAAAAATGTTTTTGTGTTTTGAGCCTGGCAACTTGTTAGAGGCCCCACCACCTTTCTCCACCACTATGCAAACGCGCCCCCTGGCACGCTGCTGGTTGGGGTATGAAGTCCCCTTGCCTCCTGAGGGTCCTTGGGGTGAACAACTCCTCCTGCTACCTCCAGTAAGTCCCACAGAGTGGGAATTAACTTCACTTTACTCCTGAGGGCTTCAGGACTAAAGTGGACTTCTTCCCCCAACCAGTAGTGCACCAGGATGCACATTTGCAGAGTGGTGGAGAAAGGGGGCATGGCCTCCAACAGCCTCTTAGCAATCCAACTATGTGGGAGTTTCTGGAGGTAACAGGAGGGGTAGTTGGCCAGCCAGGACCCCCAAGAGCTGAGGGGACTTCATCCCCCAAATAGTAGTGCACCAGGAGGTGCGTTTGCATAGTGGTGGAGAAAGAAGGTGTGGCCACCGTAAACCTCTCAGCAATCCTGCTGTGTGGGACTTACCAGAGGTAACAGGAGGTAGTTTGCCCCCATGGGCCCTCAAGAGCCAAGGGTACTTCCTACCCCAACTAGTAGTGCACCAAGAGACATGTTTGTAGAATAGTGGAGAAAGGCGGCATGACCACACAAAACCTCTCACCAATCCTGCTGTGTGGAACTTACTGGAGGTAACAGGAGGTGTGGTTGGCCCCACAATGATCCTTAAGAGCCAAGGGTACTTCATCTCCCAACTAGTAGTGCACCAGGAGGAACGTTTGCAGAGTGGTGGAGAAAGGGGGCGTGGCCTATGAAAACCACTCAGCAGTCCTGCTGTGTGGGAGTTACTGGAGGTAACAGAAGGGGAAGTTGGCCCCCAAGGATGTCCCTGGGGATACACTATGCCTCCTGTTCCCTCCAATAAGTCCCACACAGCTGGATTGCTAAGAGGTATTCGGAGGCCACGCCCCCTTTCTGCACCACTCTTCAAACATGGCTCCTGGTGCACTACTAGGTAGGGTTGAAGTCCACTTTACTCCTGAGGGACCTTGGGGGCCAAGAAGCCATCCTAGTACCTCCTGTAAGTTCTACACAGAGGGATTCCTGAGAGCTGGTTGGAGGCCCCGCTCCTGTCTCCAGCACTCTATAAACATAACTACAACTTAAAAAAACCATTGAAATTCACTGAGAAAAACAAAGGTTAAAGGAACGTTATAGTTAGGCTCAGGTTGCACTCGTACAAAACCAGTGAAATTCAGCCGTTATAGTCAGTGAATTAACTATAACTCGTGCCCCCACAACGCACTGCTCATGACCTCACATATTACATCACTCATGACATGGTCAGTGACATCACTCAAGACATCTCAAATGACATCACTGATAACATCACTGATGACATCAGCCACCGAATATCTGATGCACCCACTCAAATCCCCATATAACCTTTCCTCCACCCACTCCAACTTCTACACTACCATTCTCAAACCCATTCACACACCCATACCAGTACTTAACCAGCCACACACTGATCCAAAGATCAACACATATCCACTCACTCACCCATACAGCCACTCATACTCTCACTCACCCACTGATTCAGTCCATATAGAGCTACTCACACATCTACTCACTCACCCATACAGTCAATCACATAGCCACTTACTCACCCATAGTTACACACTCACTCATACAGATACGAACATGTACTCACTCACCTATACAGTCAATGTCACAAGCACACAATCACCCATACAGCCACTCTCACATTTACTCACTCACCCGTACAGTCACTCACATACCCCATCACTCACCTATATTGCCTTTCACATACCCAGTTACTCACCCATATAACACTGACACATGCACTCCCTCACCGAAACAGCCATACATATACTCACTCACCCATACAGCCCCTCACCCACACCCACTCACCCACCCACACAGACACTCAGACTCCCATAAAGGTACTCAGATAATAATTAATCACTTACCAATGCAAAAACTTACATATCCACTCACACACTGATACAACCACTTAGACACCAACTGACATACTGATAGGAAATTCACCCACTCAGTCACCCACCCATACATTCACTGATATACCTAATCACTCATTTATACAGTCAGTTACGCACCCACTGAACCATCCAAACATGCACTCATACACCAACTGATTCACCAGTACATCTTGGTATATATATTTAACACATATAAAGTTTTTTTAACACTCACAGTAGCTAGATAATGTCATGAGTGATGTAATTTGAGATGTCATCAGTGATGTAATTTGAGATGTCATCAGTGATGTTATCAGTGATGTTACAGTCATGTAATACGTGAGGTCATAAGCAGTGTATTGCGGACGCGCGAGTTATAGTTAGCTCACTAACTATAACAGCTGAATTTCACAGGTTTTGTCTGAGTGAAACCATTTTTCAGTGAATATATATATGTATACACACACACACACACACACACACACATATATATATATATATATATATATATATATATATATATATATAAATCAGTTGCAGAGCCCGTTTTCGGAAGGAACCACACCGGACACCAAATAAGGCTCAATTCATTTTGGTAGCAGCTTGCCAGCAGAGAGTATTTCAGGCGAGTAGTGTAGCACATCTTGCCAGACGCGTTTCAGGAAAATACATCCTTTCTTCAGTGGCTTGGGAAGGCGGAGGGAAAGCGTTTTAGGCACATGACTACCTTATACACATCGCTCCCGCCCCGATGGGCGTGGCCTCACGGCATCCTGGGAGATGTAGTCAGCGCACATTATTACCTCAGTGGGTGCATTTTCCAGAGTCTTAATGTCCGTAAATGTTCATGCTCTCTATTTAGAAAACTCTCTGCCCCACTTTGCAGTTGCCATCAGAGCTTGTAACTAGCTTCTTACTGCATAGAAGCCAGTTTTGTCCGTTCCGTTCGTTGCAGCACCTGTTGGTACTAACACGGACCCACCGGAGTAGTGGGCTCCTCCCACGACCTGGGACCAGGCCATTCAAATATAAATCAGTTGCAGAGCCCGTTTTCGGAAGGAACCACACCAGACACCAAATAAGGCTCAATTCATTTTAGTAGCAGCTTGCCAGCAGAGAGTATTTCAGGCGAGTAGTGTAGCACATCTTGCCAGACGCGTTTCAGGAAAATACATCCTTTTTTTTTTCAGTGGCTTGGGAAGGCGGAGGGAAAGCGTTTTAGGCACATGACTACCTTATACACATCGCTCCCGCCCCGATGGGCGTGGCCTCACGGCATCCTGGGAGATGTAGTCAGCGCATATTATTACCTCAGTGGGTGCATTTCCCAGAGTCTTAATGTCCGTAAATGTTCATGCTCTCTATCTTGAAAACTCTCTGCCCCGCTTTGCAGTTGCCATCAGAGCTTGTAACTAGCTTCTTACTGCATAGAAGCCAGTTTTGTCCGTTCCGTTCGTTGCAGCACCTGTTGGTACTAACACGGACCCACCGGAGTAGTGGGCTCCTCCCACGACCTGGGACCAGGCCGTTCAAATATAAATCAGTTGCAGAGCCCGTTTTCGGAAGGAACCACACCGGACACCAAATAAGGCTCAATTCATTTTAGTAGCAGCTTGCCAGCAGAGAGTATTTCAGGCGAGTAGGGTAGCACATCTTGCCAGACGCGTTTCAGGAAAATACATCCTTTCTTTAGTGGCTTGGGAAGGCGGAGGGAAAGCGTTTTAGGCACATGACTACCTTATATATATATATATATATATATATATAAAGCTCCAGTCACCCAACGTTTTCGGGGGCACTCCGGGAAACAACTATCCCACGAGACTCGGTAGCTCACAAGTCGCGGCCTGACGCGTTTCACAATGCTGCTTCTTCAGAGGCCGTTTCTGTCTGCAACTCGGCAATGCGTGCTTCACCGGGAATTGAAGATGCTGCCTTCTGATAGGCCACAGGTTCCCAATGCTTTATGGTATCCGTAGTTTAGCACAATTTGACCCTGGATGGGTGCCAAGTTGGGACAGTCACTCATGCTTGCCCTGTATGGGCCCCATGTGCTGGCGAGTCTAATTCCGGCGTCGCTCCTTTGACTGCTTAGGACAGCAGTGGTGCCTCCCACGCGGCAGGGTTTGCCGCGGTAAATATAAAGCTCCAGTCACCCAACGTTTTCGGGGGAACTCCGGGAAACAACTATCCCACGAGACTCGGTAGCTCACAAGTCGCGGCCTGACAAGTTGAGGGATTGGAGAGGCAGGAATCTGTTAGCTGAATCTGAGTTCAGGTTCCTGCATGTACAGCATCCGATCTCCCCCTGTTTTTATATGCTACCCAAGGTCCACAAGGACAAGGATGACCCACCAGGAAGGCCCATAGTATCGGCAAATGGTAGTCTCCTTGAAAATACTTCTATTTTTCTGGGCACTTTTCTTTTTCCTTATGTTTTGAATCTTCCCTCATATTGTAGAGACAGCACTGATTTCATCTCCAAGATTGAGGGTATCAGATGGGAGGACAGCTACTGTATGGTTACGATTGACGTGGTCTCTCTGTACACGTGCATTAAACACAGTGATGGTCTGAGTGCTTGTAGACACTATATGAGGGACCGGTCAATATTCTATCTTAACCAAACGGAAATGCTTTTGGAAATGCTGGAATTTTGTCTTACCAATAACTTCTTCCTGTTTGAAAACATCTGGTACAAACAGGAAGTTGGGACTGCTATGGGGAGTTGTTTTGCTCCTAGTTTTGCATGTATGTTGATGGGATGGTGGGAGGAACAAATTCTATGGTCTGAAGACAATGTCGATACTACCCGTCATATTGTATTTTACACCAGGTACATAGATGACATCTTTTTGATTTGGGATGGAACAAGATCTGACCTAGACAAATTCCTTCTTAACAACAATAAAAATAATGTGAATCTTAAATTCACGAGTAAGGTAGATCCCTTAGAGATGGACTTTTTGGATGTCACAGTCAGGGCAGTTGAAGGGGTGATGGAAACAGACCTTTACAGGAAACCCACTTCCGGGAACAGCATTCTACATGCCAGAAGCCACCATCCAAACAGCTTAAAAGACAGCATCCCATATGGAGAAATTTTAAGGGCAAAAAGAAACTGCAGCTCCAAGGATAACTTTGAAAAGGCACAGGAGAGTATGATTCAAAGGTTCAGAGTCAGGGGTTACTCAGACCAGACACTAATGACAGCTAGAGAAAAAGTGAAATCGAGGAACAGGGCATCACTTCTAACCAAGAGGGTTAGTAAACATCCCAATAATTCTGGGTCTAGTAACGTGAGGATGATAACAACATACAATGTTGAAGCAGGCAGTGTACGAGGTATTCTTAAAAAACATTGGCACATTGTAAAAAGTGATCAAACTATTGGTAAACTGGTCAATAGTTCACCACAGGTTACCTATAGAAAGGCACGGTCTCTTCAAGACATGCTTGTCAGGAGTTACTTTGAGGGTCCTGTGAAGAAGGGGTACTGGCTCAAAGAACAAAAAGGGTTCTATAAATGTGGCAAATGTAAAGCCTGTGTCACCAGTAAAAATGTGAAGTCCTATTTACTCCCTACGGGAAAAACTGAGAGTATAGGCAAATTCATGAACTGTAACACTGATCACTGTGTATATGCAATTGTGTGCCCATGTTCAAAGCTCTATGTGAGTAGTACCATCTTTCCGATAAAGAAGAGAATCCTTGAGCACATGCGAGCTATCAAAAATGTTGATATGTCCTATGCTACTGCACGACATTGGTTGCGTGTTCACAACAGTGATGTTAACCAATTTTCCTTTTTTGGTATTGACAGGGTCCCAGCTAACCCCAGAGGGGGTAATCGTCTTAAACAACTACGTGTCCTGGAATCCCGCTATATCATCCGCCTGGATTCGAGGAACCCCTTTGGCCTGAACGAGGATGAAGAACTGTATGTGCACATTGGCTGAAACCTTATGTTGAGCCGAAAGATCTGCCTTTATACTGCACCAGTTCAACCTGTGTCCTACATACCTCTGTTACCCAGATCCTCCATTGTGGGTATCTGCGTTTGTCCCCCCTTCCCTCACTAACTGTTATCCTGCGCAGAGAGGGCTCTCTCTGACACAGATGGGTTAATTTCATCATTACCCCTGAGCCCAAACATGGGATCATAGTCACTAACCTTGCCAAATCCATCTGAATGTCTGATTTTGAACTCTGTTACTCTTATACAATTAGAATGAATTTTTCCCAGTCCAATTGAGGGTACCTTTGTAAATACCATTTATTTTATTTTTTCACAATCACACCATTGTGTCTGTCTCTGACATGTCTGGCTAGGCAAGTATTTCAGGCAACACAGGGTTCACTTTTTATAGTTCACAGGGCTGAAAGAAGTATTTCTCACCCTTTAACTTTCTTTACTTTTTAGTTTGTATTGAATGGCTCAGGCATAACGTTGGAAATTCCCGTTATGGATTTTGGGGTGTTTCCCTACCCCACCTTAGAGGTGAGGCAGGCTTACTCCTTAAGTCCTTGTTACTACAAGACTACCATTCTGAAATATATCGTGTACCATGAATTGGCCACTAGGCCAGGATGTTTCAACCCTTAACGTTGTTGTGAATTGGCCACTTGGCCGTGATGAGATAACCTTTAGCGATGTTGTCAATTTCAGCTCCATCTCACGATAGACAGGGGTAGACGCTTTGGAAAGACAACCTTGATACATTCTAAGTGGTCTCAGAAACTGTGGTGCAAATAATCTGAGATGATATATTTTTTCTCCACACATGTGATATCTAAATGCCAGCATTGAATTTGATATTTACATGTATCATGCACTGTTTAAACATAAGGAGCTTAATGACCGGGTGTGTTCTATTTGGCATGCTGCCTTTAACGGAAATTTCAAACATTCTTTCTTCATCTCACAAATGAGCATTTTATTTGCATTTTATTTGCACCTTACATGTATGAATAACTTTTGTAAATAATTATTTCTTGCACTTGAGACCGCTTTTTGTACAGTCTGTCTTCTACCTCATTTGTAGTCCATTTGAAATGTAGTCTGGAGAGGCAAAGTAGTCCTACCTCAGTTTCCTTTACTTTATGGAGCACTGTTTGTTGTATAAAATGGTGATTGTGTTTACATGTGGTTGGCTTTGGAAGAAGACCGTTTGGTCGAAACGCGTCGCCATTAAACGCAATTGAAACACAGACCCTGGAGTGCGAGTCTTTTGTGTGGTTCCTGAATAAACGCTGGTCGGGAGCCCTTTCTAACATATATATATATATATATATATATATATATATATAGAGAGAGAGAGAGAGAGAGAGAGAGAGAGAGAGAGAGAGAGAGAGAGAGAGAGATGTATATATATTTGCACATTCCCTCCATGTTCCGTGAAAAAGCTCCAGGATCTGTATCCTGGTGTGCCCGGCCTTGACGTATGGGTAATAGCGGCCAATATTGGGGCCAAGTGGCGGGCAGGGGGGTTGGGAGACAGACGACGACCATACAAAAACAAAAAAAAACAGAACTTACCTGCTCTGATTCCTGCCGCATTGCTGCTCTTCTGCTCCTCACTGCAGCACAGGCACCCAGTCTACCTTGCGGCCAATACTGGCGCTGCTCTCATGCATGAGAGCAGTGGCCTATCCTAACACTACTCTCATGCATCAGAGCAGCGTCAGGATTTGACACTGGGGAGATTGGGAGGCTGTGCTTTGCTGTCTCTAACCCGGCAACGCAGCATGTTTGGAGACAGCTCAATGCTCATGTCGGTTTGGCTGTCCTGAGACAGCTGACCAAATTGACGTGCACTGCTAGTAGTGCACCTACTACTCCTCCTGGGGACTGCCCCTGCGATGGCCCTGCCCCACAAGACTCGGCCCAGCCCAGAACCTGAAAAATAAAATGATAATAATGCTGTTCTATTATAGTTTTATTTTTGCAAATTTTGGAGGCTGCTGGCAGTGGTGGGGCGGGGGGGGGCGTTTACATCCTGCTGTGTCGCTGGAATAAGGCAAAGCAGCATGGCGGGAGAGTCTTAAAGAAGTGAACTTCGGACCCTATTTCTGAGAGAGCCAGTTGAAATGTGGGCCTGCACAACAATGTGACAATGGACCAGATGTAGCAAAATCAGAAATACCGACTCTTAATTACCGAATTTTACCGATTCGGTAATTAAGAGTAGGTATTTCTAATGTAGGTACCAATTCGGTAAATGTTACCGAATCGGTAAAAATCGGTATTTACCGATTTGCTATTGAATCCTATGGGCCTTGAAGCCCATAGGATTCAATATCAAATACCGATTCGGTATTTACCGAATCGGTAAATACCGAATTTTGCAAGGGTGCAGGGGGTGTCACTTTGACACCCTCTGGCACCCCTGTTTTAGGCTTGTGTGCCATGTGGCACACATACATGCCACATGGCACACATGTATGTGTGCCACATGGCACAAGTGTACATGCACAGATGTGCATGTACACCTGAATCGGTATTTTACCATGCAATTGTATTGCATGGTAAAATACCGATTTTCAAAGCCCTGTGTCAATTTTAAAATTGGCACCTGCATACCAAACATGCATTTTCGGTAATTTTACCGACCAGTATATTTACTGATTCGGTAAAATATACAGAATCGGTAATTTTACCGATTCTGTAATTTTACCGAATCGGTAAAATTACCGATTCCGTAAAATTACCGAAAATGCATGTTTTTTATCCCCCTACATCTCCATGGCCATTTACCGGTCGGTAATGGCCGAATACGGCCG
Organism: Lissotriton vulgaris; assembly: GCF_964263255.1. Classification (NCBI taxonomy): domain Eukaryota; kingdom Metazoa; phylum Chordata; class Amphibia; order Caudata; family Salamandridae; genus Lissotriton; species Lissotriton vulgaris. The sequence goes on from NC_141700.1 coordinate 652,417,682, forward strand.
TTACCGGCCGGTAAATGGCCAAAATCTCCCACCTACATCTGACCCAATGTGATTAATGTACAAGTTTTCCCGACCCTCTTTTAAAAAATGGGACTTTTTTTCTTTTAGACGAAAATGCCGGGACAGTCCTTCAAAAACCGGGACCGTCTGGGCAAAACCAGAACGTGAGGTCCCCCTAACTATGAAGTCATTATCGCTTCTCCGAGTCCTGGCAAATAAATATTTACGCATTGGCTGATGTGGTGGTGCAGAGCGCCACACTTTCAGGCCATCCAAATGTTAGCCTTTGCGCCAGATGTGAAAAACCACCGTCTACAGCTGCCATCTCCTGTACTGTGTGGAACAAGTGCACATTCAAATGTTTCCGGATCTGGAAATAGGAACAGGGGTTGATGAGATGTTTTTGGCTGAGTGATTTATTAGGAACTGCTGCCCTTAGAAGGTGTTTGTGGCTAGCAGTAATGTCAACAGAACAACCCTGAACCAGAAGTCAGGGGACTACCAAGAGTAGCGAAACACTGAGCAATATCTGGCAGCCCATCGGATGGCCAACAAATGTTGAAACCAGGTGACCTTCCAGTTCCATGACATACTGGCATTTGGCTTGCAAGGCCTCTGTAAAGTTGTACGCTGAGTCAGACAGAATATTAATTTTAGTCCTGGCGATTGGACTCATGCTAACACACATTAACAACAAAGTTTGGAATTATAAAACGTCAAGATTTAAGAATAATGGTGAATGGAAAATACAATATGTCACATATTGGTTATCGTTGAAACATAATTATAACACATATGAATTACTATATTGTCCTTACAACAGCACTGGCACCAACAATCCCTAATTTAGGAGAGTGGCCCATAGTCAAGGCCAACTGCATCCATCGCAACCACTGCCCTGTAATATGAATAATCCTGGATTGAAGCCTCTAGGCCAACCCTCCCTCTGGCCAGCCTCAAACTTTGGTGAGAGTTTTTGGGGATCACTCAAGCCACAATGGTGTCATAGATTTTCCAGCTCATTCCTCATTTTAGTCTTTTCTAATCCCCTTCGAGAATGCACCTCTTGGATACAAAACAATTATGTGATTAAAAGCTAAGGATGAGTATGCAATAGTAAAAGTGTGAAAACCCTGGCTTTTCACTTGTGATCTATGATACTGCCTTTCTGACCCTTGGCTACAGAGGTGGCAAAATCAGTACAAGAACATAAAAATGGGTCACTCTTATGTTAAAAAAACTATTCGAATTTTGAATTATAACAGCAAGGCTTATAGACCGGGTTCAAACAGTGTCATGATAGTACTCCCCCCTCCCACCATTTTCTCTTTCTTTGTTCATTTCTCTTTACGGTATCTTCCATTTGCATCATCGTTATCAGTTGATGCCTTTCGGCAAAGTCGCGCAATATAAGTTTTTATTCAATTCAATTCAATTCAATTCCTCGTCCTTGCCATTTGTTTTATGCCAACATAACCATTTCAACGCCCATCCTCCTTCCCCCTGTTCTTGCCTTGGTCTTCATAACTGGTGAGTGTTTCATAGGAGATTATAGTACTTGTGTATGGTATGATTTCCCTGTCATCTCTGCTCTTTATCTGCCATTGCCCTCTCCACTTTCACTTAAATCCCCCCTACCATTCTCTTCTACCAACAGGATGGGGTGGTCTGTTGCATCCGCTATCATGGCTGTCCATGCTCATGTATGTATCTTCCTCAATCTTATTTTCTTTGCTAACCTGCTTCATGCAAAAAATTTCTGTTTTCACACATCCACAGATATCGTTCAGCCATCCCTCCATCTTCGGAGAGCAGTACAGCAGTACTAAAGACAATGCTCTACATGGTAGGGAGTCGACGATTGGTGGCACACATCTATAAAGCACTCCGAGATCATCTCCCTACAGAGACCCTATCAATACAGACAAGATCGGAGGAAGCAATAGATGAGGCCATTTCAGAAAGAGAGTGGTCGAAAATGCATGCAGGAGCAAAGAGGGTAAACTCCAATGCTCGATTTAAACTGATACAATATACCATACACCAAGCATACCTAACACCGTCGATCCTAAGTAAAGTATACCCAGGATGCACAAAACATGCTCCAGATGTGGTGAGACAGATGTCAAATTCATACATATGATGTGGGAATGTCAAACACTTCATCAGAACTGCGAGGACATACTGGCCCAATTACACACAGCCACAGGGTGGATAATTCCCAAGACAATACGGTCTGTAATTTTGGGACTGCCGCTCATGCCGAAATCCCAAAAACTAAGTGGAGATTCGTGCATTTGGGTCTGGTATTGGCAAAGAGGTATATCAATGTATCATCTGCATGTAATGAGATCACATGGTTAGTGTCCCCCACGTGAATTCTCCCCTGCCCATTTTCTCTCTTATCTTGACTGCCAAAGGGTCCATTGACATCACAAATAGGAGCGGGGACAGGGGTCAACCCTGTTGGGTGCCCCTTGTTAGTGTGAACTGTTCCGACACCATCTCCCGAAGTCGTTTCTGGGCTGTTGGATATGTATAGAGTAGTTGAACCCATTGAATGAGCCCCTGCCCTACACCCACCCTCCGCAAGACCTACCAAACATACTTCCATTCCACTGAATCGAACGCTTGCTCGATATCAAGCATTGCCAGTGCCCAGTCTTTGGTCAGTAGGTGGGGGTGAAGGACTGGGTTCTTTGGACCCAGCGGTGCCAGGGCACAACACCTGAAACCTTCGTGGGTAACCTGCTCCGGCGTACAAGTCACAGAGACACGGGACACTTCCTTCGGCGTCAAAGAGTCAAGGTTTATTTACTGCAGGGAACACAGAAGTCACAGGAAGTACATCGAGTGTAGTTCGGGGAGACTGCTTCAAATTGTATTTGTGGATCGCTCCTTTTATACAGTTTTTACCCATAGGATAACATGATACACAATAGTTTACAACCTGGTTCCCACAAGTCGCTCTCAGAGGGGTCGCTTAGATCACTTTGAAACACACAAGATCCGGAACATAAGTGCGGAAACATTTGGCGATTCCCAACTGTAAAAACCCATCTTCCCACCATTAGCAAATTCCAATCAGCAGTAAAGTAGATCGAAATAGGAACGAAGACAGGTGCAGAGGAAGACGGAGACAGTAGGGAGATCGAAAAGGGTGTAAAAGGGGAGTGTCAAGAAGCACGAGATACAGGCATCAAAGGGACGTGCCTAATGAGATGCACGACTGAGACAATAAGCCCGTGCGGCAAGATGAGCCTCGAGCGGCGCCATCTGCCTTATAGTAGCAACCCCCTCGTCATAAAGACACTTTCAAAGGACATGTGTCTTCCGCCATATCTTGGGAGTCCCAGGGTCGCGAAGCGGACAGCGTCCGTTCGCTGGCTACTTGAGGGCAAGAGACAAAATGGATGCCGTATCTAAGATGGAACCCGTGGGTACAGATGACAAACCCACATAACAAACGAACGGTTTAAGTTAGCACAGCGAAACTGCGCACACTTACAAAACTCGTCATTTGCGGTTCATAGATACTAGACTCGACCATATTCGTGCGAGTCAAAAAACACCACTTACAATCGTCACGGAACCTCAGACGCTCCTTTTGCCCTCATGTAGGCAAGCACTAGTCGGAATCATATTTGATATTCATCAGACCATCAAGATGTCGTTGTAGCATAGCTCTGTCCAACCGAGTCCCCTTGGTAACAGATGGTTGTCTCATACACGTTGTAGCACAGAGGCCACATAAGGCAGGACCACACTGCACACAAAGGCAACACGTGAACAGGAACACTACCACAACCCCGATGATCGTCAGAATCTTCCAACCCCAAGTCGACATCAGGCCCCAAAACCAACCGAGTAGCGTCCAATCCCCTACATCCACGTGTATGGATTCGGAGATCTTGTGCAACTTCGAGATGGCTTGATAGACAGTAGGAGCATTATCTGGAATGAAAATGCAACAGCTCGAATGGATCACTTTACATACCCCACCGCGATCTGCTAAGACAACATCTAAAACCATACGGTTTTGTAATGTCATAAGTCTCTCCGCCTGAAGTTCTGTGGTGATATTACCAAGGGCACTGGCAGTAATGTTAGCTGTCGATTCTACCACTCGAGTCAAATGTCTCAGGTTCCTACTATTAACCATAGGTCCCCAAAACGGGAGGAAACCCTTGAAAAAGTCTCCTGCCTCTTGACCGGCAGTATCCTCTTCGCTAATTACGCCTCGTACAACTCTAGTCTTATGATAATCGGCATCTACAGTAAACGTCGGAGGCAACAGATTTGCAACAAAACATGAGCCCATGAAGTCTGCGGGCAACCATGTATATGCACGATCATGACAGATGAAGTACGTACCCTTGGCAGCCAGAAGCACAGGGATCGGGGACATTGACAGAACATAACTTTCAGTGCAAGCACTTACTCCAAGTGAGGCTTGCGAACCACGACCCACAAGACAAAGATTACCAGTGTGGGGTACGACCCATATTGGAGGCGAGCTTTTAAGCTGCTTTTCATTAGTGAACGTACTATATTCCCCTCTATCCGGTGCCCTATAGGCTTGTACCTCTGCCTTAGGGATGAGAAAAGCATCATAGATCTCATCTTCCAAATCCTGTATTATCATCGATACCACCCACTGCCACGAGGCAGGACCCGGTTTGGGGGAACGTTCTGGAGAGGGGTGGAAACCTAGTGCGCTTCGAAGCATTGTTTGGAATGCTCGAGCTGACCCTTGGGAACTATACGGTAACACCAGATATGGAATTCCCTTACCCGTAGTATGTGGCATCAACCCACACACCCAACAATTAGTAGTGTTAACCACTAACTGATGCTGATGGAGGAGCTGGATAAAGGAATTGTTGCGGAATTCTGCACGTCTAGCCTGTTCGTGTTCTGGTAACATATAAAAGGAATGAGGAGAAGCAGTAGAAGTAATGTTAGGGTAAGGAGTAGGAGTAGGGGTAGGAAGTAAGAAGTAAGACATAGTGTAATACACCCCACCCGCCAAAAATGCAGAAGCAGTTAAAAACAAAACAAACAACTGGGATACAAAACATTTCGTACGACTAAGTTTCTGCAGCTTGACTCTATATGCCTGAGCTCCTTCCAAATCGTTCAGCTTCGAAAATGCCATTTCCCTACGACCGTCCGCAACGTTTCTTGACGCACTTCGTTCTGTGCAGCAATAGTCAATCCCCAGGAGTTCCTAGGAACCGACGGTCTTTAACCTAGTGTCAAGACCTACTGTCCAGAAGGAAGTACGCGTGCGGCCCTACGGCCCTCAATACACAATATGTATTTTATTTAGCACAAAAATCAGCTGTGGAAGGAAAAAGATACAAAAATCTTAATACACGTACAAACAATTTTCAATCATACGAAATGTTCAAAGTTGATCAGGGGAAACGAGGATATTGCAGTTATCAGTTTTTAGCAAAGCAAGAAAACAATTTTATTTGTCCTTAGTATGAGAACGCAAAGAATATCGATGTTTCCCGGGACGTGTCTGCACGTCGAACAAAGGATCTGTCGAAGAGACAGCGTCCTGCTGATCAGTTCGTTGGTCTGGTCTTGAGTCTCTTGCTGACAAATGTTCAACAGTGGCTTTCTGCTGCGCTGAGGGTTCTCCAACAAGCTGTGCGTCGCTAAAAGGTACAAACGCCGGCAATGTTTCTGTTTCTGTTGACGCAATGCCTTTCCTTACCCACGGGTCTGCCGACAAAGGAATAGGGACTCGCTTACAATGGGTAGCATGTACCCAATTTTTCCGCCCCTCAAGACGAACGGCAGTCCTCGTGGCCAGGAGCACCTGGTAAGGTCCGGTGAAGCGAGGGTCCAGATTGTTTTTTCGTGAAAAATTTCGGGTAACCACCCAATCTCCGGGCTGGAGCCGGTGGCCTGGACCCTCCGTCTGCGTCGGCAAGGCGTCGTAAACCTGTTGATGAATTAACCTCAGTTTAGCAGTCAAGTCATGTAAGTAATCAATCAACATCGGAAACTCAAGATCAGAGAATATTCCTGGCCTAGGAACCCCCCACACATTCGCAGGACGGCCGAACACTATTTCATAGGGACTGAGCCCTATTCGGGAGTGTACAGTCGCCCTGGTTGACAGTAATGCTAGAGGCAAAGCATCAGGCCACGAAAGTCCAGTCGTAGCTTGAATCTTCGCTAATTTTAGTTTAAGGGTGCCATTGTACCCTTCAACCAATCCAGCTGACTGGGGATGATTGGCGCTATGGAATTTCTGATTTATTCCAAGGCCCTTACACACACTCTTCATCACACTTCCAACAAACTCACTTCCGTTATCTGACCACACGACTCTAGGCATTCCATACCGAGGGAAGTATTCCTTCAGTAGGATTTTCGCAGTAGACAAAGCAGTATTGTCTTTGAGGGGATAGGCCTCGATCCATCGGGAGAATGCGCAAACCACGACCAAAACGTATTTCAGGTTATTGCATCGCTCCATATGGATGAAGTCCAATTGGATCACCTCAAAGGGATACAAAGGAGGAGCAAAACTGCCAGGGGGAGTTGGGGTTCCTTTGCCAGGATTGTACATTATACACACCATACAATTCTTCACCAAACGTTCAGCACACTTAGTAATTCCATCATTCTTCCACACATCAGCCAACAACTTGCAAATACCTTTCGCGCTAATATGTGCTAACCCATGTGCCATTTGCACAACGGCCAGTACATACGCATCAGGCAACATCCATCTTTTCTGATCTGACAAATCAATCCAGCAACCATTCACATCCAACCTTCCCGTACTTTCTTTCCACTTCATCTTTTCAGTGTCGGTGGCCTCATTCTGAATTGCTTTCACACTCTCTATAGTATTCTCACACATACTTGATTCTGTAGGCCACCTAACCGAATTCGTCACATACATTCGAGTGCTAAGGTTCCGGGCAGTCTCCTTAGCAATCTCATCTGCAAACGCATTACCACGACCAACATCATCCGTCACTTTACGATGCGCACTACATTTAACAATTGCCACTTGAGCAGGCAAAGTCAATGCATCCAAAAGATCGTTCACAAGCTGGCCATGCTGTATTTTCGTGCCATGTGACGTCAAGAAACCACGTTCTCGCCACAATCGTCCGAAACTATGCGCTACACCGAAAGCATACTGACTATCGGTGTACACATTCACACGTTTACCTTTTGCTAATACACATGCTCTAGTAAGAGCGATCAGCTCTGCAGCTTGGGCAGAATTCTGACTCAATCTCGCAGTCTCAACAACAGTATTCAATGTCACCACAGCATAAGCAGTAGTCACATCACCATTCGGCAATTTAAAACATGACCCATCCACATACAGGATGCCATCCGGGTCTTCCAATGGGGTGTTTTTAAGGTCCACACGACCTTTTGTTTCCTCCTCTGTCCGCAAGTAACAGTCATGTTCTGTTACTGCATCTGACTCTGCACTAATTGGTAACAAAGTTGCCGGATTTAGGACATTACAACGTTTTATCTGAATGTGGCTTGCCAAGAGCGTCAATTCGTACCCAGATAACCTCGCACTCGTCAAGTGCTGAGTTTTCGTACGGTTCAAAAGAGTATCGACTGCATGCGGAACCATCACCGTAAGCATATTATCCATGACCAATCCTGCTGATTGTCGGATGGAGACCGCAGCTGCCGCAGTTGCTCTCAAACAACTCGGCAATGCTCTAGCTACTGGGTCTAAGGTCGAGGAAAAATATGCACATGGACGTTGCTTACCACCAAAAGGTTGCGTTAAGACGCTTAAAGCACAACCTTCCCTCTCGTGAACATATAACGTGAACGGTTTACTGTAATCAGGGGTACCTAACACAGGAGCCGAACACAATGAATCACGTAATTCAGAAAAACTTTTCTGACATTCTTCCGTCCATGGTAAAGGAGTCGAAACATCCTTGCACGTAAGAGCCACCAATGGTTTCGCCAGCAATGAAAAATTAGGAATCCACTGCCTGCAGTACGATGTGATACCTAGAAAGGCACGCACATCTCTTTGGGTTTGTGGCACCGCCATGCGCGCAATCGCTGCAATTCTCTCAGGGGTCAATCTCCTTCCCTCCTTTGACAATAAGTGACCTAGGTAGGTTACTTCTTGACAACAATATTGGAGTTTAGAAGGTGACACCTTGTGGTTTAACTCACAGAGATGTTGCAGCAACGACACTGTAGCAATTTTGCAAATGTCCTGAGTATCAGCAGCCACCAATAAGTCGTCGACGTATTGGATTAAAGCCGCACCAACCGGCAACCTAAACGCATCTAGTTGACCCTTCAAAGCTTGACTGTAAATCGATGGACTTTCACAGTAGCCCTGAGGAGCGCGTTTGAACCGGAAGCTACGTCCACCAAGAGAGAAACCGAAAAGGTCCCTGCTCTCTTCGGCAATCGGGATGCTGAAAAACGCATTTTTCAAATCAATCACCGAAAACCATGAAGCTGTAGCTGGAATCAGAGTCAGTAGCGCCGTAATGTCAGGCACAACAGGGAATTGAGGAACCACAATTTTATTCACCTCCCGTAAATCGATAACAAAACGATAAACAGGCGGTTTGGTAGGATCAGTACGTTTAAGAATGGGCAGTACAGGACTATTGCACACGTTTCCCCGAGTTTCTTCAATGACATCTTTCTCGATCAAATCATAGATGATCGCTAACAAAGCTCGTTCACCATCAAGGGAGATACGATATTGGGGAATACGTGGCAATCGCACATTCGATTTCAACTGAACAACATAAGGGGAGATATCAAGTAGGCCCACGTCATTTGGACCCGTCGCCCACAAAGATGCAGGAAGAGAACTCAATTCCGGTGGAAGCTTATCGAGGGACAAGTACATGGGAGAGACTACCCTCCCTCCTAACGTAAGCTTTACACCCGCAGGAGAACAATACAAAGTCGCATACAAGCGTTTAAGCAAATCCAGACCCAAAAGATTTTCGCCACAACCAGTAGACAAAATCAATGGAGCTTCGAGCTCACGTGGCCCAATTTTAAGGGGCAAAGGGCGCGAAACTGGATTGCTAACGGGGGCGCCAGAGAATCCAACGGAAACATTTGTTAAGCCAGACAAAGGTGCGCCAGGGAGTTTCGAATGCATGATAGAACTTTTCGCTGCACCAGTGTCCAACAGAAAAGGCTCAACGACGCCCGATGTAGCAACTGCGACGTAAGGCCCTCTCTGATCAACCGGAACTGATACCACTCCCTCTCCTTGTCTTTGGCTGTCCTAGTAATTACTATCGTCAGGTCCCTGATCGACGTAATAATCGTCTACATTGTACTGCGCAGATCGTCCTTGCGATGATCCACGTTGATCGAAACAGTTATTAGAATTTGATGAATGGTCAGAGCGATCATTCTGAGCACCACGACCTCTACCACGTGATGCGTGCTGTGCACCACCACGACCTCCTCTAGACGAATTACCACCACTACGGTCATTTAAAGCAGGACAATTGAATTTAATGTGTCCCTCCTGTCTACAATAAGCACATTGATTGTACCCTAATGAAGATCTCTGAAAAGATGAATCATTACGCGGCTGCGATTGATTCGATTGCGACTGCGATCTATTCTGCTGAGGCGCATTCTGATTAGAACGCGGCGGATATGCTTGTTGTAACAACACTTTAGTTTTCAGCTCTTTCGTCTTTTTATCGGCACGGTCATTTTCCTCTTTTTCTCTATTTTCGTAATATTGTGCCGTAGCCAATATCTGAGCTGAGGTAGAAACGGCCCATGAACTTTCTGAATTTTTCAATTTATGGCTCAAGTCGGGCAATAAGTTCGATACGAATTTATCCACAAACAACCTCTGTCCACCCTCAGTACCCATATCCTGCCCACTATGATCGACGAATGTTTCCTCGAACCTCGTAAAGAAGTCTGAAACACTCTCATCTTTCTTCTGCTTACAGGCTGACAACTTGTCCCAATTTACCCTCATAGCTGGCATAAGCGTTTTCATTAATGTAATGATTCGCTGGGGAAGAAGTTCAATCAACTGATCGGGTTTAGTAGCAGCCACTTGTCCAGCGTCTGCCGCTGTAATGGCAGCCCAATCACCACCTAATGCATTTGCGTGATCTTGGTGACGAATCTTGGCCCATACCGGTTGCGGTACGACATTGCCAAACAACATGTCGATATCGGCCAGATTCATTATCGTAGCGTCTACGAGCTGCGATAATTCCTTATAATACCCAGCAGGATTCTTGCGAGGATCGGGCAAAGTTTGTTTCACCTGAAGCACTTCCGATCGTTTCCAAGGGAGGTGTATCCACACTCTCTGGAAATGTGCTGGTATTGGAGCATTAGCATTAGTATTATCAGCGGGTACCCAAACTGGCGGAACTTCACGCATAGGATATTGGCCAGACCCATCTCGTTGTTCAATGTCCTCAACGAACAATGCATGAGGAATAGGAGCGGGACGAAGAGATAGCAACCGCTCAATAGCACGTCGGACATTAGTGTCGACTATCAGTCCAGTTGCGAACTGAAGCCGGAGTTCAGACAGGGCGGTCAGCACCTCGTCAGGCGCATTGGCCGCTATCTGATCATGTAAGAACTTGCACATTTCATCAAACACATATCTCTGAGTAGGTATGTTGAATTGATCAAACGTTTCGAGGACAACACGAGGTGGATTTCTAACAGGGTTTATCATCCAACCCATCGCCATATTGTATAGCGCAACACGTTCTCTATTACCAGGAAGCTGGCTACGTCTCTGTGGACCATCAGAACCTGCAGACCCAAAAACAGGTCCGAGCGACTGAAAGAAGTTTGTCGCAAGGGGAGAATCACGATTACGAGTAGAGGGAGAAGAGTAAGACACAGGACTAACAAGAGAAGGAGTAGAGACGTTAGCAGCAACAGGGGTTAACAACACAGGAGCAGTAGCGTGAGCAGTAGCGGGAACAGGAGTATGTGGGAGCGGAGGAGCAGTAGGAATAGAAATAGGCAAAAGAGCAGGAACAGTCGGAAGAGCAGGTGCAGGTTGAGGAACTGGTGGAGGAATTACAGATGGAAGAACAGGTACGGCAGGGACCACAGGAGCTGCGGTACCCTGTACGTACGGAGGTGGCGACTTCATAAGATAGGACATTAAAGAATCCTCAACTGCCTCTTCCTTCTTATCCGACTCCGTAGGCAAAACAGGATAGCATTTGTCTATGGACATACGCTGTAATCTCTCAAACACTTCCTTATCCTTATCCTCCTTATCACGCTGAAACTGCTCAGCTTTCTTCACTATAGTAGCAACAGTATCTCGCTGACTACGTTTATTTTGTCTGATCTCTTTCTGTCGGGCTTCTTTGCGCCAGAACCGAAAGGCATCAAACATGGCCGGCCTTGATTTACGTTCGAACAACTTTATTTCCAAATTATCTAAGATCGACGCTTCGAAGCTACCGTGAGGTGGCCAACGAAGATCGCCGTCTTTCTTTGTATATTTGATCCAATAATCGTTAAAAGCAATCGGGCCTAGCCCATGTTTGCTATATAAGTCATATGTAGGAGTTCCAACCGGAGGTATCGGACACGAGTCCTCCAGCAGGGAATCCGCACCACAAGGTCTAAAGCAACTGAACAAAGTACTGCGACCAGGCATCTTGCACACTAGCCGAGTTTCACAAACTTCAAGGGTTACGGGATTTCGGGATTTACCAAGTCCCAGCAAAGAACTAAACCCTCGGTCTTTGGCGGCTGCAGTCGTCAAACAAATACAACAACAACAAAGTACGCTAGCAAAGTGTCACCGACAAAAACACTCACACAGCGTGTACAACAAAGACACCCGCTAAAGTGTCTACAACAAAAACACTCGCTAAAGTGTTTACAACAAAGACACTCGCTAAAGTGTCTACAACCAAGAACTCTGGGAGCGACCCACAAATACTTAACTCAAAGATCAATGGCGTCCTCAGGAAGGCCCGTCAATCGTCTCGCTATACCAAGGTCTACGCCAGGCGCCAAAACAGGTCTACAGTCAGGGCAGCAGTCCGTCGCAGCCGTTAGGAGGCGGGAATCTTCGCGGGAAAAGTCTTCGGGCCACTTATTTCGACAACAGGATCGATGAAGCGGGGTGCACCTTCCCTCGGAGATTTCACACGAAGTTCCTCACGATCGTCGGGCTTGGACCGGTACCACTGATGCAGCCCCACGTTGGGCGCCAACTGAAGGACTGGGTTCTTTGGACCCAGCGGTGCCAGGGCACAACACCTGAAACCTTCGTGGGTAACCTGCTCCGGCGTACAAGTCACAGAGACACGGGACACTTCCTTCGGCGTCAAAGAGTCAAGGTTTATTTACTGCAGGGAACACAGAAGTCACAGGAAGTACATCGAGTGTAGTTCGGGGAGACTGCTTCAAATTGTATTTGTGGATCGCTCCTTTTATACAGTTTTTACCCATAGGATAACATGATACACAATAGTTTACAACCTGGTTCCCACAAGTCGCTCTCAGAGGGGTCGCTTAGATCACTTTGAAACACACAAGATCCGGAACATAAGTGCGGAAACATTTGGCGATTCCCAACTGTAAAAACCCATCTTCCCACCATTAGCAAATTCCAATCAGCAGTAAAGTAGATCGAAATAGGAACGAAGACAGGTGCAGAGGAAGACGGAGACAGTAGGGAGATCGAAAAGGGTGTAAAAGGGGAGTGTCAAGAAGCACGAGATACAGGCATCAAAGGGACGTGCCTAATGAGATGCACGACTGAGACAATAAGCCCGTGCGGCAAGATGAGCCTCGAGCGGCGCCATCTGCCTTATAGTAGCAACCCCCTCGTCATAAAGACACTTTCAAAGGACATGTGTCTTCCGCCATATCTTGGGAGTCCCAGGGTCGCGAAGCGGACAGCGTCCGTTCGCTGGCTACTTGAGGGCAAGAGACAAAATGGATGCCGTATCTAAGATGGAACCCGTGGGTACAGATGACAAACCCACATAACAAACGAACGGTTTAAGTTAGCACAGCGAAACTGCGCACACTTACAAAACTCGTCATTTGCGGTTCATAGATACTAGACTCGACCATATTCGTGCGAGTCAAAAAACACCACTTACAATCGTCACGGAACCTCAGGGGGCATGCCACACATGTGCGAGTCTACGTACATTATGAGTACTGTTCCGCCTTGGCATGAACCCGTCTTGGTCAGGGTATATAAGCTGGGCACATGCAACAACAACTGGGCCGCCAATATCCCACTCAAGAGCTTTAAAAGTGAGATAGGTCTGTAGGAGCATGGTAGTAGGGGATTCTTGTCCGGCTTCAGTATCATAGTCACCAAAGCCTCTTGCATGGATGTTGGCAAGGACCGTCTCTTTAGTGCCTCATTATAGACTTCTAAATAGGCAGTCGTCTAGCAATGGGGCAAACCATTGGTAACATTAAGCCAGAAGTCCTTCACTTCCGGGGCACTTTGCTGGCTTAAGACTTCTGATGGCATCTATTATTTCTTGCTTTGTGATTGGCACCCCAAGGTATCTGTTGTCTCTTGTTTCAGTCTTGGCAGATCAATTGTTTCTAAAAAAGCTTTTAGTGCTTCTTTGAGTGGGGAAAGTTTATTCCGGTATACCATGGTTAGGTGTCCAGCCAATGTGTTAATGATCGCCCTTTGTGTACATACTATGTCACCAATGTCATTCCTTAATTTTAGCATCTCCCCTGGAGTTCAGCCTGTCTCTGCATTCTCCACCCATAGTTTTGCAGGGAACAGGAGACTGCATTTCATGTTGAGGTCCCACAGCCTCCGCTTGACCGCCAGGAATGTTTTTCCTTGCTCTAGCACCCGTTAGGTGTAGCCTGGACGTATTGCAATGGGGTGGCCTTCAAATAGTATTGCTCCTTTAGTACGGGTGGATTGCAAGATCGCTTCTCGATCTCTATAATTGAAAAACCTGGCGATAGTGGCCCTCGGGGTGCTCCCAGTCGTAGCGGGGGGAGGCCTGCTCTCTGTGTGCCCTTTCTACATTGAAGAATTTGGAGAATCTCTTGGGGGCCAATACCTGAACTATCCAGTCCTCCAGGAGTAATTCAGCTGAGGGGCCTTCTGACTTTTCTGGAAAGCCAACAAATCACAGAATATTACTTTGTGATCATCCTCCTGAGTCCTCCACTCTCTCGACTAATTTCACCTTTCTCTTTTGACAGGCTATGACAGTATCTCTGAGGGTGCGTACTTCCATCTGAAGCGAATCCACATTTTACTCTGTGGTGGTCACCCTTTCAACTACCTTTTAGAGATCACAACGGAGCAGATTCAGTTCAATGGCTACTGCATCGATTCTGTGCACCATGTCAACCCTGGTAGCCTGGATTGCCTGCATTGCCTGCATCACATCTGCCAGTGAGGGAGGGTCCCCGAGTTGTTGCACCATCCCCCGCCCCCCCCGGTTACATTCTCTTCCCTGCCATCTGGTCCCTGAAGTAGGGGTTGTGCATGATTTAGGATTTTATTAGCTTGAGTTTTGGGGCCATTCTTCTTCACCATTTTGGCATAATGTCACTAAGCCACCTCATCCGGCCTCCCCATCGTGCCTATATGGTATCGCACAGTGTTCTTCCAATATTTATTTTTGCCCGACACCAGCCGTCTGTAAATAGTACTTCCTCTTTGTGCTGCTTATTGATCTTGAATTGGAGGTGGGCTTCACGACCAGTGTCTTCCTTCTTGAGCGTCTGTAGCCCCAAGTCATGCCAGCATGTCACCAAGGTATGCGATGCAGATTCATGATGACTGGCCCACTTAAGTTGTTGCTTGTTAATATTCATAGGAGCTGTGACAGTCAGGCAGGGCCCCGTCGTGGAAATATTTATTTGTTTTTGCGGACTGCCCCCCATAGACCCTCTGCCAAGTTTGTCAGTCTTTTCCTGCCTCCAGTAACGCTGGTCTTCAATAATCCGCAAATGTCCCCCCCGCCCCTGTACTTCATAATCTGGGAGCGCTCAGCTTTTTACAGCTGGCTGCTCTGTCTTCCTTTGCACGGCCTGCTTTTTGCCGGATGATGCCCGGGGTCTGGCTTAGCCAGACGTGCTTTACCCGGGCCCCCAACCGACTCAAGGGCGAGCCCCGCAGACCTCCGTTGCTTCCTCGAAGGTCCCTGCTCCAACAGGTGCCACTGGGCCTTGGGACTTCCCATCTGTGGGCCTCTCACTGCCAGCTGGGGCTACAAAAACTCACCTCTTGGCTTCACATTTCCACAGCAGCTCCTTCTTCTTCAAGCGGGCAGAGCACCTCCCGGTCTCGTCCGGCTCCTTCTTGTTCCAGCACTGTGTTGCCCCTTACTGTGTCTCCGCTTCTGCGGAATTCATCGGCTTCAAAATGGCACCACAGGGATCCTTCCTTCGTTATGGGTTCTTCCGCTTGTGCATGGCAGTCTTCAGCGTCCGTATAGCAGCGGGAGGACGCAGGTGTTACTGCCCATCCATGCACAAGGTAGAGTAGACAAGATACTATAGGATAGTGGCGGATTGCTGAGCTGTTGACCGGAGCACCGGTAGAGATGTCTACTCAGCCATCTTGTTAGGCCACGCCATCATCAACGGTTCAATCTTATGGTTGTGGGGTCTCAGCTCTTTTTTCTGCCCATTTTTAGGTCTCGGCCTGCGCAGGCTGCGCTTGCGCAGTCTCGCCGGCGAGATCTAATGTTTTAGAGTGTGGGGCTTGAACCCTCCCCTCTTCTCCATTGGCTGGCTTCCTAAACGGAGGACAGCCATTGGAGAAGAGGGGCATCTGTCCATTTAAGCCCTGCATTTTTGGGATTTGGGGGCGTGTTTTTTCATGTTCTTGCTCTCCTCTTCCCATTGGCTGGAATTTTACATTCCAGCCAATGGGAAGAGGAGAGAAAGAAAAACACGCCCCCACAGTCGAAAAATGGCGGGGCTTTTCTGAAACTAATTTCTGCTTGACTGCAGCCGGAATAAGAAGAGAAGCTGCTGAGTCCTCCGCCCCAGCCGGTGAGTGCTCGCTTTTCTTGCCTCTGTTTCCTGATTGTGCCCGTTTTCTTGCCTCTTCTGGCCTCTTTTCCCTCATTATGATTGTTTTTCTAGCCTCTGTTCCCTCGTTGTGATCATTTTTTCTTGCCTCTTTTTCCTCGTTGTGATTGTTTTTCTGGCCTCTGTTCCCTCGTTGTGATCATTTTTTCTGGCCTCTGTTTCCTCATTGTAATCGTTTTTTCTGGCCTCTGTTCCCTCGTTGTGATCGTTTTTTCTGGCCTCTGTCCCCTCGTTGTGCCCGTTTTCTTGTTTCTTTATTCTCGTCGAAGTCGCCAAGCACCCCCAGGCTCGTTCTCGTCTGTCGCCTGTATCCCCTCTCCCTCTCACCGGTACTGGTCGGCAGACTAAGGGATCGCCCCTGGCGTCCAAAGCTTTAGCTACGCCACTGCAGCAAGCACAAGCTCGCCTGGGCCCACCTTCAGTGCCCTGGAGAGATTTAAATGGAGGCCATCCAGATAGAGGGCTTCCATCTCTCGTGACTTCTTACTTTATGATAGCGGCACTTCAGCCATGAGAGGGTGGTATGGTGTGAGTTGGCAGCCTGGTCCAGGAGGAGTGTTTGGGGTGTAACCCCACCCCCAATAAATGCATATTCTGGTAAATAGTTGGGCGCAGGTGCTTTCTTTCAGTCCTGTATTGTGAGGTGTCTGATTAACAGCACCAGGAATTTTTACAAGCACAGAAAAAAACACACCCACAGTCACTCCCTCTCCCTTTTTAAGACTTAAAAACTGTTGCTTATTTTACAAAATATTGTGTTTTTTCTCACTTAGTGCTCCTACCAATCCGCATTCCCTTCCACTGCCCCTGAACCCCCTCTCATGTACACTGTTTGTCGAATAATGGGTTTTGTTGGAAATGTGAAGCTTACATGCTTCTCCCAATCTTACTGACCGAACTACAACCCAGAATACATCATCTCCATGTTAGAAACGAGATAAGGTTTGAAACGCGCCTCTTTAATACGTATTCTCTTTCCCCTGGCTGCATTTGCATGCTACTATATTTGAACTGCGTTGTGAGTTTTAGTGTAGCGCCGAGAAGCGTGCCTACGCGCTCTCGCAAATAAAAATACCCATTTCCTAAAGGGTTAACATCATCCTGGCTGCTGTCATTGGTTGCGCTCAAAACCGAAAGTGAGAGTATTTTGAAGTTTGAACTCTTATCTTCTGTTCACTTTCCCGCCTTTTCAGTCTGGAGTTTTACAGCAGTGAGTGAGGTCGGGTCCCACTCAGTCCTAGAACGGGATTTAAGGTGAGTCATTGGCTGCTGCCTTTTTGTTGTACTAAAAATGCGTTATTTCGGGATTATAACTAACTTGCATTTATATCCGAGAAAATACTGAAAACTCACTTCTGCATTATTCTTCGCGTGCTTTGCTTCTGGGTAAACGCTCTGCCTAGAAGGAAGTCAAGGGGGC
The DNA here is from genome assembly GCF_964263255.1 of Lissotriton vulgaris. Classification (NCBI taxonomy): domain Eukaryota; kingdom Metazoa; phylum Chordata; class Amphibia; order Caudata; family Salamandridae; genus Lissotriton; species Lissotriton vulgaris. The sequence continues at coordinate 652,435,176 of NC_141700.1, forward strand.
GGGTGGGGGCGGTGTTGTGTGTTTTGTTGATTTTTTTTCTTCATTCCTCTGTAGCCACTTGTGCTGCATTTATATTTCTATTTATCACCTTTCTTTCCTCTCACTTCTTTTTCGTCTCTATTACTCGCCCCTCCCTCTATTCCCATATCTCAATGTTTTGCAGTTCAGGGCAAGGCCTGTCATGTCCAGAGCTTTCACGTTTTTACCGAGTTGCGTATACATGAATCCGCTCTTCTCAGCAGCATCCTTCTGCAGGAGTCCCAGGCTTTATACTTTATTTTCAGCATTTAATGCAGCGTTTAATCCCCGTTAACGCTCCTGAGGTGTATTATTTGTTTGTTAATGATGTCTGTATGATCTTAAAGAAGTTCAAATAACATGTTGTGCAAAAGCCATAAGTATGAACAGATATAACATAAGTCTCGCTCACTGGGGCCAGTTTCCTACCTTACAATAGTTGTATCGCTTTTCTGGCACCGCCATGGCCCTGTGGACTTAAAGGAGTTTTGCAGTGTTCTGTTAAAATTTGACGTTTGGACTAACAGCCTGTAACCACCCTCCTGTGTACCTCTGAGCCTTGAGATCACATTTCAGTTCCTGGAGCATGCTGCTTTCAAAAGTCAGCCTGTGGAAGTGATGATGTTGAAATTGAAATGTTGTTCTAACTTGAAATGTCCTCTGAAGTACATTCTACCTTATCAGTATTATTTAGATTCATAGCTGGAGTCAATCAATTTTAAGTCTTTTTTCTATTAAAAACGAGGACTGGATCCTTTACAGTGTCTCACTGTACTAATGCACCTATTCTCAGGATTTAGGTTCCAATTTGTGGTCACAAATTCAGTTCTTAGTTGGTCTGCTCATCCTGTCATCTTTCCAATGTTGATAATCTGAGCATGAAAGTGGGGGATGGGCTCTGTGTGTGTGTGTGTGAGGCTCTGTGTGTGTGTGTGTGTGTGTGTGTGTGTGTGTGTGGCTCTGTGAGTGTGGCTCTCTGTGTGTGTGTGGCTCTGTGTGTGTGTCTCTCTCTCTCTCTCTCTCTGTGTCTCTGTGTGTGTGTGTGTGTGTGTGTGTGGCTCTCTCTGTGTATGTGTGTGGGGCATCTGTATGTGTGTGTGGCTCTGTGTGTGTGTGTGGGGGTGGGCTCTGTGTGTGTGTGGGGGGGCTCTGTGTGTGTGTGTGTGGGGCTCTGTGTGTGTGGGGGGCTCTGTGTTTGTGTGTTGCGCTCTGTGTGTGTGTGTGGGGGGTCTGCGTGTGTGTGTTGGGCTCTGTGTGTGTGTGTGTGTGTGTGTGTTGGGCTCTGTGCGTGTGTGTTGGGCTCTGTGTGTGTGTGTGTGTGTGTGTTGGGCTCTGTGTGGGGCTCTCTGTGTGTGTGGGGGGGCTCTGTGTGTGTGTGTGTTGGGCTCTGTGTGTTGGGCTCTCTGTGTGTGTGTGTATGTGGGGCTCTCTGTGTGTTTTTGGGGCTCTCTCTGTGTTTGTGTGTGGGGCTCTGTGTGTGTGTGTGGGGGGGCGCTCTGTGTCTGCTAATACTCTCTACTACTCTCTAATGCTCACCTATTGCCATTGTAAATGACAATACCATTTATTTATGTTTTAAAAAAACAAAAAATGAAAAAATGCAATTTGCAATGCCAATAGCTCTAACTTTAACAAAGACGAGACCATTGCATTGTAAATGCTTGTTTATTGTACTAATAGTGAGTAACAGTCACGGCCACTGGAAGTATACAATTCTGGGGCCAGGGCGTGTTCAGTATAATTATGGATTTGCTGCATGTACCACATAATCCATCATCTGCTGTACAATCTGCTGTTTTTAACAAAAAAAATGTTTCTAGCTCAAATCGGTCAAATATTACTAAAAACAAAGCAAAAAAGTGTTGCCAGAAAGTGGAATGCACTTCTCAACAGTTGACGGGTCACCTTTAAGTTGTAACTTCATGTGCTTGGGTGTTAAAGTGGTACTAATTAGGTGAAATATGTTGCCCTTATGGTGTTAATGTAAGTAGAAATAACAAAGTGCTGACATACTATTATCACAAAATGTGCCACATTACAACACATAATTTGTCTTTTTTCACAGCATTATATAGTCAACCCTGACACATATTTTAGTCCTCCCCTGTCACGTAGTTCCATTGGCCCTGGTAACAATCTATTTTTTACTATTGATGCAAGACTTTCATTGGCAGTGGAGGTAAGTAAAACATTTTTTTAACTTATGTTGTGTGTGTGAGAGAGAGACAGTGTGCATATGTGTGAGAGTCTGCAAGAGCATGTCTTTGAGTGAAAGTGAATGAAAGTAAGTAACACGTAATGAGTGAGACAATCAGTGAGCATGGGTGAGTCCGCGTGAATGAGAATTAGTAACATTGATTTAATATACTGGCGGGTGGTAACCTTAGAGGGGGCACTCTTTTCGCGGCATTCATTGATCTCAAGTCGGCTTTCGACTTGGTACCTGTCTTTTTAAAATGAGGTATGCCACTGAATTTACTTGCTTTTTTAATTAAACTCCACATTGCCATTTTGCGCAGGTCCGTTGGGGACAGCAAGGTAAGGATACAGACAGGTTCCCGATTCTCAGAGGGGTACGCCAAGGGTGTGTCCTGGCCCCAACACTGTTTTCATTGTATATCAACTGTGTTATTGAGTACTTTGCAAACCACCCTACTGATGCCCCTAAATTAAATGGAATATCGATCCCCCTGTTCATGTTTGCAGATGACACTCTTTTAATATCCAAAACGCAGCAAGGTCTACAGAAGGCTATTGTGCGTTTTGAAGAGTTCTGCAAAGACTATGGTCTTACTATTAATGTGTCCAAGACAAAGTTTATGGTGATGCATAGGCATAAGCATGAGAGAGGGAGGGTTGTCATGAATGGCGAAGTGTTAGAACAGACTCAACTCTTCTCTTATCTTGGTATCACATTGGGCTCCAAGTTGGAATGGAAACCGCATATTAATCAGTTGGCTACTAAACATGCTCAGTTAGCAGGTGCCTTGACAAGATTGCCCCGGCGATGAAAATCTACAGAATCAAAATAAGTGCATCTATACTTTATGGGGCAGAACTTTGGGAGTTTAGTAATATGGCTTCATTGACGAGCTCCCAAAAAAGTTTGTGAGGGTGTTAGTTGGTTTACCACCATCCACGTTACTTTTGCCCCTTTACCACGACCTAGGCTGCCAACGAATAGAGGATGTGGCACTTTATAGACCTGTGGCCTATTGGAGGAGACTCTGGGTTACACCGGAACTCTCCCAGTATGCCCAGGCCCTCCTCGAAGTTCGTGATGTCGATACTGCCAATAGAATTACGTGGCTGAGAGAGGCTAAAGCTATTTACACTGCCATGTGTTTGGCTTTACTGTGGGAGAATCCCACTACCAATCCCTTCCCACCACGAAAGGTTTTTAGGGAGCTATACTGGTAAATGGTATCAACGCAAAATGTTAGAACGTGTAATGTACCATCACTGTCAAAGAACTTCCTTGAGCTAAAACAAGAAATTGTTTATGAGGCTTACTGGGATTTTAATACACTTCCCGAAGACCGGAAACAGTACCACCAATATAGAGGGGGTACCCTTCCTGTCAATTCCTTTACCCGTAAATGGAAAGCTAACAACAATATATTTTGTCCGTTTTGTCCTTTACAGCCGGAAAGTATAGCTCATATTTTGTTAACCTGCCCAGTGTATAAGCATCCTCGGCACAAGTGGTTGAAGCCCGTATGTCTGTTGAAGGGCATCACCACAGGGGTGGAGTCTTTAAGGGTCTTCCAAACTGATACCTCTGAATGCATTGCAATTGCGGTGGCAACATTTTTACACTGGATGTGGGCAATTCGGAGGAGAAAGCTACGCCAGAATTGAAATGGTTTTATTCAAATTTCTGTGCTTAATTGATTCTGTGATGCTAATCGGTCTATGATTTTAGACCTTTTTAACTGAAATTATTGTATAGGTTTTTATCCTGTCTTTTAAAATAATTATTGTTTATTGTGGAGTAACCCTCAGAATCAACTATTCCCTTGGTGGCTATATTCTGTTATTGATGAATTGATATGTTTCTTTTAATATGTACAGTCCTTCAAACGTGCTGTCTTTTCTGATATGTTTGTAGAATAAAGACTATTTGAACTTAGTAACAGTGATAGCAATGAAAGAGTGGATGTCAGTGAATAAGAATGGGTGTGAAGCAGTGTTAGAGAGTGTGAGATAGAATGAGTGGGAATGTGAATGACCGATTGAGAATGAATGACAATAAGTGAGACAGAGAGTGTAAATGAGTAAATATAAGTGAGCAAGAGTATAACTGAATGTGAGACGGTGAGTGAATGTGAATGAATGAGTCACACTGAATAAGAACGAGTGAGTTTGAGGGAGCATGAGAGAGTCATAGTAAGAATGATTGGGAATGAGTACAAAAGAACAAGAATTAGTAAAAGTGAATGCAAGCTTGTGAGTGAGAATGAATGAGGTCAAGTGAGCGGGAATGAATAAGTGAGAATGAGTGTGAGTAAGAATGAGATGACTGCTGGTAAATAAATGCAAGTGAGCGCAAGTATGTGGTGTTAGGCTTTCATGTCTCCCTCTATCTGTTGCATACCAAAGGTAATTTGTGGCTTATAGAGACACCAATGGCAAAATATTGATGCTTATATACTAGAGGTAATTAGGTGCTGGCATTCCTGAGGAAATCCTTGGCATGGGGGCATCCTGGAAAAATGTTGGTAGCACTTTGGAAGTAATTCTTGTCATAAGGGAGGACAACTGTGGCCAATGTGCCAAATGTATACGTTAGATGTTTTTTTGTCATTTAGTTGTAAAATGGCTGTGCAGAGCCGTCACCGCTAGTTGAATTAAGATCTTTCTGGGATGTGTGCTCATAACATGTCATGCTGTGATCCTAAAAGTGTCACATTGTATTGCCAATTAAGCTGTAAACACCCTTGTTATTTATTATCTCTTGACACTGTAATATGAATACATCTGTAACATCTCAATAAACAGATCAAACAAAAAAAAGATAGGACAACTGTGGCATAGAAGATGGGACTAGTCATTCCGAAAATGCTGGCCCCGACATACCATAGGTAATTGTTGACCTATAGTCGCCCATGGCATATGAAGGCCCTTTCCCACTGATTAGTTTAACTAGCAATGATTTTTTATTTACTCTGTATGCTGTATGTTTTGCAGAGCTAAAGAATATTTTGCTTTTTTTAACTACCTTTTTGACCCAGCCCACAGAGGACTCAGGTTCAGTTCACACACTTTTTTATGCACTTAAACCACTGTTTCCAGAAAAGATCAACATACTGGGAACTGTAATCGGTAAGTGTACAGGCCAAGCCAACAAAACAGTACACTTAATGGTGGTGGGGTGGACTATCTCCCAAAGAACTTACCACCTCCGGGTGCTACTCACTGTCTCTGCAGCAGAGACCTTCTCCACCTGAAAATCCCAATATTGAGAAAGAAAAATGTAAACCTCCTCTGTGGAAGGTCATCTAAAACCCACATGGCACCTTGCCTGATTTGAGCTCACTCACTTTAAGAACGTGCTTATAATAAAGCTTTAAGATTACAGAGGGGTCTGAGGGTCTGCAGCTTTATCATACTTCACCCCCCCAACTCTAATCCATTGACTTCAACTGGGTCCTAAGATGTATGCTCATTCCTAGATAATGAATGGTTTTCCAAGCGTCACACCCCGTGTGTGCGTGCGAAAATATAAATTTTTCATATGAGCTAACCCTTAATTTGACAAAAAATGAAAAATTAACTCCAATTTACATTTGTATCTGCTGTTGAAAATGTCATAGTGCTTTTAAAGAGACCCTAGTGTCTCTGGAGGAAAGACAATGGGGACTGGCTTAGTCTCAATAAAAAAAGAAAATATGAAACGTTATACTCTCACCCTCAGGAGTTTAACAACATTTCTCAAACTTGTGTAATTTATTAAACTGTTGAAAGCAGAGGTACATTTATCAGCCTTACTTCTATCAGCTTTAATTCTGGGTCTACGGTCTGTCCACTGTGAGGAAAATTCACAGTAAGAGGATGAAAGTATATGTACATCTGTTTTCTTTTTTCTTAACATGGAACATTTCTCCACTTAAAATCCTCAAAAATGGCGTTGTCTCAATTACTTGCCCATGGTAAGTGCACCACTGACACGTTTGTTTTCGAAATGAAAAGAAAAGTTTAGGTAAGAAAGGTGGCAAAACGCATTACAAAGGTTTGAAGCATTTCCACAAGCTAAGTGGTCTATGATCCGAAGAAATGCCATAAAGGGACCTGTACAGATGTTCAAAGCTGCCACCTTATTGAAAAATAAACTGTATATCAATTCTCAAACTTGTTCACCTATCACAACGCTAAGAGTTGCATCCCATAACATGACAACCTCTGATCATCAGTCACAACCTTAAAAGGCTCCCAGATAGAAGACCTGCCAACTCACATGGCGCCACAGAGTGTCACACGATGTTGGCTCCCTTTTCACGGTTACTCAGTGAGGAGCCGAAATAAGACTGTGGCAGAGAAAACAAGCTGAAAACCACTGCAGTAAGCTGGAGTTTGGAAGCTCTGAACAGCTGATGCCCATCAAGGGGTGTGAAAACACAGAATAACAGCTTTTTTTTTAGGGGGGAACCTTGGTGAGGGGCAGAGTGCCTCTTAGGTAGCTCTCACCCAAGATTCCACTGCCTCTAAGGCTTCACTCCCCTCCTCTCACAGTAAAATCAGTTTATAAGTTGGCAGATCTCCCTCTAGGGAATTTGCTGCTTTAGTAGGTGCAATATGGTCCAACAAAACTGCACACATCTGCATACTGTGAAACAGGATTCATCATTTTCATGCGCAAATAACGCTTTATGCATCCGAGCATCACCTAAGCATGCAAGGGTCTTAGGAATTTTCCATACTATGTAGTAATTGAAGCTCCATGTTTTAGGGTATGTATTTGATACATCCACCGGCATTTAGCAATTTTTATATCATTTTAATCGTAATTATTTATTTGTTTATGGAGTTTTATATAGCTCGTACTAGTCCCGAGGGCGTCAGAGCGCTTTACATAGAAGATAGCGAAACAAAAGTTACACACGGGGAAGATACTGTTACATATTGACTGTGTGAAAAAACAAGATACAGGCAATTACATCTGTTTCAAATAAAAATACAAGCAGGTACAGGAGAACCAGACTTTTAACATCAAGAGATGTGCTTTGGCATAACGTGGGCATAGATCAAGGCTAACTAGGATACAGTGTAAATATAGTCAGCGGTGTTGGCATGGAGTGTGTGTAAAGCATAAAAGCACAGCATTGCATATTACATAGTTGAGTGGCAACAATGCAAATCGGGAATATAAGGGGACGTCACTTATCTAAAAATATAATGCATAAATGTACCATATTTTCCTTAGGCATTGTGGGATAATTGCTGTTGCAATGAGTTTGAGTTACCAGATCGTCCTATACCAGCTTCGGGGTAATAGTGTTTGATGCAAAAAAGTAAATAAAAATTCAGGGTATGTTTAGGGACCCCAGCTGCTAGCCTGTTCCATAGATCAAATTATCCTCATTTATTTTTTTATACTGGAAAAACTATGTTGCAGTTTAGTGTTTCTACTTGTATTTATATGAAAAACAACACAGATGCAACAATACCAAAATGGTATGCATACTTGTGCCCAATTTGTAAAAGAATAAGTGCCACTGCCCGAACGTCCGCTCAAAAGCCTTCGTCCAGCGCTATTAAATGTCGCTCGCTGAAAACTAAGCTCACCCAGTCTTAAGTCCACCTCAGGCCTCTTTAACCCCTTCGCTGCTAGGCCTTTTCTCCCCCTGTGCTAAGCCTTTTTTGGGCTATTTGGGATAGTTTGCGCTTAGGCCCCTGTAACTTTTTGACGACTTAAGGTATCTTTGCCAAATTTGCCTCCTTTTCTTGCAACATCATGGGGATTCTAAAGGTACCCAGGGTTTGTGGATTCCTTTGGAGGCGACCCAGAAATTAGCCAAAATACAGCTAAATTTTTTTTTTTTGTGAAAAATGGTAAAAAAAAAGTGCTGCAATGAAAGCATGTTTTTTCCCCTGCAAGTGGTATCAACAAAGGGCTTGTGGAGCTGAAATAACCATTTTCCCAGCTCTCAGGGAAAAGCAGACTTTTGTCAGAAAACTAACATTTTTTACACAGTTTTGGCATTTTACTGGGATATAGCCTATTTTTGCAATTTTTTTGTGCTTTTAATATTCTTCCAGTTAATGGTGGAAATGGGCATGAAAGCAATAATGGATCCTAAAAAGCTATACATTTTTAAAAAGTAGACATCATTTTGAATTCAGCAAGGGGTCATTTGTGCAGATTCTTCAAGGTTTCTTTATAGAAACTATCAGTTAAATATTGGAAAAATTGAAAATTAGTTGAAAAAAAACAGCCATTCGTGCCAACGTTTTCACCTGTAACTTCTTCTATTTGTGACAGTTGTTTAAAAGCAAAATACCATTACATAAGCTGGACCTTTCTGGTTGTGACGATATATAGGACTTGTAGGTTCACCAAGAACCTGATGAACCCAGAGCCCATAACTGAGCCGTGTCTTGCAATGGTTTTTCATTATGTACCAGCTATATAGCAATTAATTTTGGAAAATATATACATGGAAAAATCGGTATGAAAGACACCTATGTATTTCTGAAATTGGAACAAAATATAGAATTTAAAAACAGTAGATATTTGCACATATCAGGAAATTGTGAGTACCCATTCTAGCATGAGCATTATAGGTCGTTTTTCAAAATGACTTTTTTTTACACATTGTCTTTTATTTGGAAGGCAGAAATGCAGCGAAAGTCAATAGGTAATAACAGTTGCTCTACAAATCTGTGTTACCCTAAGTCTCCTGATGCAAATGATACCTCACTTGTGTGGGTTGGCCTACTGCCCGCAACAGGAAACAGCCAAAAACGCAACGTGGACACACTTTAAATTTACAGTGAAAACTGGCCCTTTTTTTGCAAAGTGCTTAGCTGTAGATTTTGAACCCTAGTTCTGCTGGCACCTAGAAAAACCTAGCAAACCTATTCATTTTTTAAAACTAGACACCCAGGGGAATCCAGGATAGGGTGACTTGACTGGCTCTCACCAGGTGCTGTTACGCAGAATCCCTTGCAAACCTAAAGATTTGTTAAATAAAACACATTTTCCTCACATTTCAGAGGTGGAAAGTTCTGGAATCTGCGTGGATCCACAAAATTCCACCCACACCACGTTTCCCAAAGTCTTCCAAGAAAAATGGTACCTCACTTGTGTGGGCAGGCCTAGTGCCTGCGACAGGAAACGGCCCAAAATGCAACGTGGACACACCACATTTTCACTGTGAAAATAGACGCTTTTTTTGCAAAGTGCCTAGCTGTAGATTTTGAACCCTAGTTCTGCCAGCACCTAGGGAAACCTAGCAAACCTATACATTTTTGAAAACTAGACACCCAGGGAAATTCAGGATGGGGTGACTTGACTGGCTCTAACCAGGTTCTGGTACCCAAAATCCCTTGCAGACCTAAAAATGTGTCCAAAAAACGCATTTTCCTCACATTTCTGTGGTGGAAAGTTCTGGAATCTGCGTGGATCCATTAAATTTCACCCACACCGCCTTCCCCAAGTCTTCCGAGAAAAATTTTACCTCACTTGTGTTGGTGGGTCAAGTACCCGCGACAGGCAAGGGCCTGAAACCTATTGAGGGGACATCAAAATTGCCTATCGCAAAACAACCTGGTTTTGCAAGGGGATCCCATGAGCTTTTGGCCCCGGGCTCGGCGGCCATGTAGGGAAATCTACCAAACCCACAAATTTCTGAAATGTATACATCCGGGGGAGTTCAGCGAGGTATGGCTTGCGTGGATGCCCCAAAATGTTCCTACCAAGAATCCCCTACAAACCTAAAATTTAGCTGAAAAAAATCACTTTTCTCTCACATTTCTGTGTGGGAAAGTTCTGGAATCAGCGTGGATCCACTAATTTCCTACCACCCAGCATTCCCTCAGGTCTCCCAATAAAAATGCTACCTCACTTGCTTGGGTGGGTCAATTACCTGCGACAGGCAAGAGCCCAAAATCTATTGAGGCGACATCAAAATTACCTATCACAAAACAACCTGGTTTTGCAAAGGGGGTCCCACAAGTTTTTGGCCCCAGGCTCGGCGGCCATCTAGAGAAACCTACCAAACTAATACATTTCTGAAAAGTAGTCTCCCGGGGAAGTCTAGCAAGGTATGGCTTTAGTGGGTCCCCCAAAATTTCCTACCCAGAATCCCCTGCAAACTTCAACTTTAGCTGAAAAATTCCCCAATGACTCACAGCTCGTGAGCTGTAAAGCCACGGCAAGGCACCAACCTCTTTACAGGCCATTCACACAACTTTCATACGTGACACACAAGACCATTCACACCGCTAGCTGTGGGCCCAGCACATTACAACATTCACATCAACAGACAGCACCATTCAAGGGCCCATCACTTTCATACGCCCATATGACTAACAACGCAATCACACCGGCTAGTGGTTGGCATAGTGTCTGCAGTGGCGTTTTGACTAGCAGAGTGTGTAATGACCAGCAGTGTGTCACTACTCACACACTGCCAGCCAAATGCCAGCCAATGCACACCGACAGCCAAGCACCATCCAAACCCCACTACCAGCCAAGCTCCATTCCCGGCACACCGCCAGCCAAGTGCCAGTCCACACACACCGCCAGCCAAGTGCCAGTCCACGCACACTACCAGCCAAGCGCCGATCCATGCACACCGCCAGCCAAGCACCAGTCCACACACACCGCCAGCCAAGCGCCAGTCCACGCACGCTGCCAGCCAAGCCCCAATCCATGCACAACTCCAGCCAAGTGCCAGTCCACGCACACCGCCAACCAAGCACCAGTCCACGTACACCGCCAGCCAAGCGCCAGTCCACGCACGCTGCCAGCGAAGCGCCAATCCATGCACACCTCCAGCCAAGTGTCAGTCCACGCACACCGTCATAATTTGTTTTTTTAACAAGAAAGAAAAAACAAACCAATTGCAACTAGTTACAAAACTATAACTACAAAAACAACAGCAGTAACTAAAGACATCTTTCTATTGCCAAACGTGAAACTGAACAACAACTCTATAAAACCATACAGGCCAGGTAGTACACTATTAGACTCACAGGTTGCTTCCAAAAACTCTTTTGAGTGTGATACAATCGGAAACATTTATTTATTTTTGAAGCTTGTATAGCGCGCAGCTACCCCCAACTGGGCTCTCCCGGTGCTTAGACAGGCGAAGGGGGTAAGAGAGTTCAGAAGTATTTAGACACAGAAGAAGAGCCAAGTCTTAAGGTCTCTGTGGAAAATCGATTCTGAATTAGACAGTCACAATGACAGAGGCAGGTTTTCCAAGTTTTGGCGGCGATAACCGCAAATGCATCTACCGCCCATTCGGGTGCGATGGAAACGGGGGATGCGAGAAGGTGCAGGTGGTTGTATCTAAGATTGCGGCTAGACTGGACAAGTTTGTGCCAGGCTCTTAGGAAGGTGGGGCCCGAATTCCGTAGTGATCTGAAGACCAGAACCATTGATTTAAACTTGATGCGTTTGGCCACTGGAAGCCAATAAAGCTTCATAAGATAGGGGGAGATCGAGTGGCGGTAAGGGATGTTGTATATCAGCCTAGCCGCTGCATTTTGGACCCTCTGTAGACGTCGGATCAGGTACGCGGGAGCCCCTGCGTACAGGCTATTAGCGTAGTCTAGGTGAGAGATGATGAGTGCGTGGACAACAGTCCGGCGAGAATCTTGAGGGAGGAAGGGGGAACATTTTATGGATCATGTGGAGTTTCCCAAAGCAGGCTGCAGAAACTTGGTCAATTTGATTCTTGCAGGAGAGATCACTATTTAACCTGACACCTAGGTTCCTGGCTGAAGACACAGGTTCCGGGGGGGTAAAGTTCTGATGGCCACCAAAGGAAAGGAGGGGGAGCTGGGTTGATTGAAGAACATGACTTCCGTTTTATCAGAATTTAGTTTAAGGGTGTTTTGGGCCATCCAGGAGGAGGTGTTAAGTAGGCAGCGCCTAAAGTTGGAGAAGGTAGCTTCGGAGTGGTCTCGGAAGGAGAAAACTAGTTGGGTGTCGTCAGCATAGGAGATTACTCGAACTCCACAGGATTTAACTACTTTAGCCAGGGGGTTAGGTAGACATTAAAAAGTAAAGGGCTGAGTGCAGAGCCCTGGGGGACGCCGCAGTTAAGGGGCTTCTCGCTGGAGACAAAAGGCTGCAGGAAAACCCTTTGAGAGCGGTTAGTTAAAAAAGATCTAATCCACGATAAGGGAGGACCCTGAATTCCGAGGCTGAAGAGTCTCTCTACCAAGATGTCCTGGGAGACGGTATCGAAAGCCGCGGACAAGTCGAGGAGCACTAGCATGGCTGCCTCGCCTCTGTCAACACATTCACGAATATTTTCTGACACCTCAAGCAGAGCGGTCTCGGTGCTGAAACCGGGTCTGAAGCCGGATTGAGAGTTGTGAAGAAGGTGGCCGGATTCAAGCTAGGAGGCGAGTTGTTCCTGGACAATTCTTTTGAGGACCTTTGCCGGTTTGGAGAGAAGGGAGATGGGGCGGTAGTGTTTTTAAGACCGCAGGGTCGGCATCAGGTTTTTTCAGAATAGGGATAAGCATGGCTTGTTTCCAGGCAGAGGGGAAGACAACAGCCTGTAGTGAGGAATTCTCAATGGTGTTAAGGGGGAAATAATGAGGGGAGCAATGGAACCGAAAAGGGAGGCAGAGCAGAAATCTTTGGGAGAGCTTGATTTACAGTTGAGCCATTTTTGGAGAGCGACTTCCAGGGGATATTCGCGAAGAAAGTGAGTGATAGGGCCTTGCTATTGGAAATTCCCAGGGTTTGTGCCGGGGGTAGCTGTGAAGGGTTAAATGTAGAATAGAAGGCCTCAATTTTATCAAAGAAAAAATTAGAGAGGTTCTCGCAGAGTTCCTGGGTAGGGGGAATCCTGCTAGACAGGGCGGCAGGCTTAGAGAAACTTGAAGAAAGATTTAGAAGAGTTACTGGCGGAGGTAATTTGATTAGCAAAATAAACTTTCATTTCAGCACGCTTTTGTCTATCAAAGTTCTTGATAGCGGCTCTATATGTGGCTTTAGCCTTGTTGTTATACGAGAGTCTCCAGCTACGTTCTAGTTTTTTGCTCTGACTTTTAGTGGCATGTAGTGCAGGAGTGAACCATGGGGCAGAAGGTTTTAATCTAGAGGATACAAGGGGAAGGATAGGGGCAACCTTATCAAGTGCAGAGGAGAGCCAGTCATTGAAGCTGGTAACATCATGATCCAGATCATCACTAACCCGTGGCAGGGTGCTGTCAAGGGTGGGGGCTAGGGAAGAGCAGGAGAAATTGCACCATTTCCTGCTGTGCTCGCCATAAGGTGTAGGAAGAGCAGGACGAAGGGTGGAGATTAGGCTCAAGGGGATCAAGGAATGGTCTGATCAAGGCAGCGTCAGAGGTGCAGCAATAAGGAGGTTGGGGTTATTGGTGAACACTAGATCTAAGGTGTGTCCGGCCCGATGGGTGGGACCCTTCACCCTCTGAGTGAGATTAAGGCCATTTAGGGCATCAATGAGTTGGCTGTCTTTTGGACAGCAGTGTCATCGACGTGAAGGTTAAAGTTGCCAAGGACAGTGAAGTGTGCGTGCTTCAGTGAGAGGTCAAATGCAAAAAAAACAGTTGATGGACAGAATGCAGCACAATGTCATACATTCACCCCAGTACAGCGATCTGGGCCTGAATCCATCATTTTTTTGCTCACCAAGCCACCCCAGTTCAGACATGGCCATATGTAAATCAGCCTTGGCCATGTGCCTCATGGGAACAGTCCAGCCCGAACTGCCAAGCCATGTCTTCCCTGGACCGGAATCAAGCATCCTAGGACCGGTTTCTGGCTATCAGTCGTCATCAGCCAGGATAGCTTGACTCCAGTGGCGTGGAGAGCATGGGACTCACTCAGGGTCCCACTCAGGGTGACAAATGCAACAAGCATTTGCAATGCAATAGGTCTCGCATTAGAAAAGTTTGAGCTATTGATATTGTAAATGACAAATTTTTTATTTATGTGTTGGTTTTGAAAATAGTGAAATTAATAGCTTTGTCATTTACAATGCCAATAGTTATAACTTTCGCAAATGTGACACCTATAGCATTTGTAATGCAACATGTGTTGTATTTACGTGCACTTACATGTATTGCTATTACAAATAACAATGGTTTTTAATTTTTTCAAATAATTAATACTTAAATAAAAGTTATTTTTATTTATAATGGCAATAGCTTAAACTTTTGTAAATAACTTTTGTGAAGATTATGTTCAGTATATTTTATTGTGACGAAAATCCAAGAACAGAAGTGAAATATTAACATCTTTTTGTGACATTAGTAAAAAAGCTTGAAACATTGAGAGAACATATTTGAACCAGTGCTGCTGTGATGGTGCTGAGTGATGCTGTAGTTGCGCTGAGTGATGCTGTGGTTGCACTGAGTGATGCTGTGGTTGTGCTGAGTGATGCTGAGGTTGCACTGAGTGATGCTGTGGTTGCGCTGAGTGATGCTGTAGTTGCTCTGAGTGATCCTGTGGTTACGCTGAGTGATTCTGTGGTTGTGCTGAGTGATGCTGTTGTTGCACTGAGTGATGCTGTGGTTGCGCTGAGTGATGCTGTGGTTGCGCTGAGTGATGCTGTGGTTGCGCTGAGTGATGCTGTGGTTGCGCTGGGTGATGCTGTGGTTGCGCTGGGTGATGCTGTGGTTGCGCTGGGTGATCATGTGGTTGTGCTGGGTGACACTATGGTGGCGCTGAGTGACGCTGTGGTGGTGCTGAGGGATGCATTCTTGGCCCTGAGTGATGATGTGGTGTTGCTGAGTAATGCTGTGGTGGTGCTGAGTGTTGCATTCTTGGCCCTTAGTGATGATGTGGTGTTGCTGAGTGATACTGTGGTGGTGCTAACTGATACTGTGGTGGTGCTGAGTGATGCTGTGGTAGTGGTGAGTGTTGCTGTGGTGGTGCTGGGTGATGCTGTGGTGGTGCTGAGTGACGCTGTGGTGGTGCAGAGAGATGCATTCTTGGCCCTGAGTGATGATGTGGTGTTGCTGAGTGATGCTGTGGTGGTGCTGAGTGTTGCATTCTTGGCCCTTAGTGATGATGTGGTGTTGCTGAGTGATACTGTGGTGGTGCTAAGTGATACTGTGGTGGTGCTGAGTGATGCTGTGGTGGTGCTGAGAGATGCTGTGGTGGCCCTGAGTGATGCTGTGGTGGTCCTGAGTGGTGCTGTGGTGGCCCTGAGTGATATTGTTGTGTGCTGAGTGATGCTGAGGTGGCGCTGAGTGATGCTGTGGTGGCGCTGAGTGATGCTGTTGTGGCGCTGAGTGATGCTGTGGTGGCACTGAGTGATGCTGTGATGGTGCTGAGTGATGCTCTGGTAGTGCTGTGGTGGTGCAGAGTGATGCTGTGGTGGTGCAGAGTGATGCTGTGGTGGTGCAGAGTGATGCTGCCGTGGTGCAGAGTGATGCTGTGGTGATGCTGAGGGATGCTGTTGTGGTGCTGAGTGATGCATTCTTGGCCCTGAGTGATGATGTGGTGTTGCTGAGTGATGCTGTGGTGGTGCTGAGTGATGCATTCTTGGCCCTGACTGATGCTGTGCATATGTGTATGTGTGCAGTTAAGCTTATGTAACTCTCTGTGTGTGTGTCAGCCTCTCCATGTAAGACAACGTGTGTTAATGCGGCACGCTAAAAAGAAAGACTACTAACAACGTATTAAAGGCCTGCACATAACTAGTAGTGCAACCTTAGCATTTATGTTCGTGCAACTCTCTTTGTGTGTGCCTGTTTATATAATAGAACGAATGATAATGCGGCATGCTAGAAAGAATAAAACGAGACCTAAAACAAGTCTTCACGGCTCTATGCTGTTTGGGAGGTAGGAGGGGAAGTAGGAGAGGGGGGAGTGATAGGGATGAAAGCGCTAGCGGCCGCATGGTCGCAAATGGTGACCTGCAGAGCGCGTGAAAAACAATCACTTCAGAAACAGATGTCAACAGCTAACTCTATTTTTGCAAGTAGTTTGGCAAAGCTGGGCATTTTGTACTGGAACGGACATTCACAGAGCAATACTGTTCCTCCGCACATAATGAAACAACTGCTGTTCCCAAATACCATACCGCTCTCTTATTCTCACAAAAAAATTCACTTGCTGAATGTATCATTTGCCTTGTATTGCTCTGAAAATATCACAATCACTTGGACTTCAATTGCTTGTCCACTACAACAGCTGTGGTGCGTGTCCTCTTTACATCAAAGAATAAGCGAATGGTGCTTGTAAGCGAAAGCCTGGTTAACCTCAAAACATTAATTTTCTATAAAATATGCAAAATTTAAAAGCAATGGTGAAAAGGTCACGGCGAGTGTTGGTTTTGAAGACTGAAAGCAGTTCAAGATTAACACCAACCCAACGGGAGCATGGAATCCCAGCTAAACACGGCCTGAGTTAAAACAGTGAGAAAAAAAAAGATAAAGAATTACTCCAGTACCTTGAATGCGAGTTCACAGGATATAAAACTGCCAAAAAAAGTAAAAGTAGGGCTAAATATAAAACAGGCACTTATAAAATATTTACATGTAATAAGCAATGTCTCACAAGGGTGCAGTAAAAAGTGTGAATTACGATCAGTTGTAAGCGGAATGGTCCTTTTAAGCAAACGCCTTGTTAACCCAAAAATATTCATTGAATATTATCATTGAAAGTACAGGTTAAAAAAATATAGGCATTTGACACCGTAATTGATTAGTGAAGGAGATAGCTCGCTGGAGGTAGGTGAGCCAGACAAGACCGAGAGGTGGGGATTAGTGAAGGAGACAGCTCGGGCAAACGTTCCCGCGGAGTGGCAGCGGCTGGTCTTATCACAAGGAGGATTAACAAGTCGAGTGTTTTCAAGCTGTGTCCCTTCTCTGTTGTCTAAATAGCACTGCCACTGTCCCATTTTATTTACCTAACTAGCTTTAAATAAAAACTGCAGGATGTGCTTCATGCTTTATGGTGGAGTTTGCACAGGCTGTGGTGCATGCATGGGAACCTTCCAGCAGTAGCAAACAGAAGACACAGACAGAGAAACGTGCAGGTCAGAACATAACCGGTGTTACGGTTGGAGTTTATGAAAGCGCAGTAGGCAACTATCTCGGACTCTAAGAGAAGTAAAGTTAAAATATACATGCAAGGTGAGTCATGTCTGGAGGACACACACACGTTTTCCGGAACAAATATTACACATTACCTGCAGTTTACTTTAAAGGATTTACACAATGCCTTGCAGCGTAACGTTTACATTAGGCCGACATATCATCTTATTGTTTATAGCGTTCATTTTCGACAGCAATGTATTGTTCCTGGAGCAATGTGGGGTAAATGCAGATAATGGTGGTGGAGGGAAGTAACAAGGGGGGAGCACGCCGAAGCAAAATGAGGGAGGTTGTGAGGTTGAAAGTGAAAGCAACTTTGGGGAAAGCATGTGGTGTTATGGCCAGAGTTGCTGGCTTTGCAAGCGGAGGAACCAGGTTGGAGTCTCTGCATTGGCTCAACATCCTGTCATTCTGGGCAAATCATTGTCTAAAAAATAAAATAAATAATGTAACTGGTACTGATGTAAAATGCTTTTAACATCTTCGGGTCGAGTTTGCACTATATAAAACTGCAAAACATAAATAAAAGCAACATGGGGGAGATTGGGGGGTAGCAGAAGGAACACAGTGGGAAGAAGCACACTGGTGAGCGCAACAGGCTGGTGACTGGGTGACATAGAGCAACATCGAAGAAACTTACATGAGGGAGGTAATAAGAAAAAAAAACGAGGGGCAGGCCAGCATTCATCTCTGCCCTGTCTGTGCAACCAATCTGAGCCGAGGCAGGAGATGATGGTGGTGGTGGAAGGGAGAGTACAACATGAGGAGATGCAGCGCGAAGCTGCAAGTAACACGAGAATGTCGTTATTGTAAAAACACGAGCAGGAGATGGTGATGGTGGAAGTGAGGGAGGGAATGTTCAACATGGGGAGATGCAGTGCAAAGCTGCAAGTAACATGAGAACGTTATTGTAAACAAGCTCTTGGCATTGCTGTGGGGGGGCGGGGCGAGTGCATTGCTTTGAAGTCTGATTGCGGGGGCGGGGGAGCAGCTTGGGAGCGCATTCCATTGAAGTCTGCTGCGAGGCTGATGGGTTTGACGTGCACGCGTGTCTCACACGACTGGATCACATGAACCGAACATAATCCGCAGTCGGTAGAGATTTTGTTTTGCCTACTATATACTCGCTATTAATCCCTGTGGGATATATTAGCGAGACCTAAAAACAACAGTTGATGGACAGAATGTAGCACAATGTCAGTGAGAGGTCAGCCACAATGTCATAGAAGTCTAGGAGAAGTTGGGGAGCGGAGCAGGGGGGTCTGTAGATGAGATTGCCCACCAGCACCAGATTGGAAGCTGAAGAGATACAGAAGTACATAGCTACCAATGGGTTGATGTTGGAGATTTTCCTAGAGGATATCTCCCATCCTTGCCTAAGGATCACAGCAATCCCCCCCAACTTGTTGTTAGCTCTGTTGATACCTGTAAGACGATAGTCTGGTGGTAAAGCCAGGCTAAGATCAGGGTTGGAGGAGTCCCTGATCCACGTTTCGGTAATGAATATTATGTCCCACGCATGGGTAGTGAGGGAGAGCCAAATGTCACCGGAGTGACCGGGAAGCAAACAACAGTTGAGTAGACGGGCTTTAATAGGGGGAGAGGATCAGTGGGAACACTGGAGGAAGTGGGGAATACACTGGTGGGGTCGGGAGGGTGGTGGAGTTAGGGTTCCAGACAAATTTTTATGGAGCAGTTGACACATAGAAAATGTGGCACAGGATCAGAAAAATTGTAGCAGGAGGGATAGTGCAGTCACACCATTTTTTCCTGATAGCAAGTAATTTGGGAGTAGACCAGCGGATCGGGGCATAGGGGGGCGGCCGGTAGCGAGGCTGGTGATGGCCGCGGAACAGGCGCGGACGGGCGCAGACAGGCTTGCCTATGGTGCACCTTCGGGGCGCGCCAGCGGGCACACACATGTGGGGACACACAGCCCAGGATTAGAAGGACAATCGGCACAGTGCATAGGACTCTCCTTCCGCATACCTCTTTGCAAGCAAACTCTACATCTCTTACAGGGATTGTTTTTTTGGGCGTGGGAAGAATTACATCGGGAAAGTGGCGATCTTTCAATCGACCAAATGCTCCACCACTCCAACTCTAGGAACACTTGCCTGTTCCACAACAACAAGGCTGCCTATCACAGACTCCTGAAACCGAACAAAAGTCATCTTTGACACAGGAGAATACTCCTTGAACACAACAAAAGCATTGAAAGTTGCTAAATTGAAGAGATGGATGGGCAACTTCTTATACCAAATGTTAGCTTTACGAACGGCAGTGTAAGGTTCCCACCTCTGATCTACTCTATCGACACCACCCATTTGCTTATTGTAGTCTACAATGCACACAGGTTAACACACTTCAGCAACCTAACCCCAAACAGTCACAGGTGAAGTACTCTCATCATGAATAGTAGTCAGCATGTACACATCCCTCCTGTCCACAAATTTCACAGCTAGCAGTTCCTCACTGCGCAAGGCACTGCACTGTACCCTCTGAAGCTTTTTGCAAACAAGCTCTTTTAGGTAACCTTTACGGTTAGAGCGAATTGTAACACAAGCAAAAGTGTCAACTTTAAACAATTCCTTAAACAATTGCATATCAGTGTAGAAGTTATCAAGGTGCAAATGGTGGCCTCTGTTAAACAGTCCTCTAGCAAGATCCCACACAATTTTCTCTGAAACTCCAAAAGTGGACGGACAACCAGGGGGGTCAATAGTGGAATCCCTACCAGTGTACACCTGGAAATTATAGACATATCCGGCCCTACTCTCAGACACCATATACATCTTAATTCCATAACGTGCCCTTTTGCTATGAATGTACTGCCTAAAAACCAAACAGCCCTTGAACAGGACCAGAGACTCATCAACAGCTATTTCTTTCCCTGGACTATAGATCTCTGAAAATCGATCCACAAAGTGATCGAGTACAGGCCGAATCTTAAAAAGACGGTCATAGTCAGGGTGATCTTGTGACAACACCAAAGCATTATTAACAAAATGCAGCATCTGAAGCAAAAGTAAATACCGATCACCACTCATAATTGCAGGAAATATGGCATTTGCCATCAAGGGACTGGTAGATCAATATGAAGCCATGGACGGCTTCCTTATCAAGTCCATCAAAAAAGTCAAACCCAAAAACTTCTTCATCCAGATTTGTGGGAGTCTACCGGGCAAGCTACATATGATCAATGCCCTGATCTTAAGCAATAGACTGATATTAGATTCCTAACAGACGTAGCACTCTGCTGACTGTAATCCAATTGATGAGTTAGCCGAGCTAGTTTTAGGTTACATAGACAAGGCGAAGTAGGTAGATGTGGCGGAGGCATTGCCGTTCTTTAGAGTGACAATCTTGAGGTCTCAGGCCTAGTTTACTCAATTCCCAAATGAAGAAACTTTATTTTTAAAACCAAACAAAAACACCAACCGTATCGTTGCATAAAGTCCCCCTAAACCTCACATGTGAA
This sequence comes from Lissotriton vulgaris, assembly GCF_964263255.1. NCBI lineage: Eukaryota > Metazoa > Chordata > Amphibia > Caudata > Salamandridae > Lissotriton > Lissotriton vulgaris. The sequence goes on from NC_141700.1 coordinate 652,455,934, forward strand.
TCCTTCACCTGGTTAGATAGATGTATTCTACATGCTCAAACGCAATTCTACTATCTAATTATTTGGTCTTCAATGTGTGTGGAGAAAGATCCGCAAACTGGTGCTCAAAATTTGATTTTGACCTTGATATCTTTTGGTCTTTCTCAACAAGGAAAGGGGTGTACTCATAAAGGAGATCACCAATGAAACCTCATATTCTCAATGAAAGGTCTTGTTAAATGCAAAACAATCAACTAAATGCTATAGTCGGATCATGTTTTAAATTATGTTCTGCTTCCTCCACTAGGCTAGATAGTTTTGGTAATTCATCCTTATCAGGAGCTAGTAGGATAAAAAACATGCTGAATTCAGTAATTTATTTTATTTACTATTCCAAGTTTATCCTTCCTTCTGTAAATAATGGACTAAGTCGAACCCCACTGCTATGAGTAATGAATTCTACAATTTATAGACAATACATAGGAGCAGACGTGCTCTCTACCTACTAAAGTTCAGATCTGAAGGTTTGCTGCCTGTAAGTGTTGTTAACTCCATGGTGTAAAATTCGCATCTACTGAACTGTGTTAGTGAAGCATAGCCTCATTCTGAGATTGGCACAATCAAGCAAAGATTTTAGAAGGTGGCGGAGTCCAGTGCAATTAATGTTATTTGTATCACTCCCACGGTCAGGATCCTCTCACATTCTTTTCCATGAGAAGATCCTGGCACCTCCTCCTCAGTCGTTCTCTTTGAGTTGCTATTTGATCAAGCGGTCTCGCTCCTATTCACTTGCATTGAGAGATTGTGTATAAACACATGCAAGTACTGTTTGGCTATTAGCTTTACTTGCTCCACTGATCAAGGGCGAAGTACTGATCCATGGAAACAGCAATTGCCTTATTGTAGTATTTTTGATTGTGCGTTGATTATTTTGCATTAAACGTAAGTTCGATTTTATACTCAATCTCGAGTGCACTACAAATAAGATTTTTTACATCCTCTTTTGAAGAAACCCATGTTGGACTCAAAAAGGTTTTAAAGTTTTGAGCCTATTTCTTTATTATCATTTTAGGAAAACTCATGGATAAATATGTTGTGTCAGGACCAGAGGAATTTGTTGAAAGCAATCACTGCCTTCAGGAAATTCAAGTAGTATTAAGACCCAACAGGGGTTTAAAACTTTTTATAATATCAGCCGTTGATCAGAGAGAGATGTTTGGTGAAGGTGATGGTGAAGTCCTGAGTCGTCTAGACCTTACTGTCGCCTTTTACACCATAGACCACTCTATTCATATAAATCGCCTAGAGGACTTTTCACTAGGAAATATTATATGAGACTGGATGCCCTCATTTCTTTCTAATGGTTCTCCAATGATACAATGATATCAGTTTCAATCAGAACCAAAGCCCATTTTATGCAAGGGCCATTATTTCGCCTATTTTATTCAAGTTATGTCTTTCCCTGCTGGCTATAATTTTGTGTCAATCCAATATAACAACTTATCACTGCACTGACCAACAGTTGGTCTGCTGGCTCCCAAAAAGTTTGGCAAATGATAGTTCCTCATTCCTAGCAAACCTAATTCGAATCTACAATTAAATCAACACAGTGGCGTAGCTAGGCGGGGGCGGTCAGCCCCAGGTGGCATTCTCTTGGGGGCGGCCGCGCGGCACTGGTGGCCCGTTGTGGCGGCCTTTATAATTTATTTGGGAACACTGACACTGACTGTTAGTGCTCCCAAATAAATTATTAAGGCCGCCGCAGCGGGCCACCAGTGCCGCGCATGCGCCCCATGTAGTTAACCTTTGAAAGTGCAAGCAGCGCGCACCTGTCCTGCCTGCTTGCTTTTGTTGTAACTGCTGCGCCAGTCAGTTAGCCCGCCTGCAGTGCTGCCAAAAATGCCGCCACGACATCCCACGTTGTTTGTGCTACAGTTGCTTGATTGTTGTTGGTCCTGTGCTAGAGCTTGCTTGATGGTTGTGGGTCCATTCCAAGGCCGTCAATCTTGTAGCGTGCGAGCGCTACCAATGACGGCCCTGGGCATCATTTTGGCCAGCCCTCGTGACGACAACGTAGCAGTGATGCGTCACACGCTTCACTAATACGCTCTCTTGTGAGGAGTCAATTCTGACCTGGCTGGGGCAGTGGCAGTACTGCTGCTGGGCGATTTGCTTTGCTGGGTGCTGCAGTGCAGCAGAAGTGAACGAAGTACGAACCAACCGCTGCCTATCATAGAGTGAGACCTTTGAGCGAGTGAGGTAAGAAAGAGGAGAGCATTTTTAGAGCGGTGGCTCATCACCTAGGCTCCGCCACAAATCCACTTTCATAGCTATTACGATGAAAACGGTTGCTTAAGCACTGCATTATCTTACTACCAGGCACACAAATAGTGCCAGATAATAATGTTTACTGATCCAGCCCTAGAGCTCCCTTCAAGTGACGAGGCCCCAGAACATTTTTGACTGGCCGTATGTCCTTGGGGAACTTAAAGCAATTCTTGATGCAAAGACTTTCCACTGTATCATGAACGAAAGCATGATTCTGGAGGTGTTAATGTGTGGCAAGAATATTACTATGCATGTTTGTTGTGTGCCATTTTGCTGCAGTGGTGAGGCCTACTGTTCTGGATGGTGTAGCATTGTGCTGTATCCTTCCTTCAAATGATTGCAGCAGGAAACGCGGAATCATCTTTCTAAGATGTCTTACTCATGTATAACATTATTTCAGTGCAAAGTTATTAGAACATTAGAAACCCTGCACAATAGGGCTTCCATCCTTTGTGTGTGTGTCAGTGTGTGTGGTGTGTGTTTGTGTTTGTGTGTGCCTGTATTGTGTCTGCGTGTGTTTTGTGCGTGTCTATGTGTGGTGTGTGTCTGTGTGGTGTGTGTGTCTGTGTGTGTGTGTGTCTCTGTGTGTTTTTTTCCAGAGCGCATCCATGTTATCCAGTCAGGTCTATGAACAGTTCAAGTGACTAGTAATAGTTTATTAGTTAATTAAAAGCATAAACATGGAAAAAGCGTGCATCCAACATATTTACAAAATTTAAAAAGCGTTGTAAGAACAACGTTGCATTTCCGGCAAAAAATAATCCCAGTTAGAAAAGCCAATGGTGCATTTCAAGATTTAAAAAAGTTACAAATCACAGCCAGAGAACTTGCCCATGTAGGTGTATTCTGTTTGAAGAGAGCTTGGGGGTGGGAGGGGAGGGGGGGTACCCTTTGGTCTGGATGCACAATCACATCATGAATTCTCAATTATCTTAATTAAGTCTGAGTGCAAGTGGTGCAGTGGAGTAGAAACAATGCTTCTGTCTCTGGATTTTTTATGTGATTAGGTGCCTGCTATCAGTGGAAGAATCTGTAAGATGGCACCCTATCCTGGTAATCCTATGAAAGTATTAAGTGTGTTAACCGCCCTTTGTCATAAGTGACGCCTTCATCCAATCTTGGTTTTTTAGCCAAGACCACTTTGCTTCTGTGGAACCTAGAACACCAGAAAGTAAAGTGCTGTTTGGCACAAAAGCAGGACTTGATGAAGGTGTCACTGATGTCAAAGGGTCACTTGAAGATGTGAAGTACTGCGTCCCTCCTTACCCATAATGTGTTGTTGCTCTTAAACTGTACCACTAGCAAGTAGTATGATCCGTCACCAGTTTTGAAGCCTGCATCTCTGCCGTGATTTCAAGAAGAACAATTCAAGGGAAAAAAGGTCTAGGCTAGGTCTGGACATAGGGGCATTGCTCTCTACTCAGTTTTAACAGAATTGGGACCCCACTCAGTCTCACTGATAAGCCCAGCCCCCACAAGAAGCCAAAACTCTACTCCTGCCATGGCTTCTTACCTTAGTTCAGCCTGCCTCAACCTGAGATACAATGTCGCACTACAGGACTGAAGAACATTGTTCACTGGGCACTGGGGAGGTCTGTGAGGTCCATAGTGTTCTGTGAATAATAATGGGGTTTAAGTCATTTTCCCGTGTGTTTCCCGTGTGTTTCTAACTACTTCACATGCACACATGAGGATTTTGGCTTTTATTTGCTGATATCCTTTACATTTTTTCGGGCTTCTCCTGTGAACCCCGTGGCTTCTGTTTTCTTGCATAATCAGCATTTGCTCTCTGTGGTTTGGAAAAAGCTGTAACATATCTAAGAGGAGGCTGAGGCACAAGACCTCATATATCTAACAACTTTAACCTAAAGTCTAGTTTAACCCAGAATGTGGGCCAGATGTGGGTGATTTCATGTAGCTTCAATATTGCCTTTGACACACTGATATGGACCTACGTTCTTTCAGAAGTTAGGAAGAATCGGTTTAAATTTGGTTGCATGGTTTCCCCTTGCCTGGTTGCTTAAGGGTGTTGATGGCACTTTTGCAATTGTTTTTTATATTGTATTGTAATTGCATTTATATAGCACTCAATACCCATAACGAGGCATCGAAGCGCTTTTTAAGCGAGTGGCATGCTACTCCGGAAACCATAAATGATTAGTGGTGAATTAGTATAGTGACAATTTGAAAGAAATTTGAGTGGCCTATATGTTAGTCTGTTATTTGGATTGAGAAGGATAGTGGAGGGATAGAGAGGGAAAAAGGTTTGCATTTATACAGCGCTTGCTACCCTTCATGGGGGTGTTAAAGCGCTTTTTTGGCGAGTGGCGCGTGACGTTTGAACCCAGAAAGGAATAGTGGTGAATTAGTATAGTGAAAATTTGAAAGTAAGTTGATTGGTGAATATGTTAGTCAGATTATGTGGATTTAGAATGATAGTGGAGGTATGGAGACTTAGGGGCAGATGTATCAAGATTCCATTTTGCGATTCCTAAATAGCGATTCTTAAGGAATTGCTATTAAGAATTCGCAAAATGGAATGTATGAAAAAAATCGCTATTTTTTTGCGATTCCTTAATCTTCCTTATTTGCGAATTCACATTTTGCGAATTCGCAAATAAGGAATAATTTCCCATGCATTCCTATGGGCCAGGAGGCCCATAGGAATGATTGTGAAGTAATTCTCAAATTGCAAATTCGCAATTTGCTAATTGCAATATGAGAATTATTTCAAGGGTGCAGGGGTGTCTCAAAGACACCCTGCTGCACCCCTGAAATGTACATGTGTGTGCATATGGTGCACATACAGGCCCTATGGGCATGTGTGTGCGTCACATGCCACCATCAAAAATGCTAAATTGTGCATTTTTTAAAGACTTCGCAAATTACCATCAACTACAACTTGGTGGTAATTTGCGAATTCTTAAACAAAAATCGCAAATCAAAAATGCTACATACATAGCATTTAAGGAATCGCAAAATAGCGATTCCTTAAATGCTATGGCAAAATAAGGAATCGCAAATGTTTGCTATTTCTTATTTTGTGAATTCTTGATGAATGCCAAAACATGCAAAAAGACCTTTTGCGATTCGCAAAGGCCGAAATTCTGCGAATTTCGGCCTTTACGAGTCGCAAAAGGCTTGATACATCTGCCCCTTAGACACTTAGCATTATGTCTTCTTTTTTTTTCTTACTTTATCACAATTTTTGATATGGGTTGGCAGTCGCTGATGATGAGAACCTGAGGATGCCGTCGAGTACCAGTCTGCAGACTCCCATGGTGTTACTCCCGTGAGGCACTGCCAATCGTTTTTCACCTTTTTTTCTTTCCTACTTGTGTTTAGTCATTTCACAATGGAGGGTGGGATAGACCACAGGAGGCAGAACTCCCAGACACAATTGTTTTTTTATTAACTAGCAGGTGATCCAGGACCCTCCTGAACAGACGGCATAAGGACAACCGTTGGTCCGTCACACAAAGTTGGGTGACTGTACATGTTTGGAGGGGTCACTGAGCAGCGTGTTCACCTCCTTAACAGGTCCATTGTTGTTTATGATTGCATTTATATTAAACTTGCTTCCTCTGATGGGGGGGTTCAAGTGTTTTTCGGCGAGTAGCAACTACTCTGGAACCCATACAGTGTTAGTGGTGAATTAGTATAATGAAATATGCACGTCATTTTTAATAATTTGAGTGGTGGATATGTTAGTCAATTATTTGGATTAAGAAGGATACCGAAGGGGTAGAAGAGGTAAAAAGGTTTGCATTTATATAGCGCTTGCTACCCCTGTTGAGGTGGTAATGTGCGTTTTCGGCGAGTAGCATGCTACTCCGGAACCCATAAAGGATTAGTGGTGAATTAGTATAGTGAAATAGGAAATTTATTTGAGTAGTGGACATGTTAGTCTGTTATTTGGATTGAAAAAGGATAGTGGAGGGGTAGAAAGGAAGGATTTTGATTTTTTTTTGTTTTGTTGTTGCTATACACTTTATTACGAGTGGTTATTCCCCCAGTAATGAGGACCAACATCCAGATCGTGCTGCTTACTGCACCTGAATGCCATCTTCCGGTTTTCCCCGGATATATATCAGTAGGTTTAGCCTGAAAGCATTTATCAAGGGAACATGGTTTTCATTCCAAAACTCATAAGTCCAATAAGTGTGGTTCCAGGAGCTACCGCACATAGCAGGATTTAATGCAAACTCGTAAGGAAGGCAAAGACAAACTTACCTTGGGAAATTTTTCAGACAGTATAAAATTGAAATTTCTCAAAACGTTAGCAGCAGAAAACAGGATTTCAAAAATTCTAACTTCATGTAGGGCTAATATGTGGTATGCACTATGCTCATGTTGTAATTGTTCACGCAGCTCTCTGATGGATGTCACATGCAGTTTTTCTGAGTCCCCAGATAGATCATGCAGTGTGTGTGTTCTCCTTTTGTACTGCAAGTCACCGATGTATTCAACTGTGTAGCCTTGGACCGTGTCATGTATGTGCATGTAACTTGCATGATCGAGGTAACTATTAGCAGCGATACTATGCGTCTCTCGGACCTCTTTCAAGTGCTCACCGTCCTTTTTCCCCAGCATCCCTCCCCCCAGGGGTGGCAATCTGAGGGATAGCCCCGGACGCCACAAGCTCTGGCTACGCCTCTGAATCAACATCTAGTAGGGATAACTCCAAATGGTCTTACTCACTAGGAACTTGCCTCCTTCCACAAACTACCTCGATATGCTAATTAGGAATTCATTTGGACACCAGGCTTTGAACGGACGTGTACATTTCGGCTGTCACCAAATACTATGTGCTTCACTTCGTTTCTATTGTTTCTACACAAAGTGAATGTGGCCTATGCCTTTGTGCATCCCTGATTGGACTTCTGTAACTCTGTTTACAAGGCCTACAAAATGTAATTGTCAGAACTTTATTCAACTTTAAAACAATCTGATCACCTCACTTCTTATCCAGACCAGCTTCACCGGCTGCCTAACTGCAAGCGGATCCAACTGAGACCACTGGCAGACTTCACAAAGCACTTCATGGCCTATAAACAGATTTTCTAATCAAGAAATTGATTAAATATTCATTGGCCCTGCATCTGTGATCCTCCACTTCCCACATCTTGTTGGTGACTAAATTTAAGTTCCAGGAATGGGGTAGCAGATTCCTCCAGGTTCCTGGCCCTCCGCTGTGGGCTTCACTAACATTATCCATTAGACAAGAATCAAACCTGTGAAACTTTGCAAACTTCTTCAAACTTGGCTTTAGGTACAATAATCTTTTCTCTTTTACTAGCATATTGAGACATTTTCATGAGCGGTTAATTTGATTCATAAAAAGAAAGAAATAATAGTGATAAAATAATAATACTACCATGCATTTTGAGAGCTAATTAGATTTTTTTTAAATAAAAAAAGCCTGTCACGGTGCAAAAACAAAATAAAATAGAATTGTTTTTGTACAAGTACAGCAAAAATAAAATTGGTTGTGTACACGTGCACACTTTTATGTGTGATGATTTACTGCACTTTTGAGCTGTAAAACATTGTCCCATGCATTGCAATACAAGCACTACATAACAGGTGGAATGATACGTCAAACTGCCAATAGCATGAGGTGAGAGATAAACAGATTTTGGACGGTGCCGAAACACAATCTTCATATAATTTACAAAAAATGGTGATGATAGTTCTGTCAGACCTAAAAAGCATTGCTGGGAGCTGTACTTATCAAACCATGCACTTATTTCAAATCGGATCAAAACACGTCAGTCTCCTCTATGCATGCAATAACACCCAGGCACTGGCTTTAAGATCCTTCGCCCTATAGGTAGGTTATTGAGAAAATGTACGATCTGCTGAACAAAACGAGGTTTATAGTTACAAACGGTGTATAATGGTTATGCGGTTACTAACTCGTCATGGTTTCCAGACATTATATTTTACCATTCAGCTTAACTTGTACCTAGCTATAAATGTTAAAGGAGTACTGGAAATGCACAATTATACAGCTGCAATTTTGTTTCTAGTTCAAAGAGATAACAAGTTACTGAAAATGCTGCAGACAGGGTGCACCTTGGAGCCGGACATTAATTAACTGCTCACCCATCAGCAGTACATCGTGTAATTATTCATATTTAAGATCAACATGCTGCCTAGATTGTGTTAACATCCACAGTTCATGCACTGGCCTGGGCGTGGCATTTTATCTGTAGCTGGGCATCCTGCAACTTTAAACATACTTTAAACAGGGCAGTCAAAATGATTTGTTATTTCCATGAAAATATTTAGTTTCAATATTCCCACAAATTCACTATTATTCCACTGCTTTCAGAGCAGCATGAGCGCGCTCAAGGCTAGCCTCTGTAGCCCCCGTGGCGCAGGGGGTGGGGGGGAGGGGGGGCTAACTTTTCAGCCCACCCTAAACCTTCAGGGAGCCCTTATTCAGTCCAAGGACAAGGACTACCTGTGAGATATGGAAGACAAAGGGGGCAAGCTTCACATTCTACAGGGGGGCCCCATCACTTTGTCTTATGCAACTGAGCTCTCTCACCTGATTTTAAAGTCTGTTGTCTTGAACCTTAAAGTGTCGCCTGGTGAGACAAGTACACAATAAATATTTAATGTTGAATACCGTTCTGCAGGGCTGTTTCTTGCTTGAAGATGGGTTCCAGATGCCTTACAGGGTGAACAAAGGCTGAACCCAAACAGGAGACTGAGCATGTCTGCTTGATTCCTGCTGACTGCAGCACTTTATCTGTTTCACACACATTGTTTTAGTCTTGAAGGTGGAAAGGACAGCAATAATATAATTTTTCGATGAATAACATTTGAATTGGATCTTCTGAATGGGGATTGATTTCTTTCTTAACAGCCCAAGGCACTTTCTATAGCAATGAGCGATTATGTGTCAGTTTTTGTTAAAAATGTCAATTAGTTAACTAATGCCATGGAATGTGGTGCAGTCTGCCTTTTCTTTGCCACATCATTTGACCCAAGCTGCTTAATTAAGGCCACTGGCCTTGGGTGTAGTAAGCAAACAATGCATAACCCTTGCCAGTGCTCAGCCATGCCTTCAGAAAGGACATACATTTTTTATATAACTCTTTTAATTAGATTCTGTATGGGACGACAACATAAACACATACCAATGGAAGTGCTGTACCCCCAACGCCCCACCTCCCCACTCCCTGACCACTACCTGTGATTCATTCAGCATGTCTAGACTGAAGCCCCAGTCCAATCTACGTCCCAAGTTCATTATCAAGACACTGGATATTGGAGCGCCTGCACGTGAGAACAATACCCCTATAATCTGCCCATGCTCCCCAAATGCTCCCATGTGTGAGGGGACCCCCTGACCTCATAAACCGGTGCTCTCTGACCATACACCAGTCCATGACTAACCCACCGACAGTGAGGACTCTGCCTTCCAGTGAGGTGCACTATCCCTTTTGGCTAACGTATGATCCATCCAGAGAGGCGTAAATCCACAGCGGGTCATTTTAATACAGGATGTGATATGGAGAAGACTAAGCTTCGGATCACGCGGTGTCGACTGCCCTAGAACATGCACCAAGCACGTGAAAACCCTCACTCAGAACGTGTGGAGCCATGGCAAACCCCCATGTGGCATGTAGGAAGTCTTCAGCGCGCCCCGTCACCCGTGGCGTAGCGTGGGGAGGTGGCACAGAGGCGGCTGCCCCAGGCACAAAATAGTTTGGGGAGCAAAATTGGGCCGTCCAATACTTGCCTTGTCTCAGGCGCACGCATCCCACACTAAAGCGCCTCCTGACACCTTAGGCACAGGGCCGAGGCGACCACCCCCATCCGGTGGACACTGTGGCGTGAGAGCTGGTCCTATGTAGGCAGCTTAATTGAATAAAATGCAGCTGGGTGGTAATAGGTGCACTCCTAGGGGGTGCCGGAGCTTCCACCCAGTCCTCAAATGGCAGGGCTCCCTGGTCCTGTTCCAAAGCAGAGCGCAACACCACAAACGAGTCCAGTATGTTCTGGACCAAGGAGCAGGGCCGGATCTAGGATTTTTGGGGCCCTGGGCGAAGGGGAATGTGTGAGGCCCCTCTAATTTACATAAGTGACACTTTCAGGGCTCCGGGTGCTGCTTTGTGCAATGTGTGAGGCCCCTCTAATTTACATAAGTGACACTTTCAGGGCTCCGGGTGCTGCTTTGTGCATACTTCTCCTGGGCCTCATCTCCCCTTCTCTGCCACCTACAAGCACCTCTTTCACAGCTCATGTCGTGCTGAAGGTGTGAGAATAGCTTGGGGCTGAGAGTTAAAACAGTGCAGACTGTAAAGTGCTGGCAATGGGTGTCCCGCAGTGTCTCTCTATGGGCAGTTGGGCAGGAGGCCTAATTGCAGGACAACCCTGCAAAATGCGTCTCCTTGCGACTGGCACAAGAGGAAGTGTCCCCCTCCCCTAGGCCACCCCACACCACTCCTGAAAGACCCAGGGAGGAGGTCCCCTCCTGTAAGCCCAATTGCAAACAGACATCTTTCTTCAATGGGATCGGCAGGGGCACAAGACGTTTGGTTGTGTGTTGCACGGGGCAGGGCCCCATGCTGATGGGCTGACAGCGAGGCCCTGGGCAGTTGCCCATACTGCCCTTGCCTAGCTCCGGCCCTGCCAAGGAGCGGTAGACTTGCGAAAGGACAAACATTTTAATGATTTATACAAATAGCCTTCACAGATACCATGCTAGGAACAATTATATTTTTATAACCAAATTAGTATGATGTCAAAACTGCAGATATTATAAACTGTTGGTTGCTGTAAAACTTTTGGGAACAGTAATTATTTTGTGGGTATTTAATACAACACAACTCCAAAGTACAGCAGAACCCTGTTTGGAGACCATTTTCATTGAAGCAGGGTTAAAACAAACATGGGGTCCTGTACCAAGAAAAGTATGGCGTGTAGGAACAGGCTAAAACATATGTACGGGGGGATGAGAAGGTAATTAGGACAGTATTTTCTGATATATATCTTTTTATTGGTGTTTAAATAATAAATAGTATAAACAACAGTGGCACTGTATTATACAATACGTTATTACGTTCACAGGAACACAGAAGACCAAGAAAGCATTTACTTACATCACAATATTCAGACGGGTCCCATTCAGAGATTACTCTGTGCATGATTCATATGTAGAGTCCAGAAAGGGATTATTTCAATGGAAGTAAATAAGTCTAGAACATCCAGAATGTGCTAGGCTATCACACAAAACTATGGGACTGGAAACAGTGCCTGTAATGACCTTGAGTGAGGTTTGGCACGCTAAAGGACATGGTGTTGCTTTAGATCAAAGATTGGATCAGCTGTAGGTCAAGAAAAGAGGAAGAACATGGAGCCGAATCTATACAGAAATGCTAAAGTTGATGAAGAGATTAAGGACATATATGGCAACGGAATAATCAATCATATTCTCTGTCACTCAAAACCACCTCTCTTTCAGGAAACAACTCAAAACCTGGATTTTTGATAAGTAATTTCCCACCTTTCCAAGCGCCTTGAGACCCTATGGGTGAGTAAATGTAAATGTAAATGTACAGGAATTTATATAGCGCAAATCACCGAGCGGTTTCTAAGCGCTTGCTTAGGGAACCCGTCCTGGTATTCCCCTGTGAGATAACCCCGGCAGGGTATCCGCAAGGTGAAAGCCAAGCATCCCGCCGCGAGGGGCCGTTGTGGAGATTAAGCAAGCTATTGCCCAGAGTCGCAGAGTGTGAACCCGAGTAGTGCGCTATATAAATGCCAAACTTGAACTTGAACTTCTAGAGGGAAGTGGTACATTTTGATTTGACGAGAATGACCAAGGCTCAAGATCCTGTAAATTACTCTACTGCTGGACAAATTTTCACTGGTACAAGGATCTTTTTCCCTGGTGCGTGAAAATAGTGAACCAATTTTCAGCCAACTTGTGCACCAGCCTAACGGTACAAAATGACTTCTTTGCACTAGTTAGTAAAAATATGGTCTTTGCACTGATTGTTAGTGCAAGTGTCACAAAAAAATTGTCCATTCAATATTGCCTGGTACTGGTGAAAAATGCCGTGTACAGATACAAATTGCATGATCTGGGCCGATGTGATCAAAAGAGCACAATCAGCATAGATGTACACCAAGAGGAATATTGTGGATAAAAGGAATGGCAGATGAAAATGTAGTAAAGTAAGACTAACAAACAGGGATAGTTAACAGACGAGGTGTGGAGTAATCATAGATAGAAAGAGCAGTTGTGAGCATCAATAGGGGAGAAAAGATGTTGATGAAAAGACCAGAATCATCTGTATGAAGCACGGCACGGCAGAAAGAAGAGGCGATGGGTGCATGCCAAAGAGGTTGGATGCAGCTCTGTGCAGCCCCCCCCCCCCCCCCCCCAGCGCCTTGAGACCCTCACGGGTGAGTAGCGAGCTTACAATTCCCCGGATTGATTGATTGGGTTGATACGAGGGTCTATATGTCAGGCATTATTGGCATGTGGGTAGACACAAAAGTTGCAGAGTGTAGAAGAGACACTGGTAAATGAGGAGGTGGTTAAAAATGATGGCGACTGGGAGGAGAATCTAGAAGCAAGATGGTGTTCATTAACAGCAATACAGTATTTCAAGACATACGTCTACGCAGAAAAGCATAGCAGAAAAGATAGAGCTTATCCGGAGCTACAAAAACTGCTTTAGAACTTGAACTAGTTCACACTGTAAATATGGAGGCATTATTTTAATGCTCATTCTTTAATCAGATCCACTGAGCAGAAAGTTCTTTATTTCCAAAATCTCACACTTGGCGGAAGCACATGATGATGTTCCTTTCCTATCTCCATTTAGGTGTCACCACTTTACTGTTTGCCAATAAACTCCTAACACTCAATCCTCATCCTTCTCATCAGAGACAATTGACCTACATCTTTCCAGACAATGAGCCTATGACTATGAACTTTCCACGTAGAAAATTAATTAACTTTTTTCTAAAATGTCATTGAGGAGTGTTTCAAGTAGAGATCGAACCTTTCACACCAGATGTTCCAAATCATGAAGGTCCTAGTGTTGCAATTTCTTATTTTTGGGAGCAGATGGGGGGTCCTCAGCCCAATGTCCTCAGTTCAGAAGATTCACAGGCAAGAAATAATATTCTGGGAACAATGATTAACATCATGTCAGACCAGAGATTAGTAAACTGATCTTCACACAGCTGCCACTGAGATGGTAACACAGTACACATGTAATTGAATACTTTCTTCTGAAGATGTACACTAGTACATTAAGTGTAATCTAATATTACTATCAGAATTACAGCTGAAGTATTGTGTAGATGTTGGACAGGGAAGTTTTGATCTCATTTTGGCATACACCTATGTCCAGTTCATGTTGGCCAGACCACATCTGGCCAAACCACATTCTAATTAATCCAATCTGCTAGGGGGTTTCTGACTACATACGCGTACATGTGGTGGAGTGAAAGAACTGGAGAGGCAAATGGATCCAAGGTAATTAGAAGTACTCACATTTAAAAACACAATCCGTGGTTTGGGAAGGAGAGAGGTATAAAGGAAGAGTAAGGTTTGGGTTGACTTCTTGCTCACTTTCCAATTGGACACATTTATTTTATGAGCTGCAGCTATTTGGGCTTGGAGGATGGCCTGAATTTAATAAGCATCTGATTTAAAGTCAATAGAGGTTTGAATAGGCTGTATTTGAGGTCAAATAATTTTCTTACAAACCGGTTATTGAAGCAGACTACAATGGGCTAGGATGAGGACGTGTTCATCACCATGTCCAGAGCAGCAGACAAGACGCGCGGAGGCGCCAGCTACTACGCCATTCTTCATCAACTTATGCAAGCAGCGGAAACGCTATGGAATTTAATGATATTGGACACTTAGGTAATTGTCTAGACTAATGGCTCTTAGCCTGTGTTCTGCAGTCCACTGCAAATCTGCAACATCTAAAGAGGGGGCCCAATGGCTGTTTATAAAATTAAATAATATAAGCAAATAAATAAAGTAGATATACACAAAATAGAAATTTTTCAAACGTTCTGTGTATTTGAAGGAATGTTAAATTAGAAGCCAAACATTAAGATGATATCAATATCAATATTTGTGGAAGCATCCCTAGTACAGTAAACTGAATCGAGTATAGACTATTGGTGTCCTCAAATGAAGCAGCAATGGTATGTGCAGACAAAAAAAGAGCACCCATTCAAAACGAAAAAGGCAAAGGGATATGCTAGAGTTCAACATATCGCTTTGTATTTTAGAAATAAAACTAGATTTTGAAAAGCTCCAACTTTTCCATTAAAATAAAAATGTCGAATTATATCCTATTGGTTGTTAATTAAATAATTTCCAGATTTTGTGGATGTGTTGGATGTAGCATTTTGAGGTTCAAATCAAAGAAATTGCTTAGGCAGGGGTTCCCAGTTCCAGAAGTGGTTTATTGGGGGGTCCATGGAAGTCAAAATATTAAGAGCCACCAGTATAGCCAGAACAAAAATAAAGTAAACATAGAGAATCTCAGGTGAGGCAGAGGGGTTAAGGGGCGTGAGAGCGTAGGCTAGACCACTAAGGGCTGCCACTAAACTGAGGCCATACGTGGCGAGTATCTCCACTGCTGCTACTTTGTGGCAATGGGAAGGGCAAGCACCTGTTACAACGCATTTTTTACAACGCACTACTGTTACAACGCATCTATTACAACGCAGATACTGTTACAACTCATGTTTTTACCACGCATTTTTTTACAACGCAGGTACCTTTACAACGCATACCATTACAACGTAAGTATTGGTAAGTATATAATTATATTTTAAATGTTATATGTTTGGGGTAAAGGGGTATTTTTAGGGGTTAGGGTCAGTTTTGGGTTTTAGGGTAAAGGGGTATTTTTAGGGTTCAGGGTCAGTTTTCAGTTTTTGGGTAAAGGGGTATTTTTAGGGTTCAGGGTCAGTTTTCAGTTTTTGGGTAAAGGGGTATTTTTAGGGTTTAGGGTCAGTTTTTAGTTTTTGGGTAAAGGGGTATTTTTAGGGTTCAGGGTCAGTTTTTAGTTTTTGGGGTAAAAAGGTATTTTTAGGGTTCAGGGTCAGTTTTCAGTTTTTGGGTAAAGGGGTATTTTTAGGGTTCAGGGTCAGTTTTTAGTTTTTTGGGTAAAGGGGTATTTTTAGGGTTCAGGGTCAGTTTTTAGTTTTTGGGTAAAGGGGTATTTTTAGGGTTCAGGGTCAGTTTTTAGTTTTTGGGTAAAGGGGTATTTTTAGGGTTCAGGGTCAGTTTTTAGTTTTTGGGTAAAGGGGTATTTTTAGGGTTCAGGGTCAGTTTTTAGTTTTTGGGTAAAGGGGTATTTTTAGGGTTCAGGGTCAGTTTTTAGTTTTTGGGGTAAAGGGGTATTTTTAGGGTTCAGGGTCAGTTTTCAGTTTTTGGGTAAAGGGGTATTTTTAGGGTTCAGGGTCAGTTTTTAGTTTTTGGGTAAAGGGGTATTTTTTGGGTTCAGGGTCAGTTTTTAGTTTTTGGGGTACAGGGGTACAGGGTAAAAATAAATTACAATTAATTTTAAATTAAATTAATTAATTGAAAATAAATTAAATTAAATTACATTAAATTATTTTTGGGGTTGAGGGTCAGTTTTGAGTTTTTGGGGTACAGGGGTACAGGGTAAAAATAAAGTAAAATTAATTTTAAATTAAATTAATTTATTGAAATTAAATTAAATTAAATTACATTAAATTATATTTTTTTAAATTAATTTACGATTTTAATATTAATATTAATATATACTTACCAATACTTACGTTGTAATGGTATGCGTTGTAAAGGTACCTGCGTTGTAAAAAATGCGTTGTAAATACATGAGTTGTAACAGTATTCGCGTTGTAAAAGATGCGTTGTAACGGTATGCGTTGTTACAGTCCGCGTTGTAACATCATATATCCAATGGGAAGTGTTGAAAGAAGACACAGGTAGAGCACTATGACCTTGTAGCAGCCGCCGCTGCAGGCTGTGGGCTTCCGAATATCCCCTCTCATGATGGTTTGAGTAGGGGGCACAATGTAGAAAAAGGGAACACTGTGTTATGTTTCAAGCTCAGTGTGTCTGAACAGGTGTGAGGTATTTCATTGCACAAGTTCCCTTCTCAGCGATGCCCTCATAGCCCTCCTTTACAAGGTAAACGCCTCCCCCACCATCATATTTCCTGCTATGCTGAAATCTGCACGGATATACCCCATCCTGGCAAAATAGGTAACCTCAGTTTAGAAGAACACTCCAATTACAGTCCTTACACACACCTACCGCAGACATCAGCATCTGTTAAAAAAAAAAATGAAATCAGCACTAACGCTACCTTTCACAACTACCAAGGAGGAGTAGCACCACACGGCAATAATATTCAGGTCGTAGTCAAAGCCCACTCATCAATGACAGTAGCGACACTAGTTTTCTAGTCTTCCTCAATCTGTCTGTTGGTTGGGTCCAAAAAAGCAAGCATTCCTGAGCACCCTTTCCACATGCATGGGCTTCAGTGAAACTGTACCAAAGCACTTCATGTCCCCTGACATCTTCTAACTTTCTAATCACACAGTGTACTCCTAGCTAATCACAACTTCAAAATACTTCAGTACGCTGACAACACCCAGCTCTACCTGAAAACTGTTGACAAATAGCAATATAAACAGTCTTGACGACTGGCTTACACTCATTAGAGGTCTTCATACTTGATATCTATCTGAAGTAGAACCCCAGATCAACAGTTTTAAATAAATCCAGGATCATGAATATCTCAGCCACCTGAACGTAGATACCCTAACTACTTAGCTCATCGGCATTAATAAGGCATTTTGTTTCTAGAAGAGTGGCAGCAAATCCAATAAAACATATAGCCAAGAAGACCCACAAAACAGGCACAACTACCCATTCTATGCAGAATAATGGCATACCTTTCTAAAGCAGAATTCAGAGCATGTTCTTCCAAGATGAAGTTACTAGCCCCCTTCCACCAATCCCAGTCACCCATCTAGTCCCTGTGACAACTTCTTACATGCATAAGAGCAAATAGGTAAGTATAGATTTACTATTTTTCACTCCACATCTACAGACATTGAAGATCCATATATCGTCATGGTACATATATGTTTAGTTAAGTATAGTAAAACTTTGCATACCCATAGAAACTATCTCCACAATATTCTAATCCTCGATATTCTTGACATGTTATTTTGTTCATACAGTACTTTGGGATCGATATTTTATTGCAACACCTACACCACAGATCCGATTGGATCCCTCACTCCACTTCGAAAAGGAGCTGAAAACTTTTCTCTTCAAGGAATAGCGGATCCAACATCAATAGAACCGTACAGCGCCGCAAACACAGGCAACTCTTCAAGAGAACCCATCCTGCCATTTCCATTGTCAGACTTGGGTTTGTGTTTATCACATTTGCACAGCGTCCCATTGCTTCCCTGTTATGTTTGAGGCACATAAATACCAACATAAACATTTATAATTTCTTTCTTAGTCAATCTCCTAGCCTCTTGTCTCTCTAGCCCCACTTCCTTGGGAAATATCAGGACGGATGTGCAAATGAGTCTACTTTTGTAAACCTGAAAACAAAAATATCTGACTCATTAATCTAAATAGCGGGTAGGATACCAGATGTGTGAAGGTGTTCTGCTTACTTTCCAGAAATTTGAGAAAACCCAATAAAAAAAACCCCATCTATAATGCAAACCAGGTCTGAGATGCAGCAACATGTTTTCCCGGCATTGGTTTTCTTCATTTCTGCATGCCTGACTATTGCACCACAAAAAAAACATCACCATCAAAGTCGTGCTAGCTTGTTGGGAAACATCAAGAGAATGCCACTCTTAAAAGATTGATTGGATTCGGGGGGGGAGGGGGGGAGGCGTAGGGCTTACTGTGTTCTAACGGCGCTTAAAGTCGTATGGCATATGCTCTGAATTTCCTTAATGCCAGTTTGCATATAGTCTTCTAGGAATGAATCAAGATTTTTGGGTGAACCATATATTTAAAATGGCTGCTCTACATGCACTTACTTCACAGGTATATGCAACAAGTCAGTGCTAGGCCAGTGATCTCCTTTCAGATAGTCGGGCCGCCTCTCCGAGAACCCTCCCTACCACTAAACGGTAGGACATGAGCCTCCCACCCTTTTGTCCCTCATCGCTCTTAATAAAGTACAGCATACAAGTTTGATATCAAAGCAAGAGCCAGCATTCGAGGCTGGTTCTTACTTTTATGAACTGTTTCATTTATAGTTTTAAGATGCTCAGACATGCAATGAAATTCACACATATGTTTACCCTTAAAGAAAAGTCTGATTTTTAGAACTACAAATTGTAGGGCACTTTTATTGGTTCAGATCAGAAGCACAGAATGCAACCCGCCCTGCCAAAACTCTATTCAGGATGAAGAGGAATTTGTAAATTTAAGAGATGACGACAGCAGACAGGCCTTAGCGGAAATTTAGTTGATGTTGATCATTTTTTGAACTATCGCCGAAACATTCGATTAAAGGTAAAACTTACTCAATGTAAATGTTATACTTTGTTTAAATAACCAGAAAAACATTAACACGTCTTGTCATTTCTGTTATTATGGCATAACATATGGCAAATTTTAGTTATCACAGAAAGAGGTTAGTTGTTTCCACTAAGTCAAACTAATTGTTTTTATGTAACTAAAGCTGCGCATATAATCACCACTTTATTATTATAAGCAAGAAAAATCAATCAGATACATTTATTTCTCTATTTTTTTATATCTGTAATGTTCACCAGCGTAAGTAGATTTTTAAATCACTAAAATAGGGAATTATCCATTAGAATCGGGAGAGTAAACTTCAGCACAAGTGGACTCATATCATTAAAATACCAATTTACCGGTAAACAAGTCAAATGTACGTTAGTGTACTGAAGTCTTTAATCTGAAACAGCACTTCAGTTAAATTCCTTTATTACGAGTAAAACATCATAAAGCGTACGTCACAATAAAAATGCAACATTGTACAAAGATAAACATTATCTATTCGAAATATACGATCGCCATTGTGTACGATACAATTTTCAACGGTTGTGTGTGCAATAAAGTGCAATTTTGGAAAGGAATGTTTATGGAACCGTTTTGTTCAAGGGTACAATAAATACCTTGATACTGCATAACTTGTGTATCCTTCCGTTGCCTGTTTACAGGTCAGTAGAGGGGAGGTAATATTTCATATATCCCAGGTACTGAAAAATTAATAATAACTAGCAACTTCTAGGGAGCAGGTCAGAAGTGACTGTGAGGGCTAGGGTCAAAACAATGCTGGGTCTATTGGATGCTTCATACATTTTTCATTTTTAACAGGTGCCATGAGTACCTCCAGCCGTATTCATAGATGTCTGATGTTTTAGTGGTACAGCCACGTAAGCTGTCTCAATATTAATACAGACGGGGATGTATGACGTTACAACGCATACTTTTACCACGCATACCATTACAACGCGGTTTTTACAACGCATACCATTACAACGCATAGCGCTTTGGGGTGCTGGATAGTGAATAGTTTAATTTACTATTCCAACTCCAGTTCCCGTGGACACTAGGAAAGGTGTTGGATAGTAAATTAAACGTATTCCCTATCCTAGAGCGCCCCCCCAGTGCAATGCGTTGTAATGGTTTGCGTTGTAATGACTGCGTTGTAATGGTAGTGCGTGGTAAAAGATTCGTTGTAAGGGTTGTATACCACAGACGGCAGGCTTGCTTTCGACTAAAAAAATCTTTTTAATCTTTTGCCTCCCGCATATGCCGCCTTGTATAGGAGATGAGTAAGATGGTCACATGATACAAAATATGCTCTGTTTGAAAGGTACAATCACAAAAAAACATAGGCAACCAATAGACAATTAAATTTGACTGTGCAAGCAGCCTATGGCAAAGTCCTTAGTTGAAAATTTAAAGCAATACCTTGCCGGCTTGATGTTAAATGTGGCCTAGATATGTTCTCATTGGCGGCATTCTGCGATAAAGGAACATGCACACTCTCCAGCCACTTAGTAACAAATTGTTGTCAAATAGCATTAATCAATGTAATACATGAATGAATATGTAGCTAGTAATTGTGGCTCATCCCTTAGCAAAATATGTTGGAGATGGTTCCTAGTTGGAAACAGATCTTCATTATAGGCACACATGCCATCTAGTAAAGCTAGATACATTAGATTTCTCTCAGAATAACCGAATTAATTGATCACTGAACCAGCCTCTTAGGGAACCCCTCCATTCATCCTCAAAAAAGGTATTTCAATCCTGCATAAAACTTTGAGTGCAAGGCATTGTATGTCTGGACAACTAGTCTGCAACACCACCGCCTTGCAGTTGGGCTATTATTTAATTCAAATTGCTAACTGTAAGAAAATAGGTTATTAGTTGGGAAGGAAGTGAGTCCTACCCTTGTAATAAGTAACCCCGGGTGGGTAACTCCGCTCCGCCAGCAGAGGTTGCGGATTTTTGCCTACTCCGCGCTCTGTTGCAAACGCGGAGTTTAGGCAAAACTCCCCTCCATGGTGGAACGGAGTTAGCCAGCACCTCCACCGTCCCAAATTAATTAAAAAAGAAGGCACTTACCTGCGTGGCTGCCTCCTCCTCTGCCTGGCCGCTCTCCTGCCTGCTCCTCGCCGTCCTTCTTCTATGAAAAAACCCTATGTTGTACGTCTTGCGCGTGCGACAGAACACAAACACAAACAGCAACCGCCAGACCCTATTGCACTTGCTAGGTTCATTGCTCAAGTGGTAGGATTTTTCTGCCAAGTTACTCATAATTACACAAAAGGCCATAATAGTGTCATTTTCGGTGATTCTGCATCCAAAGAGTAATGCAAAACTACTGAAATTACTCTGATTATTCTACAGCAATAAACATTTTGCCAGGCCACATATTCTTGAGGATATAGTTTGTGTCTCATGTGGATTGTATCTGCCTTGAGAAGGTAGGTTTCCTGGAAAAATATAATACCCTGGTTTAAATGCTGAGATATTGCCTGACCTTATTCCTTTTATTTGCTAAGTTGGGCTCAATGACACTAGCTTTAACAAACAATCAATTTCAGTATTGTGCCCTGTGAATAAACCTATTTTTACTCGATTAACGCAAGGTGGATATGTCTAAAGATTTCCAAAAGTTATTCCACTTAACAAAACGAACTGAACAGAAAAACTTTGAATAAGATAGTTGACGTCCCATGAGCTACCAATCACCAGGCCCCGGCAGAGTTGCCAAGGTAATAAGTACAAAACCTCAGTATGGGTTCTAGGAGCAATTGTCACAAAACTCAGTGGCATTGTGGTGCACCACAAGAATGACAAAATTGCATATCTTCCCTTTCCCTCCTGCTGCCCCGCCATGATACCTCTTCAATAGACCCAATCTCCTAAGGCCTTACATACAACAAACTTTGCAGCGGTGGTCTTTTTACATGTCCAGACGGTGCCACCCCAAGTGTGCTAGACACTTGCAAGCACCTGGTGTCCATTTCGACTTTCCCAATTAATTTTATAAACTGCATACTGCAGTGTTATGACTTCTGTGGATGTCTATTTTTCATGTCTCTTTTGGAAACCCTGTATCTCTGAGACCGCTAAAGCTGCATTTGCCAGGATTTTAACAGGAGGGGGGGAGGGGATTCTTCCTCCGATGAACTGCACCCTTCTGCATTTGATGTCTCTTCCGCTCCCTCTCTGGGTACAATCATTCTCATGCCCTCTGCTGGAATCAAAATTGTTTTTTTCACAGTAGTTCTATTTAAATTGCAGGCCCTCTGTGAAAAGCCATCTAGGTTTGATCTGCTTTTTGTTCAGCTCCTGTGTCACTTCCTGGATATCCCTGCAGCGCTGCAGTAAGGAGGCTGCTCAGTCTTCAAAGATGGAGATATCACTACCTTGAAACAGGTAGGCTTTGTGTCCTCATGCCTTGGGCATGATTTTTTCTTTTACGGGGTAACTTGACAATTTCATAACAACATCTTTTGGGTGAGACATGGTGTCTTCCCCATTCCTTCCTACCCTGTGTGCCTGCTCGTTGTTGAGGGGGGGGGGGGGGTTCCAATTTTCCTCCTCCAACATGACTTGAAACTGGTGCATGATGCAGGATGAGGCATTTGCTCCTTCTGTGCCTCCTCAAGTTTATAATGCCGATATTGTTCCTACAGGACCTTTTTTCCAGGTGCTCAAGTTTAGAGGTTATACCTTTAATTTGTGATTCCATTTCACAGATCGTAGTGGTGGTGAGCTGGCCTCTTTTAGAGAAGATTTTAATTTGTAGCTGTGCAGCTTCCATTCTCCGATTGAACAGAAGAATATCTACCTTGAAGTCCGTTATATTTTTTCACAGTTCGTTTAGCGGTGAGGACATGTTTTCGTACATTAATTTGTCAACGTATGTTTTCAAATCTGCAAGACATGCATTCAGGTTTTCTTCAGTTAGAGACCCTTTACTCTTTGATGCAATGCTCCTGTTCAGTGCAACTGGCAGGCACTGGGAGGTGTTCAATCTCAAATAGCCCTTTATGTTGCATTGTTTGCCATTTTGTTGTGGGCCGGTCTTGTGCGTGCTGCACTTCCTCTTAGCTTCCGCAAACAGTGCTGCCTTTCTTTCACAGCCTCTATGTCCTACCAGCACCATTTTTGTTGGTTGTGAAAGCCCCATCTTCTCACAAAGAAAACAGGCAGTGATATGTCTACGGTGCCCCACACCACAGATGACTACTTAGTGTCCTGATCTATTGCATGAAAGGGCATTGCGACACTAATTTGCTGATCTGCACATCCCATTTCATAAATGCTGTAGGAGATAAATTATATGGCAGGCCCTCAAGGCCAGATGAAGAAAGTGGTAGTGGGAGCAGTGTATGCATACACCGCCTATAGTGCCTGCAGGTTGCAGGGGACAAGATTGAGGCACCAGCATGCCCAAATTCCCTTTAGTCCACTTGAGAGGTCCCAAGCTCTTTCACACCTTCCATTGAGCACCAACTGGGTCCCCCATGCCTCCCCACACTATAAAGGTCTCCAAACTTGCTCTTTCCTGCCAGATCACAAGCTGCTCACAGCCAGTTAACTCAGTTGAGCCACTGCCTCTGCCCAGCGTCCATACCTACTTCTGTGATTCCTGTTCATCTTCCCCGGACCAGCAGCTGTAGGGCCTGAGTTGTGCCCTAAGCAGACACCATCTTGTTTCACAGGCCTAACATGGTTCCCTGGGGTGCCGCCGCTTCTTTCAGGTTGATCACGCTCTTCTGCCACTACCCCTCTTAATTTTGGGAAGAGGCCATGCCTCAGCATCTCCAACCCAAGCTGACCAACTGGAAACTAGGCATTTGTATGTATGGTTGGGAATTTATATATTCCAACCTACCACTATAGCACTAGTGCACTGTAAAAAGTTAGGGGTAAAGAAGAGGCTATGCAAAGAAGAGGAATTGGGGGTGGGGAATCTAGACAGGATACTAGCCGCTACCAACCGCGGGCAAAGCAGGAGTAAATGAAGGGGCTTGCCTGATCTGGGTGAAAACACAATTGCTGATTTTAGTGGCCAAGCGAGAAAAGGTCTTCTGGTGTCTTGTCTTTTCCTCACTGGAATATTCTGTCTCAAGCCTTCTTCACTGCCCAATAAAAAGCTAAGAGTGGGAGCATTTCTGGACTCGTCTAAAGCGTATGCCTTTATCTCTGCTGTACATCCATCAGCACAAATGTATTGCGTTTTCAACAAAGTCAATTGAACAACTTTCGTTCCAAAAGTAGGACAAACATCTAAGATATCCACCAGGGTCTTAAATGGATCCTGGATTCCTAAAACACTATTTAATTCAATTTTGAAAACCAAGTACGCGGAAAAGGCTTTTAATCCTTAAAGAAATACATTGCAAAACATCATGCCATGAGTTTTATATCTGTACAGTATGAACTACCTATTTGTACCAGCATAACTGAGAAACATTGCCAAACAAAGGACTTCGGAAGTTGCTTAAAGATGAAAAATAGATCTTCCTTATTTGGTTTTTAATAAAAATAAACAAATATTCTAAATGTTGATCAACCGAGCAGCAGTTTAGACATATTTTCCGAGGAACATACGTTTTGATGCAGCAGCTTGTAATGCCCTTACTACTGTTCGCCTCATGGTCCATGAAGGTCAGCACCATATAAATACCATAATAAACAACCAGGGCCACTGGAATATGCAGCAGGGGAGGGCCAAATTATGTCACAGGGTTGAGTAAATTATGCTGCATGAAAATTCAAATTATGTGGTGTAATGCAGCACATTTCGTGATAGTTTTATTTCATTTATTTGACATTTTTACACTTGTTTACTCTGTTTAAGCGTTGGTTGTGCCTCATTAGTACCAGTTTAACGCTCAAATATTGCATTAAGCAACCAATATGTGACCAGTCAACCTTTGCAAAGTGCCTTCCACTCTGCAGCAGCACGTGTCACTTTTGAACCAATAAAGCTAGAAACGATTTTTTGTTGTTAAACTCTTAAGATTAAGCAGAAGGTTTTGGATTATGTGGCAAATGCAGCAAATCTATACTTATGTGAAAAACGCAGAGGATGCACAATCACATAATTCCAATGGCCCTGTATAGGAAAGACATAAATAAACTGTTTATTTACTATAGATTCCGCATCATCTGATTCCTTAACAGCAAATGTGAACATTGAGGGACAAGGTCCTCAAGATGAAAACAACGGTGACGTCATCTTGGGTCAAAGTGTGCCCACATCACAGCCAATACTAATGGCAATCTGGTGAATCGCCCTTCATGTTTTTAAGAAAGACTACTCTCTGTTTATTCTCGGCTTAGAAGTTAATGCTGTGTCTGCGCCTTGAGTGTCAATTTTAAGTTTGTAGTAAAACTTTCTTCAAGCCTCAGGAGGAGGCAAATCAGCATATAAATGTGTCCCACTCGTCTGGACGAGCCAGCCCTCCCGCCCACGGATCTCTCTGTTTACAAAGTTAGAAAGGGATTTATTTGGCTCGGCCATAAAATCAATGCCTGCGCTACATAACTTATAAGATAAAATAAACTGATACTCAGCTGATCAAAAGCGGCCGCGATGTGGAAATCGTCCCAGAGAGTGTTTGTGCAGCAGAGGTCACCGTGATGTGTGTGAAACCACAAACCGCCCTGTCAAGCACATGTTCCACGGTGTGGGGGGGGGCAGCAAATGCAACAGCAACAAAGAGCATTCGTCCCGAGCAGAGCGGTTTCAAAAAGGGTGAAGTTTGAAAATGTAAACGCATGTTTTTATGATGGGTCTGTCTAATAATGGGCCGTCTCTTTGTGAGAGTGCATGTTTAGGACAGAGAGGAAACTGAAGGACAGGAAGGTAAAGGGCTCATTTCAAAATGGCTGCAGGGGACAGACCTTGAACTTGATTCAGAAAGGCGTCAAGGGTGTATTTTTGCACGTGGAGATCTCAGGGTTTTCTTAATTGGCTGACAGCTGCATATCCCATTAGACATAGCTATAAATCCAAGTATTCAGGGAGTCTCCATTTTTGGTGTGGTTTGTGCCTAACCCACTTGTGTCAAGAACACACAATGTGTGAATTAGACAAGCTGTAATGAGAATCTGGTTCTTCTGGTTCTACGGTCATTTATTAAATCCCATCTCCTCTCCCCAGGTGACCTTACTCCCAGAGTGGAGATGTGAAGCTCACAGGACAAAATACTTAAGAAAGGCGGCACTCCTGGTGTACAGTGCAAAGAAGACATGCTGCGGTTGATGCACACTACATTATTGATCCTTTGCACGCCCTTTGCACTTACATTAAAATCAGCCCCACCCTCATGACCTTCAGGAGACAGCTAAAAACGTGGCTTTTTACTCAGTAAACTGCCCTTTATGTTTAACTATTTTCTGTCTGACTACTTTTGATCTATAGCGCCAAGACACCCACGGGTATTTGCGCGCTTTAAAAGTCGCATAAATAAATAAATATTCAGATCCGGGTTACAAGCACCTTACTTCAGCTGAAGACAAGGGACAGGCGAAAACTAAATTATGCCAGAGTAATTTCGGGAATTTCACGTTGGTTGAAATTCCCCAAATTATGCCATTAAGCTACAACGCATATTTATCCACCGATTGAGGTAAAAATTGTCAGCGAGCGCACAGTAATAATGAACAGCTGCTGCTCATTTGTGTTTTTGGCACTATGTTTTACCACAAAATGTATCCTTGCATCAAAAATAAAAGGGAGAACACATTTTGAGCTAAAATATAGCGCTAAATGATGGGTTTGCACCATAATTGTTTATGGACTATACCCATAGTCCACTGCTCAACTAACGTGTTTTATTATTCCTAGATGGACACACTTCTGTGAACTGCATTGTACTGTGTGTGTGTGTGAGTGTGGCACGGTATGAATGATCACTACATAACCAGCCACCCCTTCCCAAAGGGTATTAAAATGGACACACAGATACTGATGAAAGCCACTGTATTTGAGGTACGTGGCAGAAATGAGTAGATCATATTTAGGGATAAGTGGTGGTAGTAACTCCATTTAACCTGTCTTCCCCCGTTTTTAATCTTGCCAGACAATCCCGGGATAAACAAACACTGAAAAGGGCACCCCCCAGGAAATTTTAACCATCACTTCATATAGATCCTACACCCATTTTCCTTAAAAAGTTCTGCCTTTCAAAGAAAAAGGTCATAGCACATCTGATCGTCAGAGGATAGGGAAGAACTGGATGATTGTTCGAAATGGGGGTCTCTAGTTGGCAGAGGTAGGTACCATTGTCCAAATAGGGACCCTTGCTTCTAGTCAGTGTAAGGGGGATACACACTTTAGATAACCCCTGCTCACCCCCTTGGTAGCTTGGTAGCTTGGCACGAGCAGACAGGCTTATCCTAAAGGCAATGTTTAAAGTATTTGTACCAACACTCACATTAACACAGTGATAACACCACAAATGGACTCCACACCTGTTTAGAATATAAAGTATCTTTATCTGAATTTAACAAGACCAAAACAACAAAAATCCAACATACAAGCATTAAGAAAAATGAATTTCAAAAGGTTTTAGCAACTGAGTCAATAGAAAACTGTGGATGTGTGATTTCTTGCAAAGTACCTGTTGTTGTGACAAAATTCACCAAGCTAAACAGCCGCAGCGATGGGAAAGAGATGCGTTGGTTCCTGAGACTTTCGTGGATGTGATGCGACAGTTCCACTGAACACAGGGGAACAATACGTCGGGTCCCGTCTGTAGGGTGAATCGATGCGTTGATTCTGAGATAAGTCCGAGCTTTGGGTTAGGCGTTGGGGCAAACTTGCCGCACAGGGACGATGCGTGGAAATCCTGGATGCGTCACCGAGTGATGCTTCAGCAGCGAGTGGCGCTTCGGCAACCTTTCTCAACCGCGATTCCTTGATGAGTAGATTCTTGCAGCGGCGACAGGCGCTGCGCCAGTTTCAGCAGCAGCGAGATTCTTCTCGCACCACAGCGTTGCATCGTAAAAACTGTCACAAGAAGAGCGATGCATCGATTTCCTTGGTGTTGCGTTGCTTTCCAGTTCCCAGCAGCAGAACCAACCTCCAGATGCCCCACACAGTCCCAGGCACTCCTGGAAGGTTTGAACTCGCAACAAGGAAGTTCAGAAGAGCTGGGGGTGAAGTCTTTGTGTTCCTGAGATTTCACAACAGGAGGCAAGCTCTACTCAAGCCCTTGGAGACTTTCCTCAAGAAGGGGACACAGCACACAGCAAAGCAAAGTCCTTCTCCTTTCTTTGGCAGAAACAACAACTGCAGGCCAACCCAAGACATCAAGGGCAGTACTTCTCCTCAGTTTCTCCAGCTCTTCTCCTGAGCAAAGGTTCCTCTTGATTCCAGAAGTAGTCTAAAGTTCTGGGGTTTTAGGTCTAATACTTATACCCCAAAATGTCTTTGTTCTCTTTGCGCAGGGGGCTCGGAGTCCAGTTCAAACCAGTTCTGGGGCACTCTGCAAGTGCACAACACCATTCATTGTCAGTGTGAGCCTTGGCTCCAGACACTCCACAGGGTGGGAGAACCAGCATTGTGGAAGGCAGGCACAGCCCTATTCAGGTACAGGTGCTACTCCTCCCACAATTCTAAATGCAGATCAGGCCTATTCAACCTAGTGCTGACTCAATCAGGAAAGGAAGAACACACATCAACACCCCCCGGTGGCTGTCTGAGAAAATGCACCTCCCCAGCCCCTTTCACTCCAAAACCAGACAGTCAATACACAAACAGGCAGAGGCACACAGAATGGTTAAACAAGAACCAACCATTGAATATTATGAAGATTCTTTTTCAATTTTGATGCAATTGATTCTGCTCATTGATTACTGTTGATTGATTGTCCTATAATATACATTTATCTTTAATACTTTGAAAACGAGGTCGTACACTAATAAGTGACACCTTTGTAGTGCACTGGGTTAACCTAGATATCAATCTAGGTACTTTCTAAAAGTGTCATTTTCAAACACACACATTTAAAACCAACTTTAGTAAAATATGTGTTATTAAATTCTGAGTACACAGAGCCTAAACTTTATTTTTTAATCTTATCCCTAAGGGAAGATATGCTTGTAAAATGTTACAAAGCATTCCCCATTCTGTCCTATAGGGCAAGATAGCCTTTCAAAAGTGGAAAACTAAATTGGCTGTATTTCACTATTAGGACACGACACACACACCAGAAAAATATTCTACCTTTCACATACACTACACCCTGCCCACAGGGGTATCCTGGGCCTACCATAGGGGTAACTGACATGTAAGAAAAGGAAATGTTAGGGCCTGGCAGGTTGGTGCACCTGCCAAGTCGACATGGCAGTTAACAACTGCGAACAAATCTTCAAAATCATTCTACTATAAACATCAGCTGCTAACTCAGACAGAACACTCAATAACTCCTTAACAACAGATGTTTTCCAAGATGACTTTAAGAGTCAAACATATGCCCTTTATTTAAAAGAAAATCTAACCTGGCAATTTAACAA
This sequence comes from Lissotriton vulgaris, assembly GCF_964263255.1. NCBI lineage: Eukaryota > Metazoa > Chordata > Amphibia > Caudata > Salamandridae > Lissotriton > Lissotriton vulgaris. The sequence goes on from NC_141700.1 coordinate 652,485,305, forward strand.
CGACAGCACAATAGCAATTGGGTAATTTGTGAGCAAACCTATAGAAACAGCAGCATTTGCCCAGATGTCCCAATTCCTTGAAGGCAATCTATACTTTCTGACTTCCCAACTGGATTCTATCCAGGAAGAAGCATGGAATTCAACCTAATCTCGATCTGTGATCACTTTTAAAACACAGTAGACAAGGATGGCATTGCTGCCCTTCTTCTCTTTGACTCTTCAGCAGCCTTTGACATTGTTGATCATGACACACTATTTGAAAGACTCGAGGAAGCTGGAATAGAGGGCACAGCTCCCACTTGGATCACACTGTATCCACACAATACAACAAATATTATTCATGCTCCTCTATTATTTTCTAAACCATACAGTATTAAAGGTGGAGCCATTCAAGGTTCAATCATCTCACTCATGCTTTTCAACATCTAAATGAAATCATTACAGATCTGATCAATTGTTTTGACTTCACCTGCTAGAGCTACGCAGGTGATAAGTAGATAATTCTGAAATTGGAAAGCCCCAAGGACATTGGAACTAGGCGTGGGCGGAAAATCCGTTCCGCTCGCGGATTTTGCGGATTTTCGGGAAATCCGCAATCCGCGAGATTTGCGAATTTCCCGCAAAATCCGCAAATCCGCGAGCAGCGGATTTTGCTCGCACTGCTCGCACTGTTAGCGTGAGTTCGCGCCCCGCGAATAAGTGCGAAATTGCAGAAATACGATCTTGGCAAAACTGAAAGTAACTACTTACCAGGTTCAAAAGTTCAGGCACATCATTAGTAGCCATTTCCTGTAGGGCTTCCTGAGGGGCCCCTCCAGAGTTCAGTTGCCAGTTGAAACTATTATGTGACCCTGCTCTGAACCTCAGAATAGTTACACATATGCCACAAAGGTCCTGAATTACAGCTAAGGGAGACAAGCAGGAGCCAGGCTGGAAGTTAAAATCCATTAATCAGCCCCTAATTCATTATTGTCAGTTGGGGCAGGGCAGGTGTTGTAACTAATTTTGCAACAATGAAAGCACTTAGCAAGTGCAAAAGATCACTAATCAGGGCGCACTAAGGAAGCAGGTGCCAGCGAAAAAAATATTCTGTGACACATTAATCAGCCCCAAATTAATTCAGGTCACTTGAGGCAGGGAAGGTGTGCTTTGCTTTGCCGAAAATAATGTACACTGGACAACCAGAGGGTGTAGTGATGAAACAGAGGGTGGCATGGGTGGGCCAGAGGGTGGCATGAGTAGTCAGAGAGTGGCAGTGGTGACAGAGAGTGGCAGTGATGAAGAAGAGTGTCCCAAACAGGCTGGACACGTAGAAACAACAAGTTCGCAAAACTTGCGACCCGACAGGTAAGTTCGCAAATTGCGAAATTGTAAAAACCCTCGCGAACTGGCAGAAACACGGGCGAACACAAAAAAAAAAAAAATCCGCAAATTCGCGGGAATTCGCGGATTTTGCGGATTGCGAATCCGCAAATCCGCAAAATTCGCGGATTGCCAATCCGCAAAATCCGCTCATGCTTAATTGGAACATCAACAATCAAAAATCTTACGGTTCCCTCCAGGCCACTGATCAATAGATGACTTGAGCCACCTCAAATTGAATGCCTCCGAAACTGTAATACTCACCTTTGTTGATTGCAAAACGTACAACTCTCTATGTGCTTGGCCTGACGATCTAGGACCGCCACCAAAAATATTTAAGAAAGTAAGCAACCTCAGAATTATTATGGGTGTCAACCTGTAAATGAATGCTCAAGTGGATAACATAGCCAAATTAAGTCTTCTCACAATTAAACCCCTTCAACGCATCTTCCTGCACCAAGGATTCCCCACAAGGTTCAAGCTACCGTCTCTCTCTTGTCTTATCAAAATTTGATTACACTAATGGTCTATATCACTGATCCCCTTTGTCACTAGGAGAAGATTACAGAGAATTCAAGCGGCTTCCACTAGACTATTCCTACAGGTAAAGCCACCAGCATTCAATTCCCATGAGGGACTACACTGGATTCCGTAAGATTCACCATTTGACCATGAAGCTGCTCTGTATCACACACAAAGCAATACATGGCAAAGGTCACTCTTAATTTGTGGTGGGCAAAACTTGCAGAGTTTTACTCCATGGAATTTCGCATAGTTACATAACCACGAGTGGTTGAATTTTGGTATGTTGTGCTGCTTGCACTGATTTTAGTACTGGGATTGTGTTCCGCTTGGTAAAATCCGCACAAACTACACCACGTTCTGCGCCTGAGGGAGTTAATTCTTTCTGCAGCTCGAGTAGATTTTCTAGCATTCTCAACTCAAAGAGTAGTGACCTGCCACAACCGCACATGTTGAGAAATCACGCCAAGACTCATTCTAGTGCTCAATTCTTCACGCTCACGCTTGCCCACTTAACATTGGTGAGTTGCACACAAGAAAAAACCCTGCCATGTGACTGTTTGTGGAGTTTTTACAGAACTCCGCACTCCAGGTGGAGTTGACAAATCTCTGTGAACTCGGCTAGTGAAGCAGAGTTTACCGCCCATCCCTACTCTTGATCAGGAAGAAAATCAACAAATACATACAACAAAGGAACCTAAACTCAAACGTGGATCACCACTGCCAAATTCCTACATCCAAGAAACAAAAACATGTGTGGAACATCTTTCTCTGTTCAAGCAGACAAATTATGGAATTCACTACCCAGAAACATAAGATCCATTGGCAACTATTTTAGCTTCAGATTAGTCAATAACTGGCTTCCCCACATGATTTCTATATTCACAACACAGTGTACCAAATAGGCAATTGGTCAAGTAATGCTGAGAAGTACCCCATGAGGATGGTGGTGAAAGGGGGATGAGTTAATTGTGACATGATGCTCTGTGCCTTTAATTTTAGTGTGCTAAGGTAATCAGTTGGTGGTGAGGGGGGTTGCAAAGAAATATTCATACTTGATATTATTTTGTCGGACTTTGTTGGCATGCAACCTCAAAGGATACTGTACCTGAATATAAATACTTTCCCAACTGATGTACTGTGAAAGCATTGGCCCATTATTATTCCAACTCACAGTTTGAATATTCAGAAAAAAAGTGCATTACGCCATTTGCTGCCTAGATTGTGGAAGCCCATAAATGGGTCTGCACAACCCCTGTTTTTTGCAACAAAAAGAAATTCTGTTGCTAGCATACCTCCAGGACATGCAGCCCTAAAGTCCTAACCCAACTTTTAATGTTCTTCTCCACTCGTGGATTTTCACTCTTCATTGCTCATGAACTTGAACCTGAAACTGACCACTTACCTTTCTAAGCAATTCACATTAGTTCCTTTGGAGTGCCTAAAACGAATATCTAAATCTAAGGTTACCAAATGACTCCATTGATGGAGAGAGGAGCTAGCGGATCACCAGGGACTACATGTACCAGTGATCACAAGGGCAAGGAGGAGCCCTTCAACGAGCCTCACCTGCTGCTTTGAAACCTGTCAAGCGCTACAATAGCACACTTTGTGCTCTGCGCCTAGGCCAAAGGTGGGCCTGTTATGCCCCCGTCAGCGACAGGAAGAGGTGGGTCAGGGCCACCCCCTTGGCCTTTGTCCCTTTTCATCTAAAGATGGTGAGTAGTTATAACAGAGCGCCAAGTGGGCACTAAATGGCAAATGGTAAACGTAAGACCCAAGATGATAAAGAAGTCGCCCTCAAAAAAATACGGGGCACTACTCTTCATTCTTTTTTATGTGATGTGGGGGTCATCGATAGAGATATTGTTCTAGTAGAATGGTGCCTATCCCTGGAGATTGGGGGGAATGTGTGAGTACCCCTTGAAGTTTCAGGGAACACCCGGAGGGATGAGTGAAATGGTAGCCCCCCTGTCCCATTAAGCCCCATGATTGAGTTGTTGCTCCTAATCTGCAAACCTCCACTTCCTCTGCTATTATAGCACCTACAACTGAATTTCATTCTATCAGCGAGGGAGGGCCCCTGACAAAGAAAACAAGGAGAGCCAAGCAGGCCAGCTCAAGGCTTCTAGACCATCTAGGGTCGCCACCAACACTAAAAAGTACAGTGCCTCAGACAATCTCCTCACCCAGTCATCATTGCCCAACCCTGCTATTCCTTTCACTTTTGGAAGTACAGACCCTGTTCCTAACATGAATTTGGATGTCATTTTGGGCAAATTTCAAGAAATAATGACCGTCAGTCTATCCCCGATTCTGGATAGCTTAAGCAAATGGGAAGTGGCAGTGACCCAGTGTTTAAAATTATATGACCGCACGAACGAACACAGGTACCTAGCACACTGACTCAGCTGGGCGGTCGCCCTTCCATCTATTGTGCACCCTGGCCTTATTATGCCATAGCCCAAGGTCAACAACAAACTGACCAGTCCACCTCTTGCCCTTCTGGATTTTGCAATAACCCCATCTGTCCCACTCTTCTATGATCAACATAGGGGGGCTTGCTGGTATGCCAAGGTGGCACCTGTGCCAGGCCACTACAGAGGGCCACAAAACTGCACCAGCGGAATCAATCAAAGTTCCATCGAAGCCACAACTTCGCCCCAACCATGACAATCTCGACCTTCCACAGGCCTGTTGCCTTTATGTGGCCGTATTGCCTAAGGTCCCACACTTTAGCCTAAATCAAAAGGAATTCATAGGCTAGCTGAAGAATAAAGTTTGTCACTGGTTATCTCGCAACACTGACTTAAGGAACAATGGGACATATTATCAAGGGGGTTTATCTCCGCTTTTTTGGCTTTAAAAGCCAAGATAGCGGAGATAAAATTATCTCCCTATTACCTAGCTGTCGCTAACACCAGTTAGCGACAGCTAGTAGGAGATAGCGACCATCTTGGGCCCCGCTTTGCATGTCAGTGATATTTATAACTAATGACATGCAAAGTGGGCGTGCCAAGATGTTAGCGACTGGAAACACTCGCTAACATCTCTATCTCCTATTACCAACTTTTGGAGATATTCGCTCTAAGCGCGATTATCTCCAAAAGCAAACACCTGCCCCTGAGCAGTTCTTAGCCATGTTATCCAATGGTAGGTGGATAACATGGCTAAGAGCATTAGCTCGATAATGCATGAATATCGCTGACTTTTCAGCGATATTCATGCATTTCGGCTGATTTTTATCGCTTAGGAGATAAACCTTGATAATAGCAAGGTTCCTAAGCGATAAAAATCGCCGCAGCTCGGCGATAAAAATATTGCCGCTAAGCCAACATAGCGATAATTATCACTAGTTGTTGGTAATGAGTTTAGAAAAATGTTATTCGTCAGAACGGTCTGCTAGGCGGATGCATCGCCCAAAAATATATGTGGCGATTGTTTCATAGTGAATTGCAGAAATCCACCTCTTGCTGAACAATTATTCAATTGTGGTACCACTCTTCACAAGGGGGCGTTGGAGCAAGTACACTGTCCCATTGTTTTGTATTTAGTAAACATCTCATCCCACCACACACAAAAGCATTACCCGGAGGACACAATCATAATAGGGCAGGGCAATGGGTTAAAATCACTGTCTAAGTGAGTAATAGTTTCCAGCCACTTTCCGATCTCGAAAGTATAGATTGATTGATTTAATTTAATTTGTAAACACTTGAAATATGTAAAGCAATATCACTTAACTGTTCCCTTCATAAAGAGGGGTTTTTAAACGAATTGGAGCAATGGATTACTAGCTTGACAGAACATTTTTAGCTTAAGGTTTGCAATGTAGAGTTTTCAATTGTTATGTTTTCTGAACGGTAACTATGTATCTCTTTGTAGAGAAACAGTCCTGAAGAAGGTGCCTATTACCAACACCGAAACGCCGCGTCGACATTTGTTCTCTTGAACAATTTTAACAATATTGATGTGTAAACCTTTTTAATTTTTCCTTATGAATACTATGATGTACTGATTTTTTATGGATGTCTGTAATTGTTATTGTGTATATATAAAACCATACCATGCAGTATAAACATGTATATGTTTTAAGTTTTTAACCATATTCTCGTCAAGACAGTAGTATTTTTTTGATGACTTGCACTCCTCGTGTTCTGTTATATTGTGTGTATCAATTACCAACACCATTGATTTATATACTTGAGTGTTTAGCTCCCCTCTATATGAGTAAGCTCAACGGTTTTTGTGGTTGCTAGATAGACCTAAATAATAGGTGTGTTCACAAGTCCAATCTTGGACGCATATATTCTTCTGGACTATATCAACTGTCCATTAGATATATGCCATAGGGACACTCTTAGATTTTTTTCCGTATTGCCTAAGGTCCCACACTTTAGCCTAAATCAAAAGGAATTCATAGGCTAGCTGAAGAATAAAGTTTGTCACTGGTTATCTCGCAACACTGACTTAAGGAACAATGGGACATATTATCAAGGGGGTTTATCTCCGCTTTTTTGGCTTTAAAAGCCAAGATAGCGGAGATAAAATTATCTCCCTATTACCTAGCTGTCGCTAACACCAGTTAGCGACAGCTAGTAGGAGATAGCGACCATCTTGGGCCCCGCTTTGCATGTCAGTGATATTTATAACTAATGACATGCAAAGTGGGCGTGCCAAGATGTTAGCGACTGGAAACACTCGCTAACATCTCTATCTCCTATTACCAACTTTTGGAGATATTCGCTCTAAGCGCGATTATCTCCAAAAGCAAACACCTGCCCCTGAGCAGTTCTTAGCCATGTTATCCAATGGTAGGTGGATAACATGGCTAAGAGCATTAGCTCGATAATGCATGAATATCGCTGACTTTTCAGCGATATTCATGCATTTCGGCTGATTTTTATCGCTTAGGAGATAAACCTTGATAATAGCAAGGTTCCTAAGCGATAAAAATCGCCGCAGCTCGGCGATAAAAATATTGCCGCTAAGCCAACATAGCGATAATTATCACTAGTTGTTGGTAATGAGTTTAGAAAAATGTTATTCGTCAGAACGGTCTGCTAGGCGGATGCATCGCCCAAAAATATATGTGGCGATTGTTTCATAGTGAATTGCAGAAATCCACCTCTTGCTGAACAATTATTCAATTGTGGTACCACTCTTCACAAGGGGGCGTTGGAGCAAGTACACTGTCCCATTGTTTTGTATTTAGTAAACATCTCATCCCACCACACACAAAAGCATTACCCGGAGGACACAATCATAATAGGGCAGGGCAATGGGTTAAAATCACTGTCTAAGTGAGTAATAGTTTCCAGCCACTTTCCGATCTCGAAAGTATAGATTGATTGATTTAATTTAATTTGTAAACACTTGAAATATGTAAAGCAATATCACTTAACTGTTCCCTTCATAAAGAGGGGTTTTTAAACGAATTGGAGCAATGGATTACTAGCTTGACAGAACATTTTTAGCTTAAGGTTTGCAATGTAGAGTTTTCAATTGTTATGTTTTCTGAACGGTAACTATGTATCTCTTTGTAGAGAAACAGTCCTGAAGAAGGTGCCTATTACCAACACCGAAACGCCGCGTCGACATTTGTTCTCTTGAACAATTTTAACAATATTGATGTGTAAACCTTTTTAATTTTTCCTTATGAATACTATGATGTACTGATTTTTTATGGATGTCTGTAATTGTTATTGTGTATATATAAAACCATACCATGCAGTATAAACATGTATATGTTTTAAGTTTTTAACCATATTCTCGTCAAGACAGTAGTATTTTTTTGATGACTTGCACTCCTCGTGTTCTGTTATATTGTGTGTATCAATTACCAACACCATTGATTTATATACTTGAGTGTTTAGCTCCCCTCTATATGAGTAAGCTCAACGGTTTTTGTGGTTGCTAGATAGACCTAAATAATAGGTGTGTTCACAAGTCCAATCTTGGACGCATATATTCTTCTGGACTATATCAACTGTCCATTAGATATATGCCATAGGGACACTCTTAGATTTTTTTCCGTATTGCCTAAGGTCCCACACTTTAGCCTAAATCAAAAGGAATTCATAGGCTAGCTGAAGAATAAAGTTTGTCACTGGTTATCTCGCAACACTGACTTAAGGAACAATGGGGCATATTACCAAGCAATAGCGATAATTATCGCAATTGCTTGGTTAGAGACAAAAATTTACCGCTGAGCTGCGGCGATTTTTATCGCAGATAAACCTTGGTATTACCAAGGTTTATCGCAAATGCGATAAAAATCGGCCGCAATGCATGAATATCGCTGAAAAGTCAGCAATATTCATGCATTACCGAGCTAATGCTCTTAGCCATGTTATCCACCTCCCATTGGATAACATGGCTAAAAACTGCTCAGGGCAGGTGTTAGCTTTTGGAGATATTCGCGCTTAGCGCGAATATCTCCATAAGTTGGTAATAGGAGATAGCGATGTTAGCGACTGTTTCCAGTCGCTAACATCTTGGCACGCCCACTTTGCATGTCATTAGTGATAAATATGACTGACATGCAAAGTGGGGCCCAAGATGGTTGCTATCTCCTACTAGCTGTCGCTAACGGGTGTTAGCGACAGCTAGGTAATAGGGAGATACTTTTATCTCCGCTTTCTTGGCTTTTAAAGCCAAAAAAACGGAGATAAACCCCCTTGATAATATGCCCCAATGAGTTTAGAAACATGTTATTCATCAGGACGGTCTGCTGGGCGGATGCATCGCCAAAACATATATGTGGTGATTGTTTCATAGTGAATTGCAGAAATCCACCTCTTGCTGAACAATTATTCAATTGTGGTACCACTCTTCACAAGGGGGCGTTGGAGCAAGTACACTGTCCCATTGTTTTCTATTTAGTAAACATCTCATCCCACCCCACACAAAAGCATTACCTGGAGGACACAATCATAATAGGGCAGGGCAATGGGTTAAAATCACTGTCTAAGTGAGTAATAGTTTCCAGCCACTTTACGATCTCGAAACTATAGATTGATGTTGGAGGGTCAAGAACCCCCACCTAGAGCCGGGAAACATCGTTTGCAAAGCTGGGATTACATTGCGATGCTATTACATTGCGGTTTTCACAACGCAAGTCGTTACAACGACTTGTGCTAGATGGCGCTCTAGGAAAAGGAAGAGTATAATTTACTATCCAACACCTTTCCTACTGTACATAGACTGGAGTTGGAATAGTAAATTATACTACTCCAAAGTCCAGCGCCCTCCAGCGCAAGTCGTTGTAACAACTTTCATTGTAAAAACTGCGATGTAATGTACCACGATGTAAATGTATGCGTTGAAAGTCATACATCCCCTAGAGCCACCTCAAGTCGAGATACCACGGGAATTGCATGGGTATAGTAGTAATGGGAAGGGTGGAGCGGGCGCCCAACAAATAACAACTACAAAGTCATCAGAGTTTGACTCATTCTTTTCTGCTCCCCCTCACATTGCTTTTGACCCTCACAACCTGCACCATTGCACCCCCACATCCACACCCCATTGATTTTATTCCAGCGTCTGCTATTGACCTTTATGACACGTGCACCAATTCCTCTTCGCATCCACATCCCATTGACTCTATTCCAGCACAGCCTGGCGTTGCCCCTAAGAAGCCAGTACACCCTTTCTTACTGTTGTCATGGAACATTGCAGGCCTAAAAGGTAACATTATGGACCCAGACAGGGGATCGTTTATAAACGTACTCAGCATTGTTATTCTACAGGAAGCATGGGCCCTGGAAAAAAATTCAGACTAGGGTATTCCAACTATAGTATTGAAGCCATTCCATCTAAAGGTGGTCGCCCCTCTGGTGGCACCATCATATGGGTTAAAAACTCACCTGATTTAACTATAAATAAGCTGCATGTTCATAGCAATGATATCTTGGCAGTATACCTGAGGGAGGGTAAAGGCTGCACTATGGATCTATACAATGTATAGAATTGATCAGCATCACATACCAATGACTCTCTGATTTTCCTTCTACTTGCCCAACATCTTGCCACAAGAGCAGTTAGTTCCACTCCCATAGTTGCGGGTGAACTTAATATTTCCTTGGAGCTACCAGATGGCCTATCCTCTGGAAGACTAGGCTCAATGCACTCCCTCACTCTACTCTCTTGGCTAGTTGTAACCTCTCAAATCCTTTCTCTGACTTTGAATTGTGGCCTGTACGTATTCAATGGGAGATTCCTGTCTGACACCAACTGTGTTTACACATTTGGTCATGGTCCCAACCAGAGTAGAATTGATTATGTTTTTGGACCTCAATTTATGGCATCTGGCAGCTGATTTTGAATCCTGACGTGGACGGACAGTGTCCACAAAGTCCTGAGGCTTATGTTTTGCAGCCCTTTCTTGCGGAACTCTGTAGTTCTGGGCGAAAAATCGGAAACTATCATTAAGCCTGAACGGCCTTAGGAAATCGATTACGTGGTCGAAGCTGGGTTATGATATGGGCATCTTAGCAGGTGTCCATGGCGATTTTAATACAATCCTCCAGCTGCTAACTGATCAACATGGGAAGGCTTTCTTTCTAGCAGGCTCTGTGTTGTTTGCTGCCCTGAAGCTTCACTGCACCAAGGCCCAAAACGGTAAAAAAAAAAACCTGCACCCTCAAAGTCCCCCACTTGGTGCAATAAGACTCTGCTTCGTTTTGCATTCCAAGAAACACTTTGAGACATCCAGGTAATGACCACTGGTAAGGCCCTGGGCCCTGACAAAATCCCTGGTGACCGGTATCACTCTGAACAACTGGTCTGGGAGCTCTACATTAATGCACTCTCAAATGATATATTGGCAGGAGGACAAGTGCCAGAATCATGGAAAAAGGCTGAGATTGTCCTGATCTACAAAATGGGGGATAGTGGCACCCCAAATAATTATCAGCACATTAGCCTCACTGACGATTTGCAAAAGATTTTCTGCCATTAGATTTTGGCTAGATTACAACATTGGATTGATGAGGTCGCCATTTTGACACATTTGCAAGCAGGGTTCCACTCTAGGGTGAGCCCATTTGATTACCTTTTTTGCTTCGACCTCTCATGCTTGTTTTTATCCCTACCCATTGATGTATTTGCATTATTGTCCTTCTTTTCCTTCCTAATGTAAAGCGCTCTGATATCCTATGGGATCTAGTTCGCGCTATATAAAACTTTATAAATAAATAAATAAATAAATAAAAGTGTGACAAGATATCTCAGGCTCTCCAGGGATCATTTATACCTGGCCTTTGTGGACCTCAGAGCAGCCTTTGATTTGGTTCCGCCCCGCACCTTTGGTCCACCTTCGACACTATGGGCATGGATCACACTTTGCTAGACAGCTTATCAGATTTCATGACAACACTACTGCGCAAGTCATATGGGGGCTGGGTGGCAACTTAGCCGATCATATATCGGTTCAGCGAGGGGCGAGGCAAGGGTGCGTGCTCGCGCCAACTCTCTTCTCACTTTATATAAACGGTGTGGTTGCATTTCTGGGTGTGTTCATGATTTCCCTAAATTAGCTCTTCATTGTATCCCCCACTTATTTTCACAGACGATACTCTCCTGCTCTCCAAAACTCTATCTGGGCTCCAAAACATTCTTGACAAATTCTCCGAGTTCTGTGATATTCGGTGGTTAGAGGTGAACGCCACCAAAACTAAAATGATGACATTTAACCTGCACAAATCATGCAGAGAAAATTTCTCAATGAAAGGGGAACCCCTCCAGTTGGTGGGTAAATATACCAACCTGGGGATTAGAATTGACAAGAGGAGGATATGAAAATCGCAAACAAAGAAAAGAAAATTGGTGCGGTTACACTCTGCCTCAGCCATTGTTAAGAGGTTTATGACAACCACCCCCAAATCTGCAGCCCCAGCCTTAGAGGTTTTCTGGGCAGCAGTGCAGGCTTCTGCGCTTTATGCCACAGAAGTCTGTAGAATTTCCAATGATAAGTGCCTTGTTGCTAAAGAAAACAACTTTCTGAGATCTCTATATAGATTTCCCCAGAATACGCTAGCGCTACCGCTATATTTTGATATGGGACTAAAAAGGGTGGCAGACTTAGTAATGTTAAAAAACCCTTGTGTACTGGGCGAGGTTGCGGTCCTCCCCAGAGCTCCACGGGTATAGGTTCCCGGTAAAGAAAATTCTAAGCCACAGCACTTGGGTCAAGTTTGTTAAATGCCATCTCAACGATCTAGGCCTAGGTGGGTGCTGGAGTAACTCTTCCACTATTGGGGCTGACACCAAAGGTAGAGTCAAAGCTGTGTTCTGGGACTAAAAAAGTTAATGAACATCATCACAGAGCTAAATCTGGGGCTTTGATTGAAGCATTCTTAACCTGTAAAACCTCGCCAGCTAAAGAAGAGTACCTTGATCAGATCCAATCACCCATTGCCTGCACACTGCATATATAATTTGGGCTTGGCACCTTCCAAGTCAATACATTCATTAATGGATGTAAGTCTCGCCAACCATCGCCAGCCCAAAACAGCGGCTTGTGAGTTCTGTAAATCTGCTAATGAGGACGTTGAACATGTGTTATTCCTCTGTCCAAAAATGACAGGTCTAGACGGAAGTGGATCAAACCACTATACATCCTATAGGGGGTGAGACAATACCGGGTGCCTATAGTATCATGAGATCTGATACAACTCAGGGTGTGGTCTTCAGAATTAGCCAATGTCTCTATGCAGTCTGTTAAACAGGAAAAAAGGAGGAGCTCCATTTTAAATGCATATGGACTTCTTTTGCGCATGACCTAGTTCTGTGCACATCATGTGACTCTTTGGGACGTGATGGCTGGAGTGGCTCAAAAACTGCACATGAGCCCATAAGGAGAATATAATTGCTGCTACACACGTTTTATTGAGTAGATGGTCATTGCATTTTAACATTTTTTCATCTTGCACTTATGTATTGTTTTATTGGATGTATTTAACTCTTATTATTCCACTTGTCCCACATTGGACTGTTTTGGTGACGGAAAATATATATGTTTTACATAATGCGCTTTTATGGTTCCATGAACCGAAATAAAGTTGATTGAATTGTAATTGACTCCATCAATGTTATCTGCGAAACATTTGAGTCCTTGGATTTCTCTTAAGAATCTGGGGCCGCAGTAAGGCCTATGTGCCAGTTTTCCACTCGCTGGGCACTGTAGTATTACAGAAATGGCTGCAAACGTTTATGGAATCCACTTCTATAATACAAATAGCACCAGTGCACATATAGTGCTGGTGCTATTCTAAAGGGGCATTACCTCATTAGCATGGGGTACGGTGCTATGCAAATGAGGGCATTACCTTTGCCTCTTCACCCATGCCACATTATGGGCACGGACGCAGAGGTAAAGAAGTCGTCAGCGGACCCCACCAACCTCAAAAACTACCGACCCATCTCGCTCCTTCCTTTTCCTGCCAAAGTCATCGAGAAGACCGTCAACAGACAGCTGGCCGCCTTCCTCGAGACAAATGGATCCCTCGACCACTCGCAGTCCGGCTTCCGCGCCAACCAAAGCACCGAGACCGCCCTCATTGCAGCCACCGACGACATCCGAGCCCTGCTCGACAACGGGGAAACAGCGGCCCTCATCCTCCTGGACCTCTCCGCAGCGTTCAACACGGTCTGCCACCGCACCCTAGTGCAACGCCTGAACAACGTCGGAATCCAAGAGAAGGCACTGGAGTGGATCATCTCCTTCGTCGCCGGAAAGACCCAGAGAGTCCGCCTCCCACCGTTCAGATCCGAGGCCACCGAAGTCCTCTGCGGAGTACCACAAGGATCATCACTCAGCCCCACCCTCTTCAACGTCTACATGAGCCCCCTCCCAGCCATCGCATGCCAGCACAACCTCAACATCATCTCCTACGCCGACGACACCCAACTGATCCTCTCCCTCACCAACGACCCCACAACGGCTAGAACCAACCTACATGAAGGGATGAAGGACGTAGCTGAGTGGATGAGGAACAGCCGCCTGAAACTGAACTCAGATAAGACGGAAGTCCTCATCCTGGGATCATCATCCACCGCCTGGGATGACTCCTGGTGGCCCCCTGCCCTGGGCAACACACCCAAACCAACGGACCACGCACGCAACCTGGGCTTCATCCTGGACTCCTCCCTCTCAATGACCAGACAAGTTAACGCCGTCTCCTCGTCATGCTTCAACATCCTACGCATGCTGCGCAAGATCTTCCGGTGGATCTCCACCGAAACCAGGAAGACGCTCACCCAGGCCCTCGTCACCAGCTGACTGGACTACGGCAACTCCCTCTACGCCGGAACCACAGCCAAACTTCAGAAAAGACTCCAACGCATCCAGAACGCCTCAGCACGACTCATCCTGGACATCCCCCGACACAGCCACATCGCCGGACACCTGAGAGACCTGCACTGGCTCCCCATCAGCAAGAGAATCACGTTCCGACTCCTCACCCACGCACACAAAGCTCCCCACAACCAAGGCCCCAGATACCTCAATGACCGCCTTACCTTCTACACTCCCACCCGCCAGCTTCGATGGACCAACCACGCCCTCGCCGCCGTTCCCCGCATCTGAAGAGCCACAACGGGAGGAAGATCCTTCTCCTACCTGGCTGCCAAGACGTGGAACTCCCTACCCATCCACCACCGCCTGACCCAAGACCACCTCTCCTTCAGGAAGCAACTCAAGACCTGGCTGTTCGAACAGTAGCGGACCCCCCTCCCCCAAGCGCTTTGAGACCCTCCGGGTGAGTAGCACGCTATACAAATGCTTGATTGATTGATTAATTGATTGGTCATGGGGTGCCCGCAACGGCCAGACCGGCTGTAGCGGGCAACCAGCATTTCTCTGGTGGCCAGCTAGGGTGGGGGCTGGTTTTGGACCCCTGGGGGGCCGTTTTTGTTACCAGGGGCTGACAATATCGGCCCCCTATCATAAAATCAGCTGAAACCGGCCCTAGCACACAGCTCGGCCCCTCCCCCTGGAGGCCGGCCGGGTAGTTTTTCAGGGCGGCTTCAGTTCACAGTCCAGCACTGGGTGAACTGGCTGAACCATAGAGTGGTGATGCACAGTCAATGCGCCCCTTCAGGTCAGCACCCTGGAGGGGTGAAATGGGGCCCTGTGGACTCTCCCTCCCAGGCCTCTCCCTGCTGGCAGGTGCAGTCACTCACTGCACCCACCCGAAAGGGCAACCTCAGTCACCTTTTTTTGAATGCTGGTGGATGCATCCGCACAGAGAAAGACGGCCGAGCTGCTTTAAACAGCTGGGCCACTTTTCACTAATACCCTGCCCTGAGGGCTGCAAGAACTTGCACCAGCCCTGAGGGTAGCACACTATTTATAATAGGGCCATTATCCTTGTGTGTGCCTGGCACACCTCCTTTAAGGTAAGCACTGATGCAAACAGGGACAGTGCGCACTGTCAATAATACCGGCCCTGTGACTTATAAGGCTGATTCCCTACACTGAACTAATTGAACTTATGAGCTAAGTTACAAGCTTATGCAAAGGAAACTGGCTGGGTTACTGAATTCCCAATGACAGAGTCATCTGGCAACCTTGCTGCAACACATGGGGCACAGGAGCAAGCTTTCTGAGGCTTACACATGCCAATGAAATGGCAGTGGTTTCTTTTCAGTATTTATGCATTAAGCCATGCATTTCCTACTCCACATGCACGTTCTAGATTGTCAATAGTTAGATAAAGGAGGGCTTGCATTTGTTCCAGTAAATGTTCTGCCTCTATGAGCTGTTTGCAGTACTGCATTGCCTGACAATACTGATTTGCAGCACTCGTCTCTTGACGCAGGGGCGGACTTAGGCATGTGCAAGCTGTGCACCTGCACAGGGCCACCAAACCCCAGGGGCCACCACGCCAATATATATCCTAATATAATAATCCTCTGAGGATGGATACATATTTGCGTGGCTGCCCGTGGCAGGGATTTGGCCGCCTCCGGCTCTGTTCCACTTCCAAACACCCTGACCCCCCCCTCTTCACTGGCCTCCGTGCTCCGCCCCGCCCGGACCCCCTCTTCCGGGGCCCCCAACCTACGCTCCCTGCCCAGGGCAACCATGAGCCTAGAGCCGCCCCTGCTTGCCGATGACCTGAGTGTCATGTTGAACATAAGTTGCCTGTCTCTACCAAGGTGGGAGAATTCAAGGTATAAAGACAACATTGGATCCTGGAGCACATAATCTCTCCTAGATCTACAGCCAGGACACTAGAAAACACTTCCTAGCATTGGGGACTGAGCAGGAAGTGTGTGGAGGAGCAAGGGCATTCCAGGGGGGTGTAGCTCTGGAACTGCATGGCTGTAGATAAGGCCCACCAGAAATATAGGAACAACATAGAACATGATCTAATGAAGAATAGTATAGCACACACTGTCTTTAGTGTCACTTGTCCGTACTACAAAAAGTAAATTCCTTTCTGACTGTTCTGGAATGTGTTTGTGTTATATTTAACTGAAAAGGTCCTAACTTAATATTCTTAATCTATTTATACACTGGGGCGTTAAGAAATGTAGGTATTGCATCCAAATCCTGTCTAGCAGATGCCAATTCTCACATTGGCAATCCACAATGTTTTCCACTATAATAATTCAAGCTTGCCTCTCTCTTTGATGTTCCAGAAGCCTGGGCAAATTGTTTATCTTACTTTCCTGCACTCTTAATAGCGAGAACAGCTTTGCAATGTCATTACCAAGTCGTCCTTCTTCCTTGTCCCAGTTCTTTCCTATGTTCCCAACCTCCCCAGAGGAGGACTAGAACTCAGAGTAGTGAAGATGATTGTCAAGTGATTTAAACAATGCTTCGATGCAATATTCTTTTAGGGGCACTACTTAACCTTATCTTACACATGCAAATTAACTGGTGAAGCTTGTTTTTTCACCCTTTGTGTCATCTGTCTGTAAGTAAACCTGCTTCTATCCCTTCACCTTATAACATCTAATTAGGCTATGTTAGCAACTGGTGCAATTTCATTTATAAGTCTTGACATGAAGTAGATCTTGCTAATCCCTCGCACAGGTCTCGGTTTCTATATTCCATCCAGTTCTGATTTTTCTTTGCCCCCTGCCTCTTTGAAATTTGTGTATCCCATTGAAAATGGAAGGATAAAAGAACTAATAGGAAATGAATTTGAAACTCGATGGAATGATATGGAAAAATATGACATCTATGCCTTATTTCAAAACAACAGCACTGTCCACAAAAAGACACCACACACTATCGCACAAAAGAAACATTTAGACAGAACTTTGAACATGAACATAAGCAGACCATCTGTATTTACCTGGTAACCATGACTTCAAAAAGCACTGATCCACCAGGAACCTACTGCATTCTTGCATCTGCTGAGAAATGGGCATGCATACCATTCAAAGCAATTCACTACAAGCTGCCAACCTCACCCATCTAACTCTCAATTGATTAAAGTCAACACACAGGCCTAGCAGATATACATTATCATCATCCTGATGGTACTCCATTGGCTCCCCTTTCTGGTCCGCAACATCTTCAAAATTAGATGCCTCATTTACAAAGCCATCAGAATCAGCACCCGCTTATCTTGGAGACAAAGCTCACCATCCCTGGTGGTCCTTGGCACACTATCATAGTACAGCCAAAGAAATGTATAAAAGAAACAAACAAGACAGGAGGCCTTTTCCATAATAATAATAATAATAATCTACGCACCAGGATCTTTAACAACATCCTCATATCAATTAAGACTATAGCCTCGCCCCCAACGCTGTTCTGGTTTAGGAAAGTGTTGAAGACTCGCCTCTTTAACCCGTTCCGTGCTGGCGTCGGCCTACGGCCGTCGCAAGCGCTACCTCACTAGTGCCTCGCTCGTCCGTTGGCTGACGCGGCCCCGCCCCTCATTAGAACTCCCACACCGCGGCGGATTTTGCGCCGTGGTTAAGGAGTTAAAGAACAGTACAGCACAATGCATTAACCATCCACAACCTATCTTCCTCTCCCACTACTCACCGACTTGGTGCTCATCTTTGACCATATATACAGTTCTCCGCTGCGTTTTGGCTAGGTTTCTGCTATAGAAATACCATATACGCATATATCATTTGCTCCACTGCCCCACAAATGTTCCTGTGACAGAATAACGAAAGCCCTTACTATGAAGGCTTTTAGAAAGCCTACGTTACAAAGGCAATGCCCTAACAACACCAGCCTGTACTACAAAATACTTTTTCACTCACCACATAGGTAATCATTGAATATGCTGTTACCACGAACATCAATTTCTCCCATACTTTTACCACACTTAGAGCAAAACGCCAAAGGGTATTAATTACTAATGCATATGTTTTTGTGAAAAGCGTACTGAAGTATCCTGTTACTGCTATATTCCTAACTTTTTGTAAATTATTTGTTTTCAGTCAAAGTACATCGCATTACCGAATGCGTCACTGCCTGCGTCTCTCTGTCAGCAACCGACAGCATCACTGCACATAAACATTTTAGAACAGTAAGCGTGTAAATTGTAATTTTTTCTTAAGTAACCATAACGACCATGTGCTCTCTCTTATGCTGTCCTTGTTCCATTTCTATTGTGGAAATTCTTATCGTTCTGCTCCGTTGAAGCTTAAGTGAAAGTAAGTTAATTTCTTTGAATGAGAGCAGCATTTTGCTGCATGTGGAAAGTTTTAAGCTATGCGCTGCAGTGTGCTGTTTCCCGCTTTGAGGGAAACTTGAATACTTTATGGAACGCAAACCCTTAGTGCTAAATCTGCCACTTCCTCATCTCTGAGCCCTAAGACCAGAGCTTTAAGTGGACCGGGTGTCACCTGGTCTGAGCACCGGCAGTTTTTAGGTTTTGCCTGGCGAAAGCTGCGCTCTGCGCAGCTTTTTCGCGCAGGCGAAAACCTAATGAGTATTGTAGTGGAGTTAGGAACGGCCCCCGTAATTTATTGGCTAGCTCCATAAATGGAGCCTAGCCATTGGACGATGGGCCTGTCCGTCAATGCCGGACCAGATTCGGGGGCGTTCCCGAGATTTTTTGGCTTTTGGCGACGTCACGCGACGTCAGCCAAAAGCCGGGAACGCCCCCGAATCTGGTCCGGCATTGCCGGGACCTGCCTTCTTGCTGATTGGTTGAAGCCTGCCGTGACGTGTCGGGTCTGCTTCTCCGTGGCGGAACGACTTTCAGGTAAGCGCTGTTGTGTTTTGTAATCCAAAAAAATAAATGTCCCTTTTCAATTCCCGAAATGTTTGACTTAATGTATTTTCCTTTCCTTGCAGGTATTTGGCGGCGGCGGCACGGTGGGGTAACTATTTCCGGCATTGCCGGGACCTGCCTACTTGGACCTGCCTTCTTGCTGATTGGTTGAAGCCTGCCGTGACGTGTCGGGTCTGCTTCTCCGTGGCGGAACGACTTTCAGGTAAGCGCTGTTGTGTTTTGTAATCCAAAAAAATAAATGTCCCTTTTCAATTCCCGAAATGTTTGACTTAATTTATTTTCCTTTCCTTGCAGGTATTTGGCGGCGGCGGCACAGTGGGGTAACTATTTCCGGCATTGCCGGGACCTGCCTTCTTGGACCTGCCTTCTTGCTGATTGGTTGAAGCCTGCCGTGACGTGTCGGGTCTGCTTCTCCGTGGCGGAACGACTTTCAGGTAAGCGCTGTTGTGTTTTGTAATCCAAAAAAAATAAATGTCCCTTTTCAATTCCCGAAATGTTTGACTTAATTTATTTTCCTTTCCTTGCAGGTATTTGGCGGCGGCGGCACGGTGGGGTAACTATTTCCGGCATTGCCGGGACCTGCCTTTGATTGGTTGAAGCCTGCCGTGACGTGTCGGGTCTCCTTCTCCGTGGCGGTTTTCAGGTAAGCGCTGTTGTGTTTTGTAACCCCCCAAAAAAATGTCCCTTTTCAATTCCCGAAATGTTTGACTTAATTTGTTTTCCTTTCCTTGCAGGTATTTGGCGGCGGCGGCACGGTGGGGTAACTATTTCCGGTCGGCATTTGGTCTTGGGGTCCTTGGCTCGCTGTCTCCGTCTCCGTGGTACAAGGGATTTCAGGTACGCGATTTCAATTTTAATGTAATTGGTATTTTTTTTACAGGTGTTCATGCTATTTTGTTTATATTCTTCTAATATGTTTATTTTTTTGGGCTGTTCTCTTTAGTGTTTCCATGTCGGGTCTCCTCCGTGGCGTAACGACTTTCAGGTAAGCGATGTTGTGTTTTGTAACCAATAAATTACTGTCCCTTTTGAATGCCCGGAAGTTTTTTTAAGTTTGAAAAGGAATTTTGACTTCATTTATCTTCCTTTCTTTGCAGGTATTTGGCGGCGGCGGCACGGTGGGGTAACTATTTCCGGTCGCCATTTTGTCTTGGGATCCTTGGCTCGCTGTCTCCGTCTCCGTGGGACAAGGGATTTCCGGTACGCAATTTCAATTGTAATGGAATTGGTATTTATTTTACAGGTGTTAAGGCTATTTTGTTTATATTCTTCTAATATGTTTCTTTTTTTGGCCTGTTCTCTCGATGTGGTCATGTATTAGTGCGACTAGGTGTAGATAGATTGTAATGTAGTTTGTATTTTTCTTACAGGTGTTGTATATTGTAACGTAATTCGTATTTCTCTTACAGGTGTTCCGGCTATTTTGTTTATATTCTTCTAATATGTTTCTTTTTTTGGGCTGTTCTCTCTAGTGTTTCCGTGTCGAGTCTCCTCCGTGGCGTAACGACTTTCAGGTAAGCGATGTTGTGTTTTGTAACTAAAAAATTACTGTCCCTTTTGAATGGCCGGAGGTTTTTTTAAGTTTGAAAAGGAATTCTTGACTTCATTTATCTTCCTTTCTTTGCAGGTATTTGGCGGCGGTGGCACGGTGGGGTAACTATTTCCGGTCGCCATTTTTTCTTGTGATCCTTGGCTCGCTGTCTCCGTCTCCGTGGGACAAGGGATTTCAGGTACGCGATTTATATTGTAATGTAATTGGTATTTCTCTTACAGGTGTTCAGGCTATTTTGTTTATATTCTTCTAATATGTTGCTTTTTTTGGGCTGTTCTCTTTAGTGTTTCCGTCTCGGGCGGGGTGGGGCAACTATTTCCGGTCGCCATTTTGTTTTGGCATCTTTGGCTCGCTGTCTCCGTGGTGCAAGGACTTTCAGGTAGGCGATTTTGTGTTTTTTCAAAGTATTAAGTGCGGCTCATGTATTTTTGTTCGCCATTTTGTCTTGTGATCTTGACGTGACTTATTCAGGTAAGTTTCGACTCTTTTTAGATACTTTGTAATGGGTGGGTTATGTATTAATGTAATTGGTATTTCTCTTACAGGTGTTCAGGTTATTTTGTTTATATTCTTCTAATATGTTGCTTTTTTGGGCTGTTCTCTAGTTTTTCCGTCTTGGGCGGGGTGGGGCAACTATTTCCGGTCGCCATTTTGTTTTGGCATCTTTGGCTCGCTGTCTCCGTCTCCGTGGTGCAAGGACTTTCAGGTAGGCGATTTTGTGTTTTTTCAAAGTAATAAGTGTGGCTCATGTATTTTTGTTCGCCATTTTGTCTTGTGATCTTGACGTGACTTATTCAGGTAAGTTGCGACTCTTTTTAGATACTTTGTAATGGGTGGGTTATGTATTTTTGTTCGCCATTTTGTCTTGTGATCTTGGTGTGACTTATTCTGGTAAGTGCGACTCGTAGATAGTTTGTAATGTAATTAGTGTTTTGTTACAGGTAACTTCATGCTCTTTTGTTTATAATCTTAGAATATATTTTTGTTTTGCAGCTCTCGTGTTTCCTTTATATGTTCGGACGTGTCCTCCGTGCGCTTTGCTCGTGGTGCAAGTAAGCTATTTGGCGTGTTCGATATTAATCTCTTTTCTGCTTCTTTTTTAGGTACTTTCGTGTCGCCTCAGCTGCTTGGTGCCTTTGCTCGTGTCTCTTGTGATCTTTGGCTCGCTGTCTCCATGGTGCAAGGACTTTCATGTAAGCGATTGTATCGATTTTGTCTTTTGTAAAATAAAACGGTTTTGTTTCTTTGAATGCTCTATATTTTTTAATACATCTATTTTTTCGTTGCAGGTATTTGACGGATGGGTGGGACTCGTATTTCTATTATGCTTACTTTAATAGCTATTTTATATCGTGTGCTTTCTGTGTAGGGAATTTTTGCAAAAAGCTATCCTGTGTTTTTTCTACTTTTCCAAAATGACATTTAACAGTACGTTTTTTTATTTGCGAGCGGCGTGGCGCCAACTCGTCTACCACCATGCTTTGATATTGAAGACAGGCAAAAGTCGCACGTAGCCACTAAGTACTCTAACGAGTCACAACATCCACGACCTTTTCATTCGGCCAGACAGCCTCCTATCTGCAATTTACATATGTCGAGACAGCAGCATCCTAAACAACATCTCACCTACATGTTCTTTACAACAAAGTTTTCAAGTCTTTTGTTATTTAATTAAGTAACTGCGATTTTTTGTCTTCCACAGTATGTAAAGTACTACAGCCACGGAAAGAAACATTTCCTCGAGCGAGCTCAGAAGGTATACTTCGAGACAGCGGACTGGAGCCTCTCTAGAATCTTCGAGCGAGCTCAGAAGGTATACTTCAAAACAGCGGACTGGAGCCTCTCTAAAAAAACTGTAAGTTACTTAGTCTATAGCTGAATAAAATAGCCTGTTGCATCAGATCTCTCCTTTTCTCCTTCTTCCTCTTTCTTTTGCTCTCCCTCTCTCTCCTGCATCCTCTCTCTTCTGCCCTCTCACCCTATATCTTCATCACCATCTTCTTTACAGGTCCCTGCAGAAAATGCTTACATACTAAGCTAGCACACGCAACATACATCTCCCTCTCTCTTGCCTTCCATTTTAATTTTGCATTCTTGCCTTTCTTTATCTCTCTTTTGCATTTACTCTGCATCTCCTTCCCCATTTTGCCATCAGTCTTTCTCTTTTATTTACTCCTGCTCTATTCTCTCCTCACTATTACACCTTTCTTTCTTCTCCTCTCCCTCTCTTTTTTCATCCCCTCTTATACCTTCTCTCTCCTGTCTTCCCATCTTCTTTCCTTCTATCATGCACGCTTTTTCTTTTACTCCCTCACTCTATTCTGCTCTCACTTTTACTCATCTTTTCCTTCTCTCTCCTGCTCTCTCTATTTCTTGCGTCCTCTCCCTTCTGCTTGCTCTCTCCCTCCTTATCTATTATGCTTATCTCTCCTGCCTTCTCTTTTCCTATTCCTTCTATCTTTATTTCTCTCGCCCTCTTGCTCTCTTTACCTTTTGCCCCTCTCTTCTTCCATACACTTTCCACCTCTCTCCTTCTTTCTCTCCTCCTTATATCTCGCTCTCTTTTGTATTCCTTCTTTATTTCTCTCAATTTTGCCCACTCTATCCATCTTACCTTCACACTCTTGTGCTTTTCTTCTTTATCTACCCTCTTTCACATTCTTCCGTCACAATCTGTTTCCTCCCGTTCTCTCTCTTGCACTCTCTCTTCCTTTTTTTAAATTATACTGTCCTTCTTTCTTTCACTCTCGCACTATTCTTCTCTCCTTCTTTCTCCTACTTTATCTCTTTCCTTTGCTCTCCCTCTCTCTCCTGCATCCTCTCTCTCTTCTGCCCTCTCACCCTATATCTTCATCCCCATCTTCTTTACAGGTCCCTGCAGCAAATGCTTACATACTAAGCTAGCACACACAACATACATACATCTCCCTCTCTTGACTTCCATTTCAATTTTGCATTCTTTCCTTTCTTTATCTCTCTTTTGCATTTACTCTGCATCTCCTTCCCCATTTTGCCATCAGTCTTTCTCTTTTATTTTCTCCTGCTCTATTCTTCCCTCACTATTACACCTACTTTCTTTCTTTCTTCTCCTCTCCCTCTTTTTTTCATCCCCTCTCTTATACCTTCTCTCCTGTCTTCCCATCTTCTTTCCTTCTATCATGCACGCTTTTTCTTTTACTCCCTCACTCTATTCTCATATATCTCCTTCTTTCCTGCCTTCCCTTTCAATTTCTCTTTCTTGCCTTTCCTTATCTCTCTCTCCAGCATTTACTCTGCATCTCCCTCACAATTTTACATTCACTGTCCTTCTTTCTTTCACTCTCGCACTATTCTTCTCTCCTTTTCTCCTTCTTTCTCTTTCCTTTGTTCTCCCTCTCTCACCTGCATCCTCTCTCTTCTGCCCTCTCACCCTATATCTTCATCACCATCTTCTTTACAGGTCCCTGCAGAAAATGCTTACATACTAAGCTAGCACACGCAACATACATCTCCCTCTCTCTTGCCTTCCATTTCAATTTTGCATTCTTGCCTTTCTTTATCTCTCTTTTGCATTTACCCTGCATCTCCTTCCCCATTTTGCCATCAGTCTTTCTCTTTTATTTACTCCTGCTCTATTCTCTCCTCACTATTACACCTTTCTTTCTTCTCCTCTTCCTCTCTTTTTTCATCCCCTCTTATACCTTCTCTCTCCTGTCTTCCCATCTTCTTTCCTTCTATCATGCACGCTTTTTCTTTTACTCCCTCACTCTATTCTGCTCTCACTTTTACTCATCTTTTCCTTCTCTCTCCTGCTCTCTCTATTTCTTGCGTCCTCTCCCTTCTGCTTGCTCTCTCCCTCCTTATCTATTATGCTTATCTCTCCTGCCTTCTCTTTTCCTATTCCTTCTATCTTTATTTCTCTCGCCCTCTTGCTCTCTTTACCTTTTGCCCCTCTCTTCTTCCATACACTTTCCACCTCTCTCCTTCTTTCTCTCCTCCTTATATCTCGCTCTCTTTTGTATTCCTTCTTTATTTCTCTCAATTTTGCCCACTCTATCCATCTTACCTTCACACTCTTGTGCTTTTCTTCTTTATCTACCCTCTTTCACATTCTTCCGTCACAATCTGTTTCCTCCCGTTCTCTCTCTTGCACTCTCTCTTCCTTTTTTTAAATTATACTGTCCTTCTTTCTTTCACTCTCGCACTATTCTTCTCTCCTTCTTTCTCCTACTTTATCTCTTTCCTTTGCTCTCCCTCTCTCTCCTGCATCCTCTCTCTCTTCTGTCCTCTCACCCTATATCTTCATCCCCATCTTCTTTACAGGTCCCTGCAGCAAATGCTTACATACTAAGCTAGCACACACAACATACATACATCTCCCTCTCTTGACTTCCATTTCAATTTTGCATTCTTTCCTTTCTTTATCTCTCTTTTGCATTTACTCTGCATCTCCTTCCCCATTTTGCCATCAGTCTTTCTCTTTTATTTTCTCCTGCTCTATTCTTCCCTCACTATTACACCTACTTTCTTTCTTTCTTCTCCTCTCCCTCTTTTTTTCATCCCCTCTCTTATACCTTCTCTCCTGTCTTCCCATCTTCTTTCCTTCTATCATGCACGCTTTTTCTTTTACTCCCTCGCTCTATTCTCATATATCTCCTTCTTTCCTGCCTTCCCTTTCAATTTCTCTTTCTTGCCTTTCCTTATCTCTCTCTCCAGCATTTACTCTGCATCTCCCTCACAATTTTACATTCACTGTCCTTCTTTCTTTCACTCTCGCACTATTCTTCTCTCCTTTTCTCCTTCTTTCTCTTTCCTTTGTTCTCCCTCTCTCACCTGCATCCTCTCTCTTCTGCCCTCTCACCCTATATCTTCATCACCATCTTCTTTACAGGTCCCTGCAGAAAATGCTTACATACTAAGCTAGCACACGCAACATACATCTCTCTCTCTCTTGCCTTCCATTTCAATTTTGCATTCTTGCCTTTCTTTATCTCTCTTTTGCATTTACCCTGCATCTCCTTCCCCATTTTGCCATCAGTCTTTCTCTTTTATTTACTCCTGCTCTATTCTCTCCTCACTATTACACCTTTCTTTCTTCTCCTCTCCCTCTCTTTTTTCATCCCCTCTTATACCTTCTCTCTCCTGTCTTCCCATCTTCTTTCCTTCTATCATGCACGCTTTTTCTTTTACTCCCTCACTCTATTCTGCTCTCACTTTTACTCATCTTTTCCTTCTCTCTCCTGCTCTCTCTATTTCTTGCGTCCTCTCCCTTCTGCTTGCTCTCTCCCTCCTTATCTATTATGCTTATCTCTCCTGTCTTCTCTTTTCCTATTCCTTCTATCTTTATTTCTCTCGCCCTCTTGCTCTCTTTACCTTTTGCCCCTCTCTTCTTCCATACACTTTCCACCTCTCTCCTTCTTTCTCTCCTCCTTATATCTTGCTCTCTTTTGTATTCCTTCTTTATTTCTCTCAATTTTGCCCACTCTATCCATCTTACCTTCACACTCTTGTGCTTTTCTTCTTTATCTACCCTCTTTCACATTCTTCCGTCACAATCTGTTTCCTCCCGTTCTCTCTCTTGCACTCTCTCTTCCTTTTTTTAAATTACTTCTTTATCGCTCTCCTCTATATCTCTCTCCTTTCTGCTCTCTCTTCCCCTCTCCCTCCTGCCCCTATTCCATCTGCTCTCTCTCCTTCCTTCTTGCTCCCTCTCTATTATGCTTCTCTCTTTATCTCCCTCTCCTTTCTGCTTTTTTCCCTTGGCCATCACTCTCCCTCTTGTCCCTCTTCCAATTGCTCCCTTCTTAATTATTTCTTGCTCATGTTCATCCTCCCTTTACCTCCTGCCTTCTCTTTCTCTCTCTCTCTCTCTCTCTCTCTCTCTCTCTCTCTCTCTCTCTCTCTCTCTCTCTCTCTCTCTCTCTCTCTCCTTTTGCCCTCTCTCTTAGTTTCACTGTCTTTCTCCTTCCCTATCTACTTCTCCCTTTCCATCTTGCACTCCTTTGTTTTTTGGCCTTTGACTCCATTCTGCACTCTTTTCACCCTTTCTATGTTCTCTCTCTCGATCTCCATTTCTCTTGCATCCTCTCTACTTCCTTATCTATCATACTTCTATTTCCTGCACTCTCTTCCTCTTTCTTCCTTCTTTATCTTTCTCTCTTTTCTTTTCACCTCTCTGCGTCCTCTCCTTTCTTATCAAGCTTCTCTCACTTGCACTCTTCCTCATCCTTTCTTTATCTTTCTCTTTTTTATTTTCACTCCTTTCCCTCTTGCCTATCCTCCCCTCTTTCTTTCCATCTCTCTCTTCTTCCTGACCTCCATCTCTCTCTTCTTCCTGACCTCCATCTCTATCTCTTTCTACCTTGCTACTTTATACTCTTTACTACTATACTATACTAGTTACTCTATAATACATACAGTGCTTCTAATTATCTATTTACAACTTCTAATATACTTCACACAAATGTCCTCACTCTTTTCAATCTTTTGCTAACAGTATATTTTACTTTTACAGGACAAAAAATTTGCCATTTGGTGCAACTGCCCCATCGACGACACATCTTTCTAATTCGTTCTTTCAACACGGTACGTTCATACTTAAAACTTATTTCACTTTATACATTTTTTTGGGTAGTACTTGCTGTCTGTACTGGGCATTCTTTGCTGGATGGTTATTCACAAAATTTGCCTCATAAACCACATTTAACACGTTTGTAGATGAAAGCTGCACTGGTGAGGTCGTAGTCAGGAGAGAGGTCAAAGCTAAAGAAAAAGGAAAACTTATAACCAAGACTTTGTTTACAGGTCCCTGTACACACCCTATATCTTCCTCCCCATCTTCTTTACAGGTACCTGCAGCAAATGCTTAGATACTGAGACAGCACATGCAACATACATACATCTCCCTCTCTTGCCTTCCCTTTCAATTTTGCATTCTTGCCTTTCCTCTCTCTCTTGCATTTACTCTGCATCTCCTTCACAATTTTGCCAGCAGTCTTTCTCTTTTATTTACTCCTGCTCTATTCTTCCCTCACTCTTTCTCCTACTTTCCTTCTTTCTTCTCCTCTCCCTCTCTTTTGCATCCCCTCTCTTCTACATTCTCTCTCCTGTCTTCCCATCTTCTCTTTCCTTCTATCATGCACTCTTTTTCTTTTACTCCCTCACTCTATTCTGCTCTCACTTTTACTCCTCCTTACCTTCTCTCTCATGCTCTTTCTATCTTGCGTCCTCTCCCTTCGGCTTGCTCTCTCCCTCCTTATCTATTATGCTTATCTCTCATGCCTTCTCTTTTCCTATTCCTTCTATCTTTATCTCTCTCTCCCTCTTGCTCCCTTTACCTTTTGCCCCTCTCTTATTCTTGCATACCCCTTCCATCCCTCTCCTTTTTTTCTCTACTTCCTATATCTCGCTATCTCTCTTGAATTCATTCTTTATCTCTCTATTTCCTGCGTCCTCTCTCCCTTCTGCTTGCTCTCTCCCTCCTTTTCTATCATGCTTATCTCTCCTGCCCTCTGTTTTCCTATTCCTTCTATCTTTATCTCTCTCCCTCTTGCTCTCTTACCTTTTGCCCCTCTTCTTCTTGCATACCCTTTCCATCTCTCTCCTTTCTTTCTCTCCTCCTTATGTCGCTATCTTGTATTCCTTCTTTATTTCTCTTTATTTTGCCCACTCTCTCCATCTTACATTCATACTCTTGTGCTTTTCTTCATCTACCCTCTCTCACCTTCTTTCTTCCGTCACAATCTGTTTCCTCCCGTTCTCTCTCTTGCACTCTCTCCCTTTTTTTACATTACTTCTTTATCGCTCTCCTCTATATCTCTCTCCTTTCTGCTCTCTTCCCTCTCCCTCCTGCCCCCTATTCCATCTGCTCTCTCTCCATCCTTCTTGTTCCCTCTCGATCATGCTTCTCTCTTTATCTCCCTCTCCTTTCTGCTCTTTTCTCTTTGCCATCAATCTCCCTCTTGCCCCCTCTTCCAACTGCTCCCTTCTTACTTATTTCTTGCTCATGCCCTCACTCCCACCCTCCCTTTACCTCCTGCCTTCTCTCTCTCTCCCTTGCTCTCCCTTTTGCCCTCTCTCTTACTTTCACTTTCTATCTCCTTCCCTATCTTGTTCTCCCTTTCCATCTTGCACTCCTTCTGTTTCTTGCCCTCTGACTCCATTCTGCACTCTCTTCTCTATATCTCTCTCCTTTCTGCTCTCTTCCCTCTCCCTCCTGCTCCCTATTCCATCTGCTCTCTCTCCTTCCTTCTTGCTCCCTCTCTATCATGCTTCTCTTTTTATCTCCCTCCTGCTCTTTTCCCTTTGCCATCAGCAAGAAGGCAGGTCCAAAAAGGCAGGTCCCGGCAATGCCGGAAATAGTTACCCCATCGTGCCGCCGCCGCCAAATACCTGCAAGGAAAGGAAAATAAATGAAGTCAAACATTTCGGGAATTGAAAAGGGACATTTATTTTTTTGGATTACAAAACACAACAGCGCTTACCTGAAAGTCGTTCCGCCACGGAGAAGCAGACCCGTCACGGCAGGCTTTAACCAATCAGCAAGAAGGCAGGTCCCGGCAATGCCGGACCAGATTCGGGGGCGTTCCCAGCTTTTGGCTGACGTCGCGTGACGTCGCCAAAAGCCAAAAAATCTCGGGAACGCCACAGGCCCATCGTCCAATGGCTAGGCTCCATTTATGGAGCTAGCCAATAAATGACGGGGCCGTTCCTAACTCCACTACAATACTCATTAGGTTTTTGCCTGTGCGAAAAAGCTGCGCAGAGCGCAGCTTTCGCTATCTTGTTCTCCCTTTCCATCTTGCACTCCTTCTGTTTCTGGCCCTCTGACTCCATTCTGCACTCTCTTCTCTCTTCTCTATATCTCTCTCCTTTCTGATCTCTTCCCTCTCCCTCCTGCCCCCTATTCCATCTGCTCTCTCCTTCCTTCTTGCTCCCTCTCTATGATGCTTCTCTTTTTATCTCCCTACTGCTCTTTTCCTTTTGCCATCACTCTCCCTCTTGCCCCCTCTTCCAACTGCTCCCTTCTTAATTCTTTCTTGCTCATGCCCACCCTCCCTTTACCTCCTGCCTTCTCTCTCTTTCTTGCTCTCCCTTTTGCCCTCTGTGAGTTTCACTCTCTATCTCCTTCCCTATCTTGTTCTCCCTTTCCATCTTGCACTCCTTCTATTTTTTGCCCTCTGACTCCATTCTGCACTCTTTTCCCCCTTTCTACGTTCTCTCTCATGATCTCCATTTATCTTGCATCCTCTCTACTTCCTTATCTATCATACTTCTATCTTCTGCACTCTCTTCCTCTTTCTTCCTTATCTTTCTCTCTTCTTTTCACCTCCTCTCTGCGTCCTCCGTTCTTTCTTTTGCACTCTCTCTTCCTTTTTTTTAATTACTTCTTTATCGCTCTCTCTTCTCTATATATCTCTCCTTTCTGCTCTCTTCCCTCTTCCTCCTGCCCCCTATTCCATCTGCTCGCTCTCCTTTCTTCTTGCTCCTTTTCTATCTATCATGCTTCTCTGTCCTGCACTCTCTTCTTTTTCTTTTAACTCTTTTATCTTTTCCTCTTTCTAATACTCTCTGTGTTCCTCTTCCTCTCTACCTATCATTCTTCTCTCTATCTCTATCTCCATCTCCTTTATGCTTTTTTTCCTCTGTCCCTCTCCCTCCTGCTCCCTCTTCCATCTGCTCTCTCCCTCCCTTCTTCTTGCTTATGCCTTACCTCCTACCTTCCTTTTACTTCCTGCTTTCTCTCTCTCCTGTTCTTACTCCCTCCTCATCTTGGCTTCTTTTTCTATCTTTTACTCTTTCGGTATTTTGCCTTCTCACTCCATTCTGCCCTTACTTTTCTTCCTGCCTTCCCTCTCTTGATCTCTCTCTCTCTCTCATGTGTCCTTTCTCCTCCTCCTTATCTATCATGCTTCTCTCTCTTGCACTCTCTCGAGTGCCTTTACCCTCTATTTGCCTTCTCTCACTCTCTTCTTTCAGTCACCAACTCTCTCTCCTTCTTTTCTTGCACTCTATTTTCCTATTGCCCATTCTTTGCCCCTCTCTCCTTTTTCATCTCTCTCTACTTCCTACCCTTCATTACCATCTCTCCATTTCTCTCTCCTTCTTGTCTTTCTTCCCAATTTGTCTTTATCCTGCTCACCCTCTACATCTCGCCTTCCCTCTCTCTTGTGCCTTTCCCCTCTATCTTGCCCTCTCTCTCTTTCTCTCGTGCTCGCCTTCTCCTTATTAGCCTCCCTCTTCTTCTTACCCCCTCTTCCTTTTCAACTCTTGCGCCTTTCTTCTTTATCTACTCTCTCTCTTCCCGTTCCTGAACTATCTCTTTTCCTCTTGCCCCTCGTTGCCCCCTCCTTTTACAACTCCCTCTGCTTCTTGTCCTCTTTCTATCTCTCTTTCATGTACCAAAAAAACATTATTCTATCTATCTCTATCTCCTTTCTTTTCACTCTACTGTACCTCTCGCTCCATTCCTCCTTCTTGCTCATGCCCTACATCCTACCCTCCCTTTTTCTCTCTCTCCTGTGTCCTCTCTCCTTCCTGCCTTCACTCTCTATCTACGTCTCCATCTTGTCTTCACTTTCTATCCTGCACTCCTTATTTGCTATCTTCTCACTCCATTCTGCACTTACTTTTCTTCTTGCTTTCCATCTCTCTTGATATCTCTCATGCGTCTTCTCTCTTCATCAACACATTTTTCCACTTCACTTCCCAAAGTTAGTGGTATCGTCCCTATAAGGCTATATAGATATATAGATGGTGTTAACTATAGTGTTTATTTAGGAACACTATGCCACAACTATGGAGCACCCTGGACAAACACAATGACCTATATTTACAACTAATTGTGTGATGGTTTTATATGTTTGTCTGTGTTATTTCTTTTACAGGTGCACAAACACTCCACAATTAGGAGTATTTTTGGAATGAGCAACTTGCTCTTCCCCCTTTTTTTTATGCACTAAATCACTTTTTTGATTTTTTCACTTTCACGCCCCCAGGTCAGGGTGGGCGATTAGAGAGTCCATACCGCCGGGGTATAATTCTGTCCTGATAAATGTCTAGGTAAATTTAAACAACTGTAAAGGATGAAACATGTTGACTGACTAATTATTATTCTGAATTAACAAATCCATTACCTTTAGCATTAAATTCAGACACATAACTCTTTCATTTGTGTACTAAGGATCAAGAATTAAACATTTTGTAGATACACATTAGGCACTTTTAATTATAAAACTCACAGCATGCCCTTTTCACACAACCAGCTCCGCAGTCTTCTGGCGTCGTAGCACACCAAAGAGGCATTCGGCCTCTTTGGTGGGGCCCAATGATGAAGCATGACACTGACTAGGTCGGTGTGTGAGGGCTTTCCTTTCCACCTAAAGTGGGTGTGCGATTCCCCAGTTGCTTCGCTCCGTCTCTGTGGCAATTTGAGACTTATTTAACGTCTCTTCTCTTGTTTATTTAGATTTAACAGGGGACTAAGAGTGTTCCTTAATCTCCCTGCCTCTCCTATTGTTGTTTTGTAGTTGCTTAAAACCACAAACAATGCTTCTAATACACTCTTTACAACTTCAAATACAATTCACATTGTGTAATTTACATTTCTATATTTTTTTTCTACCTTCCTTTCTACACCTCTATATCCTCTCTTCCTTATCATACTTCTCTCTCTTCCTTATCTTTCCTACTTTATCTTTCTCTCTTTTCATCTTTCCCCTACTCTCAATCTTGCCTATCCACCCCTCTTATTCCTTCATCCATCCACACTTGCATCTTTCCATACATCCATCCTTTACTCATCCACCCTTCAATCCATACACCCATCAGACAGCCAACTACATTTTCACACATCCATCCATCATTCATGCAACATTTTTATTAAGACATCCATCTACCATTTCATTCTACTAACAATACATCCATCCACACTTTCACACCACATTTTCACACATCCATACATCATTCATCCATGCAACATTTTATCCATCCATACATCCACCTTTTCTTCCATCCGGCCTCCTTCCGTCCAACATTTCATCCTTCCACGCATCCATTCATCCACACTTTCAACAATCCATCCTGCATCCATCCACCCTTTCATCCTTCCATCCATACATCCATCCTTTACACATTCACACACCTTTTCACACATCCATCATTCATCCATGCAACATTTTATACATCAATCTTCAGATTCTTCAGAAGTTATGGGGTTTTTCAAACTAGTAAAGCCACTATGCAATATTGTGCCTATGCATGGTTCTGTGTGTCATCCTCAAGTGCCTTATTCATGTTTTACAACAATACGTGCACTCGCATTCTAAGACCATAACCTCATTGTGTATGTTGTTTAAAGAAGTTTCTAAGCAGCTGCCTGCGTCCATCTGAGAGTGGCTTGTATAATATATATTTTCATAAGTTGAAAAAAGGACACAATACTTTACTGTAAATGGAAGTAAAAATAGAAAATATTCAAATTACATTTCATAAAAAATGCAAAAGTATTTTCAGTAAAGTTTAATTTGCTTTCATACAATAATAGTAAATATATTTACTTAAATAAAAATTTAAAACCTTATCTTGTCTCTGCATTATTATTTACAAACTACATAAGATATGTTACTGTGCAAATTTAGTTTAAAGAAACTACAACAAATGCACTCATTCTATGTTCTATAGCAAATTGAGCAAAATGCCTAAAATATGTTACTGTGCACATTTTTTTTTAAAGAAGCTATACCACATGCACTCATTCTATGTTCTGTAGCAAATTCATCTGTCTTATACCTTCAGAAACAATGGCAAAAAAATATCCCACGTTCATTAGAACTTAAACAAGCATTTACAATGCAATGGTCTCGGCATTATTAAAAGTAGAGCTATTGGCATTGCCTATGACATTTTTTTTTATATATAAATAAATGGTATTGTCATTTACAATGGCAATAGCTGTGCAGGCCTCAGTTCTCTGGCAGCAGGGGGGGGGGGGGTGAGATGCACTGATAGAGCTATGTATGTGTCATTTCTCGGGCAGAAGGAAAGTTGACATGCACTGAGGGGTGTGCAGGCCTCAGTCTTAGTTTTGTGGCAGCAGGGGGTGAGATACACCGACATGATAAGGCCGCAGTCTCTGGCAGCAGAGGGTGAGATGCACTGAGAGAGGTGTGTTAGCCTCAGTTTCTGACAGTCGGATGCTTGAGATACACTGACAGATGATAAGGCCTCAGTGCTGTAGCGGGGGGAGATGAGATGCACTGAGAGTGGTATAGACATCAATGCTCTATGGGGGGAGATGAGATGCACTGAGAGGAGTGTAGACCCCACAGAATGATGATGTTTATACCACTTCGCGCTCACGGACACCAAAGCTCCCACCCTTCCAGCAGGCCTCAGACACACACCTACGGAGGGGGGGGGGGGGGGAGCGGCGGCTTGGGGCACTTACCTTTGACTTGGCTCTCGTACTCCGCCAGCACCCCTCGCTCCTTCCGCAGCTTCCCGTGTGACGTCATCCTCAGCCCTTGAAACTCCCCTTACTCCACAAATGAAAAGTTCCTCTCTGCTCAGTGCCCCCCAGCGGGCTCCTCTGGCATTGGGGGCTCCTGCCCACCGTAGGTAGGGGCAGGGCAGCGGTGCCGAGTTCAAGGGCAGTCCCAAAGGGCAGATGTTTAAGGCAGAGTGCGGAGTCTGCTCCGGAGGAGGGCAGGCATAGCTCCCAGCAGCACCGACAGGCAGGGCGAGGACACGTAGGGGTTAATCACGAGATGCAGCAAACACTGCCAGCTTTCAGCATGAATAGGGTCAGGCGCTGGGAGTCTGCGGGGGGGAGGAGGTATGGGCAAGGTGATGCAGGCAGTGAGAGGTACGATGGGAAGGAAGCGAGTGGATGGTGAGAGCGTGCAGGCGCGTGACAGGTGAGGGATACCACTGTGAGAGTGAAGCGAGGGAGAGGGCGACGCAAGGCTGGGAGGTGTGACAGGATGGGTGACGGAGGAGTGGGAGGTGTGAGGTGGGGGGCTGCACACGGTGAGGATGTAAGGGTGGAGAAATGCAGGGAAGGGGTGTCGGTGGGCAGACGGTTCGTGGTGATGCAGGGGGAACACTGTGGGGGGATGGGGGCTGAGAGGAAGAGGGCGTGAGGACGATGGGAAGAGACACCGCAGAGAGTGAAAGCAGTATTTTAATGCAGGGGGTGGGGTTGTGAGGGTGAGAGGTGAGAGAGGGGTGGGACTGTGAGGGTGAGAGGTGAGAGAGGGGTGGGACTGTGAGGGTGCGAGGTGTGGGACTGTGACTGAGGGTGAGAGGTGACAGAGGGGTGGAAGTGATAGAGGGGTGAGGGTGCAAGATGACAGGGGAGGGACTGTGAGGGTGAGAGGTGACAGAGGGGTGGGACAGTGAGGGTGCGAGGGGTGAGACAGTGAGGTTGCGAGGGGTGGGACAGTGAGGGTGCGAGGTGACAGAGGAGTAGGACTGTGAGGGTGGGCGGCGACGGGGGGGGAGAACTGTGAGGGTGCGCAGAGACAGAGGGGTGGAAGTGGTGGAGGGATGGGGGTGCAAGAGGACAGAGGGGAGGGACTGTGCGGGTGAGGTTTGAGAGGGGGAGCCCACACTGCGAGGCCCAGGGTAGGCTGAGGCGAGATGTGCTGCAGGGACAGAGGCTGTGAGGGTCACGCACATAGAATTAAAAACAAAGCATAAACAGTTGATGTTAAAAACGAGAGACGGAGGTAGCCACCTAATAGGTGAATTGCATAATGATAAACTAAAAATCCTGGCTCCACGTGTGACCAAACTGTGTGATCCTGACTCGAATCGTGCTCTGAGAGTCCAGCCGGACTCTTAGCTCGAGTCTGGCTCGACTCTCCATGTTACTTGTTGCCTCGCCCACCTCTCCCTCCAGCCATGCTCTCCTGTGTGCAGACACAGTTGTCACTTCCAGGCCATCACCCCGCCATATCGCGTTGCTTTCCCCGACTAATGAAGTCGCTCTGCGCAAGCCTGTTTATTAGCCTTTCATTACAAGATTGCAGAGTGTGCCCTAATTACACGATACATGTCACTGACTGGCGACGCAAATGGCCATGCCGACCTCTGAGCAGACTGCTGGGTAGCGCCTGGAGCCGGGCTTCGGCCGCTGAGCTGGTGTTTGCTGACCTTGAGCCGAATGCAACTAACCGAAGAGAGGGGGGCTGTGAACTCCCCGGGTCTTAGGTCCCCTACAACTGCCCGTCATCCACCCCTAAAGCGACAGCCGGGTATCATGGCGGGAAATCGGCGTTGCCATGTCGACACTGCTTCCACTGGTGTGTGGTACAAGGGCCCCGTGCCAAGAGGAGCAGGGGACACTTGGAAGCGCATACCTGGCTTCTACCAGAGCAGGCTGAGTGTGGATTAATCTGTTCCGGTCAGAGAGAGCTCCTGTCGTGAGGAATGTTCTTAACGACGAGGAACACCTGTCCACGGGGGTCTGTGGTGTGCGCCTCGAGAAAGAATCAGCTACGCCGTCCTGGATAATCCCTGTCACATTTTTGAGCAAAACAGAATGGAGCCCAAATGCGTTTACCATTTGTGCAAATATGCATAACAATCCGATTTACTTTGTGTAGCGCCTACACCAAAACGGCTTTACAGCGCTCTGCGGGGAGTAAGGGACGGGTGCGCGGAGGTCATGGCTGCTGTACCTCAGTCGGTGGAGTCTCTTCTGATAGCGGACACTGGCTGTTCGGCTGGTGAAGGAGCAAGGTTTGCGGTGTGGCAACAGCCCGAGCCGGCCTCCGGAGGTGTGTAGCGCCTACACCAAAACGGCTTTACAGCGCTCTGCGGGGAGTAAGGGACGGGTGCGCGGAGGTCATGGCCGCTGTACCTCAGTCGGTGGAGTCTCTTCTGATAGCTGACACTGGCTGTTCGGCTGGTGAAGGAGCAAGGTTTGCGGTGTGGCAACAGCCCGAGCCGGCCTCCGGAGGTGTGTAGCGCCTACACCAAAACGGCTTTACAGCGCTCTGCGGGGAGTAAGGGACGGGTGCGCGGAGGTCATGGCCGCTGTACCTCAGTCGGTGGAGTCTCTTCTGATAGCGGACACTGGCTGTTCGGCTGGTGAAGGAGCAAGGTTTGCGGTGTGGCAACAGCCCGAGCCGGCCTCCGGAGGTGTGTAGCGCCTACACCAAAACGGCTTTACAGCGCTCTGCGGGGAGTAAGGGACGGGTGCGCGGAGGTCATGGCCGCTGTACCTCAGTCGGTGGAGTCTCTTCTGATAGCGGACACTGGCTGTTCGGCTGGTGAAGGAGCAAGGTTTGCGGTGTGGCAACAGCCCGAGCCGGCCTCCGGAGAGCAACTACCGCCCCGGCAGCAGCCCGATTCTACCCGCACCTTGAAATAAAAAACACGGCCATACAACACGAGAGGGAGGGTTCCGAGTTGGCGGAGATATGGCTAAACAGAAAACAGTTAGGAACCTTACCTGGGGGCAGAAGGCAAGAACGGGAAGCCAGAGTTTGTGTCTCCTACGCCTGGAGCTCGGAACGGGAGGAGGGAGAGCGCAGGGAGACGAGAAAAAATGGCGCCCGCCAGCTTCTGTATTTTTCGTATTTGGGGGCGTGGTTTTGTGGTTCTGAGTGACAGGCAACGTCACTGTCTAAAGAACGCAAAAAATCACGCCCCCAAATCCGAAAAAGACGGGGCTTGTTTGAAGTGACCGTTCTCTCCTCCAATGGCTGGCCTCCGTTTAGGAAGCCAGCCAATGAAGGAGAGAGAGGGCAGGGAGGCGGAACCTTCTGCGCTACTACAAATCATTAAATCTCATGCCTAAGACTGCGCAAGCGCAGCCTTTTAGGCCTTCGACCTAAAAATGTGAATGAGATACATCATTCATCCTACCACATTATCACACATCCATACATCATTCATCTATGCAACATTTTATCCATCCATACATCCACGTTTTCTTCCATCCGTCCTTCCATCCACACTTTCATCCTTCCACGCATCCTTTCATCTATTCATCCACACTTTCAACAATCCATCCTGCATCCCTCCACCCTTTCATCCTTCCATCCATACATCCATCCTTTCAACATCCACATTTCTATCCATCCACCAATCAATCATCCACCCACATTTTCACACATCCATTCATCCATGCAACTTTTGATACATCAATCTTCATATTCTTCAGAAGTTATAGCGTTAATTAAACTAGTAAAGTCACTGTGCAATATTGTGCCTATGCATGGTTCTGTGTCATCCACATGTGCCTTATTAATGTTTTACAACAGTACATGCACTCACATTCTAAAACCTTGACCTCGTTGTGTATGTTGTTTAAAAAACTTTCTAAGCAGCTGCCTGCGTCCATCTGAGAGTGGCTTCAATAAGATATATTGTACACCATTGTATAGTTAGAAAGGAATATATTCTTTATAATGAACAGTTGCAAATAACTCTCTCCAAAGCTTTATAAAACTCTAAGGGCTTAGTGTACATTGCCAAACAAGGGGAGGGCTCTCTGTGTGTGGGCGGGGTGGCTCTGTGTGTGGAGGGGGCTTTGTAGGAGGTGACTCGCAGTGTATAGAGGAGGCTCACAGTCTGTGGGGGGGCTCGCAGTGTGGTGGTGCTCGCAGTGTGTGTGGGGGAGCTCTGTGTGGGTGTGTGTTGGGGGCTCTCTGTAGGTGTTTGTGGGTGTCATTTGCAAAAGAGAAAGCTAGTGGCATTGCAAATAACAATGCCATTTATTTATGTTAAAAAAAAATGGTCAAGAGCTTTGCCAACAGCTCAAACTTTAACAAAGGCAAAACCATTGCATTGTAAATGCTTGTTTAAAGGGGGCCTCGAAACAGGTCTCTATCGGGCTCTGTTTTGTGCCCTGGCACAGGCGGTCTGCTTTTTTTCCGGACTGCAGTGACAGAGGAACATCGATGTGCGCGTGCTCACACTGCTCACTTCTCACTAGTGAAGAAGTTACGGCATGATGTCATTAGAGGTGAGCGTTGTAGGGGAAGGGAAATCCTTGCATCTTACATCTCCCATGTGTATGCTTTTTAAATCACAAGACACCGAGCGCTGTTGCGAGGGACACTGCAAATTGCCACTTCCCTTTTGAAACTCAGGAGCAGCAACATTGTCGTTGTGTCACCAGGGCTTTAAGTGGAAGCTTTTTCAATATTATATACAAGCCATAGTTGTTGCTTATTTATCTTACGCAACTAACAACCATAAACAAAGCCAATAGTCCTGACCTGTAGGTATGATGTTACTTGCTTTATCATATTTCTGGATGCAATGACAGAAACAGCAAAATACAAGTCGGACGGCACTTAATGCTGAGCACAGATTTTTAGCTTATGTGTTTTAAGCCACGCCCTTAAACACATTGGCCACGCCCCTTTGAGAGACCCCCCCAGTTATTTCCATCTCACTTAAATTAAAGCCCTGCCTAAGACTTACACCAGGCACTGTTTAAAACTATAGGACACCTACATGAATACCAACTTCATCCTATATGAGCTCTCATCCCTGCACTGCATACAGTTATGTACCTTTATCCTGCTCTTTATTGTACAATTACAATGTATCTACTGGAACATCAACCTCACGCTGCTAAGTAAAGTGGTCTGCTACCCTGGTGGATCAGTTTTACACTATAAAAAAGTGTAAACAAATAAATAAATACTAACTGGAGAATATATGCTAAAGAAATATAGTCTGCCAGTGACCTTTCACAGCCAATGGGAAGTTCTATCTGGACCTTGAAGGGAAAAAGTAATGTATGCAGTACCTTATGTGAGCCTTACTGTATCCTCAGTGGGATTGCAATGTTGTCTTAATATTCTGGCCCTATAACCAACGTTTAGGAATGTTATTATGTTCTTCTTCCTATTCCATTTCATTTTTGTAACGGAGTACCCAACATAGGGAGTGACGTTGGTGATTGCGATGTCTTCTTGGCGTCCCGTTCTTATTTGCTCAGGTTTTAATTAATATTCCGTACATGTTTAACATCAAGCAAGTAGCAAAGAAATATAGATTTAAAAGTGGGAAGCAGTCAAGAACTGAGAGGTTTTCCAAGAAACAGTTCAAAGTGACACCAGATAAAGAAAAGCTCAAGTTGTGTATGAAGTCACCCAGAACTAGAAACATCAACCTTATTGACAAAGAACCATCTACAATTGTATGTTGTTTATGCCCCCCTCCAGTTCTCTGCATCAATGAGCAGTGCAGGAGGATAAGTATCATGTGAGAGTCATGCACCACATGATCATACCTACCTATGCCCCTTCATCTTGAACTGTATTTTAAAATGTAAATATACCTGGTGTCCTGCGACTCACACCCACCTTTCCCTGGTCATCCTCCGTTCCAAATATAAAAATACAAAATAACATAGCTAGCGCACTGGAGCTATTTTTAGTAACTTCTCTTGGAGAGACTGTTAAAATCTTCTCCATTATTAACCCCACTCTCACTGTCCAAAGTTCAGAAACTACCCAGCATCCTGCCACCCACCCCATCCATTCAGCAGTACACCACCCCTTCCCAAATATAACAATACCTATTGCTGTATTACATATATGCTGCACTTTCCCTGTTTGTGCTATGGTGCACCTTGCGAAAACAGGGAAAGTGCACCTTATTACAGTGAGTACGCTACCCCCGGGGCAGCCGCAAACTGGTGCTGCGGTAGGAGCAGCACATTCAAGTGAAATGAGGAGCTGCTGCTTCAAAGCTCCTCCGTGTTCACTGTGCAAGTGGCAACCCACCTGCACTTTGCGTTTATGAGAGGAGAAATATACCCTTGCAGGTGGGTGTAGTAAGTGACTGGTCCTGCCTGCAAGGAGATGTCTGGGTGGGGTCCATAGGACTCCCTTTCTTCTCTATAGAGGGCTGCCTTTAGGAGGAGCACTTTCAATGTGCCACCTTTTTGTGGCACACTTTCAATGCGCCTCCTAGAGGCATGTTTGGCTCTGTGCCCGCATCCATAATACAGCACGAGTGCGGAGGCAAAGTTATTCCCTCATTTACATGGGTCACTCCATTTGCATGGGGCCACACCCCCATGAAAATGAGAGAACGCCCTCTTGAAAAAGAGCTGGCGCTAATGTGTGCCAGAGCTATCTATAATATAGAAGGGGCCACACAAGTGTCTGTGGCCCTTCTGTAATTCTAAAGTGCACTTGGAATGCACAAAGCTGGTGCACATGCCCATTGCGCCCCCAGGGCACTTTCTATAATACAGGGCCAGGTGTCTTGCCATCTTACCACACCACCCTCTGCTCAAACGCACTCCTCACCATGCCCAAAGCTACACTTTCTTTTCTCAATGTGAGACCAGAGTCAGCACTGTGCTGACAGTGGCTCTGTCATCAGCACAGACCACAATCCCTGTAAGCATGGATCTGAAAAGACCTCCAAGTCTCATACTAGGTAGCATATGGTTGCTGCTGAAACGTGTCAACTACATTCCCCACCTCTGGGAGATAATTGGCGAGGTGACAGACAGTCAACAGCCATTCCAATAACCTCCCTCGAGTGTCTAATGATCCAGAGGTGGCTAGGGATCACACCCAGCTTTGAGGGTGACATTTAAATCGTCATCCAACCTTCTGACTGACGTGTATGACCCAGCCAGTGTAGGGAGCAGTGCATACCAATAGAAAAGGAACAATGGAGAGGCAGTACATGCAGTATGGAAGGTCTAGCCAGGTGTGATATGGGTGCCTCCTTGCCTACTGAGAGTTTCTCGTAACTCCTGCACTGTAGAACTGTAGTAGGTTCAGCTATGGGACACCATTAAGTGGGGATATACACATAGATTCATCATCGGCATGTTTTGCGAGTCTGTAATAGCGATTATTAAGGAATCGCTATTACAGACTCACAAAACGGGATTCATGTAGAAATCGCAATATTTATTGCGATTTCTACAACTTCCTTATTTGCGATTAGCTAATTGCTAATCGCAAATAAGGAATAACTCCCCATTCATTCCTATGGACCTAAAGGCCCATAGGAATGAATGGGAAGACATATTAATGTGCGAATCGCTATTAGCGATTCGCATGTTGAGTTTGCAATTTCAAGGGTGCAGGACACCCTGTTGCACCCCTGAAATGATATTGGATGCTGGTGTTACGCACACACATGTCCCAAGGACATATGTGTGTGTAACATACAACTAAGAAAAATGCACTTAAGTGCATTTTTCTAAGTTTCCGCTATTTACCACAAGGTTTGACTTTGCGGTAAATAGCGGCCCAAAATAGCGATTTTGCAATTTTTAAATGTTTCATGAATTGCATTTAAGGAATCTCAAATAGAGATTCCTTAAATGCAATTCCTCGCAAAATTGCGAATTCTATAATAGCGATTTTTGCATTTGGGATGATGAATCCCAAATGCAAAAATTGCGCTCGCAAAGGGCCAGATTCTCAGAATCTGGTCCTTTGCAAGCCGAATTTCCGTTGAAGAATCTGGCTGATAGTGACATATGGCAAAGATGCTTGAAGTGATGGGCGGTAGACAACAAGCATACTGCCCTGGTAAAGGGCCTTATATACTTTAGGGCAATAACTGTGATTGTGTGTGTGTGTGTGGCTGTTAGACTTCATATATCTTAACTAGTAGAGAGGTGGCTTGTAACTTGAGAATGCATATTGCTTAAAAACAAAACAACTGTGTTTTCCCACCGCGTGTAAATGCAGAAATGAACCTCCTGGCTAGGAACACAGGCCGGAGCCCTGCCATGGCTGGTCTAGTCTACTGGGAAATAGGGGAATTTCCTGATAGTTTGACAGGTTGAGGGCTGCTTTCAGAGCTAAATGGGCTGTTCACCCAACCTTGAAACAACCTGGCGGAGGCGGTGCGCCTTTAGGCAACTGGCCAGCCCAGTGAGAGCCATGGACCTCCTCCTTCCCAGTGGATGTAGCCTGTCCTCAGATCCAAGCTGCGTCAGAGAAGCATGTCAAACAAGCATTCTCGATGGGGCCGATTCACAGAACTAACTTAAGACAAAATCCTAAACTTACTACTTTAGGTATTCACAGAAGTTAAGATTTTGTCTTAAGTTTGTCTTAAGTTTGTCCTAAGACAGGCTTAAGACAGACTTAAGACAAAATCCTAACTTAAGTCTGTCTTAAGTTTGTCTTAAGACAAACTTAAGACAAAATCCTAACTTCTGTGAATACTAAAAGTAGTAAGTTTAGGATTTTGTCTTAAGTTAGTTCTGTGAATCGGGCTCACAGGCATTATTTCTGGCATTGACTGTCAACCTTTTGGCTTTGCCAACGCTAGTTTTTTTTGTCATTGGTTTTGAAAAAACTGCTGTCGGGAGAGCTGCCGGGCTCTTGTCAATATAAAAAAAATTGGCTAAAAGTAAAAATATTTTGTGGTCTCAGCAAGCACATTTCCTTAGTAGTCCCTGGAACTTAAGGGAATGACTGTGTGCAGATGTGCTTCTTTTGAAAGAGCAGAAAGCTGATGCTTCTAGTGAAGTTAGCTAATGGCTTTAGTGGGCTAACCCACGGCCATGCTGTAGTGGGAAGCATTAGAATCTGCAGGCCCATCTTTCACACTGCTCCAAACATCTCTATGTTATCCCAAAAGTACAAACATTGCTATATTTATTACAAACTTTGCTATATATATATATATATATATATATTACCTACTGGCGATAGCCAGTAGGTATATATAGTTAGGATTTTTTCTCTATGGAACTTTTGAAAATTCTATGTCTAATAACTTTGGCGTTTGTGAACGGAATCGGCTGAATTTTTCAGGAAAAGGGCACATTTTGTTTCTGAGCAGCCCCTGAAAATTTGGGGGGGTTCCGTTGAGGGGGGGCCGAGAAAAAAGGGGGGTCCCAAAACGTGTTTTTTCCATAGGGCGTTTGGCCTCACTTTTAGCTCGAACGGCTGAATGGATTTGCACGAAACTTGGCAAAATTTTAGGGACTGTTAGCCCGATGTTCCTTTGCTGGGTCTCAATATATGTGCTTCAGTGGATTTTGAGAAATTAACGTTTAAAAAAACAGATATATCTGTGACAGCGTACCCGATAGCGCACCAGTTCGCGTACTTTTCGCGTAACGGAGCTTTGCGAAGCGAAGCTGATTGGCTCTCCGGTGTCTGTCAACATTCTAAACAGTCCGGAGCGGCCGCCATCTTGTCTCTCGGTAGGATCGAGAGACAAGAGGAGGCCAAAACGAAGGGGGAAATGAAGGAAAGGGGGCAAGGTAGACCTCTTCTGACCCCCTATGATTGATGAGGGGAATATTAAAGTGCCCCGCGGGGCCCCAAAAAAAAAATTGCAATTTTTTGTTGTAGAGGCGCAAATCGGTACGTGAACCGGGCAGCTAACCGGGCAGCTAACCGGCAGCGTAATGGGAGTCTGAGGAGAAGCTGATTGGCTGTCAACATTGTAAACAGTCCGGAGCGGCCGCCATCTTGTCTCTCGGTAGGATCGAGAGACAAGAGGTGGTGAAAAACGAAGGGGGAAATGAAGGAAAGGGGGCAAGGTAGACCCCTCCTGACCCCCTAGGATTGATGAGGGGGATATTAAAGTGCCCCGCGGGGCAAAAGAAAAAAAAAGAAAATTGTGATTTTTCGCGGTAGAGGCGCTTCCCGGTACACCAACCGGGCAGCTAACCGGCAGCGTAACGGGAGTCCGACATCTTGTGTTTTTGGAGCGTCCGGTTTGCGTACCGGGTAGCGTTCCGGTAAGCGTAACAAGGGGAAAACCAAGAGAAACAGTAAAATAAAATTTAAAGGAATAGATTTCTACCAAACTTGGCAAAATTGTAGGGACTGTTTGTTTGTTGTGCCTTTGCAAGGCCTCAAGATATGTGCACGTGTGGATTTTGTCTAATTAAGGTTAAAAAAATATATATATATCTGTAAGCGTGCTCTGGCGCGCTTACGTTACGGGTTTTGTTTGCGCTGCAGAGACGATACGTCACGTTTATGCGACGCGTCATGAGGCGTCTCACGTGGCTACGTGATACGTCACGTAATAAAGAATATATTTTAC
Source organism: Lissotriton vulgaris (assembly GCF_964263255.1). NCBI lineage: Eukaryota > Metazoa > Chordata > Amphibia > Caudata > Salamandridae > Lissotriton > Lissotriton vulgaris. The sequence continues at coordinate 652,529,963 of NC_141700.1, forward strand.
AGCTATAGATACTAGCTTTTAAAAAACCAATGAAATTCACTGAAAAAACCATAGGTTATAGACCATATATAGTTAGGAATTTGCATTTACAAAACCATGAAAATTCACTGAAAAAACCATTGGTTATAGACCATATATAGTTAGGGAATAGCATTTACAAAACCTTAATTTACTCGCACAAAACCATAGAAATTCGCATATATAGTTAGTTGCAATAACTATATATCGCGCACCCGCAATCCACTGCTGATGATGTCACATATTACATCATTCATGACATGGTCAGTGACATCACTGATGACATCACTGATGACATCTCAAATGACATCACTGATGACATCTCAAATGACATCTCAAATGACATCACTGATGACATCACTGATGACATCTCAAATGACATCACTGATGAAATCACTGATAACATCTCATTTGACATTAATGATCACATCACTGATGATATCATTCATGTGATAATACGATGAACCTCTTCAGACTCTAATATAACCTTAGATACAATCAGTGTAAACAGACACTCACAGACTGTCACTCATCCATGGAGTTACTCACACACCTAGTCAGTCATGCAAAGAATCAATCACACCTCCATTTCCTCAACTATACAGTTATACACACTTTACTTAATCAAACATATACTAACACATATTTACTCTCTTATACAATCACTGATACAAGTTCACAATGATCCATACAGCCACTCACACATTCACTGGCTCTTATGCACAGTTATTTATATATGTCAACTCTTACATGTACTGTGTTTTACATATGTACTTACTTTGACATGTAGCACTGAGAAATCCAATCACTCACCAATACACCATGCAGACAGTCAACCGCCCATACAGCTGTTTCCACATGCACTTTTGAACCCATATTTCTAGTGAATCAACTGCTCACACATATATGCACAGAGTCACACACCTCCCAGCCACCCCCACACACACACTCACTCTCCCATACAAATATTTGGGCAACCAATCAATAACCCATATAGTTACTCATATAGCTACTGATCAACACATGCAGCAGTTTACAGAACTACAGAAATAATGATGCACAAATTAAGACAGTTTAGTCACTAACCCATGCACTCAGTGAGACACATTTAATCATTCCCTCATACAGTCAGTCATGCACCTACTAAATCCTTCATCCAAACACTTATACATCCACTCATTCTTCAATATGTAAGACATATTTTAACTTTACAGAAACATACAGTCACTGGATGTTGTCATCAGTGATGTCATTTGAGATGTCATCAGTGATGTCATTTGAGATGTCATCAGTGATGTCATCAGTGATGTCACTGACCATGTCATGAATGATGTAATATGTGACATCATCAGCAGTGGATTGCGGGTGCGCGATATATAGTTATTGCAACTAACTATATATGCGTATTTCTATGGTTTTGTGCGAGTAAATTAAGGTTTTGTAAATGCTAATCCTTAACTATATATGGTCTATAACCAATGGTTTTTTCAGTGAATTTTCATGGTTTTGTAAATGCAAATTCCTAACTATATATGGTCTATAACCTATAGTTTTTTCAGTGAATATATATATATATATATATATATATATATATATATATATATATATATATATTACCTACTGGCGGTCGCCAGTAGGTATATATAGTTAGGATTTTTTCTCTATGGAACTTTTGAAAATTCTATGTCTAATAACTTTGGCGTTTGTGGACGGAATCGGCTGAAATTTGCAGGAAAATGGCACATTTTGTGTCTGAGCAGCCCTTGAAAATGTGGGGGGGTTCCGTCAAGGGGGGGCTGAGAAAAAAGGGGAGTCCCAAAACGCGTTTTTCCCATTCATTTTTCCATAGGGCCTTTGGCCTCACTTTTAGCTCGAACGGCTGAATGGATTTACACGAAACTTGGCAAAATTATAGGGACTGTTAGCCCGATGTGCCTTTGCTGGGTCTCAATATATGTGCTCCAGTGGATTTTGAGAAATTAACGTTTAAAAAAACAGATATATCTGTGACAGCGTCCCAGATAGCGCACCAGATCGCGTACTTTTCGCGTAACGGAGCTTTGCGTAGGGAAGCTGATTGGCTCTCCGGTGTCTGTCAACATTCTAAACAGTCCGGTGCGGCCGCCATCTTGTCTCTCGGTAGGATCGAGAGACAAGAGGAGGAGAAAAACGAAGGGGGAATTTAATGAAAGGGGGCAAGGTAGATCCTTCTTGACCCCCTAGGAATGATGTTGGGGTTATTAAAGGGTCCCGTGGGGCAAATAATAAAAATTTGATTTTTCGCGGTAGAAGCGCTTCTCGGTTCGCGAACCAGGTCGCAAACTGGTAGCGAAACGTGAATTCGCCATTTTGTGTTTCGATTTAATTAAATTACTAGGTATAAGGGGGTACGGGAGACGTATCCTGACCCCTTATGTTTTCTGAGGGTGGCTGAGGAGGCTCATATATGTTGATACATGTCTTCCAGCGGCTGTGCGTGAGCGTTTTTTTTTTTTTGCTGCGTGACGTCTGTTAACGTTCGATTCGATGGAAATCAGGAACTGTTGACCGCCATTTTGTCACTGCGAGTAAATATTTTGTTAAAAATAATTGTTATAAATTAATCCTTATTGATAAACATTGTCTGCGCCATCTTGCCTTTTTTGCAATGCCACACTTTTGTTGAGCACGGCAGCCATTTTAGATGCCTTGACCAGACCCACTCTCTGCACGCCGCCGATCCTCAGCATGGCTCCCCACACTCGCAAGCATCTCCCCCACGCACTGGTCACCCCCGCTCTCTCTCTCATGCATGGGCCAGAAACCTCCTCCCATCTGTGCTGTTCGTGAGCGGTTTTTTTTTTGCTGCGTGACGTCTGTTAACGTTCGATTCGATGGAAATCAGGAACTGTTGACCGCCATTTTGTCACTGCGATTAAATATTTTGTTAAAAATAATTGTTATAAATTAATCCTTATTGATAAACATTGTCTGCGCCATCTTGCCTTTTTTGCAATGCCACACTTTTGTTGAGCACGGCAGCCATTTTAGATGCCTTGACCAGACCCACTCTCTGCACACCGCTGATCCTCAGCATGGCTCCCCACCCTCGCAAGCATCTCCCCCACGCACTGGTCACCCCCGCTCTCTCTCTCATGCATGGGCCAGAAACCTCCTCCCATCTGCGCTGTTCTTCTCTGAGAATCACACCCTGTGCCCGCCCGACACCTCCCTTTCACCCTATTCACTACCGCACCCTCTGACACTCCTCTTCCTCTGTGTCCGATTGTCCAGGCCGGTCCCAGGCTATCACCTAGCCCTGCAGGTGTAGTTTATGGCCCCAGCTGTAGAGAATCACCCCTCTTCAAAGGAGTTACAGTAGATCAAGGCCCCCACCCGATGAGATCCGTCACACCACACGCGTTCCTACTATCTGATAACCATCCTGTATTGTGCTTGGGGAGGGGATTCTAACTGTGAGGGTGTGTGGGTCCGAGCCTGAAGCGGAAGATTCCAGGGATGCCTCTTTGTACATCAAAGTTTTTACAATTATGTGTCACATTAAAAATATATAGCACTCCAACAAAGTAGTAGGATTATAACATTTTAATAACTTATAAATATATACAACGCAACAAAAACAGTAAATACATTTAAACATTTTTTTAAAAAAGAAGCAACAATGGTCAGTAGCTGTGTTTTGTGCGAATAGTCCCAAGGCAGCACAACGTGCTGAGTTCTGGACGGCACCCAGGTGATGTTACCTGGGTGCCGCACTGGTTTTTGGTATCCTACAATGCAGCTCCGAAAAACGGCGTGGGGCATCCTGGGTGGTGCGGGGGGAGGCCTCGTCAGTAGCGGTCTGTTGTGCGAATAGTCCCAAGGCAGCAGAACGCGCTGAGATGTGGATGGCAACCAGGTGATGTCCAGTAAGTTGCCGCACTGGTTTTGGCATCCTACAATGCTGCTCCGAAAAACGGCGTGGGGCGCCCGGGGGGGGGGGCGGCGTGAACGGGCCTCCCCAGGTGGAGGCTCGTCTGCTCTACTGGGGCGCCCCTTTACCGTTTCAGTTGCCATTCCGCCCGCTTTTGCTACACTGTGCCTCATCCTCCATTCAGCTGTTTATCGCCCGCTCTTGCGGCTACAGCGTCTCGCTCACCATGTAGTTGAGTTGGGCCCACTCTTGCGGTGCAGCGATAGGCGGCTGCCACAGGACTCTTAAAATGGAGGACGGCTCTTCGGATTTGAGCCTGGTCCACTAAAATGGCCCTGGGACACCTTGGAACTCGGATGTCCCCTGAGCCTTGAAGATTTTACAAAAGTCTTGGGGGCCCCCGACTCCCGCAGGCTTCTGGTGGGGAGCGGCTGCCATGATTGCTCGTGGAATGGCCACGACTGAGCTACGAGATGGTGGTGTTCTCATGCTGACGCCAGCTTCAGTCTGAAACATCCAGAAACACTGTAGACTACCAATTCGATCAGTTCCGGTAGCGCCCCAACGTGACCCGGTAGGGAAGAACTTGCCCTCCCCTCTTTGACTGATGGTTCTTGTTGCCTGTCCCTTCTGTTGTCATTTAACAGAACTTTTAGACTGCTGAAAGGGGTTGTGTTCCGACCGCTGGTTGGTGGAGACATTTTGACTATATTCTGGACCTACGTTGTCGCGTAATGCGTTATATGACACGCCGCGTTAGCGCACCCGGAAGTGCTCCGGTGCGAGAAGCGCAGCTTCCCGGAAGCGATCCGGGGCGCGGCGCGTAACGTAAGCATAACAGGTCATGTGAGTTGTTTATAAAACTTTTCATTGGTTCATTTTACTTTTGTTATTCTAATAATAAAAAGGCTTGGTCATATGACCTAAAAATTACGCTTTTTATTGCTTTCGAACATTATTTTTTCTTAAACATATATGTTATAATGTTCCAGGCTAATGTACTTTCCCGGAAAATTTACAACTGTCCTGCAAGTAAAATATATTCCGTTTTCTAGCAAAAGGGCGTTTCTTCGTCCCATGACGGAGCCGTTGAGCAAAAGATGCTCGGCCTGATGTCATTTGAGATGTCATCAGTGATGTCATCAGTGATGTCACTGACCATGTCATGAATGATGTAATATGTGACATCATCAGCAGTGGGTTGCGGTTGCACGATATATAGTTATTGCATCTAACTATATATGCGAATTTCTATGGTTTTGTGCGAGTAAATTAAGGTTTTGTAAATGCTAATCCCTAACTATATATGGGCTAAAACCTATGAAAAAGTGAAAACGTGGCGTTAACTAAGGCGCACAAAATGGGCCCAAAGACCATGTAAGATGTGGCAAAGTAGACTCACATCATTGGCGCCAACATGGGTGAATATGTATAGGACTGAGTGTCCATTTTGTGCGCCTTAGTTAACGCCACGTTTTCACTAACAACCGAGTTGTGATTGTGTCGCCAAAATGCTTGGATCCGACACTTCGCAGTGCACAATTTGGAACTACATTATTCCATATAACTAATGGGCCCACAATGCACCATAACTGCCAAGTGGTGACCACAGGTATAAAGCTTGAAAAGTAATGAGGGACTAATGTTTGTACCGTGACCAGGGACAGATTTATGTCCGAAACGCGTAGGTGGGGAACCTACAGAAAATAAACCGAAATACTAAAGAAACGGAGTAGTGTGCGGCGTGTTTCTTTATTGAAACGTCTTTGCTGAAAAGTGTTTTGCAAGGGTGTCCCGAACCTTGCCGCCGGCACCAGCTTTGGATTGCTCCTCTCATCTTGGGACATTTGCTTTTGAAACGCGTCGGAATCGAATTTTAACCAAAGAAGCGCAGGAATGTATGCAGCGAGAGGCGTCTAAAGCTGGAAGGCAGGCGGTGTGCAGTGTTCCCTCTCAAAGCTCGAGGGCTTTGCTCAGTCTTATGTTACACGGTTCCCTTGGCCGTGGAGAGGAGAACCAACTTCTTTCCAGGAGGAAAAGCGACAAGGAAGAGAAGAGCTCAGTAGGTGAAAACCATTTTCATCTTTTCAGAGCGCTCACTGCCAGGAGCAAACGAAGCACACAGACTTGAACTTCGACCCAAATGATGGGTAAATAATCAATTAAGCTGAACTTGTCAAGGGGACGGAGCCCACTCAGGGCATAACACTGGCTTTCACTGCTATGAAGGACTACTAATACCAGTATGCCTCGGCATGTGCCGGGACCACGTGGTTTCCTCTGCAGCAATAATAGGCTGTCAGCGCAGCAGTGAAAAGAATCCTCCCTTTGATGGCTAAATCCATGAGGAAGGGGCGTGTATCGCCTTGAAACGCGTCGGAATCGAATTTTAACCAAAGAAGCGCAGGAATGTATGCAGCGAGAGGCGTCTAAAGCTGGAAGGCAGGCGGTGTGCAGTGTTCCCTCTCAAAGCTCGAGGGCTTTGCTCAGTCTTATGTTACACGGTTCCCTTGGCCGTGGAGAGGAGAACCAACTTCTTTCCAGGAGGAAAAGCGACAAGGAAGAGAAGAGCTCAGTAGGTGAAAACCATTTTCATCTTTTCAGAGCGCTCACTGCCAGGAGCAAACGAAGCACACAGACTTGAACTTCGACCCAAATGAAGGGTAAATAATCAATTAAGCTGAACTTGTCAAGGGGACGGAGCCCACTCAGGGCATAACACTGGCTTTCACTGCTATGAAGGACTACTAATACCAGTATGCCTCGGCATGTGCCGGGACCACGTGGTTTCCTCTGCAGCAATAATAGGCTGTCAGCGCAGCAGTGAAAAGAATCCTCCCTTTGATGGCTAAATCCATGAGGAAGGGGCGTGTATCGCCTTGAAACGCGTCGGAATCGAATTTTAACCAAAGAAGCGCAGGAATGTATGCAGCGAGAGGCGTCTAAAGCTGGAAGGCAGGCGGTGTGCAGTGTTCCCTCTCAAAGCTCGAGGGCTTTGCTCAGTCATATATATATATATATATATATGACAAGTGATGGCTTAAATGGATTGTGTTTGCCTTGGTTCTCTGTCTCATTACTGAGGAAGGCCGAGTGCCGAAAGCGCGTTTTTTTGAGAAATTAAAACATCTGTGAACTTACCCTGGGAGTGCTGCTTCCTGTTTTCCCGTACATTGCGGGGAGGGACTACTGAGCGGATATTGTTGTCGGGTGCACCCTCGACTGGCAGGCACCAGCCAAGGAGTGCGACAGACAGGTGCAAGTGGAGCTTTAATATATATATATATATATATATATATATATGCCAAGGTGTATCGAAGAATGTGTGGGTGTATAAGTGTCTGAATGGATGATTTAGTAGGTGCGTGACTGACTGTATAAGTGAGTGATTAAACGTGTCTTACTGAACACATGGGTCAGTGACTAATCTGTGTGAATGTCTGAATCAGTCTGTCAATTGGTGTGTAAGCGGCTGCATGGGTTGGTGAGTAGCTACATGAGTGTCTTTATGGGTTATTGATTGGCTGTCTGAGTATCTGTATGGGTGCCCGAGTGTCTGTGTGGGGGGATGGGGGTGTGTGACTCTGTGCATAGATGTGTGAGTGGGTGATTCACTGGGTGAATGGGTTCAATAGTGCATCTGTGAAGGGCTGTATGGGTGGGTGAGTGTGTTTATGGGGGTTTTGGTGAGTGAATGGAGGTCTCAGTGGTACATGTGTGAGTAACTACTTTTGAAAAAGGCAGTACATGTGAGTGTTGGAGTATATGAATGACTATATGTGAGTGAGTGAGTGATTGTGAGAGTGGCTTTATGGATGAGTGTGTGCTTCTATCAATGATTGTACAAGAGAGTAAGTATGTGTTAGTATCTGTATGAATAAGTGAGGTGGTGTGTGTATAACTGTCTATGTGAGTAAATGGGAGTATGATTGATTCTTTGTATGACTGACTAGGTGTGTGAGTAACTCTGTGGATGAGTGTCGGTGTGTGAGTGTCTGTATAGGCATATGAGTGCATATTATAGTGCTGTGTTGATGAAAGACTGCATGTATGAGTGAGTGGATGGGTAAATGAGTGGATGTGTGTATAGACCTAGGACTTAGTGAGTGGGAATGTAGTAACTGGTATTGGTGTATATGTTTTCGAAAATGGTAGTCTGTATTTTAGAGTGGGTGTATCAAAGGTTATATTAGAGTATGAGGAGGTGCATCCGATTATCACATGGATGATGTCATCAGTGATGTCACTGACCATGTCATGAATGACTTAATATGTGACTTCATCAGCAGTGCATTGCAAGGGCGCGAGTTATAGTTAGCTCAACTAACTATAACGGCCGAATTTCTCTGTTTTTGTACGAGTGAAATGTCCAACTAACTATAACATCTGTGAAACCTGTGTTTTTTTCAATGAATTTCTAAGGTTTTTTAAATGCTAATTTCAAACTATAACATGCCTGAAACCCATGTTTTTTTCAGTGAATTTCAACGTTTTTTTTGAAATGCTAATATGTAACTATAACGTGCCTGAAACCTATGGTTTTTTCAGTTAATTTCCAAGGTTTTTTTAAATGCTAGTTTCTAACTATGCCTACAGAGGTAGGATATGTGAAGAAAGAAGAAAAAACAGACAGAAAGAAGAAAAAGAAATGCAGAAAGAAGCAACAGAAGTCCTCAAAGACAAAGAAAAGTGCAGGAAGATGGAAGTTGAGCCGAAAGAACAAACAGAGGAGCAGACATAGGCTTTGTTGCAAAATCATCCTCTACCCTCTACTTTTTCAGATGGGTACTGGTGGTAACTGACTCGAACTAACCAGTCCTAGAGCCAGTGCTATGCTAAAAGACACTTAGAATACAGCTAAAACACTTACATGCACTAGGGAACACTATGCGTTGGGGTACACCTGTGATTGCCATGGCCTCCTCCGTAAGTCCCTTGTACATAATAGGGCAGGGGGATTAAAACTACGTCTTAAAACACGCCACAGGGCGCGATTGCACACTGGTAAAGGGAGGGGGGGCTGAGCTGATGTGTGCAAACACGCCCTCGTGCTGTGTTAATTTGGTGGATAAAGTCCCCTTGAATCCTGAGTGTCCATTGGTTAAACTAGCCCACCAGGTACCTCCAGTAAGCGCTGTTGCAGAGAGGTGTAAAAAGGGGCACGTTCTGGACCACCTCTCTGCAACGCAGCGCAGTGGCGCTTACTGGAAGCACCTGGTGGGCTAGTTGGCCCTCAGGGACACTCAGGATTGAAGGGTAATTATTTCCCCAACTTAAAACGCGCCACAGGCCGTGTTTGCACATGTCACCTGAGGCCCCGCCCCCTCCCTTCACCACTGTGTAAATGCGCCCTGTGGCCATTTTAAGTTAGGAGATTAAGTCCCCTTGAATCCTGAGGGTCCCTAGAGTCAAAGTAGCCCACTAGATACCTCGAGTAAGCGCCACAGAGCTGCGTTGCAGAGAGGTGTAAAAAGGGGCATGACCTCTGATCACCTCTCTGCAGCGCAGCTCCCTGGCGCATATTGGAGGTACCTGGTGTGCTAGATGGCCCTCAGGGACCCTCAGGATTCAAGAGGAGTTAATTCCCCAGCTTACAACTCGCCAGGAGGCGCGTTTGCACAATGGTGAAGAAAGGGGGCGGGGCCTGAGATGACATGTCTGCAAACACGCCCTGTGGCGCGTTTTAAGTTGAGGGATTAACTCCACTTGAATCCTGATGGTCCCTGGGGTGCAACTGTCCTTTAAGGACAAGGTATGGCAAACACTGGTAGCCAATAAAAGAAGAGACAATCCGGTTCAGGGAATTTTTGTATGTGGTCGCTGCAAAACGTGTAAATTTAGCCATAATACAAAAGAGATAAAGCTGTCAACAGTCAGCAAGCCTTTTAAAATTATGGCCCAGATCCTTGTACTGGGGTGAATGTATGACATTGTTCTACATTCTGTCCATCAACTGTGTTTTTTGCAATTTTCACCCTGAGTGTGCTGGGGATGCTCAGACGTGAGTCCCAGGCTCTCCACACCACTGGAGTCAAGCTATCCAGGCTGATGAAGGCTGATAGCCAGAAACCGGTCCTTGGATGCTTGATTCCGGTCTGGGAAAGACATGGCTTGGTAGTTCGGACTGGACTGTTCCCATGAGGCACAGGGTCAGAGCTGATTTGCATATAGCCAGTGTCTAACCCAGGGTGGTGTGGAGTGCAAAAAAACGATGGATTTAGGCCCAGATCCTTGTACTGGGGTGAATGTATGACATTGTTCTACATTCTGTCCATCAACTGTGTTTTTAGCAATTTTCACCCTGAGTGTGCTGGGGATGCTCAGACGTGAGTCCCAGGCTCTCCACACCACTGGAGTCAAGCTATCCAGGCTGATGAAGGCTGATAGCCAGAAACCGGTCCTTGGATGCTTGATTCCGGTCTGGGAAAGACATGGCTTGGTAGTTCGGACTGGACTGTTCCCATGAGGCACAGGGTCAGAGCTGATTTGCATATAGCCAGTGTCTAACCCAGGGTGGTGTGGAGTGCAAAAAAACGATGGATTTAGGCCCAGATCCTTGTACTGGGGTGAATGTATGACATTGTTCTACATTCTGTCCATCAACTGTGTTTTTAGCAATTTTAAAATTATGAAGCACGTCTCTTGCCATACAGAGTACGTGGTTTATGCTCTGAAATGCCCCTGCAACAAATTTTATGTTGGTAGTACCATCAAACCAGCTAAGGATAGAGTCCTACAACATCTAAGAGCCATAAAAAACCATGACAAACAATACCCAGAGGCAAGGCACTTTGCTACTCACCACCAAAGTAACAGTAGCCTCCTCTCATTTGTGGTACTAGACCAAGTACCCCTTAGGGAGAGAGGTGGTAATAGATTGCAAGAGCTGAGACGCTTGGACTCTAGGTTCATAATCAAATACCACACCATGCAACCCCAAGGACATAACTGTGATGAGGCACTGGGAATACATCTTGGATGAACAGAGAGTATAGAAGAATGCCTATTATGTAGAGCTGCTTTCAATTTTTTTTGGTTTTAATGGTATGAATGTGGAAATTCCACGGTTGTATGATAGATAATCACTGTATTTTTATCTTTTATCACAGGTACCGATATCATTAAATTTTGGGAGAGTGTGAAAACACAGCACAGTCAAGACAGAAAGTATGTGGCACGGTGTATCAAGTGGCAGATTATGCTATGAGCAGATTATGCTATGAGCGGTGATTCTTGAGTATGATTCAAGACTATCTCGAACAACAAAGTGACAGGCAAGAGACATTGAGCGAATACTAGCCCACTGGAGCTTAATTATACGGAACATATTCAATACTGTAATTGCAGAATTGTACAATGTATATTTCTGCGGGAACTAGGTGCATGCGATTTAAATGTACTTTCTCATTTTCAGAAATGTTATGCAGTGTCTCAATGATGCCGTTGTAAGATAGGTTAGCGGCATCACTGTTTAATTATCAAGTGTCTGAATCTTCCTGAACAACCAACGGGCTAAGTACTTGGGTAGCTCAAGCACATAGACCCGATGAAAGGTCTCATCTGCACTGCAAAGACGGGAGTTCGATGCCCGAAACTGGCTTTTGACTCAATGAACGTTGTTTTTATATTAAATTTTGAAATAAGACTGATATATAATTTATCATGATATCTTAAAGAAATGTTGATTTAAGAGGATCAAAGTAGAGATATACCTTGTTTTGCTACATATTGCTGACTATGTATGATGAATCTGTCTTCACAGCTCCAGATGAGCAATGAATTGATAGTCTGTTTATTATGTTTGTTGTAACCACGATCACATGACATATCTTTAAATACTGGATGTAAACAGACACATTTACTCGTGAGCAAGGGAAGCTGTTTCCGAAACGCGTTGAGTGGGCTGTGATTAAACACCAGTTTTGAACGCAATTGCTGGCCTGGACATCGTTCTTTTGAAAAGGTGAACGAGTGTGGTGGAATACTTTGGGATTGGTGATCCCGTCCGGGCCCGCCGCTGCAAGCGGCCATTGATGCTTCGCGCCGACCTCTTTGTTGTATATATATATATATATATATATATATATATATATATACATATATATGTATATATATATTAAGTCAAGGATTCTTCGTCTTTCCACAGAAGAAAACACACGAACACTGATATCTCCAAAAAGCCTTTTTAATGGAACAGATCAAAGGCAATCATCACTCTACGCGTTTCGGGTCTGTAACCCTTGCTCACGAGTAACTTTCATTTTGAAAAAGTGCAACTTAAATAGTCATGTGACAGTTGTGTTGATTATAGAAAGGAAAACAGACTATACCAGTGGTCGTTTAAATCTATACTAATATAATAAAGAGAGAGCCCAAACCTTTGAGGCGGGTAATCTCAGGAACCACAGCACCAATCACAACACCCAATACAGCGTTGGAAAGGGCAGTTGCAGCAGAAGGACATAGGCTATGCAGACGCCCACCATATACATTTATAAGGTAAAAAAACTGTGCCAGCAAAGTAGTCCCTTGTGGGAGTGTTTGCGTTGTGCTGTGGGTGTGTGCTGGGGGCGTGACAAATGCTGGGGGCGTGTGGTACGTTCCGCCCTTCATGCCATGTCTCATATCGTGTGCTGTGGGCGTGGGCGTGTGCGGGGCGCGGGATTACGGAAAAAACAGTGAACTTTGTGCCCAATATTTCATTGTTTTTTCTTCCCAGGTTCTGTACATTCCAGCTCCGGGTGTCCACCCTGCTCCCTTTAAATACCCCTGCACCCAAAATCATAACCCACCCTTACTCCTTCCTAACACCCTTAAACACTAACCCATCTTAACCATATAAATATACCCTGTACCCCAAAACCCAAACCTATCCCTAAACCCTAAAAATACCCCTGTACCCCAAAATCCAAACCTAGCCCTGAACCCTATAAATACCCCTGTACCTCAAAACCCAAACCTACCCCATAACCCTAAAAATACCCCTGTACCCCAAAACCCAAACCTAGCCCTGAAGACTAAAAATACCCCTGTACCCCAAAACGCAAACCTACCCCTTAACTCTACAATACCCCTGTACCCCAAAACCCAAACCTAGCCCTGAACCCTTAAAATATCCCTGTACCCCAAAACCCAAACCTACCCCTGATCCCTATAAATACCCCTTTACCCCAAAAACCAAACCTAGCCCTGAACCCTAAAAATACCCCTGTACCCCAAAGCCCAAACCTAGCCCTGAACCCTTAAAATATCCCTGTACCCCAAAACCCAAACCTACCCCTGATCCCTATAAATACCCCTTTACCCCAAAACCCAAACCTAGCCCTGAACCATAAAAATAACCATGTACCCCAAAACCCAAACCTACCCCTGAACCCTAAAACACCCCTGTACCCCAAAACCGAAACCTAGCCCTGAACCCTAAAAATACCCCTGTACCCCAAAGCCCAAACCTAGCCTTGAACCCTAAAAACACCCCTGTACCCCAAATCCCATACCTATCCCTAAACCGTAAAAGTACCCCTGTACCCCATAACCCAAAACTATATCTGAACCCTTAAAATACCCTAACACCCCAAAATATATACCTCAGTACCCCAAAACATATACCCCTATACCCATACTTACCTTATCCAAACATTAAAAAAAAACATGCTTTTACCATTCATGCATTTGCAACGAATTTTGTTGCAAATGTATGCGTGGTAAAAGCATATAAAATGTAATGCCATGCGTTATAATGGCATTGCGGACTCATGGTTCTTTCGTAATGAAAGTATGCAGAGTAATGGTATGCGGAAAGAAAGTTGCGGAATAATGGGTGTTTACCCTCCCCCGGTAAGTACATTGGTGGCACGGCGGCCCACATCTCCAGCAACATACTCATATTTTTTCACCACCCATTTGAAAAATGCACAGGTCTCTCTCATTGATGGCCAGCACCGACATACACTTTTAGACACACCTCCCGCCACAAGTTCTAGAATTGGGAACTTTAGAGCTGGGGAGCTACGTTCGAATCTCGGCATCAGCTCAACATCCTGTGATCCCAGGCAAATCGCTTTGTCTCCCCGTGCTTCCACAAATTAATGTGTTCTTCTGTAATGTAAATTGTGCTCATGCCATGTTGTCGAATTCGCGCTATATAATAATGCAAGGAAAAATAAAGTAGGGAAACTAGAGTTCACACACTACTGAACGCGCACTCTTAAGTGCATCAGCAGTGCACTGTGAATCGGAGCGTTTCACAGGCCTGTCACAGATGAGAAATGCGATCAAAACGAAATCCTACAAAACAATATACTACTGGCCGGCAGCAATTCATACCCGGATAACGTCGGGACGGACTGCTAGTTAAATATAATTGTGAATAATACATTTTCTTACACACATGTTTTTAGCGGTTATTAGATATTTAAACCATGTCACTTTCATATTGAATGTCAAAACCATTGTCATATTATTGTTGTTAGGCTTTGGGGTATTTTTTTAAATGTTCACTCGAAGAGTTGTGTTTTAACACTGTCTCTATGTTAGAGTACTGTTTTAACTGTTTCCATGTGTCCCTATGGGACAACATCTTGCCTTGTAGTCCTATTTAAGGACATGGTCAGGCAACAACGAGGTACCTAGCCCCAGTGAGCACTCTCATCCTAATTGTACAACAGCATTTTCCGTAAGGGTCTGATGTTATACTCCCTTGTCAATACTCTCTCATGTCATTTACAATGACCTAAACAGAAATAGTTGTCAAGCCCAAGTGGGCAATTACCCCAACAACCAAAATCACAGCAATTGGACTTAAATTGTGAAGCATTCAGGAAAAGATTCTCTTTGGTATCTGCAAGTTATACCGCTTCTTTTCTCTCATGTGCTTTGAAGAAAAGAAAAAGAAAATACAAAAACAAACTGTAACTAATTAATACTTTTTTTAAAAGATTGTGTCTTAAAATTACTTTCGAAGAGAGATCAATTAAATTCAATCGAAATCGTCTTATCAACAGTTTAGATAATATGTGGACTACTGTCACCAAGCTTCTAAGGACATAATATAATCTTCTCTCATTATCAAAGTGTGACTTTCCTTAAAACATAAAACATATTGGTATTCTTTTTGTTCTTTTTATACACAAACCTAACTGGAACCTTACTAGCTACCCCAGATGTACTTCTAGTTCTTTGTTGCAGTTATGCCCTTGAGGGGTCATTGTTTTGTACTATATGATGATTCTTGATTCCAACCTCCGCAGGCTTTGGACTCTATTCCCACCTCTTTCGTCCAATTTGATCATGTCTAGCACACAAAAACTTAGTAATGATTTGTCTTGTTTATGATGGCATGAAAGTGTCTAGCGATTGGATATGACTTGTCGCCATTCTTTATTGCTCGTAAATGTTCTAGCACTCTAAGCTTAGCCTTTTTGATGGTGCTGCCTACGTAACACATGTTGCATGGGCAGAATAAGGCATAGACTGCATAGTCCGTGTTGCATGATGTATCTTTTTTTATGTGGAATTTTTCAGCTTTCGGTGATAGAGTCACCTCCTTTCTATTACGACTGTTTTTACACGCCTTACAGCTTCTACAGGTGTAGAAGCCCTGTATTCCAGTTATTCTTGTTTTTTTACTCTCAACTGCTCTGCAGAGCTGATCCTTTAACGATTTTGTCCTATTGAAAGTCATTTGAGGGAATAGCTCTACATACTCTGCAATATCAGGGTCAATTTTCAGAATTGGCCAAAATTTGCAAGAACTAGTTTTGATCATGTAGGCTTGGTTGCTATATGTAGTGATGAACCGGGTTGTGGTTTCCGTCTCAACCTCATCATTCTTGCTTCTTTCTAAGAGCAATGTCTCTCTATTTTTCTCTGCAACTGCTCTCTTTGCTTTATTAATGATCTTTTCTGAATATCCCCTGTTTCTGAATCTTTCAGACATCTGTTTCCCTTCTTCTATGTAGCCTTGCAATGTGCCGCAATTTCTTTTTGGCCTTAGTAGCTCGCCCACCGGGATGCTCCTAATGAGCACACTTGGATGACAACTTTGGGCATATATATATATATATATATATATATATATATATATATATATATATATATATATATATATATATATATAAATCAATTTCTCCTTCCCTCGCGGTTGGAGAACCAAAGACACAACGGAGCTTCAGAGGATTGCTTTATTTGGATAACAGGCTGTAAGGGTTGCTGTTGCTAGGGTAGCGAGCAAAGAGGCAAAGTCACAAAATAGGGTGTAGTGGTACTGGGGGTTTATTGAATTTACAACGGTATCAAAGACTGTAGGCCGACGTATAGGTCTTTCTTCTGTTCCACCAGGGCTCCCCAATTGGACATCAGGCGGAAGATCTTCTCACTCGCAAGGGGCGTTGTGTGGAAATGAAAAGAAAGAAAGAATACGCCACATTACTGGACTGCACTATTTATCTGATACGGGTGAGGGGTGGGGAAAGGACGTGAGGGGGACCACCAGGGACCATCACCGGTTGTTGTGTTTCCTTAATGGGGGCGACACTCTAAACGCTCCCGTCCCTTGTCCACCCAGCCGCCCTCTACCCGTTCCCTCCCTCTGACTGAAAGAGCCCCCGTATACGAGTCCGTACCTTGCGGTGCCACACTTCTCCAGGTGAAGTGTGGCTGGGCGGAGCGTGGTTCCGTTGGCCTCCTGGCTGTAGTGCTGGCGGTCTCTCCTCGTCTCCTGCTTCGGTCTCCCTCAGCAATCCGGTTCCGGGTTCCTTCCGTCCAGCGGCGAAGACGTCCGATGCTCCCTGCTCTGCTCCGGCGTTCGCTCCCTTCTGTTTGAAATCTCGCGTTATCAGCGCAGTCGAAAGCGATGATTGGACATCAGGGGATGACGTCACTGACGAAGGCCCCGCCTCCGGGTAAGCCCAGGCGGCCGTGGAAGGTGTACGAACATCCTGTGTGTGCCGAGGCGGAAACGAAGAGGGACAAACATCAGTAGCAGAGTCGTGGCAGGTAGGAACCCCCCGACACATCCCCCCCCAGGATTTCCCCGATCGGGGGAAAGAGGAAACCGGGATAGGAAGTCAGCGTTGCCCTGGTCACAACCTTTGCGATGTCGGACTTCTATCTGGAAGGGCTGGAGAGCCAGAAACCACCGAAGGATGCGGTCGTTGTGGCCAGGGTTGCGTTGCAGCCATGTCAAAGGGGCATGGTCCGTATACAGGACAAAAGGACGACCCCCCAGATAATACCGGAGCTTTTCCACACTCCAGCGGGCAGCTAAACATTCTTTCTCAATTGTAGAGTAAGCCTGTTCTCTGGGGAAGAGTTTGCGGCTGATATAAAGAACCGGCCTTTCCGATCCATCAGAGTCTTCCTGGGAAAGGACCGCCCCAATACCCACCCCAGAGGCATCAGTCTGGAGAATGAAAGGTTTCCTATAGTTCGGTGAAACCAGAACAGGCGAAGTGGTAAGGACAGTCTGCAACGCCTGGAAAGCTTTGGTTTCTTTAGGACCAGGGGCTGACAACCTAGGGGATGACTGTGTTTTCTTCAACAAGTCCGTAAGAGGACTGGATATTTCTGAAAACTGCGGAATAAACCTTCTGTAGTACCCCACTAATCCTAAGAAAGCCCTCAACTCCCTTTTGGTTTTGGGATAGGGAAGTTCTAGGATAGCCTTCACTTTCTCTGTCTGGGGTTCGATAAGTCCATTTCCCAAAACGTACCCTAGGTACTTAACCTTTTTGAAGGCTACTCTGGTTTTCTTGGCATTAATGTGGAAGCCTGTGGTGCGTAGGCTACAGAGAATTTTCTCGAGATGCACTTTGTGGTCTTCCCATGTCTTACTAAAGACGACAATGTCGTCCAAGTAAGCTGAAGAATACTGCTGGTGGGAGGACAGGACTGTATCCATTGCTCTCTGGAATGTGGCCGGGGCCCCATGCAGGCCAAAAGGAAGAACAGTAAATTGATAATGGCCTGAGGGGGTAGAGAAGGCTGTTTTCTCTTGGTCTGCTGGGTGTAGGGGAATCTGCCAATACCCCTTGGTGAGGTCAAAAGTCGTAATATATTGTGCCTCACCAAGACGCTCCAGCAGTTCATCCACGCGAGGTAGTGGATAAGCATCCTGTTTTGAGACCCTATTGACAGCTGTAAAGTCAATGCAAAACCGGATACTGCCATCCGGTTTGGGAACAAGTACAACCGGAGAACACCAGTTACTTTTAGACGGGACAATCACTCCAGAACGTAACATCAGGTTGACTTCTTCCTGAAAGGCTTGTCTTCTGGCCTCAGGGATCCTATAAGGTTTTTGTTTCACTACAGTACCGTGTGGAGTGGGAATGGTGTGAACCGCTATGTTGGTTTTTCCGGGTTGGTCAGAAAAAAACATCCTTATAACGGAGAAGTAGAGTCAAAATCTCTTCTCGTTGATCCTCCGTTATTTCTGGGTTGTGCACCGTATGAGGTATGGTTTCGATTGTTTGCACCGATTGGGGAGGTTTTCCCAGACATTTTTTTAGGAGGTTAATGTGATACATTTGAGTCTTATTCCCTTTCACACGTAGTACATAGGTGGTCTTTCCTATTTTTCGGAGAACCTCAAAAGGCCCTTGCCATTCTTTCCTGAGCTTGTGTGTAGAGGATGGTAATAACACTAAAGCCCAGTCGCCCACATCCAATTCTCTCCATTTTTTTCCTTTATCATAAAATGTCTTTTGTTTCTTCTGGGCTACAGCGAGATGCTCATGGGCCAGCGTCCTTAGTTTATGGAGCCTAGTCTGAAGTTGTCGTGTATAGTCCAAGAGAGCCTCCGCCTCTTGGGCTCCCTCCTTTTCCCAACTGTCCTTGGTAATCTCTAGAAGTGTCCTGGGAGCACGACCAAACAGCAGTTCGAAAGGAGAGGTACCTAGACTAGCTTGTTTTTGGCTTCGGAGGACAAAAAGGGCCAAAGGTAACAACTGGTCCCAATTTTTGCCATCCCCGGACAAAAATTTCTTCAGTGTGAGTTTTAGGCTACCATTATACCTTTCAACTAGGCCATCTGTCTGGGGATGATATACAGAGGTTTTAATGTGCTTGACTCCTAGTTGTTTACAGACTTGGGCCATTAAACGTGATACGAATGGGGTTCCTTGATCTGTAATAATTTCGCGAGGAAAGCCCATTCGGGAAAAGACTTCCACCAACTTCTGAGCGATGGCTGTAGAAGTGGCTGCTCTGAGAGGGAATGCTTCGGGGTACCGAGTGGCATAGTCCACTAAGACCAGGGCATACAAATGTCCTCTTGTTGATTTTGGCAATGGACCGATAAGGTCCATCCCTACCCTGTCAAACGGCTTCCCGATGATGGGTAGGGGGTTCAGAGGAACCGGTGGGGGAACATAAGGATTCCTACGCTGGCAAATCTGACACTCCTGACAATAACGTTGTATCTGTGCGTATACCCCAGGCCAAAAGAAATGTTTTAAGATGGCCTGCCCTGTCTTTTCTGCTCCTGAATGACCTGCCAATAAATGGGCATGTGCAAAAAAGAGTATCTGGTCTCTAAAGTCGACAGGAACTAAGAGTTGTGGCGTGTCATCAGGCTTAGCTATCCTATACAATAACCCGTTTTTCTCAATAAAGGTGGGGAATGTCCTTAGCGAAGGATCCTGACCGGAACGGGCAATTCGCCAAGCGTTGGCAAGTGTAGCGTCATTCAACTGTGCTGTTCTAAAGTGTGTATCTCTAGCCCAGGGCTCAGGAACAAGCAGTGCGTTACGTGGATCAGTTTGTAAGGCATCCTTTAATAGAGCAGAAAACCCCGGGTTATCGGTGCCTATGATCACGGGTTCTGGTAGAGTAGGCATGACTCCTACCACCACTTCCGTTACGGTTCCTGCAGCGGTACACAGACTAACAGTAGCCAGGGGGTACTCCCTAACGTCCCCATGAACACAGCGTATATGCACAGTTTTCCCACCCATTAGACATGAGGGAGGTACCAGTTCTTGTCGCACTACCTAGTGTCTGCACCCAGAATCTAGTAACGCCCTTACTACTTTCCCGTGTATAGTCACACTCACATAAAATACCGGTCCAGTTTCTTCTGCAAACAAAAGGGAATATGGAGCGTAACTGACGTCCATGGGTTCTTCATCCCTCTCTTTCGTTTTTTTTCTGCAAAACCTCGCTATATGTCCCCACTCTCCACAATCATAACATTGAGGACCAGGATTAGGTTGTACCTCCGGTTTGGGAAAGCGTGGGCGTGGAGGTTCAAACAGAGGCTTTGTATACTTTTTCTCGACCCTCCCTGGTAAGGGTTTCAGAGGTTTTTCTGGTTCTTTCACAGGGGGACGTCCCTGGGCACGGGCATAGGAAGTGGCCATTTCAATGGCATGTTCTAGAGTCAGTCCTGCGTGTTGCTTCAACCAACGTTGCGTACCATAGGGGAGTGCCTCTAGAAACTGTTCAAGGTATATTTTATTCATCACATCGTCTATGTTCCCTTCCTGTGGTTTCAACCAAAGGTCTGCGGCTGCTTTTAGTTTGTAAAACAGAGTCTTAGGAAGATCCCCAGGGGTTCCGCGTTCCTGCCGGAATTTGAGTCTGTGAGTTTCTTCGTCTACACCCAACCGGTCCAAGATATATTTCTTTACAACGGCATACACTGCGGTGCCGTCTCTATTGATCATTTGGTAAGCAGATTGAGCTTCGCCTGTTAGCAGGGGTTCAAGATAGAATGGCCACCTATCCCCCGGCCAAGCACTGGCCCTGGCAGCCCTTTCAAAATTAAGGAAGAAAGCCAATGGGTCATCACCCGGGGTGAACTTTTGAAGAGGGACAACGGTACCAGGGGCATTTGTTCTACCTTGACCCAACACAGTCATGAATTGGTTCTGTCCCTCAGCCAATTTCACAAGATTATCGACTTGAGCCTGTATGGCGTTGGAAAATGTCGTGCGGTCAGTGTCAGCCTGCGTAGCAGTTTGGCCTATTGCCCACTCAAGTTTGTCCTGGGCCTCTTTCATTTGCTGTATCAGGGCTTCCATCTTGTATCAGAGGACGGTTCAGAGGGGAATCCGAGTCACGGCACCACTTGTAAGGGTTGCTGTTGCTAGGGTAGCGAGCAAAGAGGCAAAGTCACAAAATAGGGTGTAGTGGTACTGGGGGTTTATTGAATTTACAACGGTATCAAAGACTGTAGGCCGACGTATAGGTCTTTCTTCTGTTCCACCAGGACTCCCCAATTGGACATCAGGCGGAAGATCTTCTCACTCGCAAGGGGCGTTGTGTGGAAATGAAAAGAAAGAAAGAATACGCCACATTACTGGACTGCACTATTTATCTGATACGGGCGAGGGGTGGGGAAAGGACGTGAGGGGGACCACCAGGGACCATCACCGGTTGTTGTGTTTCCTTAATGGGGGCGACACTCTAAACGCTCCCGTCCCTTGTCCACCCAGCCGCCCTCTACCCGTTCCCTCCCTCTGACTGAAAGAGCCCCCGTATACGAGCCCGTACCTTGCGGTGCCACACTTCTCCAGGTGAAGTGTGGCTGGGCGGAGCGTGGTTCCGTTGGCCTCCTGGCTGTAGTGCTGGCGGTCTCTCCTCATCTCCTGCTTCGGTCTCCCTCAGCAATCCGGTTCCGGGTTCCTTCCGTCCAGCGGCGAAGACGTCCGATGCTTCCTGCTCTGCTCCGGCGTTCGCGCCCTTCTGTTTGAAATCTCGCGTTATCAGCGCCGTCGAAAGCGATGATTGGACATCAGGGGATGACGTCACTGATGAAGGCCCCGCCTCCGGGTAAGCCCAGGCGGCCGTGGAAGGTGTACAAACATCCTGTGTGTGCTGAGGCGGAAACGAAGAGGGACAAACATCAGTAGCAGAGTCGTGGCAGGTCGGAACCCCCTGACACAGGCATTACCGGTTTCGGCGTGGTGCCTTCGTCAGATGCCACAGTTCCATTACGTGTTTCCCTCACAATGTTCATTTATGTGCTCCTCCTCCCAGTGGTTAGGAGCCTCACCTGCGCCGGATTCTGTTTGCTCGCGGTAATTACAGGGACTACCAGTCCCAGGGTGCAGCATGCAAGGAATCCAGGGCAAGGGAGAAAAACCGTAGTCTTGTTCAAAAAATTCACAGCATCTTTGCTCCTACTTTCAGCCACCAGCCTCCAGAGACAAGATTCGGAGGCGCAGTACCTTTACGGCGTCTCTCCAACCAGTGTTGGCCCGCTGTATGACAGCAGTTTCTTGGCACTTGGCAGGTGTTGGTGGCGGGTCACGGGTAGATCCGATACCTCGGCATAACTTCACAACAACGTCCCGTGTGCCGTGACCGCTTGTAGAAGAAAGGGTCCTTGGTGCGCACCACAGGTAGTGCATTGAAAATAAAATCAATTTCTCCTTCCCTCGCGGTTGAAGAACCAAAGACACAACGGAGCTTCAGAGGATTGCTTTATTTGGATAACAGGCATTACCGGTTTCGGCGTGGTGCCTTCGTCAGATGCCACAGTTCCATTACGTGTTTCCCTCACAATGTTCATTTATGTGCTGCTCCTCCCAGTGGTTAGGAGCCTCACCTGCGCCGGATTCTGTTTGCTCGCGGTAATTACAGGGAATACCATACATATATATATCCCAAAAGAAACGGCGTACCGACGAGCACTCGGTAAAATCAGTCACAGGAGTCAGGAAAGTGTACCAGAGCCAAAAGGGTTTATTAATTCATAAACCTTGTGACGCGTTTCGCGCTTAGGAAGCGCTTGTTCACACAAAGTATGCAACGTTACAATCCTGCTTTATGAACACCGACACTTCCGTGTTATGGACATCAACAAAGGACTGAAAGTGTCCGCCATATTGTAATGGTCAAATCGTTCACAGCGTTAATGTATCCTGTTAACATGAATAAAGTAACTGTGAGCATAAGCAATGCAAAAATAAAGATCAATAACTACAGTTTGTTACAATCATTGCATAAAACCAAGTAACATGTAATGACTCAGCAGCAGAATAATGCGCTCGCTAGTGCTCTCTGACTGATTGGTACATTCTGCATTAGTAAACAACTGACGGCGCAGGATGCCTGGTATATGTAAAGGTTAGCTCATAGGGTCTAAACAGAAATATGATAATGCGCTGGTTAGTGTGCTAAGGACAAATCATATTATAACAAAGGTGTAGTGAATATCTATCATCTTTGCACATTTGGCCTGGCATTTTGAAGCCTGTCATTTCTCTGACGCCACCAAATTATCCTACTTTTTTGTGGAACAGGTGAACCTGGGTCCTAGAGGTGGCAATAGAGAGTTACGTTTAAGACAGAGGTAGTCTAAATACATTATTAATTTATGTACTAAGTCTCCTAAAGGCCACAATATGGACGAGGAGATGAGCAGACACTTATACTAAATGTTTTACTGTAATAGATGATCAACTGTACAGGTAATGCTATTTATGTCTCTTTTTACCACACAGGATGAAGGTGAGGGCCACCATCACAGGCCTGTGAATCGAGGTGCCCCTCCCTTGCTCCATGATTCTTCCTCTTCTTCTTCCCTTTTTTCATCCATGTATGTAAATTTATTTTAGTTTTTTATGATATATACTTTTTCACTACACGTGCGAGGTTAATGGATATTATTGTACAGGTGATACAGGTTTTTCACTCAACTCACGGAAGGGACTGTAACTTGCTTTTATGCATATGGACCTTGGACATCTCTTAATGGACTGTATTAGTACTTTCAAGTACATGCAATATCAATCAGCTTACCGATGTAGACTTCAGCAGCTGGGATGGCACTGTATGCACGTTGTCTCATATAGCGCACTAACCAGCGCATTACATATATTATCATGCTTGTATAAATTGTTTCGCGTTTTTGTAGTGAATACAACTTACATAGTCGGAACTTTTACCTGCACTGACAAGCCAGGGTCTAATCTTTGCTTTATATGAAATATATCAAATGTGCAAAGATGATAGATATTCACTACACCTTTGTTATAATATGATTTGTCACGGTGATCAAGCCTTACGGCGAAACGCGTCGGCTTTTGTAAACCATTGTTGGTGATTAAAGGAATTTGAGCATCCTGGAGTGTCCCGACCTTTTCTGTACCCTGGAGGGTAGACAGGAAAATTGTGGGTATATTTTCAAAAACGCCGGTTTTGTGGAAGGGACCGCCGCGGAGTTAAGAGCCCTGGATTACCGGCACACAGTGCAAGTATATATATATATATATATATATATATATATATATATATATATATATATATATATATATATATATATATATATATATATATATATATATATGATCGAAACCTCTCTACTCATCCCGCTTCATGATGAAAGCGCCAATACTAAGGTTTGCAGGTAGAAAATGTGCTTTAGATTTGCCATCTTTTATTTAATTAAGATATGTTGACATGCAAATCACAGCGGAAAGTATTTCTTCCATGTCTATCACTAAACCGAGCATGTGATCACAAACGTTTTTTCTAATGGCTGCTCCTTTAAAAGAACGGCTCTAGAATTATGACACTGTCATGTGAACAAGGCTCCTCGGAGCCGAAACGTCATGCGTTGTGCCTGCTCGCAATAAATTGACTGCACAAAATTGGACCGTGTCTGCGTCTTTCTAAGGTGTGGGGGACGCCGCGCCTTTGTGGAAACTCGAACGTGGATTTCGTGGATGTTTAACCGGCAAGCTTCCGAGCCGGTTTTTACACGGACCCTCCTTGTTGTGGTCGGAGCCTAATCGGAAACATTCCTGGACCCTGTGCCTGGAGTTTGGTTGTACCCCGGAAGGAGTAAGTCTAACTGACCCCCTGAGCCCTCAAAACAAACTGCATTGAACGCCGAGTGGAATACAGAGTCAGCACAAGTTGCGCGTTGGACAGCTTTGACAAGCCGGTGTAATTAACTCTGTGTAATTCCAATTAACGGACAAACGGGCTTACTCAGGAAAGGGGCAAAGTGCAACGACGCGGAGGAGTGAAGCAACGATTGGAATTGTTGAACTCCAGAAGCGCCGTAAATTTCAAACACAGTATTAGCAGGCATGACGGCGGACAGTGTCCGAGACCGGGACGCGTTGGCACTCACAATGTTCTCCGACAGTTCTCCGCTCCCTTCTGACAGCAGGGAGGCACCTGACATTTCAGCCAGCGGCAGCGGCAACAGCACCTTGCGGGACCTGATTAAGACCTTGGAAAAGAAGTCCCGAAGCGAACAATCCAAATGGTGGGAGTCGAAATCGTTGCAAAGGTATGTGGAAGTGAATCGAATCCCGAGGGGGTTGCGCATTTTAACTACACCTACTTATGATGACCCCAACCCTGAGTTAATGAAAGAGTGGGCAGAGTGTAATCTTGATGCTTCTCGACGCCAAGTATTAATTCTAATTAAATATGCTGACATAGATCGCGCTAAATTGTTAACTGAAATAGAGGAAATTAATGAACAATTGGCAAGTTTGGGAGAAAGTGATGAGAAAGAACAGCTTCTAAAGGCCATGCAAACCCGCCTGAAAAGGGAGGAAGCTAAGATCATTGAAAGGAAGAAGTACAAATTCCAAAGGGATCGTAATGACTACGAGCTTGGTCAAATATTCACTTTTGCCAGAAAGTATGATGCACTGCGAGGGGGAGGAAACAAAGTCCAGCCTCAGCCCAAACGTAAACCGAACAAACAACTAAGGGAACAAAATGATACAACTAACTCTACTTTCAGCTCGGACCCAGATTCAGGTTCAGAATCAGAGCGTGTAAACCAGGCCCAAAGGGCTGGGAGTGTTAGACCGTCACCTGGGCAGGAGATGGTTTTTTTATGTCAGCAGAGACTGCAAACACTGAGGGCAAGCACGCAGCAAAAACATATAAGCAGAGAGCAAACCTCAGAAGGCGCCAAAGAACAAGGGCCAGCAAAAAGAGGCTATCAAGGGAAAAAGCGGGGGAGAGGCCAAAGCAGCAACCAGGGAAACCAACCCAATTAAATGCAAATAACAATAAAACCATTGTAAATTTGACCCCTACAACATTAACAACAGAGGAAGAGAAAATATTACAATTGGGCCTGTCTTTTGCACCTCAATGTAACTTCAATTACCCAGCAACCAGGTGTGACTTGTATAAAGCGGTGAGAAAACTAAAGTTACGCAAATTCTTTGCAACTAAAACCAAACAGAAAGTGAAGACACCATCCACTATTGTTGACCCAGAGAACGAACAAGTATCTATGTTGAGCCAGGGCACACGGGATATCACTGAGCTTTGGGAAACTGATGGAGCAGGATATAATGACAATATTGAAACACAAAGCCAGGTAAACTTGGATGAATGTGGCAACCGCATTGTGAAAGTGACTCCATTTAAACCTCCATCAAGCTTTACACCAATACTCCCACGAGACTCAATAGACATCTTTCATGAGAACGTGGTGAGTGACCTGAAAGACCTCAAGTCAAACATGCCCAAATGGAAATTCAACAGACTATCCCATAGCTACAAGACACTGGTGGCCCGCCTATCTAAGGATAAGAACATCGTTATCCGTGGCAGCGACAAAGGGGGCAACATAGTACTTATGACCAAATCAGATTATGATAAAGAGGCTTATACACAGATTAACGACAGGAACTGCTATGAACGCATCCCTCCCCCAAAAATAACTACAATCAAGACTGAGTATCATAAAAAATTATCAGGATGGAAATCAGCAAATTTGATTAGTGGGGATGAACACAAATATTTGAAGGTCAGCAACCCTGTACTACCAATCTTGTATTTCATACCAAAGGTTCACAAAGACCCTATCAGACCCCCTGGCAGGCCAATCATCTCTGCCAGGGGAAGCCTATTGGAAAGGACATCAATTTACATTGATTATTTTCTACAAGGTTATGTTCAGAAATTAAAATCATATGTGCGTGACACCAGTGATTTTCTGATAAAGCTCAAGGAGGCAGATTGGAGACAGGGGGACTGGCTTTTAGCCCTTGATGTAACTTCCCTGTATACCAGCATATCGCATACTCAGGGTATGGAAGCAGTTGGTTATTATCTCTCTAGGAGACCTGTAGATTGTAAAGCCCACAATACTATGTTGTTGGACATGCTGGATTTTTGTTTATCTAACAACATCTTTATGTTTAATCACTTAATTTACCGTCAGATACAGGGGGTGGCGATGGGGGCCAGCTTCTCACCAAGTTTCGCGTGTCTGCACATGGGAGCTTGGGAGGAGCTGGTCCTCGAAACCACCTACCTGAATGAGATGAGGGACAACATTATTGTTTGGTTTCGTTTCATTGATGATTTGTTTATTATTTGGCGGGGCAGCAAGGAGTCTGCTGAAAAATTCATTGCCGAAATCAATGTGAACAACTTGAACTTAAGGTTCACTGCTACATTAAGTCAAAGTGATGTAACCTTTTTGGATACTGAGATATACACTAAGAATAATGAACTACACACTAGAATATTCCGAAAGAAAACTGCTGGAAACAGCAGTTTACATGCTGCAAGTGGTCATCCCAGACACCTCATAGCAAGCATTCCCTATGGGGAAATGCTGAGGATGAAGAGAGGATGCAGTGACCCTGCAGAACTGAAACTGGCACAACAGGAAAGCAAAAAGAGATTCCTAGAGAGGGGATATGCAGCCAGTATGGTTGATACAGCTATTGCCAAGTCTGAACTAATGTCCAGGGATGAGCTACTAACGGGCAAGCACTAAAAAAGACAACTAGGAACTAGCCCAAACCAAAATGAGTTTAGGATAATCACAGGATACAGTAAACAATCTAAAGAGATCTACAGGATTGTCAATAAGCATTGGCCATTGGTCACGAAAGACCCTGTTATAGGCAAGGATTTGCCCGGCAGGGTCTCTCTGACATATAGTAAAGCTCCTTCCCTAAGGGACCAAATTGTGAAAACCAATCCTGAACCAATCAGAGGCAGCAGCTGGTGGCAAACGGGCAGAGGCTTTTACAAGTGTAAAACATGCAAAGCCTGTACCCATGGTGTCAATACAAAAGAATATAAAGATGGATTCAGTGACACAGTTCATCCAATAACACAGGTATTGACATGTAAGACCGACCATGCGGTGTACGTCCTACAATGCCCCTGTCCGCTGATGTACGTAGGAAGTACCAAGCTTCCTGTACATCAGCGAATCCTCCAACATCTAAGAGCGATCACAAATGGGGACAATACTTATCCTGTTGCCCGCCACTATCGGGAAGTACACCAGAGTAACAACAAAACAGCATGGGCGAATTTTGCGAATCTCGCGTTCGCGAATTTTGCGGATTTGCAAACTCGCAATCCGCAAAATCCGCGAATTCTCGCAAATTTGCGGATTTTTTTTTGTGTGTTTGCGCGGGTTTCTGCCAGTTCGCGAGGGTTTTGTACAATGTCGCAAATTGCGAACTTACCTGTCGGGTCGCAAGTTTCGCGAACTTGTTGTTTCTACGTGTCCAGCCTGTTTGGGACACTCTTCTTCATCACTGCCACTCTCTGTCACCACTGCCACTCTCTGACTACTCATGCCACCCTCTGGCCCACCCATGCCACCCTCTGTTTCATCACAGCACCCTCTGGTTGTCCAGTCAGTGTACATTATTGTGGCAACGCAAGCACACCTTCCCTGCCTCAAGTGACCTGAATTAATTTGGGGCTGATTAATGTGTCACAGAATATTTTTTTAGCTGGCACCTGCTTCCTTAGTGCTTCCTGATTAGTGATCTTTTGCACTTGCTAAGTGCTTTCATTGTTGCAAAATTAGTTACAACACCTGCCCTGCCCCAACTGACAATAATGAATCAGGGGCTGATTAATGGATTTGAACTTCCAGCCTGGCTCCTGCTTGTCTCCCTTAGCTGTAATTCAGGGCCTTTGTGGCATATGTGTAACTATTCTGAGGTTCAGAGCAGGGTCACATAATAGTTGCAACTGGCAACTGAACTCTGGAGGGGCCCCTCAGGAAGCACTACAGGAAATGGCTACTAATGATGAGCCTGAACTTTTGAACCTGGTAAGTAGTTTCAGTTTTGCTCGTATTTCTGCAATTGTGCACTTATTCGCGGAGCGCGAAGTTGTACTGGGAAGCCGCGAACTCACGCGAACAGTGCGAGCAAAATCCGCTGCTCGCGGATTTGCGGATTTTGCGGGAGATTCGCGAATCTCGCGGATTGCGAATTTACCGAAAATCCGCAAAATCCGCGAGCGAAACGGATTTTCCGCCCATGCTTACTTTCGTACCTCGTAATAGATAGTGTTAACACAAACAGACGGGGAGGTGATAGAGAAACCAGTTTGAGAAAACTTGAGACCAAGTATATCCTCATGTTAAACACCAAGACGCCATCAGGTTTAAACATCACTGAAGATTTATATACTTGTCTACTTTAAATATGTTAGTACTCTGTAACCCAGGACATTACTTCGTGCCCCTATGACAATATAGGAAATATCTGGGCTGGGACAGAAATTTACCTTAATTATATATATAGGATTATCTAAGGCTTCCCATAACGGTCAATCAGGTACTGCAGGATGTTGCGGCAACTGCTAATAAACAGAAAGATGAATAACAAGATAAGATAAATAAGATAAGAAAAAGAAAAAAGGTTTAAAATGAAAAAAATAGCAAATAAGATATAACAAAAAAAGTACTCACTATAGAAATAATATTATCTGAACTTTTCAGCTAACAGGTCCTTATTCCTGGGGCTGGTTTAATCCAGATAGAATTGTTATGATTTATTTTGCACTTTATCTGTACTTTATTTGCACTTAACTTGCACTTTATCAATGACATGGGAGTAAATATAGGTTTTACAAATGTAAATTGATCCTTGGGTCAATTTATGGTGGTGCAGGTGGATAACACAAAATTGAATTCATTGCATTGCCTTTGCATTAAAACATGGTAACGTTTACATTACAATCCTGCTCAGATTTGCACTTTTTGATGGTACAATTTATCATCAGACGTTTAACATCAAAACATTTATTGGTGCACAGAGTACAAAAGCTTAAATGACTCTATGGTTATACAGCACAAGCACCTTATTGTTGATATTGTAAATATGTAAAAATGTTATGATATGTAGATATTTGTAAATAGTATATAAAAATAGGTATTACTATGGACATGTTATAATCTATTTTTGTATTTTGAAGTATAATGGGGCAATTTTCTATTATAGAGTGATTCATACAATTTTGTATTTAACCTAGAATTAATGATTTCAAATGAATTTTAACCATGGTGCACCAGATGGTATTATACCATGATATCATGTGTAAAATGTGCTTCAGATTTGCCATCTTTTATTTAATTAAGATATGTTGACATGCAAATCACAGCGGAAAGTATTTCTTCCATGTCTATCACTAAACCGAGCATGTGATCACAAACTTTTTTTCTAATGGCTGCTCCTTTAAAAGAACGGCTCTAGAATTATGACACTGTCATGTGAACAAGGCTCCTCGGAGCCGAAACGTCATGCGTTGTGCCTGCTCGCAATAAATTGACTGCACAAAATTGGACCGTGTCTGCGTCTTTCTAAGGTGTGGGGGACGCCGCGCCTTTGTGGAAACTCGAACGTGGATTTCGTGGATATATATATATATATATATATATATATATATATATATATATATATATATATGATCGAAACCTCTCTACTCATCCCGCTTCATGATGAAAGCGCCAATACTAAGGTTTGCAGGTAGAAACATGTCAAGGAGCATGTGTGCAGTCTTGTGAGCATTTCATTTTATGACTGACAAGTCATAGATTGCTCAATAACTTGTGACATGGCTAGATGTTGTACATTCCAAAACAGAACGGGCATTTCTACAGTAAAAAATGACCTTCAAGCAATTCCTTCAATGTGAAGATGTATGTGGTATTTGCCAGTGGAGTGCTGTACAGGTTCAAAGGCAAAGACACATTAAACGGGTGGTTTGAGGGGAGAACTGGGTCCAGAGACTGGAAGCAGACTACGTCTGCCTCGTGCTGTAGCTTTTTTTAAAGAGGTGTGTCTTGAGTTATTTCATTAATTAGAATAGAGTGGGGGGTGTTGATAAATGTGGGCATGTTGCTCGATCTTTTTACGAATCTTGCTACTCAACCTTGGAATATTTCCAGAAGCAGCCAGTATTTGGGACGAGAAGGCGAACGGAGGGAATGGGGGAGTGTGAGGGGGCATATGGGTCACGAATCTAGCAGGGAAATAAATTATTTTAAAAAAACTTACCTTCAGCCAACCGCGTCCTGCGTCACGCTCCTCTGCATCAGGCACAGGCTCCCGCAATGCCCTGCGGCCAATGCTGATCTGGTCAGGATTGGAGAGTCTGTGCCTGCTCTGTCCAACCCAAGCAAGACAACTGGGTTTGGAAAGAGGTTCACTGCGCATGATGGTTTGGCCGGCCTGAGTGCGCAGTGAAGGGGGTGCACAACCCCTCCCTTCAGTGCCGTCACCCCAAGGCCCCGCCCCCTTGACTCAGCAGGAAAGGAGAAATAAAATGAGTGTGGTTTTTTTCTCCTTTCCTGAGGTTTTTGGCAGGGCAACGCTCCTCAGGAGGAGCCGCCGCCGCTGTGTACTTCTATTGTGGCTAACAGATTATAGGGAAACTATTTGGTTGACAACTTCCCCAAAGCAACCGTGTGAGCACTCACGTCATCCCTGCCCATGTGTACAACACACAAATACACAAACCAGGATGTATTTATGAACGCACGGACTCCAGCTGGGATGATAACGTGGAATGGTCTTTGGGGAGGCGAGATGCCTTTGTGTTGTTATGTAGAGTTACATCAGGGACGGCTCTAGGCTCATGGTGGCCCTGGGCAGGGAGCGTAGGTAGGGGGCCCCGGAAGAGGGGGTCCGGGCGGGGCGGAGCGCGGAGGCCAGTGAAGAGGGGGGTTCAGGGTGTTTGGGAATGGAACAGATCCGGAGGCTGCCAATTCCTTGCCAAGAGCCGCCACGCAAATATCTATCCATCCACAGAGGATTATTATATTAAGGATATATATTGGTGTGGCGGCCCCTGGGGTTTGGTGGCCCTGTGCAGGTGCACAGCTTGCACATGCCTAAGGCCGCCCCTGGTTACATAACAAGTGGGTACGTTGATGATCAATCTTCATAAAGTCATAAAGAGCAGCCGCCACGAGGCCCACAGCTGAGAGGCGCTTCAATTATAAATAGACGAGCATAGAAGAAAGGAACAGCTGCCCAGATGAGGACAGTGAGGTGGGCTTCACAAGGAGATGCAAAATGATATTTCCCCTAAGAGCTGCATGATGGCATCCTTTGCACTGCCTTTGAATTCAAGCCATTAAAAAAGAAATATTGCTGGGCATCTAAAATTACAATTCACGAGACAAAATAAACCGAATAAATCAAATCAAATCAAATAATCTTTATTCGGATACAAGTATCCATAAAAGCACAGTTCATCACCACCAACAGGGAAAATACAGTACAAGTTTAAAAGCGCATAGATCCACATTAAAATCCAGACAAATAAACTGATTAAATCAAATAAAATCAAATAATCTTTATTCGGAAACAAGTATCCATAAAAGCACAGTACATCACCACCAACAGGGAAAATACAGTACAAGTTTAAAAGTGCATAAATCCACATTGAAATACAGACAAATACAATATTACAACAGTTAATTTCCAAATATAATGATAAGAATAGCATTAAAAAAAATGGTTGGACGGGCATACAAAATCTAGCAGCATTAACAACGTAGTGCAAATATAAATTTAGGCAAGAATACAAAATCAGCAGCATATTATGGATAAAGTGCGATAGTGTTTGGCAGCATTAGCAGCATGGTTCAGATATGATTAATTGTAACCACCCATTCCTTGTCATGCCAATAGTAGCAACAACATACAAAGTACTTTGTTTATAGGCAGTATTAACAACATTGGCGTGAGATGAGTTTATATATTGAAAAAAAAAAGGGGGCGATGATAGGTACATTCCGTTGGGCAGTGTTATATACATTTATCACATTAGAATTCGCTCATGGAGGCACGTGAGCGTACCGCTGCTTGTAAGAACGCACTCACACGGCAGATGAAATCATCACTACCAAGCTGTAAAATTTCAAAATGTGCGGATTTAAGATCAAAAATTGACAGTGCTTTAAAATGTGTAATCAAATAATGTTTGGTGTATTTTACATAAAACTTACAAAAGAATAAAAAATGTATCACCGTTTGTTTGTTACCAATGCTGCAAGGGCAATACATCTGCTCAAGGTTATTACTAAATCCCAAAGAAAAACAGAGTATGTATTTCATGCTGCCATCCCTAAGGCGGAAGAGTAAACTCCTGTTCCATCTTCCAATATTCTTCAGGAGGTATTTACGTGGCATATGAGGCTGGGTCCCCGGTATCTCCAAAAGTGGCATGTACCTAGCAACCGATGGTTTTAGGCTCTCAGTGTTGTGTCTTTCTTTGTTGTACAAATCGTATAACGCCCCCCTGAGTGATTTTTTACTTATACCCTCCAGGGCTAGGGGACGTAAGAAGATAGGTTCCAACTTCACACTGGCTAAACTTTTCCTGACCGCAGCAAGCCTCTTAAGGCAATCTGCAATCATCTCTCTTGAAAAGATTGCTGCAGGGTTCTGCCATATTTTTAGCCAGAATATAGCAGGGCAGGACCTGATAAAGTCCTCTACATAGCATAAATTCAGTTCCCTGTGGCATATGTAGGTTGGGGAAGAAATTTGGGCCCCAAGAATTTTTCTACACAATCTGTTTTCTTCTGTTTGGATCCCACTGCAATTGGTGTATCCCCAAACTTCCGCGCCATAGGTGGCCGTTGGGACGCATTGCAGTTTATAAATCTTCGTTATGGCTAGGACCACCTTTGCTTGTTTTGGCTGCCGAAGGCTCAGAATAGAGTTGATCGCTTTTGAGAATTTACTTCTGCTATGGGCCACATGCGCTTGCCATGATCCTAACTCTGAGAAAAACTAGGCCCAGATAGGGAAAAGTGCTTGTGCATGTTAGGGATTCGCTGCCAGAAATTATAAAGTGAATGCAATGTTTTTTCGGGCCACAGGTTATTATGTATGATTTCTTGAAGTTAGTACAAAGCTCCAAATCAGCCATTAAGGCCACGAAGCCCGTGACTAAAGAATGCTGATGTGAGGTCCATAAAACCCAGGTAGACTGGTGACATTTGTGCGATCGTGTATTTACCCAAAATAGGGTTTAAATTCTAACACTGTTCAACAGTTCTAACATTACTTCTAAAACCCAGCTGACAGTGATTTAACCCCTTCGCTGCTGATGACGAGCTCAGCTCGTCATCAGCCACGGGTGGCGTGTGCTGATGACGAGCTGAGCTCGTCATGTAACGCGGTAAATCGAAAAAAGCCGCACAGCGCAAAAATCGCCGCAGCAGCGATGCGGTTAAAATGTGATTGTCTTCGGCCCAGGTCCTAATCTTATTGAAGACAACCCTGCCCAAGATCTTCAATGTATTGTCTATAAAGGAAATTGGGAGGTATCAGGTGGGGTTGGATCGATCTCCTTTTTTAAACATGGGCACGATAATGCTAGTCGACCAGGTACTCGGGATAGCTGTGTTGGTCAGGTTATTAAAAACATTACATAGGAGAGTTGCCCAAAAATGCGTTCGTGTTTTAGAAGATCGATTGGGAGCCCATCTGGACCTGGGGCTTTATTCCCTATACTTTGGGATATGGCATCCTCAACTTCGGTTACAGTTATAATGACCTTTGTAACTGGTGGGCTGGTATTAATGTTGAAGGTTATTAGGGCTACCGTGTAGATTCTGGCAAAGTGAGCCTCCCATAAATCGCTCGTAATATTACAGCCTATGGGAGTAATATTCAAGCCTATAGATCTCATGGCTTTCACTACTTTCCAGAATCCAGTTCCGTCGTTAAGTGAGGCAGCACTAGCAAGATTGGCCCAACGTTCTTTTAATAGCTCATCTGTGTGGATCCTGGTCACTTTCCTGTAGCAAACTCTTAATGATCTGACTACGGTTATGTCCCTGGGTGTAGCCGCTAATGCTACACACAGTTCTCTGTTAGCCTGCGAGCATGTACCATCGAACCATTTGGGTTTCTTGCTGATGTTAATGGCTGGCCTTGAAATTATATGTTTAATGCCAGCGCATAGGCTACTAAACGCCTCAATAATCCCTGCATCAAAGGTGCTACTTTATAAGCATGTTTCTATAAGTGAAGGATACAGCTTTATCATGTTTGCAGGCCAGGCCAAAAATATCTGTGAGTACTTTTTCTTAATATCGCATAGTGTTAACTATTTCCAGGGTGTTATTTCAGTAAATTCCATGTAGCACATTGCTCTTGTGCAGAACGTACTTTGAGCTGAGTCGGACCAGGTGTTTATAACAGGCTACAATTGAGACTTCTGGAGCTGAGGGCACTGTGAGATTCTCACAATGCCTGCCAGTGAGTCAAAAGGTGTCCAGGATATGTGACCATTCAGTCCTTGGCCTCCCTGTAGAGCGCATAGGGCAGCAGTGGTCATGTATTCCAGTTGTGTTTGTGATTCTGTGCTCATAGGTGTGAAGGGGGTATGTAGTTTTCAAAATAATGACAAAGCGAAAGTAAAAGAATATGCAGTGCTTGCTCGCAACTTAAGAGTCTTCCCTTACTTTTATGACCCACCACTTTCAAATGTCACTAGCCACCAATGCCTGCCAGATTGTTTATGTGTTCCAAGCAGTGGACGAAACATTGTCATTTCCAGCGCCTGCAATTGATGTTCCCAGAGGCACCCAATGTATCAGATCTATAGAGCAAACATGTCCCAGTCCATCCCCCTCAGCTTTCGCCAAGGGAGGAATGGCCAGTACGGAATCCGCAGAAGACATAACAATATCCAGATCATCAGGAACTGAGACATCTCAGGAAGGCTCATAGTATGCATTTAGAAGCATTGGCAGCATGAAGGACAACAGTGCAGGTGAGCCTTTAACCCCTTCGATGCTCATGACGAGCTCAGCTCGTCATGAGGCACAGTGGAGCTGTGCTGATGACGAGCTGAGCTCGTCATGAACAATGGGAGTCATGAAATAGCAGCACAGGAAAAAAATCTCCCTAGCAGCCAAGGTGTTAAGAGACCCATCAGAGGTTCCATGCCCGTTGAATGAACCAGTTGCATTCATAGGCACATGTCCAGGGCACACTCGAAAGTGCACAGCTGACAGCGGAATACGGGCTGCAAGCAGTGTAGCTAGTAAGGCTGAAAGGGCAAGAACCAGTGGTATCATTCATTCACTACACAGGAGCATGTGTGGTAGTGTCATTCCCATTTGGCCTTGTGATGGGACATCCATTGCGAAGTAGAAAAAATAAAACCAGCCCTGACAACTAGGAACAGACAAGCGGTAAGCCTCCAAAAATATTTCCAGGCACGGAGTGTATGAATGATAGACTAACTCTGAAGACTGTCTGGGAGGTGCAAACCAACCTGAAGTATGCTATCCCCACAGTACTAGACATGGGGTGCACAAGCTTCCTGTAATAGTGTGGGAAGTTAGTGCGGATTAGCGACTGTGTCTCAGAAGAAGACCTTGCAACTTGAAGATCAAACATCTCCCCTTCAGATGGTAAGGCCACGTCCGTCTGGAACAATAAGGCTTTCAGTATGCTTAAAGCATCAAAGTGCATATTCAAAAGCTTTATGGAAGGCCAAAGCATTGCATCCCTGTCTGTACGGGCAGGTGGAAACAGACCTTGCATACAAAAGGTCACGACTGCAGATAATGTCACCAGATAGTCAATTTCCAGTTTCATCCCACAGCAGCCCTGATCATTCAACATCAGATAGCTCCCATTAGAGAGTAATCTAAAAGCCAAATGGATCACAGTAGCTGGAGAACCCTTCAGATAACACAACAAGTTTGCCTTAGACGTATCACATGCACCATGAAGCAAAACTTCCCAGCAAATTTAGGCATGTCCCAAGGTACTCTCACAGTTAGTCCCACTAAGAAAAACCTAAGTATCACCATTCCTACAGAGGTAAGAGCCATGACTTGTGTACATACCCCTCTCCTAGTGTTTCATATCTGCCCACTTGATGCTGTAAGCAGTACTGGAAGTGAAAAGCTGAAATTGGCAGAGAAATAAAGCTGTGGATTATCCAATCCGCGGATGGCATTTCTGCAACAGTGAATGGTAATTTTTCTAACTTCTTTATCTGTAACATAGTGTATGTTAAGTCCTTCCTGGCCAAGATTGTTTGGTGTTTTGTAAGGTTGTAAGGTAAAAACAAGCCAGTGGCACAAAGTGTCTATAGAGTCCAACTTAACAACATGATAGATCTACACTGTAACTGCCCATGTTGTAAAGAAGATATGTTACTCTGTATGATGTTGATTGCAGATGACACAATGTTACCCAGAGAGTATATCCTAGTGGGCAAAGTAGTCATACCATTGTCAACTACTGCCAGAGCCCTTTCTAAATTTGCCCTATCAATTTCAAGCAGTCTCTCAGCAGCTTCCTTCTGTGAAACCTTCCACACTTTATTATATATAGCATACAGAAAGTGATTTTGACGTGGTCTCCGAGTACCTAGTAAAACGTCATGTAGTCCCATATCATCAGAAAGAAGGGACAAGTGTTGTTTCACTTGACACAATGTGGAATGTTTTAGCCAAGCAAGGCACAGTTTCACAATGCTGTATGTTGTTAACACTCCCGAGTGTTGTGTCCGCACATAGCGTGGGCCAGGCCTATAGATCCTAAACCCTTTGGTGTTGCTAAGAAAATTTGCTGACATCCATTAGTGTCTAACTGCCACACAAACCATCCCTCCTGATTGCTATATGAAGAATTGCATGTTACATTGAGGAGCATGTGATCTAATATTTCTTCTGTGTATTTGTGAACCGTTGCCAATTTGCAAATCATACAAATGTAGTAATGTTTGATGTGTTTATATCTTTTATCTTGGCTAGGCCAAGACAATGTGTTTGCTGCACAGTTTTGTTCAGGAAAATCATTTGTTGTGGTATAAGGCATACTCTAAATAAAGCTGTGTTCCCCTGAACCTACCAATCTCTACTTCCCCAAATGAATTTTAAAATCAATCGTGTCTCTCCAAAAGTCATACCCTTGTTGACAACTGGGAAAGAAAAGATGCAGAGTAAATTAACTTTGTGTCAGTGAGCGTATATATATTTCTTTGCCTTTGAAGGTGTAAGTTTATAGGAATAAGACTCTGAGTCAGCTGGATTGTGACCAGACAAATACACAAACTTCTGTGCAAACATTTCTGAGCTACCCCATGGTGGTGTAGAACAGTGTTCCCACTGTGTGCAATTAAATACTGAACAGGGAGTACTTGATTAATGTAAATATTCATGACCATAATGTTGAAAACAGGACCTGTCATTATAATTGGAACTACCATCATGCATTTCTTCAGTATTAAAAACAATAGAATGCTCTAGATCATTCAGAATATCATGCACTGGATCAAAATCCCAATCATCAGCGATACTACAAGGAGTGATAATATCATGTAAGGAAATCTTAAATATATATAGAATTTGCAGAGTTTCAGTCGGTCCAAATATATCATATGATACCTTACCTCAAACAATTCCATCAAGAAGTGGAGCAGAAAAAATGGTCACCAAGGAAAAGTCTCTTTGCACTTTGTGTGATGAAGAATGGGGTGTTAAAGCCAAGTTTACCAGTTCAACAGCAGAGAATTCTGGGAGATTATGTCCATTCAGAAAAAAGAAAAAGACTGTCACAAAACCAATCCAAAGGATGAGGAAAAGTAACGAAATTATAATCCAAATTTATACCCATGGAGGGATAGAGTATGTCTTTTTCCAAATAATAATTCACTCAGTCTACATTGGGGCGGTGGTAGAGGTGGGTCAGATGAATCCAAAGAGAAGTTGTCCAAGTCGATGAAGGAGCCTGAGGAAGTTTAATCTATTTATGCCAAACAAAACATGAACATAGGCACCATTTTTCCAAATTTGTGATTTTAAAAGAATTAGTAAAATTTGAAATTGCAGAATTCTGTAAAAATTATGAATTTTTTAAATAAAAAAAACTAAACAACCAAGGCTATGTTTGGGTGAAACCGGTCCTAGGATACTTGTTTTCAGTCCAGGGAGGACCTGGCCTGGCAGTTCGGGCTGGACTGTTCCCATTGGGCGCAGGGTCAAGACTGATTTGCATATGGCTGGGTCCAAACTGGAATGGCATGGTGAGCAAAGAAAAGTTGGATTTAGGCCCAGATCTCTGTACTGGGGTGAATATATGACATTGTTCTGCCTTCTGTCCATCAATTGTTCTTTTTGCATGTTTGGGTGAAGGCACAGTTAGGTTGTGCGGCTGTGTAGCTGCATGGTCTCGCCACAGGCCAGGTTGTAGCAATTGCTCACTGTGTACAGATAAAAGCCTACAGAATGCATACTTGGTATCTGTGAAAAATATTTTTTTTATTTAATTTAGGGGGTGACACCCTTTGTCAAGCAACAATCACAGTCCTTGTCAGGGTGAACCACCAAAAGTCACTAAATTAAATGGTGCTTAACCTACTGGTAGCATGCCATAGTAGCAGCCAGGCTTAACTTTGAGGCAATGAGTAAAGTTGTTTTGGATACAGCACACAAACGGTAATAAAGTGAAAAAAACAATAAGTAAAATCCCACACAAATTTAGAAAATAGGGTAAAAAGCAGTACATTTTTTGATGCCAAAACTACACAAATCCAATAAGTATCACTGGAGATATGTAATTTCAATGATTTTGGTAAGTATAGCCTCTAAAAGAAGAAAGTAACACTCGCAGCTATCTGGACATGAGAAACCAGGAGAAAGACTCACGTTCAGGCCGACTGTGATAGTGTGCGGGCCAGATACAGGAACCAGGTAGGTCCTGCTGAAAAAGTTACCTTCTTAAAGTCTGGAGCAAAGAGTCCAATTCGCAGTTGAGGAGGCTGAAAGGAGCAAGAGAGTGGTGGATGGTCAGCGCTGTAGCGCAAAGGTTCTGTTGGGTTTTGCGGACAGTCACATCAAGCTTGCAATGCTGCAACATGAAGTGCGTATCTCACATTGCTGGTCATTGCTGACGTTTCGCTGTAGTGCAAAGCGTCCGTTCTGCTGGAGCTTCGCATTGGCAGTAATCGCAGGTGGTGAAATCTCATTGCAAGCAGGCCCATTTGCAGTGGCGAAGAGCCCACAACATCAGGATTTCTTGTTTTCTTCACAGAAGGAGCTCAACCAACGGTACAGGACCTGTGGAAGCACCCTTAAGGATCAGGACCTTACTCCAGTAGAGGTCAGCAGGGCTCAGGCAGGTCCAGTTGCAGATCCAGGCAGGTCCAGTCTCAGTGCAGCAGGTCAACTGGGCAGTTGCAGTTGCAGGGAGGCCTCTGGAGCTTGTTCTATCCCTGTAGCTCCGAACAGGAGATTAGCCTCCTAATCCTTGGAGTCACTCAACCTGGGATGAAGGGATCAGGTCAATCATTCCTTCTCAGAGAGCAGGGCAGTCCTTCAGTAGTATCCACAGTCCCAGAAATGAACTGAAGAGTGGGTCTCATAGTCCAATATTTACACCTGGTGCCAGCTTGAAGTGGGAGAAAGGTCTGAAGTTTATCCACACAGATGGTTCTGGAATTTCCTCCTTCCCAACATTGGTCCCAGTATGACTGAGATGACCAAAATCTAGTATAAAGTCCTTTGTGAGTGCTGGAAGCAACCCATATTGAAATTAAAATGTGGTAGGTGACAGCTCTGCCCAAACCCATCTTGTCAGCATGGCCCATCCTGACAACACCCAGTCCTCCTTTTGTGCTACTGTCTGGGAGAAATACACAAAGGCCGACTACACCTAAAATGTGACGCATGATACAGGCTGCAGGTACCAAATGGCTACCACAAGAAAATTACAACTTTTTAAAAGTGGCATTTTCAGAAATGTGAGATAAAATCCAACTTTATCATTAAAGAGGATTTTAAATTATAATTCTTTAGACCGAACATGCCATTTTTACAGGTAGCAAAAGGTACTCCTTATTCAATATGGTAACCCAATGTTATCCTAAGGGAGAAGTATGCCTTACAGTACTGAAAAACAAGTTCAAGAATTTTTTATTACCAGGACATGTAAAACTTAATGGTACATGTCCAACTTTTTAAAAACAATCCACCTTGCCCTATGTGCAGTTTAGGGCTTACCCTGGAGGTGACATATGTATTAAAAAGGAAGGCAAAAGGGTTTATTTTGCCAAGTCAAATTGGCAGTTTAAAACTGCACACTGGCCACAAATGGCAGGCCTGAGGCATGTTTAAATAGGCTTCTTAAGTGGGTAGCACAATAACAGATGCAGGTTCACTAGTAGCATTTTATTTACAGGCTTTGGGTACATGCCACTCCACTTTGCTATGAACTTATAAGTAAATTAAAAGCGCCAAGTGGGTGTAAACCAATATTACCATGTTTTAGGGAGAGAGCACAAGCAGCAGTAGTTTAGTATTGTTTAGCAGTGATAAAAGGCCCAATGGGTTTTGAAAACAGGAGGGATGGAGACAAAATGTCTGGGTCTGACAATACAGAGAGAGTCAAATCCAACAATAGCTAAATGTCATATCATTAAAAAACAGAAATTAACTGGAAAAAACACAGTTAAAAGTTAGTTAGGTTCGAGCAAGCACAAAACAATAACATTTGCATTGTATGTAATACAGAGCTCGTACCCATAACTCACTTATTTTGCTGTTGGCTGAAGGACTTTTTTTTATTTTATTTTTTTAAGAACACCTTTGGCTAAGATGTGCTTTGAATTTGGCAAGGCGAATGAGTTATGGTGTGCACTTTCAAAGACGTGCTTTGAACTTAGCAGGGGGGCATGAGCTATGGTGCACAAAGTAACAAACAAGGTGACCATTACAATTACAGTAGCCCTGAATTTGGACATCAATAGTATAGTGCTACCAGAGTATAACAGACTGTATTACATTACTGGCTCAGCATCCAGAACTTAAAGTTAGTGGTGGGCTTGATTAGCCCAGTTTGATTGTGGTACCTCTCCCTGTCTTTGTGCACAGGAGACCAGAAATAGCAAAGGGCGTTCGAGGGATATAACAGGTAGGTCAGGAGTTTTTGCTGCTAGTCTTGGCTATGCCTAATGGACATCGATTGGCACCAGCCTTTCATAATCAATGCCCAGATCCAATGAAAGAAATATGGAAAGACAGGGTCACCTTTGAACCCACAGTTGTTGCTCCATTCACCCCAAGTATCCAGAACACTAGTCAGCCTCCTGCATACATGTCACTGTGCAGTGGGACTTAGTCGTATTAACAGACA
Source organism: Lissotriton vulgaris (assembly GCF_964263255.1). NCBI lineage: Eukaryota > Metazoa > Chordata > Amphibia > Caudata > Salamandridae > Lissotriton > Lissotriton vulgaris. The sequence continues at coordinate 652,572,272 of NC_141700.1, forward strand.
CCTGATGCCTGAACTGAGGGAGAATCATACATACAGTGATCTTCCTCAGTAGTTGGGTGTAGGAAGGTAGGATCCTTCTGCTTGGTTACCCACACTTTTTGCCTGGTGCTAAGCTGTTTTGACTAGTCTGACTGGGATCCTGATAACTAGGACCCCAGTCTCTCTGCTTTCTCCATTAAATTGTAATATTGATTACTTAGGTACATCCCATATTGAATACTGGGGTACCCTTATCAGTCCCTAGTCTATGGTACAAAGGAACCCAGGTCATAGGTACCCCAGAGGTCTCCCATGGGCTGAAGAATGAATTGTTTCACCCATGGGAGACCATGCAAAATGGAACTACAGGCCTGCCATTGTAGCCTGTGTAAGCTGTGCTAGCACCACTTACTAAAGATATAGGTTTCCTTAATCTAATGGTCACTGCACTTAAAATCTATAGGACACTCCTATAGCAGGCCTTTGCAATCCTGAAGGCAGGGTACATGCTTCTAAGTAGGAGGGTGCCCCTGCAAGAGCAGAACACCCCTACAGCCTACGGAGTCCATTCTCCGGGTTGTAAGTGAAGCAGCCATATACCATATAGAGGGGCACCGTTTAATTAAGCGCTGACCATCTCGAAACTGGCTGCAACTAATCCTATCATGTTTGGCATCAAACATGTTGGAATCATATCCCTGCACCGTAAGTATGACTCCAAGCACTGGAAGAGCTCTCCATTAGGCTCTCAGTGTTCCTGGTGCCAGCCTTCCAGACCTGGACAGCACGAAATGGTTGCTGCCGACCAGAGACACTATTCTGCCCTCCTGCTGCCGAGCCAAGCTCGTGCATGGTAAGGCAGAACAGTAGGCATCCTGTCATAGCGAGGTGTGACCACCTTCCAGACAGGAATTAGTGTGTTGGGACCGGGTGGGTGCGCTTGCCAGCACCACTGAGTCTGTATGAGGGCCACATTTATGCCTCCGTGCTGGGAGCTGTTGGCTCCTGCTCTGGCACGAAACTCGACAAAGGACATGGGAGTAACCTCATCCCTGTCCATACCCTCCCCTGGGAGGGTCTCCTGAATCTTTTCAACCCTTTCTTTAGGGTACTTAAGGGATTACCTGTGGGTGGGTCCCTAGATTTGTCGTGGGACAAGCAAGATTCAGATCAGACAACACTTCTGCCACCGTCTGGGCATGCTCGACTTGGTTTGGGCTCGACTTTGCTTCCCTTCTAGTCTGCTGTATTGTCTGTGCCTGTGCACCATACAGGAACTTTCCAAGGCCTGTGGGCATTAAAGACACCTGAAGGAATCTTCCTTGAAGTGAAGGAGTCATTTCCCTGCATTCGCAGGCCCGCAACTAAGCTGACCGGTCTGCTGATCCTGAGCTCCTCCGGACTCCGAAAGGTTTTGCAACACAGGTGGTAGTTCTCCATTGCTCTTGAGGCCTGCCCTGCCCTCTCACTAAGTTTGAGGCTAGTATCCATTGTGGGGGTGCAATAACCAAACCCTGTGCACCTCGCCAACTTGCAGTTGCAAAGGCTTGTTGGCTTCCTTCCACCAAGATCTTCGGGCGCTCCAAGTAGCCCCAACCTCAAGCACCTCCAATGACCAAAGTTTTCATCCACATCGTGTTGTTTGCACCGTGGCCTACATCTTTTGGTGAACTGCTCGAGGTCCTCTTGCGACTCCAGTGCCTCCGGCCTGTGGGTCCTGTTAATGGTCATCTTTGTTTTGTTTGGGCTCCCCTGATTTCTCAGGGACTGCCTGAACTCCCCTGCTTGTGGTGAGGTCCTGGGACCATGCTGGTCCCGACATTACATCTTCTTCGACTTCTGCGTTGGTTGCACTTGCCAAGGCTTTTTGGTGCTCCCACCAAACACCGACCTCTCAGTACTCGACATCCAATGTGGGACAGCTCGTGTATGGCTCCTGGTCTTCCACAGCGTCGCCTGGTCCTCACAGCTGTGGAGTCAAGTCCATCGTCAACTTTCCTGCAACTTTCAACATTGGTGGGCATTCGTCTTCCAAATCTCCTGGTAACTCCTGAGTGACATTGACTCTGTCTACTCTGCTTGCAGGTACCTCACAACTAGAATCCACCTTTGGATTCCACCGCACACTTTTTCCTTCTTTAGCAGCAGCACTTTCCTGAAGTCCTCCGGTGAGATCGACTGCGGTTTCTGGCACCACTTCACCCAGCTTTCCTGGTGTAGGTAACTTGAGTAATAGGGTATCCGCGGGTGAGGTGGCTCTCCAACCTTCTGTCTTCCATGGGGTTTCTTCAGGGTCCACTGGGAAGGAAGTCCTAAATCTTTAAAACTCCAACTGTGACTTACACGTTGATTTGTAAGGAGCACATGGTCATGTTCCCACACTGCACACGCTCTCCCTGGAGTTCATAGTCACTCACCTCAGGTGGTTCCTTAGTTCCTCAGAACTTCTACGTCCTCTGGACATCATCCTGACTCGAGTAGTGGTTCTTATACCACTTCCTAGTATATGGGGGTCCACTGTGTATTCTGTGCTATTTACTTGATTTCTTTGCAAAGTATTGTGTGCATTGTGCATATATCCGGATAGGAGATATTTTTATGTTTTAGAGAGTACTAGCAGCCCGTCCTGACGTTGTCCGGGTATGAATTGCTGCCGGCCAGTAGTATATTGTTTTGTAGGATTTCGTTTTGATAGCATTTCTTATCTGTAACAGGCCTCTGAAATGCTCCGATTCACAGTGCACTGCTGATGCACTTAAGAGTGCGCGTTCAGTAGTGTGTGAACTCGAGTTTCCCTACTTTACTTTTCCTTGCAATATTATATAGTGCGAACTCGACAACATGGCATGAGCACAATTTACATTACAGAAGAACACATTCATTTGTGGTAGGCACAGGGAAACAAAGCGATTTGCCTGGAATCACAGGATGTTGAGCTGATGCAGAGATTCGAAAGTAGCTCCCCAGCTCTAAACTTCGCAATTCTAGAACTTGTGGCAGGAGGTGTGTCTAAAAGTGTATGTCGGTGCTGGCCATCAATGAGAGAGACCTATGCATTTTTCAAATGGGTGGTGAAAAAATATGAGTATGTTGCTGGAGATGTGGGCCGCCATGCCACAATGTACTTACCGGGGGAGGGTAAACACCCATTATTCTGCAACTTTCTTTCCGCATACCATCACTTCGCATACTTTCATTACGAAAGTACCATGACTCCGCAATGCCATTATAACGCATGGCATTACATTTTATATGCTTTTACCACACATACATTTACAACGAAATTCGTTGTAAATGCATTTATGGTAAAAGCATGTTTTTTTAAAATGTTTGGATAAGGTAAGTATGGGTATAGGGGTATATGTTTTGGGATACTGAGGTATATGTTTTGGGGTGTTTGGGTATTTTTAGGGTTCAGGGTTTTGGGGTACAGGGGTATTTTAAGGGTTCAGGGCTTGGTTTGGGTTTTGGGGTACAGGGGTATTTTTAGGGTTCATGGCTAGTTTTGGGCTTTGGGTACAGGGGTATTTTAGGGTTCAGGGGTAGGTTTGGGTTTTGGGGTACAAGGTTATTTTTAGGGCTCAGGGCTCAGGGCTAGGTTTGGGTTTTGGGGTACAGGGGGATTTTTAGGGTTATGGGGTAGGTTTGGGTTTTGGGGTACAGGGGTATTTTAGGGTTCAGGGGTAGGTTTGGGTTTTGGGGTACAGGGTATTTTTCTAGGGTTCAGGGCTAGGTTTGAGTTTTGGGGTACAGGGGTATTTTTAGGGTTCAGGGGTAGGTTTGGGTTTTGAGGTACAGGGGTATTTATAGGGTTCAGGGCTAGGTTTGGGTTTTGGGGTACAGGGGTATTTTTAGGGTTTAGGGATAGGTTTGGGTTTTGCGTTACAGGGTATATTTATAGGGTTAGGATAGGTTAGTGTTTAAGGGTGTTGGGGTATTTTAAGGAGTAAGGGTGGGTTATGATTATGGGGTGCAGGGGTATTTAAAGGGAGCAGGGTGGGATTAGTTTTTAGGGTGTATAAAATAAAATAATAAATAAAAATGATATAAATAATGCAATTTAAAAGAATAAATGTTTTAATTAAATTTAAAAAATGTGTGTATATATATATATATATATATATATATATATATATATATATATATATATATATATACTTACTGGCGGTCGCCAGTAGGTAGTTATATATTGGGAATAACTTTGGCGCCGGTGGACGAATCTTCGCGAATTTCTCCAAGAAAATGGCCCGCTCCTTCCCTGAAAGTTTGGGGGGGATGTGTCAAGCGGGGGCCGAGATAAAAGGGGGGTCCCAAAACGTGTTTTCCCCATGTTAATTTCCATAGGGCGGTCGACTTCACTTTTAGCCCAAACGGCTGAATGGATTTCCACCAAACTTGGCAAAATTGTAGGGACTGGTAGCCCGATGTGCCTTTGCTATGTCTCAAGATATGTGCTCCAGTGGATTTTGAGTAATTTAGGTTCAAAAAAATATATATATGTCTATGGCAGCGCCCCAGTACGCGCACTGGGGTGCACCCCGGGCGCGACCCGCGACTTGCGCACGGAAAGCTGATTGGCTCTCGGGTTTCTGTAAACATTCGAAACAGTCCAGAGCGGCCGCCATCTTGTGTCTCGGTAGGATCGAGACACAAGAGGTGGCCAAAACAAAGGGGGAAATGACCATAAGGGGGCAGGGTAGACCCCCCCTGACCCCCTAGGTTTGATGTGGGGGCTATAAAAGGGCCCCGCGGGGCAATAAGAATTTTTTTTTTTCGTTTTGCGCGGGGGGAGCGCCCGGTACGCGCACCGGGGAGCGGCCCGGGGAGAGGCACGGGGAGCGTACCATGAGGAAAAAAGAATGACAGAGTTTTTTAAAAATGAAGCCTTTTTTTATAAATTGGAGGTAGTTCTAAAAAGAACTGTTCTTTTTTCTTCTTTTTGTTGTTTTATATTTTTTTAATGTTTTTTGAAAATGTTGTACTTTTTTTGGCTTTTCAAAATAGTTTTATATTTTTTTAGTATTTTTTTAGGGGAAGAAACAAAAAAAAGGGAATTGAAACTGGCTAAACTGGAGCAAAAAACAAAAAACTGAAAAAATTACTTCTTTTTGGGGCACTTGTGATTGTCACCTGCAAGGACGATGAGCTTTACGCTCTTTTCACCATAGGCGATAAGCTTGCCACATTCAGTACAAGTGATTTTAAAATCAGCAAATCGTTGTCGAATACAAGGCATCATCTCTGATGTTTCTGGTCCCGATGAAGTGGGTTCGTTTCTTTGGGAGGTGGTCCTTGAAGACTGGGGGAGGTTACTGGCCAGTTCCCTGAGCTCTGCACGAGAATAGTTGTTAGGGTGCTTCCGGATCATATGTCGAATCAGGGTATTGTTACCAAAGGAATACTTTTTGTTTGGGTTGCCCCTTGAGAGTTGTTCCTTACAGATAAGGCAAGTCACCTTTGCCGCATTCACTTTCTTTTTTCCCTCCGGGAGAGAAAAAAACTCCCATACAATGTGTGACTTGGGCTTGTATGGGGTATTTTGTTCAGGCAGCCATCTTCTCCCATCCTCCTCTTCCTCTTCCTCCTCCTCCTCTTCTTGACCACCAATGTACTGTTGTGGTGGTCCTCTTGGTGGTTGTGGTGGTGGTGGTGGTGCAGATGCTCCAGCTGTTGCAGCTACAGTAGCCATTAGAAAGTACAAAATAGTTCTCTCTCTATTACTGAAACAGGTCTTCCTCAGTCAAAGGACAAAGTCAGAATAAGGAAATAGGTGGGGTCTTTCATCATTTGGAAAAAAAAGGCCTGAACCAATGAGAAGTGTTATTTTCAGGTCACAAGACCAGGGATTTCATCATTATGAAAGTAAAAGTGTTCTGCACCAATTAAAAGAGTTATTTTCAGGTCACATGACCGGCGCGCTTACGCGACGCGCCCACGGGCGCGCCCCGGGTCGCGTCACGTAAGCGCGTCGGAAGTTTATGTTGCGCGATCGTATTCGCTCGAGTGCTTCCTGGTGCGCTTACGCCGTGCGTATCACGCGGACGCGGCTACGCGATACGTCACAATCATGTTTTCGTTTGCGACATTGGCGCTAATGGGACGCTTCCCAGAGCGCACCCTGGGGCGCTTCAAACGACTACGCTCTCCGGGGCGCTCACCGGGGCGCTCACCGGGGCGAGCCCCGGGAGCGCTCCAGGGTCAAAAATTAAAAAATTTAAAACATTTAAAATACAAATAAAATATAGGATTCATTCATTTTCAAAAATATTACATTTCATAGCTATAGACATTTGCTATTAACCAAATTTTGAACTTCAAAGAAAAAAACATAGGTTTGGGGCCATATATATAGTTAGGAATTAGCATTTAAAAAACCTATGAAATTCACTGAAAAAACCATAGGTTTCACACCAGTTATAGTTAGCTGCAAATTTTACTGACATAAAACCATTGAAATTCCACGTTATAGTTAGTTGGACTCACTATAACTTGCGCGTGTAATGCACTGCTGATGACGTCACATATTACATCACTCATGACATGGTCAGTGACATCACTCATGACATCACTGATGACACCATCTTTGTGACAGAGTGACAGACCTCCTTTCAGTGTAATGTAACCCTTGAAACACATATTCAAAAATAGAAATTAACATTTTCAAAAAAATGGAGATATCCATACCAGTTACAACAACCAATTCAGTAATACCACCATCTATATACACATCCACTCATTCACCAACAGTTCTATATAGTCACTCATACATATACTCACTCATCATATGTAGTGATACACCAATACATCCTGTTAAACACCGACAGTCATCCAAAAGTTACTCACACACATACTCACACATGCAAATAAACTATTGAACATCCATTTATTTGCATATACAACTATACACACACTACCACCTTACTTCTAAGGAAACTTACACATACTTACTCTCTTAAACAATCACTTATAGAAACACATACTTATTTAAACAGGAACTCTTACAATCTCACATATACTCACTTATAAACATCAATACTCATATATACTAGATTAAAACATATGTCGTTACTGATAAAGACACTAGTGAGACAGTCATTCACTCACTAACACACACATATACACACTCATCCACCCATATAGTCCTGCATATATGCTGTCTTCAAAACACATACAAACAGTGAGTCAGTCATTAATGCATCTATGTGCAAAGTAATACCCTCACCAAACCATACAGACATTCATACTGATACTAAAAAAACATCTAATAACTCATATACACACACATGTAGCTACTCACCAACCCATGTAGCCAATTATACACAAAGTGAAACACTGATACATATATTTAAATATTTAAACATTACTCGCTAATATATGTATTCACTAACGTACACTTAATAAGCCAGTTAACCAATCAATTTAACAACAAAAAAAACAGTCATTAAAACATTTATTTAAACATTTATTCTTCCATCGACCTTTACATATACATATATAAAAAATATTTATTTTTCAGAAAGATACACATTCACTGGATGGTGTCATGAGTGATGTCATGAGTGATGTCACTGACCATGTCATGAGTGGTGTAATATGTGACGTCATCAGCAGTGCATTACACGCGCAAGTTATAGTGAGTCCAACTAACTATGATGTGGAATTTCAATGGTTTTATGTCAGTAAAATTTGCAGCTAACTATAACTGGTGTGAAACCTATGGTTTTTTCAGTGAATTTAATAGGTTTTTTATATGCTAATTCCTAACTGTAACTGGTGTGAAACCTATGGTTTTTTCAGTGAATATATATATATATATATATATATATATATAAATGAAAGAAAATCCCGACCGCTTCTTGCAGCGGTCTAAGCGGGCGTAGACCTCCTCTCCACCATTTGGTTAGATGTTAGATGTTAAATCATCAAAAAGCCATCACACTAATCAAAGTGCCAGCAGTGCAAATTTTATTTTCGAATGTGTCAGAGCAAGTGCCCTCCCTGACGCGTTTCGCTCCGCGAACGGAGCTTGGTCACATGATGCGTCAGGAGTAGGCAGAGCATTAAATGGTGATTAAAAGCCCAAGCGCCTAAAGAAACAGGACGCATGGGTAACATAACAAAGCAAACAAGCAATAATGCACAGAAATTATAGCAATTAAAGCTCAATACCTTGAAATATTCCAAGAAGAGACACAGTTAAAGCATAGTGCTTAAGAATGAAAAAGGCCAAGTATGACAGTGTAAACAATAATATGCTAGTTCAATCCATTCAAGTAAAAAAAAGTTTACATTGGCATTGCCATTTGATGAATTCTGGAATATAAACCACAACATGTATATTACTTATTTCCTTTTCTATGGTTGCATAAAAAAGTATAACATGAACGAATAAATTGCAAGTGCAAAATGTGGGTATATAACCATACAGCGCTGGCCTATATAGAAAAGTGTAAATCATCAACTCTTATATATCTATGTCTCAAAGTGCTTGAATGCTAAAGTGCAGGTGCTTTAAAAATCATGATCATCATATTCAGATGTTAGATACATGGAATAAATTCAGGCGGTAGGAAACTCATTTGAAGACCTTCAGGAAAAATATCCACTGAACACTAACAAATATTCATCGGGTATATGTAAGAATATACTCAAAAAATACATTAGAATGAATGCACTAGGAAAACTTAAAGCAACAAATGGTTAAGAACATCAACACATATTACAGAAAATGGTGTAGTTCATCAAAAGCATTTAAACCGTTAGGAGATCTAGTATCAAGCAAAAGAATGAAATATGCTTCTCTTTGGCGCAAAGGTTTTTCACGGTCACCACCTCTGCCCGGATTAGCGACAGAACACAATAAAGTATATTTCAGATCTTTACGTTTTTTATCGTGAACTGCCTTGAAGTGGCGAGCCACTGGGTAGTTCATATCAGAGTTAACTATGGCTCGAATGTGCTACAAGATGCGTTGGTTGGCTTGCAGCTTTGTGCTACCAATGTAAGAGAGTGAACATGTGCAGGTAAGTTGATAAACTACAAAATCGCTGCGACATGTGAGATGTTCTTTTATTGGAATGGGTCTCTCATTGAAAGCTGATGTGTAATGTGTGCTGTTGACTGCAAAAGTGCAAGCACGGCACGAAGTACACCTGTAAAAACCCGGTTTATTTAGCCAGGTAGTTTTTGGTGGGAGCTCAGGTTGTGTTCTGTCTAAAAGATCTTTCATAGATGGAGCCCTCCTAAAGGTGATGGCCGGCAACCTAGGCAGAAATGGGCCTAGAATCACATCAGTTAAAATAATCGGCCACTCTGATTTAATGATCTTGCTTAACTTAGATATCTGGGAACAGTAGGTGGTGATAAAACGAATAGAACCAGCAGTGGCAGAATCAGGGGTGGTTTTAATTTTAGGGGTGAGGAGTTCCTCTCTAGGGCGAGCTAGAGCCTTTGTAAGTGCCCGATCTAAAGTGACTTGATTATAACCTCGCCTGAGGAATCTTTCCCTGGATTCCATCAAACACTGATTAGTAGTGTCTGGACTGCTGCAAATACGTTTGATGCGGATAAATTCACCTAGCGGTATGCTGTTGATAGTATGTGGAGGATGGGCACTGCGAGCATGCAAGATGGAATTACCCGCAGTGCTTTTCCTGTGAAGTTTTGTCTGGATTGTGTTATGGTCAATATATACCTGGACATCTAGAAATTCTGCAGAAGTGGATGTAATATTAGCAGTGAATTTTAGGTTCCTGTTGTTCACATTGATGTCGTTGACAAAGGGTGCTGCCTGTTCATGTGAACCCTTCCAGACGATAAAAATATCGTCGATAAGGCTCCAATAGTGAACGAGGTGAGGGAGCCAGTGCCCATGGGTGACCCCTAGAACATGCCTCTCCCACCAGCCAACATGAAGACACGAGTAGCTGGGGGAGAAGCATGAACCCATGGCCACTCCACGTTCTTGATGGTAAAAGTCCCTGTCGAACTGGAAGTAATTGTTGTATAGACAAATCTGTATCATGTCCACCAACATGGAATTGTGATCTCTCATGGCAGCCTCTCGTGTGTCTAGAAAATATTGGACAGCTTCCAGACCTTGTAGATGGTTAATGCTGGTGTAAAGTGCCTCAATATCCATCACCAGGAAACAAAAATCAGGACACCAAGTGATTTGACTAATCTTAACCAAAAAATCAGTGGTATCTTTAAGGTAGGAAGGAAGGGAAATCATATGGGGTTGTAAGAAAAAGTCCACATACTTGGAGATGTTTTCGTTCATACTACCTTGAGCAGAAATTAAAGGACGGCCTGGAACAGGGACGGTGCATTTATGGATCTTAGGTAAAAGATAGAAAAGAGGGGTGATGGGGTGTGCTACATTTAAGAATTTTGTTTCCTCCTTAGTGAGTAGGCTTTGTCTATACCAAAGATTAATATCTTTTTTGGTTTTTTCATGGCTCTTAAGCATCACAAACTTGGTAGTTTTGGTGTAGCAAAGGGGGTCACCTAGTTGACGGGCTGCCTCTAACAAGTAATCAATTTTGGCCCACAACACAGTATTGCCTCCCTTATCCGCACTCTTCACTATCACCTGGTTGTTTTCCTGAATTTTCTTAACAAGTTTAGAGTATTGTACATTGTTAAAGTCACACTGTTTTTTCCTTCCAAGCATCGTTTTATTTAGTGTCTTAAGTTCAGTGATAATCCTGTCACTGAAAACATCCAGGGCGTCTTTGGGCATCAAGGGTAGGAATGTGGACTTGCCCCGAAAAGAAGTGGTTGGTGATTTATTAACAGTGATGACCTGATTGACTGTGGGGCTTGATTGAGAACTATCTTCATTCGCTAAAGAGATCAAAGTTTGAAGTCCTTGCAAATTCTTGACCTGTAATGACTCCTGGTCTGATGTTACAGCTGGCACATCAGCGACAACATTTGGGTTTTCTGGATGGAACAAAAAATATTTCTGTAATTTGATTTTTCTAATAAAATTGAATACATCAATGCGTGCTTGAACATAAGAGAAGTCATTAGGTGGACAATATGAAAGGCCAAGAGAAAGAAGTTGTTCCTCCGCCTTAGAAAGTATCATGTCTGTCAGCTTGATCACTGTATTATCTTGAATGATGGTTACTTGTTCCAATTTCTGCGTGTTTTTCCTCGCCCTCCACCTCTCCTCGGCAATGCGTTTCCTGCGGCGGCGTTTTTGACTGCCGCTTAGCCTGCTGGTGGAGGATTGTTCAGTGGGCGCAGAAAATACCTCCGGTCCTCGCTGACAAAATTTAATTCGTCTACAACTGAAAAATTGGTGAGATCAGCGGGACCTGCAGCTGCAGGTGGTAGACTTTCCTCTGAGCCACTGAATGATGCTACCGATAAGTTGTCATCATTAGTTAGGGTGGAACTTGTAGATGCCATTTGATCAGTTGTTACACCCGGCTTCTGTTGTACAGACATAGCTTTACATTTGTAGGAGTCTTATTTACGAGCAAAAGTAAAAATACGACCTGTCGCATAGTCTTGTTTATCCCGTGCGAATTTGTGAATTTTCCGCTCTTTGATAGTTTGCTCCAACTTTGTAAGTCTTTGATCAATTTCTTTGCGGGTGTTTTTTATAAGCTCAGTTTCACCAGTGGCTTCCAAAAGTCCATTTATCCGGTCAATTTCAGTTAATAATGCTTCTCTGTCAGAGTGGGCGTACTTGATCAGAATCAATAACATGTTTCTAGAAGATTGTAGATTATTTTCCGCCCATTCTTGAAGCATTTTAGGATCCGGATTTTCATAGGTCGGAACAATCATCACTTTTAAACCTATCGGAACACGATTAGCTTCAAGATATTTTTCTAATGATTTTTTCTCCCACCACTTGGATAACTCCCTGCGGAGTAGTTTTTCCAATGTCTTTAACAATTCCTTAGTGCTACTGTTTGTATTCGTGGTGCGACTTTCATGTGCAGTTGTGGTAGTTTCAGTAGGCAGGTTTTCATAGAGAGCCTCCGCCGCCGTTTCCCTACTCCTGAGCGCGTCGCTGGAGAACATGTTTACACAAAAGATAGACGGCTTTAAATGTGCCGATGGACTGCTGCTTGGCTTGAATCAAAAAGACTAAAAGTCTTTGCTGGAGTTAAACCCAAACCCGCTAATGTTCAATAATGCAATTTCAATTCGCACACTGGGTGCCTTACCGGATTCCGCCTCGAAATGTCGATAGAGGTCCGCCGAACTCTCCAGTTCCGAAATTCGTCTCCGGATCAGGTCACCACTTGCACAAATGAGATGAATCGGTCCTTGAACTGCGGGGGGCACAGCAGGCAATACTCGATGAGTGAAACTGTAGAACGCCGAGGCGTTTTCGGTTGCAAAGAACGCCGTGCCTCAGGTGATGGGCGGGTCCACGAAACCGGAAGCAAACCAATCCCGGTATTGAAATGAAAGAAAATCCCGACCGCTTCTTGCAGCGGTCTAAGCGGGCGTAGACCTCCTCTCCACCATTTGGTTAGATGTTAGATGTTAAATCATCAAAAAGCCATCACACTAATCAAAGTGCCAGCAGTGCAAATTTTATTTTCGAATGTGACAGAGCAAGTGCCCTCCCTGACGCGTTTCGCTCCGCGAACGGAGCTTGGTCACATGACGTGTCAGGAGTAGGCAGAGCATTAAATGGTGATTAAAAGCCCAAGCGCCTAAAGAAACAGGACGCATGGGTAACATAACAAAGCAAACAAGCAATAATGCACAGAAATTATAGCAATTAAAGCTCAAATACCTTGAAACATTCCAAGAAGAGACACATACACATATACACAAACATATATTTGATGTTTTAGTAATGTACTTTTAACATGTATATGACTTTGCAACACATGCATTTGCATTATAATGGCATGCGTGATAAAGTCATATGCGTTGTTAAAGTTTTAGGAATTATGTCTTTGCGGAGTAATAGTCCAGCGTTATAAAAATTGCGGAGTGATGGTATGCGGGATGTTGGTTTGCGGAATATCATCACATATTCCCGGGGGAGGGATAGTCCCTTTGTTGCTATTTCCGTGGAGGCGGGCCTTGTGACCAGATGTGCGTGGCGCGAGGCCGGTGCGCAACAGAAGTGGAAAATCTTCAGTGTGCGCTTCAGGCATCACCGGAACTTAAGGCGAGATTACATTTCCTGCACAATGGCCCCTGTTTGCGCTCCTTCCGGCCCTTGGGAATAGTGCCATGCCAGACCTCCATACAGTAAAGCAGGTGCACGTCACTGGGAGCGCGGGGCAAGCACACCCGGAGCTGGAATGTGCAGAACCTGGGAAGAAAAAACTATGAAATATTGGGCACATCGCTCGCTTTTTTTCCGTAATCCCGCGCCCCACACACGCCCACGCCCCCAGCACACACCCACAGCACACGATATGAGACATGGCATGAAGGGCGGAACGTACCACACGCCCCAGTGTTTGTCACACCCCCAGCACACGCCCACAGCACAACGCAGACACGCCCACAAGGGACTACTTTGCTGGCACGGTTCTTTTACCTTTTAAATGTATATGGTGGGCGTCTGCATAGCCTATGTCCTTCTGCTGCAACTGCCCTTTCCAACGCTGTATTGGGTGTTGTGATTGGTGCTGTGGTTCCTGAGATTACCCGCCTCAAAGGTTTGGGCTCTCTCTTTATTATATTAGTATAGATTATACAATAAATACATATTTTTATAAATACCTTGTGTTGTTCTTTTTCCCCTAATCTATACATATAAGATTGCAATCTGATAAAACAAGCTGCTTTACACTCCTTCTGGACTAAGCCTGAAGTCTGCCGTCCACAACTACCACTTAGAGAGCTTTCTAAAGTTGTCTAAGACCTCTTAAATCACATAAAAGGGTTGTCTGCACTGGTGTAGGGTGCCCACTTACATGAGTGGACATCAAATACCAGGACACCTTCTCACATTGTGGTTATAATGCAGAGTGAATCGGTCTCCTGAACTTGAGGGACTCTACAGATACATGTTCCTATAGTACAGAGAGCCCTGGTCTCATTGAACCATTTGAAGTTTCAAAGGTACATTAATAATGTATGCCTACCTTGAGGTTAATATGTCGACAGCCCTGGTCTCCCAGAAGTTAGGGTGTCTCCCAGATATGTTACCGCTGTCTCTTAGTACAAACAGCCTTGTAGTGTACAAATTACATTAATAATAATAGCCTACACTGTCAGATTAAGGTGTGGATAGCCCTGGTCTTCTGGAGCCTGAGGAGGTTGCTCCAAAACATACACAATCTCTTTATGGATTTGGGTCTACAGTACAACCAGCACTGTCAGTGAGACAGAAGCACCTTTAAAATCTCTTCAGGCAACCCGATTACCATAATCCTTTGCAGCACTCTTCTAAGCCAGTGAGCGGGAGCAGACAATACTTTGATATCCAGGTTTGCTGCGAAGTTCAATGTTAAAAGGAGTCCCAGCCTAAAGTTGAGATTTCTCCATTACAGCACCTGCTGTTTTTTCTGAAAATTCAACCTGGGCCTCACTTGAGCAGGGGGGAGAGGGCACCAGTTATTTCAGTAACTCCTGTTTCTCCAGTATTGCAGTGAAAATATATTTCTGCAATGCACTTCTGTCCTGAACTGTTGCAACCCTGTTCTAGCATTGGGGAGCACACACACTCAAAGCCAATGCACCACAATCCTGAACTGCTGTAATGCCTGTATTCTAACACTGTTAGGCTCACCCACAGAGAAGTAAACCAATGCCCTTATTCAAAATCTGCAGCACTCCCTTGATCAATGATAATGACACCCGCACATAGCACAGACAATATACATCAAGTTTGAACTGCTAAAGCCCTGGTAATCTAGCACTGAGGCGCATACTCACTGACAACTAAACATGTGTACTTCAATTCTTAAGGAGGATGTGAAGCATTTGACTGAGATTGAGACTGTGCTTTGGATTGTATCAGTGTTAGTGTGGCAGGAATAAAGAGTGTGACATGCACTGAATGATAACAGGGTTTTAAAGTGTGACAGGCCCGGAACTGTGCTTGGGATTGTGTCAGTGTTAGTGTGGCAGGAATTAAGAGTGTGACATGCACTGAATGATAACAGGGTTTTAAAGTGTGACAGGCCCGGAATCAAAGAAATGGACTGGAATCTATCCAATGCACCACCACAAATGACAACATCACCCCAGCCATGGAACACCTCAGCTACCAACTCAAAATAGACAGCAAAACCACCATCAGGTGAACCCTCGCCTACTGTCCTCCAGGACCGCGTACAGCCTTCTGCAACTACATCGCCGACTTCATGCCCCCCTCACCGTAGTCTCCAACAACTACATTTTCCTCAGCAACTTCAAATTCCATCTTGACGACCACATTTGCATCAACGATCATATCCTATGCCTATGACACACAACTCATCCTGTCCCTATCCGAAGACACCACTACAACCAAGACCAGCTTCCACACTTGCATGTTAGACATTGCTAACTGGATGAAAGACAACTGCCAGAAGCTCAACACAGACAAGACAGAGGTACTGGTTTTCTGGCACAAAAGCTCCCAACGGGATGTTTCCTGGTGGCCCTCAGAATTCGGACCTACTCCTAACCACCAGTGACAACGCTAGGAACCTAAGCATCATTCTGGACAACAAGCTGACCATGACAACTCAGGGGAACTCCCTCTCCTGCTCTTGCTTTTCAGCCTCCACAAGCTTCATGAGATTTTCAAATGGCTACTCCAAAGATCAAGGCACACCATCACCCAGGCCCCCATCTTCAGCCAAGTGGCTACTGCAATATTCTCTACGCAGGTATCGCAGCTGACCTCCTCCCACAACCACGACAATACAGAGCGCTGCAGCCAGACTTGTCCTGGATCTCCCTAGACATACCCATATCACCCCCTACCTCATGGAACTCCACTGGCTCCCTGTCCAGAAAATATGGCAGTTCAAGCTCCTGAACCATGTATGCAAGGCTCTACACAACTGCAGACTCACCAACTTAAACCACCACTTGAACTTCCATCGGCCCACCAGACACCTCCTTCCTGATCCTTTTCTCTAACCATCACCCCCTACATCCGACGTAGCAGATGCGAAGGTCATTCCTTCACCTACCTAGTAGTGAAGACATGAAACAAGCTACCCTCTCATCTCCGGACCTTCCCATCTCTTTCAAAGTTCCGAAAGTCCCTGAAGACCTGGGTTTCGGCTAATTAATTAGACCCTGTCAGTGCCTGGATACCCTCATGGGTGACAAGTAGTGCTCTAAAAATCTACTGATTGATTGATTCCAGGGATCAGGCAGTTGAAAAGTACTGAGAATGTGACAGCGATTGCGACCATGACAGGGAATGGGCATGCAGCACTGATTGGGAACTTGACAGCTACCGGTAAAGAGACATGATTAGGGAGAAGGTACAATCACACTCTTTTGCCCATTCTTCATTCCTGCACTTCAAGAATGTCACATTGAGCTAGTCAGCCAGATGTTGCCCTCATTTCACCTCAGTCTATTGTTTACAAATGATACAATGGCAAATATTTTGAGAGAGTTAAATCTTTCTTCCCTTTTTAGGTCGAGCGTTCAGCACTTGCGCTGTAACTTAACGACCTCGGTTTAGGAGTTGAACTCCACCCATTCTTTGCCTGTGCTTTTTATTTGTCTGGGTTGGTGTCCTTTAAAAAAAACTTGCTATCCAATGGGCAATCTGCCACCTTTGTCCCTCCTTCTCATTTGCGCTTTTCTCTGTGCAGCACCGACTAAGTACAACATCATTACACTTTACGTGTTTATGTTGATCCAGCGCTCTGATTGAAAAACTGTCTCATAAACGCTACCTAACACCTCAATACTCACCATTAATCATGAAACACATATGAAGGCCCATAACACCAATGAGACAATTTCTGAGCAACTGAATCAGGTGGTATGATTAATACATCAACTCACTTATTATTTACATTATTATATACAACTGCAGTTTATCCTCTTTACCATGGTTTAAAAAACATTTATTATTTATTAATCTGACTCCTAAGGCGATTGGATCAACTGATGGAAACTAGACCATGAATAAACAAGACCAGCTTGTTGCTTCAAATTTAATTTATTAACTTTATTTTTCATAAGGAAAAAGCATTTAACGTTTTAGAATCTTTATTTCATAAGCAATTAAGAAAGTAGCATTTATATAAGGAAATGAATTAAAACTGACATATTTAAAGTAAGCTCAGAAAATGAAGTATTAGCAGAATAACAGTTTCCATTCCCTGAATCTATTTCCCTGACTATTTCTCGCTTCACCTAAAAAGGATACAAATCATTTAAAGTCTGCTGTCCTTACATGCGCCAAAAGTCCATCAGCATGTCACGTCACTCAGGAATCGGAAAGTAAGAGTTTTTTCCCTGCTCATAGTGTCAGACTTTATACCTTTTTCTCTAGCTAAACTTTCTACATTTTACATTATTTTAAACAAATCTGAGCTTTTCATTGTTTGTCCAGTGTCAGTCCATGATAAAAATGTATTAGGTCATCTATGACTCTTGACCAAGCCCCGCTTCAAATAAGCCCTATTGTCTTTCGTTTCCACATCTCTCAGCTTCCTCAAGAAAGTTCCTTTTTCCTCGGGCTTTGAACATTTACTTCCTAACCTTGGCAGACACATTAAGTTCCTGTCCTTGAGCCCTCTCTCCATGAGCACGTTCAACGCGACCAAAGAACTGCTTTTCAATCAGCAATGACAATGCAGTAAAAATCTTCACAGCTATGCATGTGCAAAGGCTCCACTCTGGACAAGGTTTCACGTCTGCAGCTCTGTCAGCCATATTTTCTGAACCACCTTTAGGCCTTACTTCGGAAACTATTATTTAAACAAACACAAGACATCAATTAATTAAAGAATTGAGACCCATTCTGTTACCCACCCCCTTCACTAATTAATCCTGTTAATTATGTTACCTAGCGAAAAGCACATAAATGCAGCATTATAATGACTTTTCCTTTTTGATCATCACGAACTCCAAAAGCTTTTCATCACAGAAAGAACAAAACATAAGCACATAAATAAGCACATGCCATTAATTTAACTGCCGCATTTAATACTGACAAAGACAATAGACAAGATTAGTTTATTATCTTTCTTTGCGTATGCAGCATAGAGCACATTAGTTTATCTCACATGTACTGATGAATGTATTCTTAAACTAAGTTGATTATTAATTTCACCACAAGCTTATTAATTTAATTAATATTATGGGAGATTAATTTCACAAGTATGAACAAAATCTTGTTCTTTACCTTGCTCCATCAACTCCCTCATCTGGTGATTTCTAAATCACCAAATAATACCCAAAATTTATACATTTTCAACCCTTGAACATGTTTTGGACTGTCTTAATATTAGTATTTCTAAACTTTAGATTCATCTGTTTTTCTGCATTTTTCATATTGATTTCTCCGAAATTCTTCTAATTCTATTTCTTTTTCTAGCCTTAGTTGTAAATTCTTTTCTTTTCTAGTACATGTTTTCTTCTCTTGGGTATCATGCAACTAATTTTTAACAAAAGTATCACTATTGCTATGAATATTAAAGGAAAAACGATTTCACCTATAATTGAACTACCAATCTCTTGAAACCAGTGTTTAATTGTTGCAAATCTTTAACTTAAACGTTCTGAAAAACTTTTGTCTTCTAAAGGTTCTATTTCTGTATGTAACTCAGTAATATTTTTTATATACATCTCTATATTCTGACTTTTGTCAGGTATGTAAGTACAACAATGTTGAACATGCAAAATTCCACAGATTCCACCCTCTTTTGCCAGCAAAATGTCTACAGCAAGATGATTTTGCATCACCATAGTTCTCATGGCAACAAGTTCTATATTTACTAATTGAAATCCACTTGCAGTATCTGTTGACAATCTATCAACAATTGTGGACATTTTTCTGATTTTGTTTGCATTCAGGGTTATTCCTACCATAGGTATTATTGCACCAAAAATATCTCCCATTATTTCTGTAAAACTTTCCCTTCTAAATCTATTCAAGTGATTGCTAATTTCAAATGAACCTTTTGCATTTCTATCTACATGAAAAATTTTAGCAAAAACTAAACCTACATAACACGTCCCATACCAATGGTCTAGGAGATTGTAATAGGCTTTATTCCCACAAACAAAATAAATTCCAGGGAAAATTGGATCCTTGCCTCCTTTAAATCCCCAACCCCCTATAATACGATAAGTGTCTTCACATTGACTTGCACCTACAAAATAATTATCATACAAAGTATTATCTCTTCTTATACAAAATGTTCCACTAACAGGTTTATCTATATGAATTGCAACATTTTCATTTCTACCATTGAGCTTTTCATCTTCAATCTGCCAAAATTTAGACTTAATAGGTTTCAACATCTCATTTCGCTTGCAAATTGCCCTTCTCTCTTCCACCATATTTAAGAACGTCTTCTCTTCTGTTCTCAATTTACATGTTAAGTTATTTCTAAAAGCATACTCATAAGTAAGTTCACTAGTTGTTAGGAAAAATTCCCTCATCTGTTTAGCAGGTCTCACTTTATTCAAGTTATCTATAACTTTTAAATTTGCAAAAATCTCATCAAAATCTGAATAATAGTACTCCAAACGTCCAGTTTTATAAAACAAACTAGCTATTACACTGCATGTTATGCCATAAGTAAGAGGAAGCATATTATATGTAACACCTTCAGACACAGAAGTAGGTAATTTTACACAAATGTAGCAGTCTTTTGCGTCCATCACCTTAACATATTCAGATAAAAGTCTTGAAAAGGTATTACTAGAAAAATCTCCCACAGATCTATCTTGATGAATCTCTGGTTTATGTACAATGGTTTTATTAGTCTCATCAACTTTATCATGATTAACCATAACTTTACTAGTCATGTTAGTTTTATACATCTCTTCATCTATTCCAAAAGGAAAAATTACAGCTAAAATTAACCAAACTAAAATTATCATAATTACACATATTGAAGACAATTTGCAACATCTTATGAGAATTATTATTAGTATAAGGCATCTTTACTTTCAAACAAAAGCCCTATCTTAACAGATAACTCCTAACAGTTTTTCTTCGACCTTATGTCATACATCAATGTGTTTTCCAGCTAATACAATTTCTTCGACCTTGTGTCACCTAACACAGTTTCTTCAACCTTGTGTCATCTAATGAACAAATGCAATCATTATCACTTCCATTATCTAAATTTTCTTGACTACTGTTTACTTCTACTACTGGTGGAATTATAATATATGTCCACTCAGGTGATGTGTACTTCTGATTTGGTTTTATTATTCTCTTTGCTCTGCTGTTTATCACTTCTATTTTCTTTCCTGCTTGTTTTTTCTTATTTAAGTCTTCTTTTTGACTTGTGATCTCATTCACCTGCTCCTTTGCTTTATTCACTAATTTAAATTTTAGGCCTTCCTTCTCATTTGCATTTTCCAGATGTCGACTTTCTTGTCGATTTTCAGGATCTGGATTTCTTTCAGGTTCTTCTTCTGAATCTGAATCAGCTGTTGTATAACCTTCGTCAGGATTCTCAGGTGTTGGCACACGTATGGTGTGTCTAGCATGAAGCCATCTCTTCAATCCCCTACACTTTACTGCATATGTTGTGACTAATATCACCTATCTTGCCTTCTGCCACCTTGGTACTAGCCAATTTCTTCTTCGATGTACTTTTGTCCTTACCCAGTCTCCTAGTAACAGATCATGAGCTTGTTCTTTCTCTTTTGTAAATACTTCAGTTCCTACCTGATGG
This sequence comes from Lissotriton vulgaris, assembly GCF_964263255.1. NCBI lineage: Eukaryota > Metazoa > Chordata > Amphibia > Caudata > Salamandridae > Lissotriton > Lissotriton vulgaris. The sequence continues at coordinate 652,593,073 of NC_141700.1, forward strand.
AATACAAAAGTCACCACATCAGATAGAGTTTTGCAATAATCCATAATGACGCTATCATTAATGCTTAACAGTTTATCAACTGGAACAAATGCTTGCCTCATAACCCTGCCCATTAGGATTTCGTGAGGACCCAATCCTGTTTTTTTATCTGGAATGCTTCTCAAAGACATCAAAACAAGTGGAAGTGCATCTGTCCACTTCATTCCTGTTGCTAAGTACATTTTTGCTATTCTGTTTTTTATTGTCATTGTTATCAGTACGGCAGGACTGCGAGGACCAGCAGCCCGTGCATGACCTCATCTGCGCCTCTTCCCGCCCTCCCACACCAAGACTGATTTAACCGCTCGCGGTCCCCGCTCCGCGGGAGCCGCTCGCAGTGGTGTGTTCTGCTGGTGTTCATGACTTTGTGTTTGGGGGATTATTCTACGGTGGTACTGCGAGGACCAGCAGCCCGTGCTTGACCTCAGCTGCGTCTCTTCCCGCCCTCCCACGCCAAGACTGATTTAACCGCTACGCGGGAGCCACTCGCAGTGGTGTGTTCTGCTGGTGTTCCTGACTGTGTTTGGGGCATTATTCTATGGCGGGACTGCAAGGACCAGCAGCCCATGCTTGACCTCAGCTGCGCCTCTTCCCGCCCCTCCCATTTACACGTATTTCTATCTGGCCCCTCCCTGCTTCGCGGGACGCGCGCGAGCGCGCGCCGGGCGAAGCAAGGGCCAAGGGCGGGCCCGTTTTAGCCCGTTCTAGACCGAGAAAGACCGGACCAGACCATCTCCCTTTTGCCCGAGTTTGGTAAATTGCGTACACCGTGGCCTAGTATTCAGTCCGCCCAGAGACTTATACAATTAATATGTCAGTACGCGAGAGTAGGAGTAAGGCCACAACTGCAGGGACTCTCTTAACAGGTACATTGGATAATTTCATAACGAGAGCTAATTCTGTAATAGATCAAGGGATAATCTTAATGGAACGTCGGGTGTAACAAGATTTGGCCATGGCTAAAAGATCTTCTATGGGCCATTTTGGGACAGCTCGTACACCTGAGCCCACTATAAGAGCTATTACCACCGAAGCCCAAGTACATATATATAGCCCGTCCAGCTCCCAGGATCAGTCTTATATTTCGCCTGTGACTAACCTACACTTATTAGCAAGCACAGAGGCCGCAACAGCACCAATAAGGGTTAGTTCGCCAGAGAAAATGAACACTATGCAACTACGGGAGAGACGCGAGGGAGCAATACCGAAGAGGAAGCGGGCTAACACGATCGTTACTGGTGGTAGGAAACCCAAAGTAGCTAAAGGCACAGGTAAAAGGGATATATCATCCAAGCCCAAGGAGGATAATTCTCGAACACTCCGATTAGGCATGCCCTTTCTCCTCCAAATGTACCAAGTCAAGGCTTAGTTTCTGGAAGCTGTGTAAGCAGTTCGGGCAGAATTGAGATCGAGATGGATGATGATCCCTTGTTGCAAAAATGGGGGGCACTGTTGAGATCCTCCCTTCAACCACTGGAAACTAGACTTCTATGTATTGAGCAACAGCTCTCCCTATTAGAATTAGCCACAAGGGGTTTCTCGGACATCACGAAGGCAAAAATGCCATACTCGGGCACCGCCCAGTTAAGTACTGTACTCGATGCACAAGTAATTTATAAATCCCCGCCCTCTGTTCAGCAACCCAATTTAAACATCCCCAATCTACCGATGACAAAATCCTCGGAAAAATTATCTAGTCCTACCCATCCATCTGGAAGAGGAAATTTATCTTCTAAAACTAATCATATAGAGTCTGGAGGGGTCCTGCCTGTGGGGGTACCACCGGGGGTTTGTAGAATTAATCTACCACCAGAAACTAGCCCATACCTGGTAGTACTGACTGGAGTGCCAGAATTAAGTAACCCCATTCAGGAATCTTTCAAGTCTTTAAAGAATAAAGTGACACATTGGCTCAATATAAATCGATCCTTACCCCCACACTTTAGGGACCCACGTACGGTGCATTATATCTGCACTTGGAGAAATCATAATGCAAGGGCATCCATAGAACCTCGACCACTCTAATACTTTTATCCATTAACTAACTTACCTGACGGTGGAGGCGATTGGACACAGGTTACGCACCCCGCTCAGGGCAGGTTGGAAAATGGATGGTATGGTCCATTAAATGGCCGGAGAGACATTTCCACCCAAAATAGATTTAGTTGCCTAGAAATGGTGGACTGACTACAGTTGACTAGGGAAAATATACTAAGTGATGTACAGGTGGGAGGAAATCAAAATCAAAATCCTTTTAAGACGCATAGTATAACAAAGAAAAGTGACTTAGTGGACCATCACATTGAAACCAGTTCAGGTAACATAGGGAAGGGCCCTCAAAATATATACGTTGTAATAGGAGAAGGGGGACTGAGGAGTGACCTTAACATCCACGAGCACAATGTAGGTATCCCTTGTAAACTGTTGGCAACACCGTCGGATGTCGATCAAGAACAAGTCCTGTTAGACCACCAGCAGGACATAGGAGACCGTTTGGACCCCATGCTTTATGGCAATAGCGATTCCAAGATGGACAAGGCCCCAAATAAGATCTCAGATAAGGAAGATATTATTACATTTCTTTCTTGGAACTTAGCGGGTCTATCTAATAAGCTTAAGGATCCAGCGTTCCTACCCTTTATATGAAATGTTTCCTTTATTTGTCTTCAGGAGTGTTGGGAGCGCGAACAGATCCATATTAATGGTTACAGTACCTTTCACACTCCCGCTACCATCAGTCTCTGGTATTTAAAGTGGGAGGAAATCATGTTATTAACTTGCTCAACTTTTACAATAATATTCCAAAGATAGAACTAACTAATGCCCTTGAGGAACTCTACCAAAGTATGCAGAACCCTGATGAAAATTGTCCTGTGGGGAAATGTGCTGTATGGATGGGGGACTTCAATTGTTATTTATGTCCAAATAGTCATACAAGCGCCTGTGGGTTGGATAATCTTAAAGGTGACCGTTGCACTCATTTTGCACATACTACTACCGGGAACTTTTTTAATAACCTATTATTCCAGTTGGATTTGTGTTTCGTATACAAACTTTGTAGCCCACAGGCTGCTTTTGTACCCATATTAAACGGTAGGGGGTGTAATTCATTGATAGATTTTGCTTTGGTCTTGAACAGTCACTCTTGCAATGTTCTTAATTTTAAAACATGTGACATTGCAATAAGGGACCATTTTCCTAATAGTTTTTCCTTAATCTTTGCAGTACAAAGTAGTAAAAACAACAATGTAATTGACAATCTATATAGCCACAGGATAACATTAGCAAAATTGAATGGCTACTCCTAAAATGGAATAAAGTAGAGCCCACTGCCTTCTTTGAAAACTTTTTAAAAAATAAGTATAAAGATTTTATGACTTGCCTCTCAGAAAATAATGATTGTGCTTTAGTTATCTCGGCTTTTCTTAGTATTTCAGAGGAAATTTGTAAAGCCCTCACAGGAACTATGAGGAACTGTTTGAGAAATAAGGTTGAGGGTTGGTTCTATTCAGCGTGCAGCAAAGCACACGCAATTTTAAAGCTGACTCTTAAAAGAGAACCAAAAAATGTCACTGAGTTAAGAAAGGCGAGAGGCATATATTACAATGCAATAAAAAATCGGAAGAAGGAGTTGAAGCAGGAGGCGTGGCGAGTCTTACATCAAGCCTGTCTTTTGAAAGATAACATTGGATTCTGGAAGGCGGAGAATGACCCTTTCTTTGTGGATAGGAAAACAGATTCCATAGAGATGGCAATAGAAGAAGACATTTGGGTGGATCATTTTACTGAGTTATATAAAAAAGACACCCTTGTAGGGAGCAGACACGCTGAAATATTTGGGGCGGTGGAAAACAATACACAGGGATTGTTCCCTATAGACATTGATTTTGCATTGTCTGAAGTAGAAGTAGCCATAGCTGAAAGCGCTGCAGGTAAAGCCCCAGGGCCAGACGGGGTCCCTGTAGATATTTATAAGTCTAATATTAAACTATGGGCACCCCTTCTGACTAACTTTTTTAAACAGCTGTAACAAAAAAGGTTTTCTTCCCACATGGCAAGAGGCCATCGTGGTTCCAATTTTTAAGAACGGGGATCGTAACGATCCAAAGTGCTACAGGCCAATTTCGTTACTGGACTCCCTGGTGAAAGTAGCAGGAAGAGTCATATTAAACAGATTGCAGATATGGGCAGAAGACACAGGCATCCTCTCAAAGTTTCAGTATGGTTTTAAAGCAGGACTGGGCACCATGGAACAAGGGTTAGATTTGGCAATAATAATAGGTAAACACGTGGTGGCAAAAAAGGATAAACTATTTTTAACGTTTGTCGACCTAAGTTCGGCATTTGATTGTCTGAGCCATGAAATCCTATGGGATACCCTGTTACAATTAGGCATTGAATTAAACATGCTGAATTTTATCAAAGAACTATATCGGGGGGCTGGAGCAAAAGTACGATTTGGAAGTAAGGGTGAATGTACATCTAATTTCCCCATAAAAAAAGGAGTCCGACAGGGCTGCATTCTCGCGCCTTTTTTATTTAATCTCTATATAAATAGGTGGCATTCCATCTCATGCAAGATAAACAGGACTACCCCCATATCAGAGGATGCCCAGCCCCGATTTTACTTTACGCAGATGACGCGGTAATCATGGCCAGCACCCAAGTGAGCCTCCAGAGAGCGCTTATTACCTTCTCAGACTACATGGGTGCCAGAGGTCTAAAAATTAATACCGGTAAAACCTTTAGTATGGGCTGCATAACAAAGAGAAATGTCCAGTGCAACTTTTTTTCGAAAAATCAAAGATAGAATCAACTAATACTTTTTCCTATCTGGGGATTAATTTCGATAAGAAGGGAACATGGTCGTCAGCTGTCAACATGAGGAAACTAGCTTTTTCCCGTGCAATCGGTGCGGTGCGACATTTTGCCATCAAATTAGGGGGCCGACCAGTACACATTTTGGAGGACATTTACAAATCAAAATGTGTGTCCCCCGCAATATATGGAGCTGGAATATGGGGGATTGCCGATACCCGTGATATCCAATCATGTGAAAATGCCTTCCTTCGTTACTTACTAGCTGTCCCTAAGTCAACCTCTACATACGTATGCCACAGGGAATTAGGTCTGAATTATGTTTCGGATCTTATTAAAGTGAGCCCTATTTTGCTGTGGCATAAGGTATGGACCTCCGATGAAACCGAATTAAATAGGGATATAATCCAGGATTGTCTAAACCTACATAGTGCCCTTAAAATTGATTGGTTTATACATATTAAGGGCTTTCTAAAAGAGATTGGACACCCTGAATATTTTGACTCCCCGACTTCTTTAACAACAATATGAAGGAAAAACCTGAAAGAAATTTGTCTTCTTTTGCTAGAGAACAAACAATGGCAATTAGAGGGCAACAAGGTTTCTGTTTTGGAGAATCAATTAATTTCGCAGGGACAGGGTATTCAGCAATATCTAATTCTCACCCAGATTTGTTACACTCTGATGTTATTAACACTCTTCAGGGGGGGGTTTCTTTAGACTAATTACATTCCTCGAAGCCAATACCTGGTCTAAAAATCTGACTTTGTGCCCCTGCGATGACATATCACAACAGTCGACGATACATTGTATTCTGTTTTGTACATTTTACTCACTGCCTAGGAAGAAGTATTACATTTTCTTGTTGAAGAAATGGGGCCTGAGACAGTGCAGACCCACCCTACTGACACTTCAAATGTTAGAAGATGAGATGTCTATGTACTTAGTATCCATGGCCCTTATTTATGAGGCCTTGCGTTAGTTTTGCGCCGCCGGTGCGTCACTTTTTGTGACGCACCAGCGGCGTACAAAATGCGCCTTGTTGCGCCATATTTAAAAAGTGACGCATCTAGGTAGATGCGACACTTTTTAAACCCCTGCGCCACATTATACCTGCGTCAGGTATAATGTATGCAGAGGGGGCGTTCCACCGCAAAAAGCCTCGTAATAGTGACGCAGTGAAATCTATGAGATTTCACTGCGTCACTTTTAGGATGCTGTTGCGTCAAAATCTTGCGCCTGCCTCACAGCAGGCGTAAGACTGACGCAGGCCCTTTCACATGGGGCTTGCCCCATGTGAAAGGACGCATTGCTGGAGTTGCGTCACTTTTGTGACACACTCCAGCAATGCGTCACTTTTGCGCTTACAGATGCGTCAGAAATACTGACGTATCTGTAAGTCCTTGCGACATGATGCGTCATACATTAAATATGACGCATCATTGGTGTCGCAAGGAGTGCGCAGTGAAAAGTGACGCATCGCTGTTTTCACGCAGCGATGCGTCACTTTTCATAAATGAGGCCCCATGTTTTTAAAGAGTGTAGTCAGATTCAGACTAACAATTAATTGAATTCTTAACAGAACTGCATCTTGGTATAGCTTTGTTCAAAATGATGTTTTAAATTCTCATTTATGATTAATTATTACTGTTTTTTTATTGCGTATTCACTTGTGCTTTTGTGATTTTTTAAATTGAAATCGAATAAAGCTATCTTTGACTTGACTTGACCAGTGCTGGATACCGTCCTACATTTACTGCTCACCTCACACAATAAGCCACAGGGTACACTTTAAACTGAAGCCAGCTGGCTATATGCATTTACTTCTGGTGTATACGTTATCTATCATGCGAACAGCAAAGGAAGCCCAGATGCCTCAATCCTGAACCTAGGACCTTCTGAGATTGCAGATGCAGATGAGTCCCTGGCACCCCTGCACTCACGCTTCACTCATTTGCCCTCAGCACAATCTCTGCATTTTACGTTAATTGTTGGTATTTACCTGACTCCTAACTTGAGGGTTCTGCCTTCCTTCTCCTGTTTTTTTGCAGCAGTAGATTTAGTCATGTAAACTCACAGAAGCGAGATTGCACCTGCTGTATTCTACTCCTTGATTACATGGCCACTGCAGAGCCTAGATCTTGACCTTGTCTGGCCCAGCACAGCTGAGGTGACACAACAAAATAAAAGTCACTGTCAGAAAAAATACGATTCAAACAGAATGAAATGCAATACATTTATATTTTGAAAGGTAAGCTTTTCCATTTGGAAAATCAAGGTGGTGACTTCTGCTTTGAAAATACTTGGGGGCATATTTACAATTACTGGCGCATCCCTGCAAATTAGCAGGGATGCACCAGTAATTGTGCGCCTTGCCTCCGCCACCCATGATGCGCCACATTTACAATGCGACGCACCATGGGGCAAAAACAGCACAGATGCGTCACGCATCTGTGCCGTAAAGGTATCGCATTCCTGGAGTTGCGTCGCATGCGCGACGCAGCTCCAGCAATGCTCTGGGGGGCCCATTCTACTAATGCTGCGTCAAGCTGACGCAGGGTTTTGATGTAGCATTGACCTAAAAGTGACTAAGTGAAATCTTGTAGATTTCACTCAGCCACTTTTACGAGGCGTTCCTGCGCCGGAGCGCCCCGCCCCCCCTGCACCAGAATGCCTCCATAAGGCGCAGGGCTTTACAACGTGACGCATCTCCCAGATGCGTCACGTTGTAAATAGCCCGCACCATGGCGCATCTTTTGCACTGCCGCTGCGTCACAAAAGTGACGCAACAGCGGCGCAAAAGAGGCGCAAGGAGCTTGTAAATCTGCCCCATAGTTGTGAGTGTTTGAATGTGAAACTTAAATGCAGGCAATGCATTTCCTCTGTAATCATTGTTACCAGCTCCACAACCCAGACACGAGGGTCACAAAAGGAGCAAACAATTGGTGCTCATGTAAAGCGCTGCAATATCTTCGGGTCGAGTTCGCGCTATATAAATCTGCAACAACAAAAAAAGTTGCCCATGAGTGGAACTCGTATTCTTCCATAAGTCATCATCCTGTTTATGTGCTATAGTAAAGCATCTACAGCGTGCCTCTCCTGACAAGGGAAATCGCAGCACTGCCAAGGGACCCTTCAGGCCGCAGCGCTCACCATTTCACACTCACTCAATCTAACAACTGAAAGGGTAAACAAGTGAAAGAAAGATGGTGCTAGGTGATGTGTCCAAAGGCAGCCGACTGCTGCCCCGCAGAACATGAATGGTGCCACGAAATACCAGAATATTGGCTGTGGGTGGACCGGGTTACAAGGCGCTGTATATCCCGAGTCTATGCATGCATATCCCAGGCAGATGCAACTCAGAGCAACGCACGATGGGTCTGCGCAGGTGTAATGGAGTGATAGGGTGGAGTTATAGGGAATTCCTCAAATGTGGACAAGCATGTAGATAACCGGGCTCTCCCTTTTCACACCTGGCCTTGTACATTAGTAGCCGTCATAAGTGTCAACTACGGATAATTGGAGCTTCACAAACAGCATTCATATCAGCTCGAGATTGTTTGTGGATTGGCCCACGGTTGTATGACATTACAACGCATGCTTTTACTACGCATGCCTTTACATCGCAAGTTTTACAACGCATTCTGTTACAACGCATAGTGTTGAGTGGTGCTGGATAGTGAATAGTTTAATTTACTATTCCAACTCCAGTCCCCGTGGATAGTAGAGAAGGTGTTGGATAGTAAATTAAATCTATTCCCTATCCTAGAGCGCCCCCAGCGCAATGCGTTGTAATGACATGCGTTGTAAAACTTGCGATGTAAAGGCATGCGTCGTAAAAGTTGCGTTGAAAAGGATGTTCTCCGCATTGGGCACAAGTCCCAAACTCGGATCTCTCTCAAGAGGTTACCTGCTCTCAAATTTCAGATTGAAGATGTAAAATTTACAGCGCATACCTTCAGTAGAGAAATATAGAAATCCTGTGACCTAAAAACTAAAGTCAACAGGCTTTGGCACATATGGCTGCATGCTACAGAATACAGAAAAACATCATAAAAAAGCACATTCAAGGATGACCATGTCTCAGGAATGTGCTCTAACCAAGAACCATATGTCTGGACTAGATATGGTGTTCAACTTTGGCTTCTAAGGGTCAGATCCATTCAAAATGTTCCAAATATCCACATGTCATACATTTGCATATGTGCACAGTGTTCTCCAGGAACTCTGTCATACATCTGGTCACAGAGGATCTGTGTTGAACATCTATGGACTAAAATGTCCACAAAGCAGGACTGAAACCAGGTAATGGATAGGACAGCAGTCGAATGACCTATTGCAGGGAATGTCTTAATCTAAAGGTCAGTGGTTAGAATCTTAGAAGGTACTTTTTCCACAGTTCCTTCAAAAGCAAATACAATGACTTCCATTGAGATGGGAACCTTCTAAACTGGGAAGGAAATAGAATCTCAGATGAGTCAGAGCAAAAGTGCAATATTCTAGTGAAATAATAATTATTATTTCATGGGCACACTAGCCCAGTGCACGAGCAATGTTTGAACACTTAACCAGTGGAAGAACCTGCATGTGTGATTCCCCACATCTTTGGACACACTTTGCGGCTACAGAACAACCTTATGATGGCAATATTATGAGAGTTTGCACCTCAATCCGGATTACAACTACTGCCCAAATTTAGCCCCGGGTGGCGGTCTCCACACAAAATGTAGCCAAGTAAAACCTGAAAAAAAATGTATGTGGGGGAAATATTTACTTCCAAGCTTCACATCTCGCAAAGGAACAAATTGTGTAAGAAAGGGCATTATCCTTCATTCTTAGGTGCAGAACTGTGAGTGGGGAGGAAATCCAGGGTGCCATATTACCATCTGAAATACTGGGGTACTCATAAGAAGGTCAGACCTATCTGCGTTATCAACATGTGGTAGTACTTGCAACAGTAAATGCAATTTCATAGCCCACGCAGATGTCTGAGATGAATTGCCTGCATTGAGACTAAACACGCTGGCCGAACTCTGACTACTTAGAAAATTGCAATATTAACAGGCAGCAACCTGCCAAAGAAGAAACACTGGATAGCATCCTCCAGTTAAAGAAGCCCAGCGGCATCCAGCAAGGATCCAGAAGACCGCTCAGGCCATGATACATTTGACACACTCTAATGAAAATCTTACACACCAATCAGCTGGGTGTGGTCCAGGCTGGAGAACGTGCCCAGTTGCCATGGATACGTGTCTCAAGACCTGAATAACAATGTGTAGAATAGGGAGTCTGGGGAGATGCGATCAGATTGAAGGATGGGTTGTCACTCCAATGGCCAGGATGAAGTAACATCCAGGGGCTCTAGGGCTGGGGCCCCCCTTTCTAGTCGAGCTTTGCCACTATTTGCCCCACCCTCAGATCGCGTGGTATCCTCGTAACGACTGCATTTAAGAAAAATATTTATACACATAGAAAACAGATGTTATCCTTCATAACAGGATCCCTAAACTCTGTCGGGGCTAGTGTATAATGGTCAGCTCTACCTGTTTCGTATGTACTATACATAAACAAATCACCTATAGAAGAAAATGAGTGCTTCAGAAAAATAATTATGGGGTGGGAAAGGCAGACAGAATTAAAACAGACTTTTTTAGGCTCAACTGAAACAGACCTTATTTAGGGTGAAACTGCTAGAATATTACTGTATCCCTGGGTAATTATGATTTCTTCAATTGACTGATATTGTGCAATTGGTGCGATGGTGTTATTTTTCCCAAACTATGCGACAATATAAACACGTTTTAGCAGATGTTCCTGCTAAAAGACGGGTCTTGTATTTTCAACAAAGATATGCTAGTCTCTAAAAATACAATCCTAGGAGGCTTTTTCCTCTTTCTGTGCCTCAGAATGCAGCACATGCAGAAAGAGGCGCAAACAAGGAGAAGTAAAGATACTTCTCCCAATTGCGCCTTCCGTGGGTAGGCGCACCTTTGGACGCATCCCCAGAATTACTGTTGGGAAGAAATCCAGGAATGCGCCAAAATCCATTGGTGGATGGATGGGAACACCCATGCTCCACCCATAGAACGGCTTCCCAGGGCACAGTAATGCAATGTAGCGACTTGTACTGCGTTGCGTTTCTCCAGATTTACTATGCCACTCAGAGCCACCTGCATTGCATAGTAAATCTCACTTAAGGCTTGCGTTGCCCTTGCGTCACCTTGTGCCACCTTACCTCAAATTTGCGATGAGTTGAATTGTATTTGTAAGATTTTATATAGCGCGGACAAGGCCCACTGGGTGTCTGAGCGCTTTTCATAGCAAGAATAAAACAGCAGCATTCTAGTGAGATCAAACAAGAAATTAGATGTAGGTGTATGATTCAATGGTAGAAGTAAAAATGTGAAAGGGAAAATGCAATCGAAGGAGGTAGAGTATTTCAAGCGAAAGATATTGCAGGAAAATTACATATAAATCTTGTATAAATGTACAAAGTATTAGTGAAACATAGTTCTTGAATGATATAAAAGGCTAAAAATAAGTTAACAATTCGGATTCATGACAGGAGAGAAAACTGTGAAGTGAGTTTTCGGTTTACTGGCAGGTAAACAATGTCCGTAAAAAGGATTCCGTTGGCCCTGTGGACTGAAATTGCTAAAATTAAAATTTTCTGAAAGCAACATAATGAACATCTGTTTCAATGGAGATTTAGATATTCTGAATGCAAAGGAAAAGCACGTTCGAAAAAAGGTACCTTTTTGGAACAAACCAAATCTGCTGATCTGCCAGAGGGGCGGCAGCTATGACCCCCGCCACTCTGGGGAAGGACCACCCGCCATATTTAGACATCCCAGACTGGCTGATGGAAATCTTCATGCTGTGAAGGGAGAAACTGCCAAGGAAGTTCATTTTATAATAAAAACGTAGCTCTGCTGAGTGGACGCCATGCTTAAAAGGCCTGCTTTTCAAACTTTTTTTGGATAGAGAAAACAAACTGTCAAAAAGTCTCTCCTGGGAGCCACGAACAGGGAAAATCAGTGATAGTCATTCCTCCCCCAATGCATAGGGATTGAAGGCAGTCTCAATGACCCGGTGGTGTATGGCCGATGGTTCGCTCCGTCACAGGAAGTGACGGCAGCCCCAGTGACCCGTTGGGCTTACGGCCGAAGGTTCGCTGGGTCCCAGGGAGTGACGGCAGTTCCAGTGACCCGGTGGGCCCTATGACCACATTATTGCTTCAATAAACTTTATCGCTTTAAAATGATGCCTTTCATTTGAATAATACAATAACAAACCTAATTCATCTCTAAATCCAATATTTACTCAAATATAACAACCAAAGACGTTTCTGAGGCATCATAAAAAAGAAAAGCTATCAATTCTTTAATATTTTTTAAAATAAACATTTAAGACGTTTAAAACATGTTCTTTAAAAAAAGTTTCCTTCTTTCGATATGTTTTGCACGAATTCATTCTATAGACAGCAATTTGTATTTCTATTAATTTAGAAGGCGATGCTCTAACTGGGTGTAAATCAACTGCACAGCACAGTAGCAGAATTCCTGTTCAGAACACAGATATAGTCATCCCTTAGTTATCGAAATCAGAGGAAAAATAAACTGCACTCAGAAAATATTTTAAAAAATACTAGTAAAGTTTATTTCAAAGAGTCATTTAAATTGGATGCAGACTTCATGGTATGATCCCTACAATGAAGCATATAGTAACACAAAAAAATCAAATTAATAGCCCTCAAAGTGCAAGTATAGGATTTATGGGAAGACTAATACCCAATATTCATAATTCTGGACAAATGTGTTAATGTACCTCTTATTTATGTTGGTATATAGTCACATGTAAGTAGCACGTTACATTTCATTAAGCTCATAGACTACTTAATTGCCAAGGAAATATAAAGCTAGGTTTCTACTTCTAAAGCACCAATGTAAGCTTGCGACTACTGTACAAGTAATTGAAATAGAAATGTACATGTTGATCTTGAAGTTTAGAATGTTTTTCAATAGAGGATAATAACACTTCAAACTAAAGCTAACCCTGAGCAATTCTGTGATTTACATTGTACTGCGTATGTTAGCCTTCTCGGAGTATTGTATTAATATATATTATATAGGCAGATTTTTCCTTTTTCTTCTAAGTCTTGAAAAATGGGTATTTGTGTTGTGAAACACCTGTTGGTGGATGTTGTTTTTCATGAGCAAAGGTAGATGTGTAAACATGTTTTGTGATGATATGTGTTGATTAGTGCAAAGTCCTAGGTCTGGAATAAAATTTACTGCCTATAAAATTAATTCTGTGCAAAACCTATTGTAATGATGAAGAAAATGTTTTTAAAGGAAACAATAAAAAAGTCAAATAATGTATTTAGCACAACAATAAGGGATGGCTTGCTATTCTTAACGTGGTGCCTCAAAAGCTTTTCTATTTTGTATATCTGTTTTACACCAGAGAGGTAGATGGTGTTATTGAGTGTACCAGGTGTAGGGATATTATTGGTTATATCACCAGCAGTGGATTTTGATGATTCACTTAGATATACTTCTAGTCTTCGCTGTAATACTGAGGCCCCTTTCACTTAAAAATATTTTAAAACAGAGAGTGGATCCTCCCCAGCCCATATAATAATCCATCTACTGAACCTTGCATCAGCTAATCACACATCCATTCATACAGATTCATTCATCTACTCCAAATATCCATCTACTCACTCTACCATATATCTATCCATATCCTCATTGAATATCACACACACCTGTCCAATTACTCATCCGCCATCTAGCCAATCATTCACCAGCCACCTGATGCATTTATCCATTGCACACTCATTCATCTAGCCCATTCATCCATATACATCCACCCTACCTATTCATTTATCCATCTGCACATCAACATACATCAAGTTGTAAACCTCTATACACATTGTTGAACCTATCCCTTCATCCATTTCAAAACGAATTCATCCACCTTCAGATCACCCACTCACACATCCACGTGATCATCCCCAGACCCCCTTATGACAGCCACTCACGTTCATTCCACTTTGTTTACAGATGCAGACTATTCAGCCAGGGATTTCAATATTATACTTGACTTGCTGCCCCAATTGCTTAGTTGTATTGTCTTAGATCATGTTGAAATGTTGACTGCTAGGGTTCTGAGGGAATAACCACAAATATTCAAAGTACCAACTTTAGGGGTAGAATTATTCTGCAATTTGAGATTCAAGATGAGCAGCTGGTATAATTAAAGCTGCTTTTCCATGAGTAACCAGAGCACTGTACTTGAATATGTGAGGACAGTTGACTGCTGTGGATAGACTGCTGAAAAAGTATAAACATGAAGGATGGATGTTCTTTCACCGTAAGGTGGCAGAGCGTTTATAAACCCCATATTTCCCATTTTCATAAAGTGGAACCACAGCTCCTCTAACCCATCCTTTAGAAACTGATTGATGAATATCAGTGCTGCAGCTGGTGTGTTCAGAACTGGACACACCCTTCAATCAATCAATCAATCAGAGTACTAGTAGAGAGCGCTACATACCCGTGAGGGTCTCAAGGTGCTGGGGGGAGGGGTGCTGCTACTGCTCGAAGAGCCAGGTCTAGAGGAGTCTTCTGAAGGCGAGTAGGTCTTGGGTCTGCCGTATGTGGGTAGGGAGGGTGTTCCAGGTCTTGGCGGCGAGGTAGGAGAAGGATCTGGCGCCGGAGGTCGTTCGTTGGATGCGGGGGACAGCGGCGAGGGCGATGCTAACGGAGCGGAGCTGGCGGGTGGGGGTGTGGAAGCTGAGTCTGCTGTTAAGGTAGGCTGGTCCGGCGTTGTGGAGTGCTTTGTGTGCGTGGGTGAGGAGCTTGAAGGTGATCCTCTTGTCGACGGGGAGCCAGTGTAAGTTAAGTCTCTCAGGTGGGGGGTGATGTGGCTGCGGCGGGGGACATTGACGATCAGTTGGGCGGAGGCGTTTTGGATGCGTTGTAGTTGTCGTAGGTGTTTGGCTAGGATTCCTGCGTAGAGTGCGTTGCCGTAGTCCAGTCTGCTGCTGACGAGGGCCTGTGTCACCGTTCTTCTTGTTTCGGACGGGATCCACTTCCAGAGAACACCCCCAGACCTGAACAGAGTTGTTCAAATGTAACCCCTAAATTCAGTCACAACATGCAAGATGTCTGTAGGACCTGGCAATAAACCAGAAGGAGCCCCAGAACTGATCACAACACTCCATATTAGACCTCAAAGACCTAAACGCAAGGTCGAGGTATACCCCACAAGCAGCCTCTGAAAGTAGTACCAATTTTCCAGGTGAGACATTGAGAAAAAGGCACAATACTGGGATCTCCGGTAATTCCTTGCTTCAGGGCACCTGCAAGTCCATCCACAAAGAGGCAGGAAACGACCATACCATCTTCATCCAGCATGGAAGACAAGGAGAAACCAGCACTCTTCAGCAGACCCAAAATCCCTTATCAAGAGGTGAGACAACGTCAAGAGATGGAACAGGGAGGAGCAGCTACGTGGAATCATGTGCCCAGCTCCTGTTGGATCACCATGGTGCTGAGAAGGGTCAAGATCCAATGAAGAAAGTGTTTCCTAAATCTAGCCATCTGCTAAGTGCTCCACGTATCATTGAGTTCACAGTGCTCTAGGAATAACTTTACAGACATTCCAATCTAACATTTTGTATGCTTTCGTTTTGTGGATTTTCCCAGCAAAGCACTGCTTTTAGGCTAAAAGCTTTGTTTATCTTTCAATTTCTCTCCAACCTATGATGTTCCACTCCACCCACCATGTATTTTCCAAAAGGTCATCATCTACCAGGCATCTACCAGGCATTATCAGTGATGTATTGATTTGTTTATAGCTACTGGGAAGGTAGCTGAATTTCTGCTATGTATTGTGTAATATAAATAACATAAATACAATACCACAGATGAGCCCTGCACACATGAGCACAATATGCCAGTGGTGGCCTCTGCAAGAAGTATCAGTACTCCAGGGGAAGCATCAAAAGCTACACAATATTCCAGATACATCCTTAGAAATGGACAAAGTACTCAAAACGATGCCTTAGTAATACTGTTTTAACTGTGCAGTTGTATAATATTGCATTTTGATTGCATTTGCATAGTGCTTCATACTCATGAAAAGGTGCTCAGGTGCATTATGGGATGGGTACCACAATACACTGTGGCAGAGTGCTTGATCGCAGGGGTGTTGAGTTGCAGTGTGGCCTAGGTAGGAAGCACTTTGGATACATGCATTAGTGACCAGAGTGAAGGGCCTAGTTGTTCTTAGGTTCCAGCATTTAATGATGCAATGACAGGAAGAGGAATGATAGAATGCAGGCATGTTACATTAAATGACTGTTACAAATTATTCAACAAGACTGTTTGAAATTCACTCAGAGGAGACAGCAGAGCAGCCCATGGAATATGCTGGGTACAAAAGTCAGGGAAATAGTCTATATACCCCCAACAGAAACAAGAGAAGGAACCCCCAGGGACTGTCTGTATACATCCATCTACGTCAAATTATCTTGAGGGCTCCTACAGAAGAGAAAGTCAAGAGTTCACAGGCCTCCATAGGGTGTTGTAATATTCATAGTCACATATCTTTATTCGGATAAAAATGATATCCATTTAAGAATCATAAGATTATAATAAGGTAAAACGCCAATTCAATTGCCGCTGACCAGGGAGCCTCGTGGACTATCCCTGCAACGTTCCTGCTGCTGGGCTGACCCTTTGCTTCATACCTCGCGGAACCCGCTGCGCGGGTCCCGCATCGCCCGCATTGCTGGACAGGGCTGCCTCGCTGAGGTGAAGAACTTTGGCGGCGCACCGTGTGCCTTACTGGGCGGAAGGAGAGAACACTCTGCCCGGGCTGCGAGCACCAGGTGAGGGACAGGGACTCCATTTCCCAGGAGTCCCTGTGTAGCCATCCCCTGCACCTGGACGCTCTCCCGGGTAGCCCCGCCCCCAACCGCCGGACTAAAGCTGCTGCTTACCGGAGCCAGTTGGGAAACGCCAATTCAATTGCCGCTGACCAGGGAGCCTCGTGGACTATCCCTGCAACGTTCCTGCTGCTGGGCTGACCCTTTGCTTCATACCTCGCGGAACCCGCTGCGCGGGTCCCGCATCGCCCGCATTGCTGGACAGGGCTGCCTCGCTGAGGTGAAGAACTTTGGCGGCGCACCGTGTGCCTTACTGGGCGGAAGGAGAGAACACTCTGCCCGGGCTGCGAGCACCAGGTGAGGGACAGGGACTCCATTTTCCAGGAGTCCCTATGTAGCCATCCCCTGCACCTGGACGCTCTCCCGGGTAGCCCCGCCCCCAACCGCCGGACTAAAGCTGTTGCTTACCGGAGCCAGTTGGGAAACGCCAATTCAATTGCCGCTGACCAGGGAGCCTCGTGGACTATCCCTGCAACGTTCCTGCTGCTGGGCTGACCCTTTGCTTCATACCTCGCGGAACCCGCTGCGCGGGTCCCGCATCGCCCGCATTGCTGGACAGGGCTGCCTCGCTGAGGTGAAGAACTTTGGCGGCGCACCGTGTGCCTTACTGGGCGGAAGGAGAGAACACTCTGCCCGGGCTGCGAGCACCAGGTGAGGGACAGGGACTCCATTTCCCAGGAGTCCCTGTGTAGCCATCCCCTGCACCTGGACGCTCTCCCGGGTAGCCCCGCCCCCAACCGCCGGACTAAAGCTGCTGCTTACCGGAGCCAGTTGGGAAACGCCAATTCAATTGCCGCTGACCAGGGAGCCTCGTGGTCTATCCCTGCAACGTTCCTGCTGCTGGGCTGACCCTTTGCTTCATACCTCGCGGAACCCGCTGCGCGGGTCCCGCATCGCCCGCATTGCTGGACAGGGCTGCCTCGCTGAGGTGAAGAACTTTGGCGGCGCACCGTGTGCCTTACTGGGCGGAAGGAGAGAACACTCTGCCCGGGCTGCGAGCACCAGGTGAGGGACAGGGACTCCATTTCCCAGGAGTCCCTATGTAGCCATCCCCTGCACCTGGACGCTCTCCCGGGTAGCCCCGCCCCCAACCGCCGGACTAAAGCTGTTGCTTACCGGAGCCAGTTGGGAAACGCCAATTCAATTGCCGCTGACCAGGGAGCCTCGTGGACTATCCCTGCAACGTTCCTGCTGCTGGGCTGACCCTTTGCTTCATACCTCGCGGAACCCGCTGCGCGGGTCCCGCATCGCCCACATTGCTGGACAGGGCTGCCTCGCTGAGGTGAAGAACTTTGGCGGCGCACCGTGTGCCTTACTGGGCGGAAGGAGAGAACACTCTGCCCGGGCTGCGAGCACCAGGTGAGGGACAGGGACTCCATTTCCCAGGAGTCCCTGTGTAGCCATCCCCTGCACCTGGACGCTCTCCCGGGTAGCCCCGCCCCCAACCGCCGGACTAAAGCTGCTGCTTACCGGAGCCAGTTGGGAAACGCCAATTCAATTGCCGCTGACCAGGGAGCCTCGTGGTCTATCCCTGCAACGTTCCTGCTGCTGGGCTGACCCTTTGCTTCATACCTCGCGGAACCCGCTGCGCGGGTCCCGCATCGCCCGCATTGCTGGACAGGGCTGCCTCGCTGAGGTGAAGAACTTTGGCGGCGCACCGTGTGCCTTACTGGGCGGAAGGAGAGAACACTCTGCCCGGGCTGCGAGCACCAGGTGAGGGACAGGAACTCCATTTCCCCGGAGTCCCTGTGTAGCCATCCCCTGCACCTGGACGCTCTCCCGGGTAGCCCCGCCCCTAACCGCCTCATCTCCTCATTAGCAACTGCTGACACCCGCTACGCGGGACGCCCGGGGCTAAGCCCGGGCAAAGGGCGGGCCCTCTGTGGCCCTCAGAGGCCTGAGGAGCCTGGTCTGGGCCACACCCTTTGTCATTTGTTTGCCATTCTTCGGACCAACGGACCCCCCACATAATTGTAAGTTCGTTCACTGTTAATTTTGTTATTATCACTGGGACCAACATTAGAGACTAATTTTCTACTGCTTACACGTAACCCCGGCCGCCTTGCATTGTAATTGTATTATTTTTGGCCTGTAATGAACTGTCGAGAGACTAGAAGCATGGCAGCTGCTGGAGCCAAAAAACTGACGGGTACCCTCGATGATTTTATCGTTCGGACACATGCCTTAATAGATGAGGGGATTATTTTAATGGACAGAAGGGTGTCTCAAGATTTGGCATTGGCCAGGAGATCCTCTTTAGGCCTCATAGCTCAAGCCTGTACTCCACATGCAGTCACAAACTCAAACACCTCAGCTATTGTACACAACGAGGGGGCTCATGATGATATTAGTTCGCAAGAAGGTTTGGAGGCAACACCTAATCTTGCTTTGTTAGCAGAGAGTGGTTCATTAAACGAGTCTGAAGATGTTTCTGTAGAAAATGCACGTGAAAGGGGCTTGAAAGAGGGAGCAATTCCTAAAAAAAAGTCCAAACCTGTCACACGTAAGCGAAAGAAAGCATTGAACACTCAGAACTTAGATCAGACTACCTCAGACTTGGTGCCCCCAAACTCTAATAGTGTTCTGGTGGCTAATACCGCTGACATCGATGGAGCTAAACAATCTAATGTGGGTCTACCGCTAAGTTTACCAGATGACACAGTCATAGATAGTAGTTTAGAGGAAATTTTGGATCTAGGTGGTGAAGTAGATAATCATGTTAGAAGTGAGGAGGACAGGAACAGCTTAAACATGGTAAATAATAACATCTTTCAAATGTTGAAAATCCTGCTTGAACCAATTGAAGCCAGGTTGCGTTGTTTAGAAACCATCTTAAAAAACATCCATAAAGATATAAGCGCTCCTAGTTTCAGCCTGGATAACAAGATACCCCCTGTAAAAAAGGCCATGAATAAGCCTCCCTCGGTTGATAAAAATACCCCTTCTCTTAAAAAAAATGCGCCCACTAATCCCACCAATTCCATCATCACTGGGGGCACTTCCTCAAAAACTCCTGACACAAAACTAGTTTCTAATCCTGCTAAACCCAAGGTTACCCCTCAGGTTAAGTTTAAAGAACCTACACCTCCGACCCCTAAATTGGATCAGACCCCAAAGGAAAAGAGAGAATCACGGAGAAACATCCACCTTCCCCCGGATGCATGCTCCTATGTAGTTATCCTGACTGGGGTCACTGAACTCGGGCCAACTGAAACGGAGTCCTACCAAACCCTAAAAAATAAGGTGTGCCACTGGCTGTCTAAAAACTTTCCATTACCGCCTGGCATGCCTAGTAACATCCTAATGGTAGAGAGAACTCCTTGGGTGGGAGGAAATAGGAAAAACCTACAAGGTGACTGCGTGGTAGTCACCTTTGAGCACCCACAGGTAGTAAATTACATCTGTGCCGGCACACCGCGCCATCAGGCGAGCACGGTCACGGCCAGGCCTCTCTCCTACTTTTATGTTCAAGGGAACCAAACCGACAAAAGATGGAGTTGGTTAAAGGGCCCTCAGGAGTCCAACTATAGACAGAGGTATAATCCCCCCTGGGAGGCTCAATCACGTGGCTGGGAGGAGGGGGGTGAGGATGGGTGGACCGTGGTCAGGAGAAGAAGAGCCGGACCTTTTCAGGGTGGTTTTTTCGCTGGCCCCCAAAATAAACATCCATATCATGACTATCATCACGTAAACGGGCAGGAAAATTATTTTAATGTCCCAACGTTCAATCATTACGATCACCCGTCCTTTATGGACTGGGTAGATTGACAAACATTGGGTCACTGTGCTACACAATCGTTAACCGCCCTACACACCACCTCACAGAGTAGTCACCCCCCACAAGACTCAAATCCTGATCCAAGTACTGAGCGAACGTTTACCACAGAACAGGTCATGGAGGGGGGGACAGATTTGTCTGCAATTGATGGGAACAAAGGAGGCAGGCAGGTGATCGCAATGGCCACATGGAACATAGCGGGCCTCAGGAACAAAATCGATGACCCCCATTGGAGAGACCTCATAGGCACTATGGACATTATCGCTATGCAGGAAACGTGGGTGACTAAAAATCTGCTCACATTGGATGGATACTCCACCTTCTTCCTCCCAGCTGTCAATTCATTGAGAGGGCGGGCTAGAGGTGGCCTGGTTACCTTGATATCCGCAAAAATCTCAGGCACCTATAAAGAAATTCCCACTGGTAGCCCCTACTGCCTTGCAGTTTTAATTACACACAGGAGCTCTAACGCTGTATTACTAGTGAATTTCTATAACTCTTTTGATAGAGAACACTCAGTCGATAATTTGCAGAGGTTAAACTCTCTTTTTAATTAAGTTCCAAGAGTCCATGGAGGCCAATTGTATTGTTATTTTATTAGGAGATTTCAATGTCCACGGCTGTCAGGAAGACTGTCCTCCGAACCTTCTGTTTGGTTCCCCAGATGATGAGAATATCCATTTTGAACATACAGATCAGGGTTCTTTCCTAGAATTTCTATTAGCTGAAAATGGTTTAATGCTGCCACCTGGGGGGGAAGAGAGCATTCCAACTTTTACGGGCCATGGCAGTGGGTCTACCATTGATTACATTTTTTTGAGCAGTAGTCATAGCAGTCATATTATCTGTTATACCGTTGTAAGGTCCCACTTTAGTGACCACAATCTTGTTGTACTAAAAGTTGAAGATGTATTTGAATTTAACGATAGTAGCTTGAGTCTGGTAGACAAATGTGACTTACGACCAACTGACCAGGCCCGTCGAATCAAATGGTGCAAAATAATTCCTGCGGATTTTTTTGGCAATCTGTGTATAAATAGTCAGGAGGATTTTGAACTTTGTTTAAACGACCAGGCGGGAGACACTGAGGTTTTAGAAGCGTATAAAAGGGTATGCGTCAACATCGTGTCCAACCTGACACAACAGTGTAAAAGGAAAAACCAGGAAAGGGTAGCCTGGTTTGGTAGTAAATGTTCTGCTGCTAACCACAAATTAAAACTAGCTTTAAAAACAAGTCCTGTAGACAGAAAACTTGTGGCTTCCCTCAGGAAAGCATATAAGACCACCATTGAGAAAAGGCGGCGTGAGATCAGAGAGGATGCTTGGGCTGATCTGACCTCAACTGACGTTCTGAAAAGCAGCGCAAAATTCTGGGCCGTGGTCAACCAACCATATTTTGCGGACACATGCAATAGTGATTTAGATTGTGGTATTCAAGAAGACAAATGGCATACGCACTTTAAATCTGTGTATGAGCAGGAAGCTAACGAGGCGGAGGACACGACCAGTTTATATCAACTCCCGTATAGCCTAACGGTAGATGAGGAAGAGGTGGGCCTAGCCATTGAAAAAATGACCAGCAACAAGGCTCCTGGGCCGGACGGGGTTCCAGCTGATCTTTTTAAAGTGGATATTTTATTCTGGTCCAAAATTTTAGCTAGAGTTTTCAACAGCATTTTTAAAACAGGTATCCCAGACTCATGGTCCCTATCTGTAATTGTCCCTATTTTCAAAAAAGGAGACAGGGGGGTACCGGGAAATTACCGCCCGATATCCCTGATAGATTCTGCGGTTAAGGTCATAGGGAGAGTGGTCCTCAGTAAACTTACCGAATGGTTAGAGGAGACTAATACCCTTTCCCCCATCCAGTATGGTTTTAGAAAGGGAAGGAGCACCATCGATCAGAGTTTAAACCTACAATTGCTGATCGGAAAATACACTAAAGCAAAGCCTGGATCCCTATTTATCGCCTTTATGGACCTGTCCTCGGCTTTTGACCGAGTGAACAGGTCCAAGTTGTGGGGCCAGCTTCTCAGCATAGGTATCGACCCAAACATCGTGTACTTCCTAGCAGACCTTCATAAGGACCTTACCGCTACTGTTCGCTATGACAGAAAAGGGAATTGCACAGGGAAAATTCATATTACTAATGGTGTCAGGCAGGGCTGCATCCTTGCTCCCCTGTTGTTCACCCTATACATTAATAACTTGGGTGGAACACTGGGTTTAGCCTGTAAAGACATACCTAAAGCAGGGAAATATACATTGCCCGCATTACTGTACGCAGATGATGCGGCTCTCATAGCTAGAACTGCTGTGGGTTTGCAAAGTCTGCTGAATTCTTTTTATAATTTTATGATAAATCTGGACCTTAGTATTAACTTTGGCAAATCCCATGTAATGGTGGTTGGACCCCATGTTAAGGCCAAAAAACATGCCTTGTCTCTACACTGCAATGGCCACAAATTATCTAGAGTTTCTAGATTCCCCTATCTGGGAGTAGTGTTCGATGATCGCTCCACTTGGCTTCCCCAAATTTTGGAGAAAAAAAAGGTCTTGGCACGCTCTATATCTGCAGTCCTTGGTTTCTCACGCAAAATTGGGGTGAAGCCCATAGAGGCTGTCCTAAAAGTGTACGCCGCCAAATGCATAGCTATTGCCATGTATGGCGCGGACCTGTGGGGTTTCATGCCCGCTAAATCTCTCCAAGTGATTGAAGACAACTTTTTGAAGTCCATTCTTTCTTTACCAAAATCCACAGCAAACTTCATTGTACATCAGGAATGCGGGGTGGATTTTCTGGAGGATCGAATTGCTATGGCTCCCCTCCTGAAATGGATATCTGTGTGGCTCAACCCAGAGCTTGATGTTAATCATGAAATCTTGAAGGATTGCCTTAAACTAGACCATTGGAACAAGATTCCCTGGCTAAAATATGTTGAACAATTTTGTGTTAAGCTGGGCAGGCCTGAGCTGTTCCACAACCCTTCTGCCATCGCAAAGGCTGATCTGAAGTGGGCAAAGAACACCTTTTTGCTACATAGTGGAATGGACAGAGAAAGCAAGGAGTTGAAAAAACCTTCTGTTAGGTCGCATCAACTGATTGTTTCCTCTGATCACGAACCGGAACTTTACTTGAAAGTTGTAAATAACCCAAGTCACAGGTACCTTCTTACCAAGTTCCGCTTGAACAAGGTTCACTTGCTAATCTGTGGTCGCCCTGGCTGGACCAGGGACCCGGAACTGAGTATATGTAATTGTGACGGTTATTCAATTATGGACACTGCCCATTTCCTGTTTTTTTGTACCCACTTTAAAACTATTAGGGAAAAATTCACTATCCCCCTGTTGAAGGGGAAAGGTTTCAGGCAGGTTAAACCAGCGGTATTATATCTCCAGATGCTAACTAATATCTGGGAAATCTATAATGTGGCCAAGTTTTTAACTATTGCGATGAGACTGGGCAAAAAGATCAATTGGGTGTAGAACATGTACCAACCATTTTGTGTATTGTAAAACTGAACTTGGTTTTTTATTCTGTAACGTTTTTAATATTGCTGCATTATTAATTGTAACATTTTCTTAATGATGTACTTTGATCTCTGGACTATTTTTTATATATGTCTGTACCTTTATGGTTTTGAAAATTCGAACCGAATAAAGTATTTCTTGACTTGAAATAAGGTAAAACACAATGATGACATACAATTCAATTCCATTTCACAGTAAGTCAATACAAAGTTAAAAAGGAATTGAAAAAGTGGAGCAATATTCATCTGTGCCCGAGTCTCCTAGAAATCACCTTGGTAGTATTCACCAATTTCTTATGCGTCTCATAGATGGCTAAAGAGGGAGCATCTCACTTCATTACAGTAAGTATGATAATCCCCCTACAAAATCAGGGGCGGCTCCTCTGATATGGCGGAGGAGCGTCACCTCCCACGCCAGTCTCAAAATAAAAAAAATTAAAAACAATAAAACATGCTTATTATCGTTTTATTTTTCTTCCATTGAATGAGGCTTGGGGGCGGGGCCATCACGGGGCAAGGCAGGAGGGAGATTGGTTAGCACTGTTATTCAGTGCGCATGACAGTTTGGCATGCCGGCCAAAGCTTTATGTGCAGTGAAGCTCCCTCCAACCCCAGCTGCATTGCTGGGTTGCAGATAGCAGTCACAAGCTCCCAGTCTTCCTGTAAGTGCAAATCGTCAATCCTGACGTTGCTGTCATGCACGAGAGCAGCATCAGGATTGGCCGCAGGGGAGGCTGAGTGCCTGTGCTGCAGGATGAAGAAACAGAAGAGCAGCGTTTTGGAGGGCGCGATACAGCAGGTAAGTTCTTTTTTTTTTTTTTTTTTACTTATTTTATTCTTTTCTTCATCCGTCGTCCCCAACTTCTCCCCACCCCTCCAGTCTGACTGCTCACCAGCCGCTACTGTACAAAATCCAAAATTGCAAAGAAGTGCAGAGTGTCCTCAGGCTTTGTTCAGTAAAGTGCCCAACAGCTTTATTGTCATAACTCATCCTCAAATGCTGGGGTTTCCAAACTTCTGGAAATGGCAGTTGTAATGTACGTGGCAACAGAATAACTAAACCACATTAGCTAGTGTACAAATTTATTTAAAAGCTTCCTGATGATTCATATATTTTCCAGTAGCAAACAAATGTAGCAACATTTGCTTTCTTAAGTCCTTATAAAATTAACAAAACAGGATAATGTGCATAGTTGATTGATTAGATTTACGATCACATGGGTATTTGGGAAGCAGCTGTGAGCACCCCCATTGGGGGGAAAACAACCATAACGTGCAAAGTGTCTAGCTGCAATCTTGTAAGATAAAATCTATGTTGCATATTTGGCACAGTTCACAGATCATTTTGAATTCCTTCTTTTATGGGGCCTGAGCAATAGCCATGTGCAGAGGAATCCTTGCTCTCAAGTGTGTCCCTGTTTGACTCTCTCTTCCCCATTGGAACAACTTTTCACTCCTTCTTACTGTAAGGCAATATGCTGGCAGGATCCCCGATACTAATATTTTCGTCCTCCACTTTTAGGAGGCTTTTGATGTAGGCCAGCCATGTGATCCTCTAATTGAACTCAAGTGTTAAACAACTTGCTGTCAGCTCTTTAGTAAACTTTGTGCCAGTTTTCCTCCATATTCTATGCCAAAATAAAACAGGGCCTATCTGAATGACATCATGGAGAGGAGTCATCATAGTGAATCTTCTTCTAGTTACTATTCGGGGGCGACAAGAGTGAAGAGGCACCCAACAGGACCAAAGGGAGACCAGCCTTGGGAATGGATTAGGTACAGTTACCCAGATGTGTTGGTTTACATGATTCCTTAAGGAAGGGAAAATGGGCAACTTATCAGGGCTGGACTGGTAATTAAAAGTAACCCTGGCAAAAATGTTCAAACCAGAGATACTCCCTTGTTCAGGGGCAGGGTCGGATTGGTAACATGGGCACTCGGGAAATGGCCGAAGGGCCGGTAGCCGAGTTCTAGCTGTCGGCTGCTTTTTTGGGCAGCCTGGGGCTGTCTGTGCTGTTCGGATGCCGCCAGCGGCCCAGTAGGTGCCTGAGTGGCCTTTCTAGAGGCAGGTGGGAGGAGGTATCACTCCCTTTCCCTCGCTAGGCCGGCCCATTAATGTATGCTGATTGAGCGGGGGCAGGGGGCCTGAGCAGAGTGGTCTCACTTGCATTCATGTGTGGCTCAGCAGTGTGAACTAATCCATACATCTTTTTTTTATCTAAGTGAAGTTAATAAAACATGCCCCACCCCCTTTCTTTTCATAAAACTTTGTGAAGCAGTGTTTTGCGGAAAGGCAATACGCAAATGTGGGCCACTTTTTTTGGTCGATTTTTTATCCCAATCCAACCCTGCTCAGGGGTGTAGTTACCATCAGTGCAGCAGGTGCAGTGCACAGAGGCCCATTAAACCTTGATTTTTGCTTTATTTTACTACCCCAACAGTATTCACTGAACCATTTTGCGGGCTTACACCAGCACACATGTCACACTTGCTACGCTACTGGCCGTGCTCCCCTCTTTCTCTCTTTCCATCACTCACTCGCTAGCTATCTCTTGCTGCTCTGTCTCCATTATCTCACTCTTTCCTGCAGCCTCCACTGTGCCCACTGCAACTACCATCAGTGAGCTGCAGAATATAACAGAGGATTCAGCAGCAGCAGCCCTGGCCTTTCAAAAAGCGGGCTTCAATAGACCCGGCCCCATGGGGAAATGACCAGTGTGATAAATGGCCAGTCTGACCGGGGAACATCCTTTACCACGAAACTTTTACAACACGGTACCATTACCACGTAGGTTTTACAACGAAAGTCATTACAACGACTTTCGCTGGAGGGTGCTCTAGGATAGGGAATAGTTTAATTTACTATCCAACACCTTCCCTACTATCCCCGGGGACTGGAGTTGGAATAGTAAATTAAACTAATTACTATCCAGCGCCCCACAACGCAAGTTGTTGTAATGACTTGCGTTGTAAAACCTGCGTCGTAACGGTACGCGTTGTAAAAGCACGCGTTGCACCGTCATACATCCGTCTGACCAGGGTACTTACTTTATGGACTGGTTACCAGCACCCGGCTTAAATGCCTTATACGCCCCATCCTGGAGTGAACAGCGGTGTACCCCATGACATGCGCTGAACGCAGGCAGCCGTCAAATCAATGCAAGGAGTCAAATAGTTACTGTGTTAGAGGGTTCAACCAGGACCGGCAGATGAACAACCATTGGATTGGATAGATGTCGCCATAATGATTGTCAGTGAGTTAGAGCAATAAAGAAGTGCTTACATGTACACAGCTGAGCATCCCTTGGCCTGCAGTGGAAATGCCCTGCAGGGTCCAAAGAGGGGCATCCCCCGGTCCAGTAAGGGTAAAGGCTGTTGGGATAAACACTCTATCGGGACAACCTAGGAGAAGCATATGAGTCGCCTATGGACTCGTTGGCCAGGGTAATTCTTCTTACTAAGATTACTACATTTCTAATTTTCTAAAATGAATGAACTCTGAATAGGCATACGTTTACTAACATGTTATTCTCAGATTTTTTTGGGACATATTTCCAGAAAACGTCAAAGATTTATGAACTGTGCTTCTAAATAAACAGCAACATTGCAAGTCAGGCAAACATGCCAGATTAATGACTGGAAAGATATAAAGTTAGGGAAAATAATGTGGCTATAGTGCTATACTATTATTGTTCCCAGATCCCACAATAGAGGTCATTCACAACAGCCTACTCTGCTGTTTCATTAGTTATTTATTTATTTATTTATTTAGTTTATAGAGCGCGACAGATACCCAAAAAGGGCTTCCCGGCGCTAAACAGAAATTTGAACTGGAAGGACAGAAGGGTTTTAAATGGGAAGTTAATGGTGTTAATGGAGTTAATGATGGCTGTGTACATTTAACAGTAATGTCGTTTTCATGGACTCACCCAAATAGAAAACTGGTCAGCAAGCACAAAACTGTTTGCTCTGCAGTTTCTACTGCTGTGGAGAGAGATTGCCTCACACACGTTTTCAAATAAACCATACAGGAGCAACTTCAGTCAGGTGTGTCTTCTACTCAGAAATCCCAGAACTCAACACTTAAACAAGCAGAGCATCCCTGACATCACAATAGGTTCTGTAGTAACCTGCCATTAATTCTTTCTTCATACATTGTATTTCAAAGCCCTACAACTGGCCAAATTTAAGTTAATCTCATCAGAGCATCCCATGGCCCAGGTTCACCACAAGTCCTAGCATAATTCTCTGCACTCCTCCAAGAACACAATATTGCGTAGCCTCTCTGATGGACCAATGCCTGCCTGACCTCCTGCTTCTACTCACTTTGCAATTTGTATAGAAGTGTAAAGCTACCCAACAGACTTATTCTTAGTTTGACTTTACAGTACATGGACGGAACATCTGGCTGCAACGAACTGTGTTTCCCGATGAGACTCCGGACTGCGGAAAACAGAAACCACATCTTCTCCTTTCACCAAAAATCCTATAGTAGAATTTCCTGCGATGGGGTACCGAGAGGTATGTCCCACTTTTGCAAACATTTTGTTATGATATATCTCACCCATCTTCCTCCCTTAAAAAGAGCTGTAGATGAAGCAGGCAATTTTATATCCTGAAAGAACTGCTTTAACCTCTCAGCTCGCATGACGTTCTAGACTAGATCATACCTAGAAACAAGGCCCTATCTTCATATTTGTGTGCCAGGTACCACAGCTCCCTCATTCTAAGCTCTCTCCCTTCTCTAGCACAAACACTACATGTATAGGGTGTCCTCCTTTCCCTTGGAAACATCAAGACCTCCTCCTGGAATCATGGATTTTAAGAATCATTAAACTTTGGTTCAGCCTTTGCATGGCTGGGGGCCAATATTCACCCTGCTCTCTGAATAAATCCTTCTTTCTCAGTATCCAAAAATATTTAACGCTGCTTCGTTCCAGAAGGCAAGACCATGCGTCTTCGCCTCATGTCCTTCTCCGACTTCACCCTATCTCTCACTGCTGCTCCATCTCAATGACTTTGGCATGGTCTTGGAGTTCTGTTTACAACCTACTGTTTACATACAGACTCAGTATCCAATTGTAACCATGAATCAACCATGGTTCTAGATTTATCTCTGGAATACATCACAGACATTGTTTATATGTTATAATTAATTTTATGGTCTATTTATTTTACTCATTCCTCTTTTTTATTCTTTATTATGATGTCTCGGTAACCAAACATGGCTGTTTCGCTTGTGGACTCTTATGTAAAAGCTCTGATGCACTTTGGAACCTATCTATGCTGTATACGATCACAAAATGTGCTACTAGTATCATTAGTGTTGTAATAGCAACTACTTCAGACAAGATTCCATTCGTTTTTTTTTTGTCCTTATCTATACTAATCTATACTACTATTATAAAGAGAGAACTGTGTCCTTTGAGCCAGGTAAACTCGAAAAGTACACCACCAATCCAAACACCCAAGACATCTTTGGAAACCTCAGGGCAAGCAGAAGGACATAGGCTATATAAAAATAAAAAATATACGTTCTTTAAAAAATTTAGGAATAAAAAAAAAGTAGTCCCTTGCAAGTAGCGCCGGCCGCGACGTGCGTGATGACATCGGGAGCGCGGGGAGGAGCGGCGTTCAGGAGTAAGAGGAGCTGCGGACAGGCAGGGAGGAGCGGCGAGCTGCGGACAAGCGGTGAGGAGCGGTGGAGCAGTGGAGCGGTAAACTCAGCAGCGCAGGGAGGAGCGGCGGCTGAGGTAAGTGAAGCAGCCGCGGGTGCGCACCGAGGGACGGGCGTGGGCCATGAGTGCTCGCAAGCCTTTTACTCAAGGTTGGGACGTCGGGGAAAACAGCGGACAAGAGCCGCGGGTGCGCACCGAGGGACGGGCGGAGGGAGGGGCGGGGGCCATGAGTGCTCGGAAGCCTTTTCCTCAAAGTCTGGACGTCGGGGGGAACAGCGGACACAAGCGTGGGCAGAAGCGGCCAGGACCAACAAAACCGGAGCAAGGAAACACTGTAAGTACGCTCTGCTGCTCCCGGCCACTCTGCTGCGCCTCTCCTGCTGCGATGCTGCCCCCAGCCACCTTCTGCCCCGGGCAACGCCGGGGCGGGCTGCTAGTAATATAATAAAGAGAGAGCCCAAACCTTTGAGGCAGGTAATCTCAGGAACCACAGCACCAATCACAACACCCAATACAGCGTTGGAAAGGGCAGTTGCAGCAGAAGGACATAGGCTATGCAGACGCCCACCATATACATTTAAAAGGTAAAAGAACCGTGCCAGCAAAGTAGTCCCTTGTGGGCGTGTCTGCGTTGTGCTGTGGGCGTGTGCTGGGGGCGTGACAAACGCTGGGGGCGTGTGGTACGTTCCGCCCTTCATGCCATGTCTCATATCGTGTGCTGGGGGCGTGGGTGTGTGCGGGGCATGGGATTGTGGAAAAAAAAGCAAGAGTTGTGCCCAATATTTCATTGTTTTTTTCTTCCTTGGTTCTGTACATTCCAGCTCCGGGTGTGCTTGCCCCGCGCTCCCAGTGACGTGCACCTGCTTTACTGTATGGAGGTCAGGCATGGCGCTATTCCCAAGGCCCGAAGGAGTGCAAACAGGGGCCATTGTACAGGAAATGTAATCTCGCCTTAACTTCCGGTGACGCCTGAAGCGCACACTGGAGATTTTCCACTTCTGTTGCGCACAGGCCTCGCGCCACGCACATCTGGACACAAGGCCTGCCTCCACGGAAATAGCAAGAAAGGACTATCCCTCCCCCGGGAATATGTGATGATGTTCCGCAAACCAACATCCCGCATACCATCACTCCGCAATTTTTATAACGCAGGACTATTACTCCGCAAAGACATCATTTCTAAAACTTTTACAACGCTTTTGACTTTATCACGCATGCCATTATAACGCAAATGCATGTGTGGTAAAGTCATATACATTGTAAAAGTACATTATTAAAACATCAAATATATGTTTGTATATATGTGTATTTATATATATATATACACACATTTTTTTTATTTAATTAAAACATTTATTCTTTTAAATTGAATTATTTATATTATTTTTATTTATTTTATTTTATTACCCTTTACACCCTAAAAACGAATCCCTCCCTGCTCCCTTTAAATACCCCTGCACCCCAGAATCATAACCCACCCTTACTCCTTAAAATACCCCAACACCCTTAAATACTAACCCATCTTAATCCTATAAATGTACACTGTACCCCAAAACCCAAACCTTTCCCTAAACCCTAAAAATACCCCTGTACCCCAAAACCCAAACCTAGCCCTGAACCCTAAAAATACCCCTGTACCCCCAAAACCCAAACCTAGCCCTGAACCCTAGAAATACCCCTGTACCCCAAAACACAAACCTACCCCTGAACCCTAAAAATACCCCTGTACCCCAAAACCCAAACCTAGCCCCAAACCCTAAAAATAACCCTGTACCCCAAAACCCAAACCTACCCTTGAACCCTAATATACCGCTGTACCCCAAAACCCAAACCTAGCCCTGAACCCTAAAAATACACCTGTACCCCAAAACCCAAACCTAGCCCCGAACCCTTAAAATACCCTTATACCCCAAAACCCAAACCTAGCCCTGAACCCTAAAAATACACCTTTACCCAAAAACCCATACCTATCCCTAAACCCTAAAACTACCCCTGTACCCCACAACCCAAAACTATATCTGAACCCTTAAAATACCCAAACACCCCAAAACATATACCTCAGTACCCCAAAACATATACCCCTATACCCATACTTACCTTATCCAAACATTAATAAAAAACATGCTTTTACCATTCATACATTTACAACGAATTTCGTTGTAAATGTATGCGTGGTAAAAGCATATAAAATGTAATGCCATGCATTATAATGCCATTGCGGAGTCATGGTACTTTCGTAATGAAAGTATGCGGAGTGATTGTATGCGGAAAGAAAGTTGCGGAATAATGGGTGTTTACCCTCCCCCGGTAAGTACATTAGTGGCACGGCGGCCCACATCTCCAGCAACATACTCATATTTTTTCACCACCCATTTGAAAAATGCACAGGTCTCTCTCATTGATGGCCAGCACCGACATACACTTTTAGACTCACCTCCCGCCACAAGTTCTAGAATTGCGAACTTTAGAGCTGGGGAGCAACGTTCGAATCTCGGCATCAGCTCAACATCCTGTGATTCCAGGCAAATCGCTTTGTCTCCCCGTGCCTACCACAAATGAATGTGTTCTTCTGTAATGTAAATTGTGCTCATGCCATGTTGTCGAGTTCACGCTATATAATATTGCAAGGAAAAATAAAGTAGGGAAACTCGAGTTCACACACTACTGAACGCGCACTCTTAAGTGCATCAGCAGTGCACTGTGAATCGGAGCGTTTCACAGACCTGTCACAGATAAGAAATGCTATGAAAACGAAATCCTACAAAACAATATACTACTGGCCGGCAGCAATTCATACCCGGACAATGTCGAGACGGGCTGCTAGGTAAAGAAATAAAGTGAGTGGTCTTAAAGCAGTACCATGGCACCCTCCTGGGCCCGACAGAGGGGACACGCAGCCCTGTGGATCTCTGTCCACCTTAAGGGTTCCTAGGGTCGCCAGATTATCCAGATTACAGGTTATCCAGATTCAAATTGTATAACTCTCCCACAGAGCTACGAATCTGGGCAAAAATGGAGTTATAAACGAGTAGTTGGAGAGCAGGTTTTTAATCCCATGTCACCAAAGCAAAGAAGTGGCGAAATGGTACTGGATTTTGATTAAAGGAGATCTGCCACTGATGCCTATGGAGGAGCCCTGGAGAAGAGAAAGGAAAGGGGGGGCCGCTCGATCCCCAGCATGTATGGCGGGGCGCCGGCCCCCTCCCTCCCCTTGACCTCGATCGGTGGTGAGGCATGCCCCCGCCGCGCCTTGATGACGCGGCGGGTGCGCCCCACTGCCGATTGGTGCCGGCTCCCCAGTTGACCCAGAAGTAATAGAATTTCTTCCGGGTCAAAGGTGGGGGAGCCAAGGGGCGGACCAGTTGCGACTGGTCTGCCCGAAGGCGTTAAAAGGCCGGGGGAGTGCGGGAGCCGTACTCTTGTTCACACGCTCCCCAGGCTTGTCCTTTGCCCCAGCCTCCGCGAGGCTGCAAACAATTTTCTCTTTTATATTTTTTCTACAGGTGTACCTCGAGCGAGCACAGGAGATCTTTTCTTTTATTTTCTGCAGGTTATCGGCAGGCGAGCGAGGACAGGAGCTTCAGCGTCGGAGGAGGGACGGATCTCGAGAGCAGACCATCCATGAGGGGGCCCAGCGGTGTCGTCCTTCGAGGGCCTTTGTTGCCTTATCTCATCTGATGGTCGCATCGGGCGACGACAGGAGCGGGCGAAAGCGGGCGAACGGCGGTCCCGAGTAAGGCGTGTGTGAAATTTTAAAAGGTACGGTGAGGGGGGCGCTAGTGTACAGGGCCAGGGGTGGGCTCGATCGTTGGACGGGGGAGCGCACCGGGAGCCTTCAGTTTGATAAATTGGCTTGGAGGGTGAACGCGTCTCTGGAAACAAGTGTGCTTCTTCGATTTAAATAATTTAAAAGGGCACGAGCAGGGAATTGTTAGCGGGCATTCCTCGGGGTGGCTGTGTGAATCCCGAGTGGGTTGTTTTGGTTGTTTCCTGCAATTTAAACGTTCGATTTGAGAAGCAAATCAGGGTCGGCCCTGGTTAGTACCTGGAGGGGAGACCACATGTGAAACGCTTGAATTTTAAAAGCGAAGCAGGGTCGGGCCTGGCTAGTACTTGGATGGGAGACCGCATGTGAAACACCAGCCACTGTAGAACTATAAAGAATTGCACATCACTCACCCAAGGACCACATCTCGCAAGAGGGGTGTGAGGGGGCTACACAGGCGCAGTGAGGCGGATTATACTCTGCTCATTATTTAACTGATGCCTATGTAAAGGGCTTTGATACCCAGTCTAGAGGTTATTCGCCTTGCATTTGAACTACATACATGCTACCTTGCTAATTGTGTTTTCATTGTAGAACTTCTGTGAGGGCGGCACGGTTGCTGAAACGACGGTGAGCAAAGCGGTGGACAACGCAATCAGGGGACACAAGCATGTCTGCACTTCACTGTTTCTGGTGGGCCGCCAGGCTAGAGTGCGCTTGCCCAACACCCAGGCTAGCTGGGTGGCGCAGTCCCAGTTGCGTGGTGCTTACGGCCAGCCTGTGTACCCCCAACTTTGTACAGGTAAAAGCCAAGTTAGGTCCTGTTGGGTGCCGGAATACATCGTGCTCGCAGGGTTGGCACAAGTGTAGGTGGCTTACCAGGTGCAAGGTGGAAGAGTATGGCCAGTAGACGTGGCGCAAAGCGTTCCCGCATGGAACATAAGCTGCAGGGTATGATGCGGAGTATGGCAGCAATGGACAGGAGATGGGGGAAAGTGGAACAGATAGGGAAAAGCGTGTCGGAGCTTAGGCAGAGGTTGGATGATCAGGTTGGGCCATCTGGAAGACCCAAGCGAACAATAGTGCCCCCGCAGCCCAGGGGGGAATTAGACCCTCTGCCCAAGCGGGCCAGGGCCAAGAAGGGTACTGGTCGGGTCCCAGAACAACAGGGGGAGGGGGGTTCTTCTGGGGGGGTCCCGGAAGGGGGTCTTGTGCCACCGGTGGTCCCCATACCTAATCCCAAAAGCCCAGCAATTATACCTGTGACACCGGCACCTGCTGCACCGGTGCCAACACCAAGCACAGTGCCTCTGGTGGTCCCAGCAGTAGTCCCGGTGGTACCCACGTTTAACCCTGTACCTATCCTGGTCCCAGAAACAGCAGCCCCCATCCCGGTAACAGCACCTCCAGGGGTTGGTCAGGTCCCTCCGAAGCTAGCAGCACAGATAGCGGCAGTACTCCCTTGGCTAGGGATAGGGGGATGTTACCTTCTTCTGTGGGCACGAAGGAGGTGGGGGAGGATGCTTTGGCGGAGGCGCATAAGATGGTGGCAAGGATCATGACTGCCCCAGGTGGCAGAGGAGGGCCAAGTGCCCGTATTCCTCCCCAAGCAACATGTCCAGGCAGCAACTCCGGAAAGGACAACATTGTAGAACCAACGCGAGCCTGGTAAAGTGGTAAGGATGTGGCATTACCAGTGCTAGGTGAAGGTACAATGCCCTCCAGGAGGGAACATTTGGCTCAAAATGTCACACAAGAAGTGAATGATTTAAATTAGGCAGGCAAATATGTCAATATGTTTTCTTTGCTAGTGGATAACAGGGAAATGGAGTATGCTAGGAAACAGAAAGATTGGATGTCAGCTAGCGAAAGGCGGGGAGAAATGGCAAGATTCAGGGTGGAAGAGACATTTATCAACTGGATTAGAGCCTTTTCTGTGTTTATGGCGATTACAGCCGAGCGTTCCCCTAATTTACAGGCAGAGATGGCGTGTTACCAGAGTAGGATCACAACGTTCCATGATAAATATGGGGGAAAGGATGGAAGGACTATGACACGAGTTTTAGGAAAGCTAAAGAGTTTAACCCTTCACTTTCCTGGGATCGGGTTGATTCCATTTCATGGTATGGCCAGTTTACAGCAGGGAAACCTGTTAGTGCAGGGCCAAGTTGGAACTGAAGCTACCCCTCCAAACCCCAACATCCCCTTCGGCCGGCACAGAGTGGTGGCACGGCCCCTCAGTCAGGGAGCGGTGGAGGGCAAAAAGGGGTTTGCTGAGATTTTAACAAGCGATTGTGCACCAGGGGACAAGGCACTTGCAAGTTCAGGCACGCATGTTCCGTTTGTAACCAACCTTCCCATCCAGAAACAACTTGCCGCAATAAGGGTAACGCCTCTGGAAACAGAGGAAGAAAGAAACCAGACTAGGGAAAGGGGACGGCTGGTGTCGCATTCACCCATTGACGTTCTGGCTATGACTGCTTGGCTGAACAGGTACCCAGACCATGCCTCTACGAGAATGTTACAACAAGGTTTTTTGCAGGGCTTTAGGATCCCAGCGGTGGGATACACCGGATCAGTAGAGTGCAGGAACCAACTATCTGTTAGGGACAACCCAGAAGTGGCAGCGACAAAAATTGCTAAGGAGCTACGCTTAGGCAGGGTAGCGGGTCCTTTCAATCACATCCCTGTGCATAACTTTGTTTTCTCACCTCTCGGTGTGGTGCCAAAGAAGGAGGAGGGTGAGTTCAGGCTCATCCATAACCTGTCAGCACCAAGGGGCTCATCATTATATGATGCCATCAATGAGACATTTGTAGCATTAAGTATGCATCCTTTGACCAGGCGGTGGACATGTTGAGGACTTTGGGACCTGGAGCCTTGTTGGCAAAGTCAGATATTGAGTATGCTTTCCGGCTACTACTGGTTCACCCCCTAGATCAGCATCTCCTAGGTTTGTCATTTCAAGGAAAATTCTATATGGATAAGTGTATGCCCATGTGTTGTTCTGTTTCCTGTGCCTACTTTGAGAAATTCTGTTCCTTTTTGGAAGGGGTTTTTAGGAAAACGACTGGACACCACCACGTCATGCATTACCTGGATGACTTTCTCTTTCTCTGGTCGGCGGGCTCACAGGAGTGTACGTGGGCATTGCAGGAATTTTGCGTACTCATGCGGACTTTTGGGGTCCCGCTGGCGCCGGGAAAGACGGTGGGTCCAGCAACCACATTGGAATTCTTAGGCATTGAATGGGACTCAGTTGAGGGTTGTTTTAGGTTACCTAGGGACAAAATAATGAAGTTTAGAGCAGGTCTTCAGCAATGTTTGGCCAAAAACAAAGTGACACTACGTCAGCTACAGCAGACTGTGGGCCAGTTGAACTTCGCACTGAGAGTGATACCCATGGCACGCCCATTCTCCCGCTCAATCTCACAGACCATGACAGGTCTGCGGGAGAAACACCATTGAACGAGACTGCTGGCCGAGGTCCGCCAGGACATGCTGATTTGGATCGCATTTCTGGAGGGCTTCAACGGCAGGGTAGTGTGGTCCGGTCCCCTCACTAGGTCTGCAGAGTTAGGTTTATGGACTGACGCTTTGGGCAGTGTGGGATTTGGTGCCATACTTGGAAACAAGTGGGTGGAGCAACATTGGCCAGTTTGGTGGGAGGAAAGTGGCTTGACGACTAATATACATTTCCTGGAACTATTTCCAATCTGGGTTGCATTGACAGTTTGGCCTAATCAGTTGTGTAATCAATCTGTAATTTTCTGGTCTGATAACATGGCAGTAGTTGAATGTATCAATCAGCAAGCAGCACGGTGTAAGATGATACTTCGCCTACTGAAAGAAATAGTGCTGGTGTGCATGAAACTCAACATACATTATGGTCAAACATGTTCCAGGGGTGTTAAATATTGCAGCTGACACACTCTCTCACTTTAAGATGCAGGTATTCGGGGAACACCTACCCTCCGCAGAGGCGACGCCTACACACTTCCTAGCAACACTCTGGCAAATTGTTGCCCCCAGCTACAGAACTTCGTGGCAGCTAGCCTAGCGCCCAGGACCAGAACCGCTTACGAAGGGGCGTTTTTGTCTTATTGCACCTTTTTGGGGCAGGATTGGGCGGAAAGATGGGATCAGGCAGGGAATTTCACTCAGTACTTAGATACATTACACAAGGAAGGGTGCTCCGTAGCAACAGCTAGCCGGTACGTGGCAGCTGTTTCTTTCTTTGCGCAGATTAGGGGTACCAAAGATCCCACAAATAGTTTAATAGTGAGGAAGGCACTAAAAGGATGGCGGCGCCTCCAAGCAACCACCACGGACACAAGACAACTGATAGGTTTAGAACCGCTGGCATCATTATTGAATGCCTTGTGTGACATCTGCAGTTGATCAGGGGAGGTGCTGGTGTTCGGAGCCGCCTTTACACTAGCCTTTTATGGGGCATTCCGGGTAGGGGAACTGGTGGCTAGCAATAAGCAGGACCTTCTAGGTGGACTACAGCTTGAACACACAAGGATACTGGGTGATACACTGTTAATTACCATCATTAAATCAAAAACTGATCAGGAAGCCCGTGGGGAGTGGCTGGTACTCCATCGGGCACGGGCTAATCCATGCTGCCCGGTGATGCATATGGAGGCTTTCCTCAACCAGAGAGTAGGAGCAGTAGGAGGGGCATTATTAATGCATGCAGAAGGTACCCCACGTACCAGGTTTCAATTCCAAAGGGTACTGGCTATGACAATTGACAGGGCTGGTTTAAATCTGAAATATTTTGGGACACATTCATTCCGAATAGGGGCTGCCACTGAAGCAACTGCTAGAGGGTTACACAATAGCAGTGTGAAAAGGTTTGGGAGATGGTCTTCCAACTGTTACAAGCGTTATGTGCGGCTGCACATGTGAGGGTGGCAGGATAATGACACTGATGCCTGTCTTGTTTGTTTGCTTGTATTTCAGTTTCTTGAGCTTGTCACGCAGGGCGGAAACTGCCGTCGGACCATCACTAGCAAGTATCTTCATCACGGTGGACACAGGCACAGATAAAGGAGACACAAGTTGTATGGGTTGTTGGTCACTCTTTTGTGAAATGTGGTAAATCTGTTTTTCCTGCAGGTAACTATAGACAGAGGGCGGAACAGGGAGGTTTCAGGGTTTCCTTTCATGGTAGGGAGGGTCTCTGGCTCAGTCAGTTTAGGGGGTTCTTTACTGAGTTGCTCGAAAGACACACCCCGCCGCCCACAGTTGTTATATTACAGTTGGGCAGAAACGACCTGGTAAAATTGGGCAGGAGGGTCCTGATGGAAGAGATAATCTCAGAGGTAAGCTGGTTGGCTAAAACACACCAAGGCTGCACCATAGTTTGGTCCCAGATGATTCCTAGACTCAGATGGAGGGGGGGGACTCTGTCAAAGCATTGAATCACTCGGTAAAGAGGATCAAAAACAAGAGAGAGAAATTATATCGGTCACCTCAATTGCAGAACATACCACATGGGTGTGTCAGGGGGAACAGTTCTTCTTACAAGATGGGGTCCACCTGACTAGGGCGGGCAACAAACTATTTCTGGAGAACATCTTGGCATGGCTAGGGGGTTCTAGGTAAGAATGACCTTGCAGAGTAGGAGGATAGGGGGGGCAGATAGTCGGGCAACTAGGCTGGCCTGTGGCGGTAAGGTCATGATCGGTGAGCAGTCAATTTAAGGTCCTTAGGGGGCGGCGCCATTCTTGAATTGGGTCGCCCAGGGGGAGGGACAAGTGGTCTCTCCTAGAACTCCAGGGGCGGTACATCCGCTTGGTTGGATGGGTGCGGGGGAGTGGGGAATCACGCTTTCTTTGGGCTGGTTAGCCACCCCGCACGTGCACTATGACGTCATTATACGGAGCAGAGTGCAAGGGCCCCCCTTTGGTTAATGGAGTTCATGGAGCGTACAGGGGTAACCGGGAGGGGGGGAAGTACCCTCTCGGTAAATGGGCCCTCTGCGCATGCGTACTCATACGTGAGGGTATAGCTGGCTGATAAGGATCTGACAATGGTTAGTGACCTTGCCGTAGGCCCAAAAATAGAATATGCAGAAAAATTAATAAAAGTATGATTATGATCCAAACAATTTGATTCGGTTAGGAAACATTTTGTATTAGAAATTTGTTAAGGTTAGCCCTTTGATACCTGTCTACATGGATTGTAATCTAATGTCAGTAGTTTTTCTGCATAAATGATTGTATAAATATTGTTTATTTCATTTTTTTATATTTGTTTTCATGTTTTAATAAATACCGCCGGGGGGGCATGAGATCCCCCGCCTTCCAAAGAAACTCCTCTCATGTCCAATTTCTATATAATTGTGGGGGTGCACAAGACAGGGGAGGGGGATGGTCGGTAGTCCCTGGCCATACTGCCTTACAGCGACATCACATTTTACTGGCAAGTATCTATATGCACTTTGTGGAATGTTGTCAAGGCTGCACCATTGAGGAGAAATCATCTGTTCACACTCCACAGAGCTTATTGGATCACCGAAGAGGCTTTCCAAGCTGGGAGGTAGAGAGAAGTCCTGTGTGAAATGCAACCTGAGGAGCGCAGGTGATGTGCACATGTTCATGCAGTGTCCTCAGCTCCAGGGCTTCTGGAGGCAAGTCGGTAAGACTATTTCAGCGGTAATGGGCCAAGAAATTAAGGTAAGCCTGGTATTAATTATTTTTGGAATCTTACCTGAAGACAGTATTAATACCATACTGTCAAATCTCCAAGGTTCACTTCTGTTTGTTTTAATTTTCTGGCAAATAGGGAAATCTGTCTAAACTGGATTTCTCCCAATCACCAACGTTTTTAGATTGGGTCTCCTCTGTTAAAAGAATCCACAAGTTAGATATGGGTTGTAATGCATTTAAAGTCCAATGATTATGAAACAAGTGAGTTTTTGGGAAGATGGTTTATGCAAAAACCATGGGTTCGATACTATCCTCAGTAATTTTCCCAAGTGAAGATTGCATTAGTGGCCACCATATGCAAGTTACCAGCAGGATCACCTCTGTGCATCGGGCAGGGTGGCCAGCAGTAGTGTGAAAAGAGGCTTTGTCAATTTGGAATGCCTCTATGTGGGAATACAAAACAGCCAAAGCTGCTTTACCTTTAGTACCAAGACATTATAATTAGTAATGGGTCTCCCAAATGACACAAGATTAATTATTCAAATGTCAGCTTTTACTACATTTCGGATATTTCGAGGGTTTTTTTCTCCAAACACCAGCCTGAAAGTTCTGAAAAGACGCACATTTTTGTTCTCCAAATCATACTCTCGATTTTGATACAGATAGAACAGTAAGTTTCTTATTTAGCTGTACGGGCTGCACACATGAGAGCTACTTACAGGTAAATGGAGGGCTACCAATAGCTCACGAGCTACTCGTTGGAGAAGCCTGCTCTACAACCTCCAAGCACACCCCCAAGTTACATGTTCTCTTTGGACGCATGGGACCGTCTAATTCCTCATATGCAGCTATTGCTCACTTAGACCCAGTTTCGAAAGCGCCAAAAAAACAGATGGAATCCATTCTATTTTTCAGGCCCGGTTATTGTCCTTAGTAGCTCTCTCTCTCCCACTGCTGTAAAATGCATTCTTTTGTAAATTGCGCCAAAAAAATATTGTCATTTCTTTACTTGTGCATTGTTATTCTTTATGTTTAATGGTGTGGATAAAACACACAATAAAAAAGATAACTGAACTAAAAGTAAAATGGGAGTAAAATCAGCAGGAAATGAAGGTGACATTACAGGAAGTACACAGGGCACCAATAGTCTACTTAACTTTCTGTAGCTTCACTCAAAACCCTTTCCCCAGGGGTGTAGCTTAGTAATTAAGATGGTGGAGGTGGTGAGGGGGAGGGGGAATTTGAGCGACAGATTTTCCAACTTTCAGGCTGGAATCACATTATATGAGAAGTAGGACTTGAGGGGGGTTTAAAGGCAGTGGAGGCAAAGAGGAGGGCTGCTTGTTGGGGGCACTTTAAACAACATTTCCAAACAACTAATCAACATGTTTTTAGGTCCTTCAAAACAATGACGTGAGTGTGTGTGTTCTGCTCAGCGTGTGCAGGTGAAAATCCCAGGTGCAATTCGATAGACGCTTCTTCATACCCAAAAGAAAGGACCTGTTCCCAACTACTTACTACACAATACATTTTTACAGAGTGTAACACTCCAAACACCCGTCCTCCCCGCTCCCCGAAGCTACGCCCCTACCTTTCTCTAGTCTCTCAGCATCAGACATGCGACCCCTCTCATTTTGAGGAGCTGATGTCTAAAGATGTGTTCTGGTAGAGCGAGTCATCATTGGCAGAATGTCGCGACATCGAGCAGGTGTGCACACGCCCATTGTGTGCAAGGCGGGGACCATGACGCAATCGGGAAGGTCTGATTGGCGTGTCTAGGTGTGGGTGGATTTTGCCCACTAAAAGCCTAAAAGCTCAGTTAGTTAGGCACCTGCTATTCACTTCTGAGTGCAGCCTGCAGGTCACACGCTCCAATCCCAATGCAGCCCTTCATCCTCCAGGGGCTGATAAATTGAGCACTGTTACATCGGATTGTGTTAATGGCACGTATTTAGCATGTACTGCAGATCTACATTAGCCAGCGCTTTAGGAACAACTCTTTATTCTCAGGATTACTATAGGACGAGAACAAGATGCATGCATGAACAGGCCCAGACACATCTGACAGCTGTCTGGACTCTCCGCAGGGGGACTTCCTCTCTTCGCTGTCCTCGTTTGACCAGCCGACCGGACCCTGTATCTCTCTTGGAACAGGCTGTGCCTTCGCTCACTCCGGGGTTGTGTTTTCCTTGGCCCTCGGCTACGGCTAAACCCATTTTCACAGTAAAGTTAATCCGCCAGAACAATCCTCAGCCGCGCGGCGGCCAGCTCTAATGATATACACGGAGGCGGCGCAGGCGGCCAGCGGCTCCGGGGGAAGGCGGACCTTGGCTGATGGGAAGAGCCGGCTGAGGAGCAAGGGCCTCGGCCTGATGGACGCTGGCCAATAAACCAGACCCGGTGGAAACGCACAGGGATCGCAGTTATGAGCGGCGAGATGTTCATCATACCCAGCAATTACCAGGTGCAGTCAAATGTGCACCCTTCGTTGCTTTTCGACAGGTCAAACCACCCGAAATTCAACAGGTGAAAAAGGGCCGGTACTTACCAGGACCTGTGGATTTTGGTGAACAACCCCCACACGTTATCCTCCAAAAACCAATAAAATCCGAATATCTTGGTGTCAAATTTTAATCAGGTAAATTATTTTTCATATCCGACAGGGCTACACATAATTAGGGCTCCCGGTTTTATGGTATTTTTTTTTTTTAACATTTCCCTCTGTATTTATCCATATTTTTTGGGGGTCCATTTTATCTGTATTTATCCATATTTATTTTGTGTTTTGGTATAAATGAAGTTGTAAAATTGTAAATTTCCATATTTATTTAACTGATGGACGTGCACTCATACCTTGATGTGTAAAAGGTGGGAAGCAACCAATAAACAAAGATCCTTAAGTATTGCCCGGCGGTGTCGCCTCTTTAACCCACAAAATATTAATCAATGAAGAGGCAGGCGCTGGAGACTGGAAGGCAGGAAACAAGGGTTTATTCTCTCCGGGGGAGAACACATCAGTTCGGACAGCAAGTATCGTCACGAGGTGCTCTAACTGCATCTCTGAGGCCTGGCCTCTTATACACAGGTTTATGGTCGGCAAACATTCTTTATTGTAATAAAGTCACTTTGAAGCATGAAAAGACATTCCCAGAACCTCCGCTTCAGGCCCGTTCCCACACATTTTCACAGTAAGAGTCCCCTCCCTACCCACAGGAGGAGATGGCTATCACACAGCTGGACATTCCGCCGATTCCCGGAATGCGTGCGACTGATCAGATCTCATGGGGTGGGGGCTTTGATCAACTGTAACTCCTTTGAAGAGGGGTGATTCCTTACAGTAGGGGCAATAAACTGCATCCGCAGGGCTAGGTGATGGCCTGGGATCGACTCGGACAATCGGGCATGGAGGAAGGAGTTTATCAAAGGGTATGCGACCATGAAAGGGATGAAGGGAGGTGTCGGTCGGGCATGGGGTGTGATTCTCATGGAAGAACAGCGCAGATGGAGAGGGTTTATGGCCCATGCATGAGAGAGCGGGGGTGACCAGCGTGCGGGGGGGGGGATGCTTTGCGAGGTCAGGAGAGCCGTGCTGGGGGTCAGCGGCGTGCAGAGGGTGGTTCTGACCAAGGCACCTAAAATGGCGGGTGTGCACGACAAAAAGTGTGGCATCGGGGGAAAAGGCAAGATGGCGCAGATAATGTTTACCAAACCGTATTAATTTTCCACAGTCCTCCCTTTAACATTCCCAAGACATCTTGCCGGTCTATTTCCTATCCATGTCTACTGTGGCAGTCATAAGTAAAGAAGTAGGAACCCAGGCGAAGGAGCTGTGCATAAACATTACATTTAAAATCTTTCATTTTAGGAGGCGGGCCCATCGTTAAGCTCGTTGCAGGAAAGTCATAGTAATGCAATATCGGACAGAAATGATTCTGTAGTGAGAGCGTTGGGTACATTTCATAGATGCTTATAGTCATTCGGAATATGAACTGATAGGTTATTACATATGTAAGTTCATTTCGTACTCGGTTGGAGCATAATCAATACAATGGTGGCTGGGAGAGAAATGAGACGTAGTAAAAACGATAATCAGGGGTGTCACTGTTCGAAGAGGAGGGGTGTTGCTTTTTCCAGTGTCTTATTGTCGTGGACCATTATTAGTGAGTTCTCAGCATTCTTTGTCGTCTTCTGTTGGCACTGTTGAGCACCGGCGGTGGAGCTATGCGTCCAGCTCTATTCCAGGTCCTGCGTTGCAGGGCATGACCTTTTCCTCGTTTTTCTGGTCAAAAAGGTCCTTTTTCGCCCTGTGTCCTAACTATTCTTTCATGGGTACCTTAGACAGGGCACCCAAGTTTCATTTTAGTTTGCAACAAAACCCTATTCTATCTGACTGCAGTTTTTCTTTTTCGAGTCGATTGTCAAAGAGTTCAGGTGGAAGAAGGGGGTGTGTGAGTAGTCCTTATGGTAGGTCGGGGGAAGAGGGGATGGAGCAGGGCCAGATCGGGAACAGACCACGGGGACGGAAAATTTCAGGTAGGTGGGCCCATGACCGGGCTCAGAGGGCGGGGACTTTTCGGCACATGTTGATCATCGAGCA
Source organism: Lissotriton vulgaris (assembly GCF_964263255.1). Lineage (NCBI taxonomy): Eukaryota > Metazoa > Chordata > Amphibia > Caudata > Salamandridae > Lissotriton > Lissotriton vulgaris. Next base: position 652,637,900 of record NC_141700.1, read on the forward strand.
GGGGCATCAGGTCAGCCCTTTCCTTTCATTTTGTCGGAAACAGTGCCTCGTCCTGCGACTCCTTACTGTTGCGGTCCCGCCTTGGCCAATGTCGCAGATGCTCCACGATCTGCAGTCAGGCCGCGTGCTCCCACATCCGGTCTCTCTCTCCTCCGACAGTGGTACCCTTAAATGAGTTTGAAAAGACAGTCTTTAGAGAACTGGCAGAGGAAGGTAATCACATAAGTCTATTTCTCTCCCAACTCCAAGCAACTGGGGAAACATTCGTTACATTGGGGTTTACAACCAACGTATAAATAATTGATGATAGGTTTGCTGGATTCCCTACAACTTTCCATCGTAACTATTTCTTTGGCGTTTGTTGGTATTACATTCATTGTCGTGGTCTGATACCTATTCATTGCATTTGTTTATTACAGTCACGTCAGTTCTTCTGGCAGAGACCCACTTTTCTAGTACTAGTCTTACAAAGCTATACCGTTCTTCAGGGCTTTGTATTTTACGAAAAAGTGCAACGTGCTATCACCATGGCCTGATAGGTATCTTTCTGAGGAATGAACATATGCTAAACAATTTTGCATCCTATCTTTCAGCTAAACATTTTACTTTCAACAGGGTTTACTGCAACAATTTCTTCGTTTCGATCTAATCTTAACTTCGCAAACATCATTCTAATTTCTACATAGTCTCTTACAACCTAGCTACTTCATTAAAAAACGGGGGGGGGGCTTGCGATAACTATTCAACTCATCCTTGGGGTTTATGGAAAACAACTAGGAACATAGCAGACTGGGGTGAGGGACTATCGTCTTGCTTTGTGTCATAAGGGCGTTATCTAGCAGAAGGCTACAGTTCAGTTGGTAAGCGTTCAGGGACATTTCTCGAATTTCTAAACTTTGTAGTTTATTCATCAACAAATCATTTCTAGGAACAACGGCTGGCCTGTGTCAGTTGTAAGTCGACCCATCTCTTACAACCGGGGGTGAGCCACATTTTTCAAACTCTCGTCCGGGGCAGCTGATACAAAACTGGGGGCGTTCTGGGAAGACGGGGATGCTTCGATCACTTTTACTGTTTGGGCATTGAGACAATTCGGGACGGGGAAGGTCGCGTTACCTGAGGCATTTTTATCATAGAAGCAACTGACATGTAGTTCCCTTATTACGGGTCAGATTAGGGAACCTCAGTCGTCTTACCTGTCCTTTCTTTTTTTTTTTTGCCAATCTAGGTTTCATCAATATTTAGCAGAAAGGAGAGGTAGTAACATGGTATCAATGTGATTTTATTTAAGACAAATTTGTGCAAATACTTGCGGTATTTGGAGCCAATTGGGTGGTGCACCAGGGATGGTGGTTCGCCAATTAGGTGCCAGTCGTTAGGAAGAGTGAGAGTGTGGAGGAGAGAGAGAGAGAGAGAGAGAGAGAGAGAGAGAGAGAGAGATGTGCAACAATAGGCTAAACAGTACACGTGAGACATGGAGAGTGGCCGTGTACTAAGATAGGCTATTCTGCACATTACACAACATGAGACATTACGGGTCTGTGTTAGAATTTAGAAAGCATGCAGTTTGGGACGGACGAGCATTAGGCCGGGTACAAAGGGACATGCATTGAGTAAAAGGCACCATTGTGTCGCACTTCTCGCACTCTCGGTCCTTTGCCTAGTTAAGTCAATGCTTCAGTCGCATAGAAAGCATTTTCTCATAGTTTCAGACATACGTGACATGTGCTCGTTCACGCAACACGGGTTAGGGGTGATCACGTCCCATCATATCATACAACTATTGGCTCTTTCGTTACAAGAGTAGTTTGTGGGTGTCTTTAGGTGCCACCTTGCAGCGTTAGTCCGCTTCATGTATCGGACATGGCGTGGCTTCAGATCTTCACTATACCCCAGTCGTGATTCCAATGTAACCTGTAGAGGGAGAAAAAGAGGGGAAGGGAGGGGGGACAGCATTCGAGCATATCAAATGTACGGGTACGAAAGTCCTTTACTTACCACATACTCGTCTTATCTCCTCGGGATGTAATCCCTGGGGTCTTGGTTTCTGAAGCCAGGGGGGCGGGCAGTGTGGTAAGGATGGCGAGCGATAAGTTGTTCATGAGGGAGACGGTCCGAGTGTGGCATTATAGGCCGTGTGTAGGGAAACGTTAGAAATCAGAGGCGCTTAGTGCGAGGTATCTAGTTTGTAGATGTATCTAGCTATCGGGATCCTTAAATCATTTCCGATGCTGTGATGTCCTAAGGCATACCAGCTCTTCGGCCAACCCTGTTCCCTAGTACCTTTGAGTACCATACCTTTATAACATTTTATCATTTACACCGCTTCACTTTGCCTGTTCTCAGAAGTCGAGATCCCTCTCCATGCGTTTGTTCCTGAGCCAGTCGTACATTTGGAGGCAGCGTATCGTGCCTTAGATTCGATCATCAATCCGGGGCTGAGCAACCATTTTCTAATAACCTTAAAAAGAGAACAAAACAGAGCGCACAGAAAAACCCTCCCGCTGATCCCACATTTACAAAAGTATGCAATACCTGTTCATAGTTTGAAAAACCTTTATTTGCACAATTGTTCAGCAGGTAAATATGAGAGTGCAATCGTATTTGGCCGGACACGGCGTTGGCTGAAGCGCGTACAGTAGGGGGGGGCTATTTTGCAGCATTAAAAACATTTTAAAAGGGTTTATTTAGTTATTTGCAGGAAACTAAAAACATCTATCAATAGTTGAGGGATCGGGGGCATTCATTTCATAATTGGAAGCATAGTCAGACTAGTTGCAATCAAATTTCCTAGATGCATACCGTGGGCGTGTGTCATAAGCGACGTTATGTATCAGTTACAATAATATCATAATAAATCGTACATTGAAACCAACATTTTAACGGGATCCTTTTACGTGTTCGCCAAGTGAACCCTCCCCCTTTTTTCGTCAAGTGTACAAAGGATCATATACATATCTCAGAACATCAAGTCTTATTAGCTAAAAACACCACGAGGTGTTCGTGAGTTCCTATTGACACCGGCGCCATTTTGGGCGAGGCCGGGTTAGTCCGGAAGTAGAATCAGGGACAAAATGTTTCCAACAACCGGCGGTTGGACCAGAGTCCCTTTCGGCAGTTCAAAAAGACTTGTGCTAACAGAAGGGGCAGGCAATGTGGACCGTCAATCAAAAGGGGAGGGAGGCAAAATCTCCCCTACCGGGTCACGTTGAGGTTCAGCCGGAACTTGCTCGAATTTGTTAGCCCACAATGTTTCTGGATGGTTCAGACTGAAGCTGGCGCTGACACGAGAGCACCACCATCTTGTGGCTACGTCGTGGTCATTTCGTTAGTGATCAAGGCAGTTGTTCCCCACCGGAAGCCTGTAGGGGCCGAGGGCTCCTGGGAGAATCTTAAAGGCTGTGGGGATGCTGTCGGAGGTGGGGACTCGTGCCCAGGTGGGCAAGCGTCCGAGTTACATTACTGGTCAAAGTTACTCTAGCGGCCTAGACCCGACTTCCAGGGGGCCCAGACGCCATTTTGAGACCCCGCAGCAGTCGCCCTTCGTCGTGTCTGCAAGAGTGGATGAGACTTCTTGGGGCGAAAAAATGGAACACCGTGCCGTAGGAGCAGGACATTCGGCTCGGGGCGCTAGGGTGCAGCTGTGGTGCCTCCACCTGGGGAGGTGAGGGAGGCTCGTTCGCGCCACCTCCCTCTCCCAGTGCACCCCACGCCGTCCCTTTGCGCGGGTATACATGATGGCCACCCCACATCCCGTGCTCCACAAGTACACTTGAGGGCCATCATATGTCTCGTGCTCCGCAAGTATGGTTGCTGGCCATTCTGTGTCCTGTGCTGCGAAAGTATGTTCGTCGCCCGGCTGGAGGATTTCGGCGCCGGGCCGGGGCTGGGAAACCTCCACCTGGGGAGGCGAGGGAGGCTCGTTCGCGCCGCCTCCCTCTCCCAGCTCACCCTGCACCAATTCTTCAGCGGAGGTATTTGTGATGGCCGGACCAGGAGATACGAGGGAGGGGGTCATCTGCATCCGCCCCCTCCCTACTCGTGGCCCGGGGGACGCCGCCCCAGGAAGAAGAGGATGGGAAGACCATTACATGCCGGGCCCGTGGTGCCTCCTGGACATCCCACCGGCGACCTCTTCGATCGATGGCTGTCAGCAGGACCCCGCCCCACACGTGCTGCGTGTTTCACCTTCCGGATGGGCGTGACCGGTGACCTGCTGCATTTCGGGAACTTCCGGAGTGGGGGTAGGTATTTTTTTTGTTCATGTTTTCTTTTTGTCTATTGGGCGTGGTAGGAGGCGGGACAGGCATGCCTGGGTAATGGGGGGGTGGGGTGTCCACAAGAACAGTTTTCCTGAACGGGGGGTTGTCTATGCAGGCCTGTAATTGCTTTTGTCCACAGAGTGGGGGGCAACAGAGAGTAATCAGTCCCATTGCACTCGAAGTTTGAGTTCATTAATGGAATGTATACTAATCTGTCCGAAACTACTCTGTGTGTTGTTCCTGTATGTTATCCGAAAGGGTGGCTTTTGTGTTCGGGAACAGTAGCGGTAGTACGGGGTTCGTCACCGGGTAACCTAGAGCTTGACTGGGTTTCCCGTCTTAGCGTTGTTCGACCTATGAGAACTCAAACATGTCGCTGAAATCTGTCTGGCGAAATCTGTGCCATCGGGCGTAATCAAACGTGGTGGTTCTATCCGGCCTGTCCGTGTCAGTCTGATTCATCTTTGTCCCACGCCTTTTCCCTTTCTGCCGGCCTGTTATTTCTGTCGGCCCTCTGCTCTTACCCGTGTTCAGTAGAGTCGGGCATTGGGCTTTCCAGTGCCCGGAATATTTACAAAAAGCACATTGGTTTTGCCCTAAGTCTGTTCGTCCTGCGCGTAGTGTCGGGGGATTACTTTCGGGTCGTTGTGTCTTGGGGTTGTCCTGTCGGTATATCCCTTTACACCGTTCCCTTCCTGTGTTTACTCCTTGGAACCGTGTCGCCGCTATCCCTTCCTTTGGCCTACCAGATGCTTGGAAGGTTGTCTGTCGCGTTTCTTTACCTACTCTGACTTCGTCTCTTTTCTTTCGTTGCATTGCTTCTTTGCGCCCCATACCGAGACTGTCGAGCATAATAGGCGTTGTCTTACTACTACAAAGGGCTATTTCTAACGTTTCTATTTTATCAAGGTCGAAGGATCCTATCAGTGGCCACTGTTTCTCTTGATTTTCTTTGGTATACTTATGCCACAGCTTACTATAGGCTATGGTAACTAATCCATACTTTGTGAACATGTCTTTATTAGGGGTGCCTTCCAGCGGAGCTAGATGGTCCACCTCTAATAAACGGTCCGGGTTGAACCAGCTACCTATCAGTGAGGAGAAGATAGGCATGGCAGATTTCAGCGGGGGACAAAGGTCCGCACTACCTATCCTTCACTACGTGCAAAGACTAGACAGAATATTTCTATTCTGTGTTTATTTGCAAATAATGAATGCTTCGAGAGAACTAGATCCGGACAGACGATCAGTGGGGAGAAGACAGGCACGACAGATTACATCGGGGACAAAGGTCCGCGTTACCTATCCTTCACTACCTGCAAAGACTAGACAGAATATTGCTATTCTACGTTGTTTGCAAATAGTGAATATCTCAAAAGCAAAATCTATTCTGACAATAAAACGGGGAGCTACCCTTACAATCAATCAATCAGTCAATCAGTCAATCAATCAGTGGGGAGAAAAGATAGGCACGACAGATTACATCGGGGACAAAAGTCCGCGTTACCCACCCCTTCACCATCCACAAAGGAAGATAGAGTATTTCTACTCTTCCTCGTTTGTAAGCAGCGAATATCTCAAAGAGCGACAATCGTTTCGCAATTTTGTCGTTTTTACACGACCTTACCCAGACCACATGGGCTGTTTCTCGTCTTCCGCGTCCAGCGCCCGATCGTCCTCCAATCTCCGATATTGCCACGGCACTCCTGATGGTTCCCAGTCAGGACCGTAGATCACTCGAGAGAGGTCGATTCGGAACCAGTGAAGTTTGGATGATCGGCTGCCAGACGAGGGTCTATTGGGCAGGAGCTCTCCCGATCGTTGCAGTCGTTCACTCTGTCGTCAGGACCTCTCCCACTGGATCCACGTGTCGCTGATGGGCCCCACGTTTGGGACACCAATTGTAAAAGGTGGGAAGCAACCAATAAACAAAGATCCTTAAGTATTGCCCGGCGGTGTCGCCTCTTTAACCCACAAAATATTAATCAATGAAGAGGCAGGCGCTGGAGACTGGAATGCAGGAAACAAGGGTTTATTCTCTCCGGAGGAGAACACATCAGTTCGGACAGCAAGTATCGTCACGAGGTGCTCTAACTGCATCTCTGAGGCCTGGCCTCTTATACACAGGTTTATGGTCGGCAAACATTCTTTATTGTAATAAAGTCACTTTGAAGCATGAAAAGACATTCCCAGAACCTCCGCTTCAGGCCCGTTCCCACACATTTTCACAGTAAGAGTCCCCTCCCTACCCACAGGAGGAGATGGCTATCACACAGCTGGACATTCCGCCGATTCCCGGAATGCGTGCGACTGATCAGATCTCATGGGGTGGGGGCTTTGATCAACTGTAACTCCTTTGAAGAGGGGTGATTCCTTACAGTAGGGGCAATAAACTGCATCCGCAGGGCTAGGTGATGGCCTGGGATCGACTCGGACAATCGGGCATGGGGGAAGGAGTTTATCAAAGGGTATGCGACCATGAAAGGGATGAAGGGAGGTGTCGGTCGGGCATGGGGTGTGATTCTCATGGAAGAGCAGCGCAGATGGAGAGGGTTTATGGCCCATGCATGAGAGAGCGGGGGTGACCAGCGTGCGGGGGGGGATGCTTTGCGAGGTCAGGAGAGCCGTGCTGGGGGTCAGCGGCGTGCAGAGGGTGGTTCTGACCAAGGCACCTAAAATGGCGGGTGTGCACGACAAAAAGTGTGGCATCGGGGGAAAAGGCAAGATGGCGCAGATAATGTTTACCAAACCGTATTAATTTTCCACAGATGTCTGTTGTGTTTTAGCTATTTAAGCTGTCAAATATTATGTACCAATATATCCACTGCTAAATACTAGCACAATACCACAAATGTATATTGACACATGCCATTATTTAAGGAAATTTCATCCTTTAAAAAAAAACTCCCATGGTGTCCATCTGCTCAGCTGTTGGTATAGTTCAAGAAAGACACTTAAAAGCAGCACAATTTTCTGTATTTATCCACTTTTAAAAATAAATGCAGACAGAAAACAGGGAGCCTTACACATAATCAAGTGCTATGTGTGCTTCGAAAACTGGTAGAGGCGCTGTTGGACGCTGCTAAAAGCTAACTGGCTGTCTGGGGCTGAGGCAGAGCGGAAATGGGTTCCAGTTGGCGGTACTGGGCCCTTGGTGCCCTTAAAGGTTTGACGTGCATAAATACAAAATCATATGCTTTGCCAGTGATAGTAAATAAGTAGAAGAGGAAGAAAGTATGTTAATATTTATTTAATGTGACATAGGCAGTGGTTCTTGGTGCTGTCAAACACTCAACAGAGCAACCTTAGAAGAAAAGTACATTAAAACCTAAAAGAGACCACACCAATGATATCACGAGGGGCTGGGACCACTGTGGTCTGAAAGTCATACTCACCTAAATAAAAAATAAAGGACTGAAAAGAACAGCATTGTCAAAGCCAATAGGTCTCACCTATGCGAGAGCAATTGGCTTTGGCAATGTGTTTTAGCCATTGTGTACCCCAATGTGGCTGCTGTTTATCACAGTTAAAAGTTAATGACATAGAGAGGGGTGGGGTGGGGTAGATTGGAGTAGGGTAGAGTGGAATGGGTTAGATTGGTGTAGAGTGGAGTGGGGTGGAGTGAGGTCTATAGTGATAAATTGGAGTTGGGTAAATTAGCGTGGTAGATTGGAGTGGGGTAAATTGGGATGGAATGGGGTAGATTTGGGTAGAGTGGAGTAGATTAGGGTAGATAGGAGTGGGGTAGATCAGGGTCGATTGAGGTGGAGTGGGATAAGTTGGGATAGAGTGGAGTGGAGTGCAGAAGATTGGGGAAGAATGGAGTGCAGTGGATTGGGGTTGATGGGGTAGATTATAATCGGGTAGATTGGAATGGAGTGGGGGAAGATTGGGAAATTTTGGAGTGGGGCAGATGGGGAGAGTGGGGTGGATTGGTGTGTTGTGTGGTAGATGTGGATGGGGTGGGGTAGATTGGAGTAGGGTAGATTGAGATAGAGTGCGGTGGAGTGGAGTAGATTGGAGTGGGGGAGTGCAATGTATTGAATTGGCTAGACTGAGGTGAAGTGGAGTAGTTTGAGGTGAAGTTTGATAGATTGGAGTGAGGAAGATTGGAGTGGGGTAGATCGAGGTGGAGTGGGATATATTTGGGCAGATTGGAGTGGATTGGGGTTGATTGGAGTGGGGTAGATTTGAGTGGAGAGGAGTAGATTGGAGTGGAGTGGGGTAGATTTGGGTGGAGTGGGTAGGTTGGAGTGAGGTAGATTGGGTGTATTATGGCAGGTTAGATTTAAGTGGAGTGCGGTAGACTGGAGTGGGGTAGATTGGATGAAGCAGGATATATTGGGGTAAATTGGAGTAGAGTAGGGTTGATTGGGGAAGAGTGGAGTGCATTTAGTGTAATGGATTGGGGAAGAGTGGAATGGGGTAGATAGGAGTGGAGAAGGGTAGATTGGAGTGGGGCAGGGTAGATTTGAGTGGAGTGGTATAGAGTGTAGTGGCTAGGTTGGAGTGAGGTAGATTGGGCGGATTATGGTAGAGTCGATTTAGTAAAGTGAGGTAGGTTGGAGTGGGGTAGATTGGAGGGAGATAGATAGAAGTGGGGTAGTTTGGAGTGGGGTAGATTTGAGTGGAGTAGATTTGAGTGAGGTAGATTGGGATCTGTAGAGTAGATTAGAGTGGGGTAGATTGGGTTAGGGTGGGATAGATTTGAGTGGAGTAGAGTGGATTTTGGAGTGGGGTAGATTTGAGTTGGGTGGATTGGATGGGGCAGATTCGAGTAGGTTGTTTGGGTGGAGTAGGGTAGGGTTAATTGGAGTGCAATGGAATGGGGTGAAGTGGGTTAGCATTAACGTCTCCTCGAGGGAGAGCTGCAGGACAGGGTGGGGAGGGGCAGGGTGGGGGGTAGTAAACTCTGGCATGCGGCTGAACCGAGTTAAGTACATAAATAAATAAGACAAATTACATTCCACGCGCTGCATCGCTGATTGGGTTGCAGCGCACGGAATGTAATTCTTGAGTGTTGTAGAATGGAGTGGCATAGAGTGGAGTGGAGTAGTGTGGAGTATGCATGGTGTGGTAGAGCACTGCCATTACAGACAACACTATTTCAATTGAAAAGAACATTACATTTGCACCAAAATATCTTTTTACTGCACATATATGATAATGTGTTCAAAGGTCATCACCCATTGATGTGTTTTGATCGTATTTGAATATTTATTACCACCACACCAGAATTACAAAAAATGTGCTTCATTTGTACCATTCTAATATATTATGAAACATCAGCAGTTAATTGTTTTTGTTCTGTGCTAGAAAAAAAGCCTATGCTCTCCCCTCTTACAGGGATACTCAGCAGGCTTGTCACATAAATTCTCTCACTTTGAAGTCAGAGAAAGAAAAGTAAACACCAAACTCCCTCAGAAGAGAGAGCTTGACAGTTGACCCCTGTCTTTGAATGCACAGCAAATTTGACAAGATAAGAACACAATTGAAAGGTCTGTTTAAAGAAAGCGAGTTTGTGTAAAAATACAGTAAACAATGTTTAGGAAACAGGAGGGACAAACTCAAGCTGCACAGCCTAAAGCAAATAAAGCCAGCAAATAGAAAGCTAGAATATGTGACTTACAAAGCACAAAGCCAATGGTAAGCAATGGAAACAATACATTCCTAGGTAAGCTTTCTGAATGCTCCTAAGATGTCTCTAGCAAACCAGACAGCTGTGTTTTTTGGTAGGCTTCGACCTAAAAAGGGATAGTTCAGGGGTGTCATTTCATGGGCAACGATTTGCCGCAAATGTTTTCCTAAGAGAGATGAATAGCTTGGGAGGAAAGTATGATTGAGCGCACCAATGGTTGCTGACAAAACAGACCTCACATTCTTAAGGTCTGTATCAGGTAATGAGATTTGTTGAATGGGGCTGTCATATGCAAAGTTTTCATTATTATTCAACTTATGTGTCATGTAGTTCACGATTATTGGCTACTCGCATTTCACAGAGTTTACTTAACTTTCTGTGTTTGCTCCCCGGTGTCTCTCACACAAATTAGCAGTATTTCCACATGAGTTCTAGTTAGCACTGAAAACGGATGTGCAGTTGTCTCACTAGTTCACTTTGAATACATTTCCAAGCAACTTTGAAACTGGGTGAGTTTTGATAATGTGTTTTTTTCGCACAACATTTAGAGGATGTAAAACCCCTCAGTTTAATGCAAAAAATACACAAGCAGAAAACCTTTGCAAACTACGAATAGTAATCATGGTAAATACAAGAAGTTCATGAGACAGGAAGATCCTGCTACTTTGCTCACCTCTAGACAAGATATGAATTCACGTTTTTCCTGTTGGTTAAATGAGGAAAGAGAGGCTCATAAGAAAGTAGACTGCAAAAGGACATTAGAAAACTCAGAAAAAATCCTCTTTCAAGTAGGGAACGCATAAATATCATTAGAGAAAACAGAGATGAGTTGTCTAACATGTAAATACTTCTGTCTTCAAGAAGCATCCATTCTCAAGTAAGAAGCTCTGTTGGTCCTCGTTCTGCAATGGTGTTTCAACCAGTGGCATGAAGGTAGTACAAGAGCTCTCCTCACGGATTAAAGGATGTGAAGAAGCCCATTGTGAGGAAGTCTGCCAGCATACAATAGCTACAAGGTACTACAAACATTCAATCATAAGTGTGTTGACCAAAGTTTCAAACACAAATGTCATTATTTTCAAACATGCGACACCTTTAAAAAAAAACGTCAAGTGATATCATCAAAGGTATGACAAAATAGGTTATTCTAGTGAATATACATCAACTACTTGGGCTTCATGAACTGAGAAGGTTACAGGTTAAACTTTGTTGCTAAAGCGATGTTTTCTGACTGTGCTTACATTCACAGTAAAATAAAGCCATTACCTACCCTAGTAGAGGTATGGCTTTCTCAAGACTCATAACCACTCAGGCATAGGTCCGGTGAAAGACATGCAGTGTATTTAGTAGTACAACTATCAGCCATTCACCCTTTGGCATACCAACATGCTGAAGCCAGCTGCATGCTCACCATGGAACAGTTGGAGTACAGCTCGGAAACTCATGCACAACACCCCTCAACATGACCACTCAATGGCTTTAATCCTCCACTCTTATATCTTCAAGCCCTCCACTCCACCGCACATGACTCAGCAGCCCTCCTACCCCAGCGTTCATCCACCCCAACACCTGACATTCCCAGCTACCGAGCACTCACAACACCTCGCCCACCTATAAACCCTAGATAAGAGCACCCTATTAAACCCCTCTTCAATGACAATGAGAACCCCTCCACAAACCACTCCTCCCACTCATCCTTTATAAACTAGGCATTTCCACAATGGTTTTCATAATCCCCCCCTTTGCTTCCTATATAACACAAACCTCATTTCATTCACCTCTGTCCACACTCAAGCAGTACCACTAGTTCGCAACCACCTATTCACACCCATTTGATACATACATGACAACCACTGTGTTACCTATGCAGTACGATTCAACACCTGCTAACTCCCTATACGTCAACCCTTCTATCCCCCACTCCTCTCACACAGCGCCTCCCCATCAGAACACAAGCTATCTTTCCACACCCTGTACACTATAGACTAGAATTACCAACTACACAGCATTAATAGAATCCTTCTCCAACCAACTCAAAGTCGCCCTCGCTGGCCTCTTTAACCCTCCATGTGTGCATCTATTCTCCAAACTCACCTTGAGAAACAGACCCCGTGTGTAAGGAGAACAGCCTCTTGAATTTATGTGGAAGGACTTTTAACCGACTTTAGCTCAGAAAACCTAGAAAGAATTAGGGTCTCCAAGTACCCCTCCCGGGAATGGACACTCAATCAATCAAGAAATTTGTATAGCGCGCTACTCACCCGGAGGGTCTCAAGGTGCTTGGGGGGTGGGGGTCCGCTACTGCTCGAACAGCCAGGTCTTCAGTTGCTTCCTGAAGGAGAGGTGGTCTTGGGTAAGACGGAGGTGGATGGGGAGGGAGTTCCAAGTCTTGGCCGCTAGGTAGGAGAAGGATCTTCCTCCCATGCTGGCTCTTCGGATGCGCGGCACGGTGGCGAGGGTGTGGTTTGTCGATCGTAGCTGGCAGGTGGGAGTGTAGAAGGTCAGGTGTTTGTTGAGGTACCTGGGGCCCAGGTCATGGAGGGCCTTGTGTGCGTGGGTGAGGAGTCGGAACGTGATTCTCTTGCTGACGGGGAGCCCGTGCAGGTCTCTCAGGTGTCCGGAGATGTGGCTGTGACTGGGGATGTCCAGGATTAGTCGTGCGGAGGCGTTCTGGATGCGTTGGAGTCTTTTCTGTAGTTTGGCTGTGGTTCCTGTGTAGAGGGTGTTTCCGTAGTCCAGTCGGCTGGTGACGAGTGCCTGGGTGACAGTCTTCCTGGTTTCGGTGGGGATCCAGCGGAAGATCTTTCGGAGCATGCGTAGGATACAACACGATGATGAGACGGTGTTGACTTGTCTGGTCATCGAGAGGGAGGAGTCCAGGATGAAGCCCAGGTTGCGTGCGTGGTCCGATGGTTTGGGTGCGCTGCCCAGGGCAGGGGGCCACCAGGAGTCGTCCCAGGCAGAGGGTGATGATCCAAGGATGAGAACTTCCGTCTTGTCTGAGTTCAGTTTCAGGTGGCTGTTCATCATCGACTCTGCTACGTCTTTCATCCCTTCGTGTAGGTTTGTTCTGGCGGTGGCTGGGTCGTTGGTGAGGGAGAGGATCAGCTGGGTGTCGTCGGCGTAGGAGATGATGTTGAGGTTGTGTTGGCGTGCGATGGTTGCAAGGGGGCTCATGTAGACGTTGAAGAGGGTGGGGCAGAGTGATGATTCTTGTGGTACGCCGCAGATGACTACGGTGGCCTCGGATCTAAACGGGGGGAGGAGGACTCTCTGGGTTCTCCCGGCGAGGAACGAGATGATCCACTCCAGTGCCTTCTCTTGGATTCCGATGTTGCTGAGGCGTTGTACTAGGGTGTGGTGGCAGACAGTGTCGAACGCTGCGGAGAGATCCAGGAGGATTAGGGCCGCTGTTTCCCCGTTGTCGAGCAGGGCTCGGCTGTCGCCAGTGGCTGCGATGAGGGCGGTCTCGGTGCTGTGGTTGGCTCGGAAGCTGGACTACGAGTGGTTGAGGGATCTGTTCGTCTCGAGGAAGGCGGCAAGCTGTCTGTTGACGGTCTTCTCGATGACTTTGGCAGGAAACGGGAGGAGCGAGATGGGACGGTAGTTCTTGAGGTCGGTGGGGTCTTCTGATGGTTTCTTCAGGAGGGCGCTGAGTTCGGCATTCTTCCAGCTCTCCGGGAAGGTAGCGGTGTTGAAGGAGCAGTTGATGATGTCTCGGAGTTGGGGTGCGATGACGGAGTCGGCCTTGTTGAAGACGTGGTGGGGGCATGGGTCGGATGGTGATCCGGAGTGGATGGTGTTCATCGTGTGGATGGTGTCTTCGGTGCTGACCGGGGTCCAGGCGCGGAGGGTGGTGGTGGGGGGCGTAGGTTCTGTGGTTGGGTGCGTGGTTTGTGTGCCGAAGCTGTTGTGTATGTCTGCGATCTTGCTGTGGAAGAACAAGGCGAATGCGTCGCAGAGGTCTTGTGAGGGAGTGATATTGTTGCTTCCGGCGCTGGGGTTGGAGAGCTCTTTGACGATGCTGAAGAGTTCCTTGTTGTTGTGTGCGTTCTTGTCTAGTCGATCCTTGAATGCTGTCTTCTTGGTGGTGTGGATCAGCTGGTGGTGTTTGCGGGTGGCGTGCTTGAGGGCAGTCATGTTGTCTGTAGTCGGGTTTTTATGCCAGATTTTCTCGAGGGTGCGGCAGTCCTTCTTGGAGTTCTTGAGGTCGTCGTTGAACCAGGTGGCTTTCTTTCTTCCGGGCCTGCTGGGATGGTTTTTCAGGGGTGCGAGGTCGTCAGCGCAGTTGGTGATCCACTGTGTGACGTCGTTGGCTGCTTGATTGGGGTCCGTTGATCTGGCAGGGGGGTTCTGGTTGAGTGATGTGGTGAGCTGGTCGGTGGTGATCTTGTTCCAGCTCCTGCGAGGAGCCTGTTGCGGGTGGTGGTGAGTCGTGGTCCTTCTGAAGCTGAAGTGGACGCAGCTGTGGTCTGTCCAGTGGAGTCCGGTGGAGTGGCTGAAGGAGATGTACTTGCTGGAGGAGAAGACTGGGTCAAGCGTGTGGCCGGCGTAGTGGGTGGGGGTGTTCACCAGTTGCTTGAGTCCGAGGTTGGCGAGGTTGTCCAGCAGGGTGGTGGTGTTGTTGTCGTTGTTGTTCTCCAGGTGGAAGTTGAGGTCACCTAGAAAGATGTAGTCGGCGGAAGGGAGCGCGTGTGGGCTGATGAAGTCTGCGATGTCTTCGCTGAATTGTGTGCGGGGTCCTGGAGGTCTATAGATGAGGGTGCCTCTGAGAGTGGTCTTGGGGTCGGTGTGTTTCTGGAAGTGAAGATGTTCGGCGGCTGTGAGGGTGTCGTCGGAGTTGGTCGTGATGCGGATGGTGTTCTTGTGGACGATGGCGATGCCTCCTCCTGTCTGGTTGACGCGGTCCCTCCGGGTGATCTTGTATCCGTCTGGGATGGCGATGGCGATGTCGGGCGCTGAGGAGGCGTTCATCCAGGTTTCCGTGAGGAAGGCGATGTCTGGAGATGTGGTGTTGAGTAGGTTCCATAGTTCCACGGCGTGTCTGTGGACGGAGCGGTTGACGCGGTCCCTCCGGGTGATCTTGTATCCGTCTGGGATGGCGATGGCGATGTCGGGCGCTGAGGAGGCGTTCATCCAGGTTTCCGTGAGGAAGGCGATGTCTGGAGATGTGGTGTTGAGTAGGTTCCATAGTTCCACGGCGTGTCTGTGGACGGAGCGGGTGTTGAGCAGGATGCACTTCAGGTGGTTGCTGCTGGTGCTTGGCCTGGCGGTTGCAGTGCAGGTCCAGATGCAGGAGAACTTGCAGGATTGGCAGGTGAAGGGTCCGTGGGTGCGTCCTGGGGTTGCTCGGTGGCAGCCAGGGATGCGGCTGGTGTTGAGTGCGTTGAGGATGGCGGCGGCGTACATCCAGTGGGTGGGATGGCGTCTGCGGGGGCCAGGGGGTCTGGCACTGAGCGCGGTCCAGGCGCGGACAGGCGCAGACGGGCTTGCCTGATGCAGAGGTCCAGCCCGGTACCAGGGTTCAATTCCCCGCCTCGGCGGGTCTTGGGCTCAAAATTCCACGGACCTGATAATTCTCGCCTCGGTGCCTATTCCAATCATGGAGTCCCACTCTGCAACTCTGGGCAATAGCTTGCTTGATCTCCACAATGGCACCCACAACGCTAAGGATGCCTGGCCTCCACCTTGGGGGTGCCCAGGAGTGGACGCCTCACAGGGAAAGCCAGGATGGGTTCCACAGCGGTATTCGTACAAGCGCCTTGAGACCCTTGCGGGTGAGTAGTGCGCTATACAAGTATCAATTTAAATTTTTCCGCTGCGCGTACGCGCAGACTCTGCCATAAATGGAGAGTGGGGGGGCGGAGCGAGGGAGGAGCAGCTGGGAGGCGGGAGCGTGGTGGCGAGTGGGGAGGGGAGCGATGCAATGTGTGAGGCTGAAGGAAACGGGGGTGGGGCCGCGGGGGAGCAGCGGCAGGGAGCGGGGAGCGGGTTGGAGCAGCGGGAGAACGGTGAGAGCGGAAAATACAATCAGGGGCACAACAGTGACAAACAGGGGCACAACAGCGGTAAAAAAACGGCGATAGCAGACAAACAGTCAGGGGCACAACAGTGATGATCAGGGCACAACAGAGGGAGAAAATACAGAATGCTGGCACAATACAAATAAGATTCAGATAAGGGGGTGGTGATGAACAGAGTGTCTGAATTAAGCAGACCACTCTTACCCAGTCCAAAGATCAGGGCTTGATCCATCACCGTTATTTAGCTCACTGCACCATCACAGCTCAGAACCTGGCTACATGCAAATCAGTCTGTCCCTGGCCCAGTGCATCATGGGAACAGGGCAGACTAAACTACCAAGCCAATTCTTCACCAGAAAGGAGACAAGCTTCCGGGGACCGGTTTCTGGCATTTCAGCCGTCGTCGGCCCGGCTTGCTTGAATCCTTATGGTGCAGTGAGCAAGGGACTCATGTCTGAGTATACCCTGCCACACCTATAGTGGCCAAAAACGATTCAGATAAGGGGGTGGTGATGAACAGAGTGTCTGAATTAAGCAGACCACTCTTACCCAGTCCAAAGATCAGGGCTTGATCCATCACCGTTATTTAGCTCACTGCACCATCCCAGCTCAGAACCTGGCTATATGCAAATCAGTCTGTCCCTGGCCCAGTGCATCATGGGAACAGGGCAGACTAAACTACCAAGCCAATTCTTCACCAGAAAAGAGACAAGCTTCCGGGGACCGGTTTCTGGCATTTCAGCCGTCGTCGGCCCCGCTTGCTTGAATCCTGATGGTGCAGTGAGCAAGGGACTCATGTCTGAGTATACCCTGCCACACCTATAGTGGGCAAAAACGATTCAGATAAGGGGGTGGTGATGAACAGAGTGTCTGAATTAGGCAGACCACTCTTACCCAGTCCAAAGATCAGGGCTTGATCCATCACCGTTATTTAGCTCACTGCACCATCCCAGCTCAGAACCTGGCTATATGCAAATCAGTCTGTCCCTGGCCCAGTGCATCATGGGAACAGGGCAGACTAAACTACCAAGCCAATTCTTCACCAGAAAGGAGACAAGCTTCCGGGGACCGGTTTCTGGCATTTCAGCCGTCGTCGACCCGGCTTGCTTGAATCCTGATGGTGCAGTGAGCAAGGGACTCATGTCTGAGTATACCCTGCCACACCTATAGTGGCCAAAAACGATTCAGATAAGGGGCTGGTGATGAACAGAGTGTCTGAATTAAGCAGACCACTCTTACCCAGTCCAAAGATCAGGGCTTGATCCATCACCGTTATTTAGCTCACTGCACCATCCCAGCTCAGAACCTGGCTATATGCAAATCAGTCTGTCCCTGGCCCAGTGCATCATGGGAACAGGGCAGACTAAACTACCAAGCCAATTCTTCACCAGAAAGGAGACAAGCTTCCGGGGACCGGTTTCTGGCATTTCAGCCGTCGTCGGCCCGGCTTGCTTGAATTCTGATGGTGCAGTGAGCAAGGGACTCATGTCTGAGTATACCCTGCCACACCTATAGAGGCCAAAAACGATTCAGCCGGGCCGACAACGGCTGAAATGCCAGAAACCGGTCCCCGGAAGCTTTTTTCCTTCCCAGTGTAAGAATTGGCTTGGTAGTTTGGTTTGCCCTGTTCCCATCATGCACTGGGACAGGAACAGACTAATTTGCATATAGCCAGATTCTGAGCTGGGATGGTGCAGTGAGCTAAAAAACGGTGTTGGATCTAGCCCTGATTTCTTGACTGGGTGAGAGTATTCTGCTTAATTCAGAAACTCTGTCCATCACCACCCCTTGTTGTTAAATATTTTGTCCACCATAAGCGTGGAAGGGTATACTCAGATTGAGTCCCTTGCTCATTGCACCATCAGGATTCAAGCAAGCCGGGCCGACGACGGCTGAAATGCCAGAAACCGGTCTCTGGAAGCTTGTTTCCTTCCCAGTGTAAGAATTGGCTTGGTAGTTTGGTTTGCCCTGTTCCCATCATGCACTGGGACAGGAACAGACTAATTTACATATAGCCAGGTTCTGAGCTGGGATGGTGTAGTGAGCTAAAAAACGGTGTTGGATCTAGCCCTGATCTCTTGACTGGGTGAGAGTATTCTGCTTAATTCAGAAACTCTGTCATCACCACCCCTTGTTGTTAAATACAACACAAATAAGGCAGAAACAGTTACTGGCAGTGGTGGCAGTGGCGGCGGCAAATGGGGACTGGGCACACGCAGGTGGGGCCACGTTGCGGGTGAAGCGACCTGCACAGACCAGGTCAGGTCAGGTCAGTATTCCCCCAGTGTCCCCAATTTAGAAAGGAGACAATGATCTCTAAGAAAAAGCCACCATCACTTTGATCATGAACAGAAGAACTAAATGTCAACATGCCAGAACAAAGGCAACAAACCACAACTACCAGCATAAAATAAAAATATTGAATGTGTCAAAACCACTCACACTGTTATCATTGAACTTCCTCCTTCAGAATTGTAGATCAGCATTTAAAAACAAAACCTTGAAATTGTGGAACACAACCTAGACTTAAGTAGCCTAAAAAAAACTCGCCTGGTGGACCACATGGACACAATCCTATTCCAAGGGAGCTGTGGCCATTCCTACTATAGAATACTACTCTCTGGTGTCTCAAGACAAGTATTACTTTTATTGGCTATGTCCAGGATTCACCCTCCCTTCCTACATCATTGAGCGAGATATGGCTGGTAAAACCTCACCAAATACCTTTCCCACTAGGAATGTAAAGCGTCCAACACCACACGCCAACATGGTTACATGTACCTCCTATGTCTGGCACGCTTTAGTGCATTATGCTGGAGAGAAGAACTTTTTTACCCCTCTTTCCTATATGAAACTATCCCAACAATCCCAACACAATCGATCCTTTACACTCTTAGGACAAAATATGTTCTCCTTTGCGGCCAACAGAGAAAATAACATATCTAAATGAAATTGGTTGGCTGGGGTACTCGGCAATAAACAATATAGGTCTTACAACATCATGCAGCCCATTTAACAAGGACATTTAAGTATTATCCCGGTATTTATCTGGTTGTACATTTAAATTTCAACAAATACACACCCTGAAATATTTGAATGCTGTCATCATTCGTATGGTACTGTTACACTGCTGACTAGCGAATATTCTTGGTTTTATGAAACCTTCTCACATACCTGAAATTTAGCACAATGTTTTATTGGAATGGTGGCGTGAGTTCGGAAATAGATGCCTTTCTCCTTGTTAACATTTATATTCCACCAAGGCTAAAAAATGATTCTCTCATCAAATCTCTGTTTTATTTCGTACATTAAGCTGCCAAAATAGAAAATACCAACACAATGTCATCATTTTGGGGGACATTGATGCTAAGGTCTCCATCATGCTATAAGAATGTTCTCAGACAGAGAAAGAGTAGCAGCTCCAAAGTCCCCCTTCCCATTTTATTGTCATCATGTACAGCTAACAAAAGAGGGATGCTCCTATTAGAATTTTGCAGAAACAATGGAGATATCATTGTAAGTGGAAGACTTGATTAAGATTTCTAGCACATGCCACTCATAGTTGCATAAAGTGTAGGTCAATAAATGAATATATCATCACGTTTATCCTGTCTTTGGCTCACTATTCGAGATAAGCATACTTTAAATGATCAAAAAATCTTTTATTTAGAATTGACGTAAGCATGGGCGGAAAATCCGTTACGCTCGCGGATTTTGCGGATTTTCGGGAAATCCGCAATCCGCGAGATTTGCGGATTTCCCGCAAAATCCGCAAATTCGCACGCAGCGGATTTTTTTGGCGGCGCGCGGCGTTGGTGATACAATTTTTGCGGCGCGCGGCGTTTATCATCGTTTGCCGAGTTGTTTTTTTCGATAGTTTGCGAGTGCTGCGCCATTTTGGATCTTGCTGTGTGATCCCGCGGGAATTGGCGAGCGCGATTACGTCATCGCGGCTTGCCAGCGATAGTTTGTCAACGCGAGTACGGCGAGATCACGTCTCGCGGTACTTCGCAATTGCGAGATTTGAGATGCGGCGAGCGAAAATATAAATTTGCAATTCTGCACAAGAAATCCACCAGCAAGCAGCATAAACCTTCTAGAAATGATGATTTTTATGTGAATAACTCCTTAGTTTGACATTTGCCTGCACTTTTTTAGCGAGGAGTCCATTTTGGGGAGAGGGGCAGGGGGGTGGGAGGAAGGAAGTGCCCCATAGTCTTCAACTTCCTGTTCCTGTTCAGCAGGCTCCTCCCAGTGCTTTGTCCATCTCCTGGTCACTTTTCATTTGGATGTGGAGCTGGAAGGATTACTTTTTGTGGATGCTGCTGGATCTTTGGATTTGAGGCCTTTTTGACTTTCTTTGGATCACTGTTGGATTAGAAATTTTACAAGTAAGTTTGTTTGGGGCATTACAGTTGCTGCAACTAAAATTTTGGAATTTTCGATTTTTGGGCTGTTTTGGGGCCTTTTGCCCAGGGGTACTCAGTGGTGGGTGGACTGATTCTTTCTGTGGGTTGTCTTGAACTTAAACATCATGGAGGCCATAGATGAATTGGGATTGTGCTGATTTTTCTGTGTTTTTCGATTTTTGACCTGTTGTTGGGGCCTTGACCAGGGGTAGTGAGTGGTGCATGGGCCTAGTCTTTCTGTGGGCTGTTTTGAATTTAAACATCATGGAGGGCATGGATGGAATGGGATTGTGCAGATTTTTCAGTGATTTTCGTTTTTTGGGCCTGTACTTGTGGCCTTTTCACCAGGGGTATTTGAGTCTAGCATGGGGCTAGTCTTTCTGTGGGCTGTCTTGAATTTAAACATCATGGAGGGCATGGATGGAATGGGATTGTGCTGATTTTGCAGTGTTTTTCGATTTTTGGGGGTGTTCATGGGGAGGGACATGCCATGTGGCTGGTGGCCATTTTGAGTGCAGCTACAGGCACTGGCCATGTGCTGGCAGGCAAGTGGCCATTTTGAATGCAGGCTTTGTTGTTAGGCCTCCAACCATTTTGCCTACTTTTCAACCTTTATTTATGCCCAGGGGTAGTGAGTCTTGCATGGGCCTAGTCTTTCTGTGGGTTGTCTTGAATTTAAACATCATGGAGGCCATGGATGGATTGGGATTGTGCAGATTTTTCAGTGATTTTCGTTTTTTGGGCCTGTACTTGTGGCCTTTTCACCAGGGGTATTTGAGTCTAGCATGGGCCTAGTCTTTCTGTGGGCTGTCTTGAATTTAAACATCATGGAGGCCATGGATGGAATGGGATTGTGCTGATTTTGCAGTGTTTTTCGATTTTTGGGGGTGTTCATGGGGAGGGACATGCCATGTGGCTGGTGGCCATTTTGAGTGCAGCTACAGGCACTGGCCATGTGCTGGCAGGCAAGTGGCCATTTTGAATGCAGGCTTTGTTGTTAGGCCTCCAACCATTTTGCCTACTTTTCAACCTTTATTTATGCCCAGGGGTAGTGAGTCTTGCATGGGCCTAGTATTTCTGTGGGTTGTCTTGAATTTAAACATCATGGAGGCCATGGATTGAATGGGATTGTGCTGATTTTGCAGTGTTTTTCGATTTTTGGGGGTGTTCATGGGGAGGGACATGCCATGTGGCTGGTGGCCATTTTGAGTGCAGCTACAGGCACTGGCCATGTGCTGGCAGGCAAGTGGCCATTTTGAATGCAGGCTTTGTTGTTAGGCCTCCAACCATTTTGCCTACTTTTCAACCTTTATTTATGCCCAGGGGTAGTGAGTCTTGCATGGGCCTAGTCTTTCTGTGGGTTGTCTTGAATTTAAACATCATGGAGGCCATGGATTGAATGGGATTGTGCTGATTTTGCAGTGTTTTTCGATTTTTGGGGGTGTTCATGGGGAGGGACATGCCATGTGGCTGGTGGCCATTTTGAGTGCAGCTACAGGCACTGGCCATGTGCTGGCAGGCAAGTGGCCATTTTGAATGCAGGCTTTGTTGTTAGGCCTCCAACCATTTTGCCTACTTTTCAACCTTTATTTATGCCCAGGGGTAGTGAGTCTTGCATGGGCCTAGTCTTTCTGTGGGTTGTCTTGAATTTAAACATCATGGAGGCCATGGATGGAATGGGATTGTGCTGATTTTGCAGTGTTTTTCGATTTTTGGGGGTGTTCATGGGGAGGGACATGCCATTTGGCTGGTGGCCTTTTTGAGTGCAGCTACAGGCACTGGCCATGTGCTGGCAGGCAAGTGGCCATTTTGAATGCAGGCTTTGTTGTTAGGCCTCCAACCATTTTGCCTACTTTTCAACCTTTATTTATGCCCAGGGGTAGTGAGTCTTGCATGGGCCTAGTCTTTCTGTGGGTTGTCTTGAATTTAAACATCATGGAGGCCATGGATTGAATGGGATTGTGCTGATTTTGCAGTGTTTTTCGATTTTTGGGGGTGTTCATGGGGAGGGACATGCCATGTGGCTGGTGGCCATTTTGAGTGCAGCTACAGGCACTGGCCATGTGCTGGCAGGCAAGTGGCCATTTTGAATGCAGGCTTTGTTGTTAGGCCTCCAACCATTTTGCCTACTTTTCAACCTTTATTTATGCCCAGGGGTAGTGAGTCTTGCATGGGCCTAGTCTTTCTGTGGGTTGTCTTGAATTTAAACATCATGGAGGCCATGGATGGAATGGGATTGTGCAGATTTTTCAGTGATTTTCGTTTTTTGGGCCTGTACTTGTGGCCTTTTCACCAGGGGTATTTGAGTCTAGCATGGGCCTAGTCTTTCTGTGGGCTGTCTTGAATTTAAACATCATGGAGGCCATGGATGGAATGGGATTGTGCTGATTTTGCAGTGTTTTTCGATTTTTGGGGGTGTTCATGGGGAGGGACATGCCATGTGGCTGGTGGCCATTTTGAGTGCAGCTACAGGCACTGGCCATGTGCTGGCAGGCAAGTGGCCATTTTGAATGCAGGCTTTGTTGTTAGGCCTCCAACCATTTTGCCTACTTTTCAACCTTTATTTATGCCCAGGGGTAGTGAGTCTTGCATGGGCCTAGTCTTTCTGTGGGTTGTCTTGAATTTAAACATTATGGAGGGCATGGATGGATTGGGATTGTGCTGATTTTGCAGTGTTTTTCGATTTTTGGGGGTGTTCATGGGGAGGGACATGCCATGTGGCTGGTGGCCATTTTGAGTGCAGCTACAGGCACTGGCCATGTGCTGGCAGGCAAGTGGCCATTTTAAATGCAGGCTTTGTTGTTAGGCCTCCAACCATTTTGCCTACTTTTCAACCTTTATTTATGCCCAGGGGTAGTGAGTCTTGCATGGGCCTAGTCTTTCTGTGGGTTGTCTTGAATTTAAACATTATGGAGGGCATGGATGGATTGGGATTGTGCTGATTTTGCAGTGTTTTTCGATTTTTTTGTGCTCTATAACTGAACTGATGTTCCTCTGTCTTCCATTTTTTTTAGGTGCACAAGACTCAAGAGAACCACCAGTGCCAGGAAGAAGTCCTGCAGCGGTGTGTGTGTGCAGCATAACGTCACGCGACGTCACGTCTGGCCTCAGACAACTCTACAATTCGTGCAACTGCGGCCTGCTGTCTGACCTGCTCTGAAGAAGATGGCCCCGCCCCCAAAGAAAGTTCTCCGTAGCTCCTCTAGCAAGAAAGTTGCTAGTAAGGAGCAGAAGAAGCAAGTTACCAAGGAGGCTGGTGTGCCACCCGCCACTTTTTTTGGGAGCAAAAAAAAAAGTACGCCTGCAGCAGCAGGATCTGCTGGGGACCAAGCTGGGAGCAGCACCCCTGCTCCATTGGGTTCAGTGCCTCCACCACCACGCCATCTTAAGTCAAAGCCCTTGAGTGCTTCAGAGGCAGTCAGTGTACTTCTCCAATCACCATCGACCAGTGATGTTGGCTCATCGCAAGAAAGTAGCAGCAATGTCCCTGAATCAACACAGGTTGTTGTAACTCATCTGACAAGTGTTGAACAACCACAGCCGCAACAACAACACCATGTGCAAGTACACGCCCAAGTACATGTGGAAGGAGAGGCAGCAAAAGGAGATGCGCAAGCAAAGGTGCATGGAGGTTCACAAGTGCCCACAATAGTTGTTCCTCCCGAAGTAGGGGCACATTTGGAAATCGACAATGAAGCCGAGGTATCATTGGAAGCCACTCCTCCTGATGATCATTCATTGTCTTCCACATCCCTAGCAAGGAAAAGATCAAGGGGGGTGTCTACATCTTCTTCAAGCCCACCTCGTTCTGATGCAAGTGATCCGTCTTGGGAACCACAACTGCGGTCTGACAGTGAGGCACACCATGATCTGACACCGGTACCTAAGCGTAAAAGGAAGGTCGTCCAAAAACTCAAACCTATGGAGTGTGATGAGGCTCAACAAGAAGTGACAGATACTGCTGGTGATGAAGCCTCTCACGATGACGACGAGCCAGTCATCACAAAGGTCACTGCAGCCCCACCGGGCATGCAGCAAAGAGACATTTTGACCCTATCCCGAGAAGCTGCTGAGCGTGATGATGATGTCGGCGAGGAGGCAATGGAAATGGAATCATTAGATTTGGAGTTAAGTAGTACACCAAAACCTACCGCTTCCATATTTCTTCGCAAGAAGGTACCCACCTCGTCCTCGACCTCAATTCGTGGTGGTGAAAGTGCAAAACGTACTGAAGTTCGGCAATCCACATCCTCCACTTCATCTGGCTTTAGCAGCAGGACCACCACCACCAGTATCGCCGCCTCCTCCGGCCCCCGAAGACATTTCAAGTCTCCAGTTTGGGACTTCTTTAGTGTTTGCCCAAAAAAGGAAAACGTAGCCATTTGTAGCCTTTGTAAGCTTCGATTTAGTCGTGGTAAGCTTGGTTCTAACTATGGTACCGGAGGCCAGAGAGGTCATCTTGAGAGAAGGCACGCTGTCCAATGGTTTCCGCACCTAGAGGCGGTCAAGAAAGCCGGAATTGCACGTAATGAAAACGTTGATTTTTCATCTGCTGATGACGAGGAGGTAGAAGAAGACGATTCAAACACTTCACTTACACCCAGTTCCCATGTCAGCAGCACACCCCATGGGAGCCACACTAAGAGTGTGGGAGAGAGTGAGACATCAATGCGGAAAAGTTCATCAGCGAGCGTAACTGGGTCGAAGAGATCATCATCATCCCGTAAATCATTGGTCCAGGGCAACATTAAAAAGATGTTGTTTACAGAAGCGCAATATGAACGCAACCACCCAATGACCCGTCTGTATAACACTAAGCTGGCTAAAATGCTAGCTCTGGACCTTCTCCCTTTTTCTTTTGTAGAAGGGGTTGGTTTTCTAGAATTAGTGACAGCGCTCTGCCCTAAATGGAAGGTTCCTAGCCGGTTCTATTTTGCCCGAGTTGCGGTTCCAGCACTACATGAAGATGTTCTGAAGGTGATTGGGGCAGCTTTGCAGAAGAGTGCTGTTCACACTATACATCTGACAACAGACATGTGGACCAGTGGCGCAGGCGCTGATTACATGTGCATCACTGCACACTGGGTCTCTTTTTCAGGGGCTAAAGCAAAGCTAAACTCAGGTGTTGACACTAACATTGTTTTTAAAGGTGCTCGGAAACATGCAACACTAGCCATGTTTGGTTTGGAGAAACGTCACACAGCAGAAAACATTTTGGATGTCTTTAACACAAAGGTCCTTAACTGTCTGTCCCCACTAAAATGCAAGGTTGGTTATGTTTCCACGGACAATGGCGCCAATATAGTTAAGGCCATGAGGGACGGTTACTATTTCAGAGTGCCGTGTTTGGCGCACTGTATAAACCTGGTTGTCCAAAAATTCTTGGGTAATAAACGCAGTGCAGCGTACAGTGTATTGGAGACCTGCCGAAAAATTTGCAAGCATTTCAGGCATTCTTTTAAGGCCCGGAAGCAGCTGAGGAGCCTGCTATATCAATGTCAAATGCCAGTGAAAGCACTCATCCAGGAGGTGGTAACACGTTGGAACTCAACCTTCTACATGCTTGAGCGTCTGTATGAGCAGTATACGGAACTCGATCAATATTTCTTGAAAGAGGGTATAGAGGAGCTGAGGATGGGTGGGCCGCAATGGAACATAGTTGAAAGCCTGACACACATGCTTCGTCCTTTTGAGGTCTTCACGCGTGCAGTCAGCAAGGAGGACTCTAATTTGGGAAAAGCTATCCCATTGTTGTACATGCTGGAGGACCAACTGAAGGAGGTGTGTTCTGTGTTTGGAAAAGATGACAAAAAGCAAGACTCTTTGCTTCTGGCTGAGCAATTATTAGAGCTCCTACAAGGTGATGAACGTCTTAAAAAGATCCACTCAGAACAGCATTACATTTGTGCTACTATTCTGGATCCACGCTACAAAAAGGCGCTGGCAGGCCAAGCATTCTTTCCTTTTGATGATGAACATGTTCCAAAGTACAAACGTTGGCTAGCCTTGTCAGCCAAGAAGTTTGAAACAGAACGGCTGGAAATTGAAGGAAATGGCAGTACATCAGCAGGCCATCCCCAGTCAAAACAATCCACTTCTGCACCTGTGGCTGTGGCACAAGTGACCTCTCAGCCGTTAAAGACACCGGCAACCGGATCATCTGCACGAAAGACAACAGAAACATTGGAGGCTGAAGAGGATTGGCTAGCTCTGCGTGGGTATGGTTCTCAAAAGGTCAGAGGCACAGCAAGAGCTAAGCAAAGTGGAGGAACCTTGGATGAGGACCTTGAGTCGATGGTGAAGGACTATCTGAATGACTCAACAGAGGTCTATGTTAATTCTGACCCATTGGCGTATTGGCATGGGAAAAAAGAATTGTGGCCACAGCTCACCAACCTGGCTTTAAACTACTTGTCTTGCCCACTCGCAAGTGTGTCTTCTGAACGGGTTTTCAGTGCGGCTGGTGGGATTGTAACTCCCAAACGGAGCCGCCTCTCGCCCAAAAATGTGGAGAGGTTAACAATGATCAAGATGAATCAGCACCTCATACCACCAGATTTCAGAGTACGAGAGAGCGTGCCGGATGAAGAGGAGGTGGCCAGCAACATAGATGAGGGAATTTCTACTCTGTCAGGTGACACTGACCTCACCCTGCCTGAATTCGCAGAGTATGATGACGAAGCCTTATTCTTATTCCTGGACCGTGATACCGACTTCGAGCCCTGAAAATGAGACAACGAATCAATAACTTTCTTTTTCATCCTTATTCACTTTTATTCCTGTGTGTCTGTCTTTCTTTGTTGTGCACAGTTAATATAATTCAAACTTTAATCAGATAATCACAAAAACAAGCCCATCAGCAGAACTGTCTTCACTTGTTTGCTAATTTATTTGAAGGTGCCGCAGTCTGCATTCCTCAGGTTCACAAGTTCAGAAGAACATGCTCCTCTATCCTCCTCCTCCAGACTCCTATTTCCATCAAAGCAGAGGGCTGGTTTACGCCCAATGAAGAAAGACTCAGCACTTGTGGGGGTGTTGTTCTACCTCTTTGCAGGTGAGTTGACGGGTCTGGGGCCATTGCTGGGAAGCACTAAAAGTGGTTTGGACCAAATCCGAGGCGGAAAATTTTTTGTGTTTTTGATGACTTGCTTGCCTTTGAGGTGCTCTTAGGGGGGGTTCCGTCTGTTTGTGGGTGAGTTTCGTGGCCTGGGAGCATTGCTGGGACACTCTAATCTTGATTGCATTTGCTTTTCAGGAAATCCGTCGTGCCAACCCCGACTTATGGCCTAGCTACGCAGCGCGTTTGGACCGAAGGCCCAGAAATATTGCAAGTATGAGATTTTGCTTTTGGCCTGTTTGGGGGTGTTATGCTTCTTGGCGGGTGGGTTGACGGGTCTTGGGGCATTCCTGGGAAGGTCTAATACCGGGTAGAAGTGGTTGGGACAAAATCCAGGCCGATTTTTTTTTGGCTATTTCTGACATTTTGCTCTATGTAGCGTTTTCGGGGGTCCTGTTTGGGGGGCTTCCTGGTGTTTGTGGGTGAGTTTCGTGGTCTGGGAGCACTGCTGGGACACTCTAATCTTGATTGCATTTGCTTTTCAGGAAATCCGTCGTGCCAACCCCGACTTATGGCCTAGCTACGCAGCGCGTTTGGACCAAAGGCCCAGAAATATTGCAAGTATGAGATTTTGCTTTTGGCCTGTTTGGGGGTGTTATGCTTCTTGGCGGGTGGGTTGACGGGTCTTGGGGCATTCCTGGGAAGGTCTAATACCGGGTAGAAGTGGTTGGGACAAAATCCAGGCCGATTTTTTTTTGGGGCTATTTCTGACATTTTGCTCTATGTAGCGTTTTTGGGGGCCTGTTTGGGGGGCTTCCTGGTGTTTGTGGGTGAGTTTCGTGGTCTGGGAGCACTGCTGGGAAACTCTAATCTTGATTGCATTTGCTTTTCAGGAAATCCGTCGTGCCAACCCCGACTTATGGCCTAGCTACGCAGCGCGTTTGGACCGAAGGCCCAGAAATATTGCAAGTATGAGATTTTGCTTTTGGCCTGTTTGGGGGTGTTATGCTTCTTGGCGGGTGGGTTGACGGGTCTTGGGGCATTCCTGGGAAGGTCTAATACCGGGTAGAAGTGGTTGGGACAAAATCCAGGCCGATTTTTTTTTTTGGGCTATTTCTGACATTTTGCTCTATGTAGCGTTTTCGGGGGCCTGTTTGGGGGGCTTCCTGGTGTTTGTGGGTGTGTTTCGTGGTCTGGGAGCACTGCTGGCTATATATACTTTACTTTGCAAGAGGTTTGAAGCAAATCCATGGTGGCAGAGGGGACTTAGGGCCTAGCTGCAGAGCGCGCGCGGAGTGATTTTGGAAATTTGTGAAAAATTGACTAAGTCCACATTTTTGTACTTTTGCTCTTTGGCTGTTTGGGGGTCTTCTACTCGTTTTCTCCTGGGTTGACGGCTCTGGGGCCATTGCTGGGAAGCTCTAATACCGGATAAAAGTGTTTTGGACCAAATCCCAGGCGGAATTTTTTTTGTGTTTTTGATGACTTGCTTGCCTTTGAGGTGCTCTTAGGGGGGGTTCCGTCTCTTTGTGGGTGAGTTTCGTGGTCTGGGAGCATTGCTGGGACACTCTAATCTTGATTGCATTTGCTTTTCAGGAAATCCGTCGTGCCAACCCCGACTTATGGCCTAGCTACGCAGCGCGTTTGGACCGAAGGCCCAGAAATATTGCAAGTATGAGATTTTGCTTTTGGCCTGTTTGGGGGTGTTATGCTTCTTGGCGGGTGGGTAGACGGGTCTTGGGGCATTCCTGGGAAGGTCTAATACCGGGTAGAAGTGGTTGGGACAAAATCCGCGCGGAAAAGCCTTTAGTTTTGGCACTTTTTGTAACTTAGGGTTCGTTAGGGTTAGCCCTAGCAGCAGGATTGCATGTGTTTCGGGGTGTTCTAGATTTTTCCAACTGAGTTCTGGGGTCTTAGAGCACTCGTGAGAATGTGTAATTTTGGTTGCAAGTCATTTGAAGAAAATCCATGGTGGGAAAGGGGGGATTTGGCATAGTTAAAGAAAGCCTTTGCCACTATTCTTAACTTAGGGTTCGTTAGGGTTTGCAGTATTTCTATTGCATGTGTTTGAGTGGGGGGGATTTCGAGTCTTGGAGCGATGCTGGCTATGGCTACTTTTGCTTGGTTGCTTGCAAGTGGTTTGAATGCAATCCACGGTGGGTAATGGGTAATTAGGAAGGGGGTACTTCGGCCTACTTTTACTTTCAAAGTAAGTTTTGTCACCAGTTTTCTGCTAGGCCTCGTTTTTTGAGATTTGATTGGGGGTCTTCTACATTTTTGCGACTGGCTTTAGTAAGGGTCTGGGTGGGAGCACTGCTAGGAAGATCTAATTTTGTTCTAAAACACAGTTTACAGTACACCTAGCTTGAGGGGCAAGATCCGCTACATTAATTTGCCCATACTTATTTATCCTTCAAAAGGTGACTCAGAGTACGCACTTTCAAAAATATTGTACTGTCTACTAGGAAAATCAAATTGTGACTTTTTGCACTCCACAGCCTACATACCTTATATTTATTTATCAGTGGTGTTGTAATATTATATCACTTCCTGTTTTTCGTTGAATAATTACAGGCCGGGTTTCAGTCTCTGCAATGGGGAAAAAAGGATGGAGTCAGGCTTCACAGTAGCGAGCCACAATTCAGCATCAGGCAGGCAGTGGACAGGGTGTCTTCTGGTGACCAACATCGATGGACGAAGCGTCGGCTGCAATGGAGGAGTGCCGCTAATAGGAGGATTTATTTTCTGCAGGCAACTTACTTACCACTTCCAACAGGACCACTACAACCACATAGATACAGAATACCTTGCCTTTTTCTCTGACTGTGACTGCATTTCTTGGCTCTCTCTCGGCTTCTACATTGATCCCTTAACACATCACTTAGTCCACTCCACTATCACATCTGCACCACACATAGTCATTTGTAAGTGCTCCTACGTAATTCGCAAGTCGCAGCACGCCCCAGGCCGTAGAGGACTGGGATGGCCCCAATGATGAAGCATGTCACCAAGGGGCAACCCTGGTGAGTGAGGGGACACCTAGAAAAAAAGCAATTTCTCCTTTTCTATCTACTATACCTTCCAGACCAACCCCACTGAGTGTTGTTGTGAATGGATTTATAGTGACCAGCAAGGCTCTCGGGTATCTGGCTACAGAGACCTTATGTTGAATATCGTTATCAATAATTTACACATAGGCCCTTTACTGTTGCATTCTTTCTTCCACAGTTGTCGAATGTACTACTTACTTTTCACTGACATGCATGCAGTAGTGCATGCACTTTCAAAGATTGATGGATAGGTTTGTAGTGTACCCAAAGAATTGTTTATGTTCAATTGTTTGTCTATGCTGTGCTTTTTTTTGCAGGGTGTCTTCTGGTGACCAACATCGATGGACGAAGCGTCGGCTGCAATGGAGGAGTGCCGCTAATAGGAGGATTTTTTTCTGCAGGCAACTTACTTACCACTTCCAACAGGACCACTACATCCACATAGATACAGTATCCCTTGCCTTTTTCTCTGACTGTGACTGCATTTCTTGGCTCTCTCTAGGCTTCTAAATTGATCCCTTAACACATCACTTAGTCCACTCCACTATCACATCTGCACCACACATAGTCATTTGTAAGTGCTCCTACGTAATTCGCAAGTCGCAGCACGCCCCAGGCCGTAGAGGACTGGGATGGCCCCAATGATGAAGCATGTCACCAAGGGGCAACCCTGGTGAGTGAGGGGACACCTAGAAAAAAAGCAATTTCTCCTTTTCTATCTACTATACCTTCTGTCAGGTTACGCAGCCCCTAAGCGCCTAGCGTACTATGAAACTACATTTCCCATGAGTAGGCGGGAGACTTGCAGGAAGTTTATCTGGGGAACAGACGCGCTTCCTGTTGCGCGTTATTCGGGTTTCTGTTCTGCACCGGCATGAGAGCGGACGCTCTGCATGCTTTTCTATCGTGTCTCCTGTGGACTATCACCTTCCCCCCCCCCCTGAGGCTCAGTGGGGAGCGCTTCCGTGTTCTGTCCTTGGCGGTAGACGGACTTCACGCGTCTTCAGGTAAAGCCGCTCTAAACTCTTCGGCCGCCCGTGCGGTCAGCTGATTACTGCCTGAACGGATTGTTAAGGGAGGTTCTGTCACTGTTTTCTAACAGAATTCTACCTTTGATGAATTCCTGTTTGGTTGAATTGTGTGTGGCGGAGCACAGTGGCGGTCTATACCACGTGTTAGCGTTCACATCGGGGATCGTTTTTGTACTATTAAAACGGAGCGCGGTAGTAAGGACAACTACGCGTCTCCGTTGTATAACTGTGTATTTCAAAGGAAATCCATAACTGGGCATGTAGTGAGGTAACTACAGGCTACCCCAGTTCTCTTTGTGTAGTGCACTGTGGGGTGTGTTGTTGGCAGAATTCAGTGGTGGTCGCAACTACGTTTTTCTGTTTGACCTTCACCAAAGATTCTCTACTGGGTCATTACTTAGAGAGCGCAGTGTTGTAGTTCTTGCTTCCTACACACTACCGTTTCCCTCTTCCTTTTTGTTGGACCATACATCTTTGCTTTGACTATTTGGAACCCCCTTTGTACATTGAGTCCTCTACCATGTTTGTGGTATGTTGTGAGTAGTGGGTTTGATGTCTTAGTATAACGCGAGTGTGTTTGGTGCGACAGGAGTGTGTTCGTTAACTATATGTTTATGTGTTTCTTAGGCCTTCCTCACAGATTGTGGCAGAAGGGCTATAGTATTTCCTATCCAAGGTCATGTTTTCTTGGTGCTCAGGTACTTGTCTACTTCCTTGGTTATTTAGTGAGACTATATGAGAGTACCCTTGTATGTTAGGACAGCACTTCACTGATGCCTGTCTTGTCTTCTGTTACAGGTATCCTTTCCCTGCTGACCCTACCTTTACCCATCCCACATTTTTTATTTTAGTTTGTTATTTTTCTCCCCCGCCTAATGGCTCGAACACCCTGTGTTTACACTTCTGGGTGTTGGTGACATTTGGAGGTGGAACCATATTTGCATCGACTGGATCACGGGGAGTAAACCTGACACCTTCCAGACCAACCCCATTGAGTGTTGTTGTGAATGGATTTATAGTGACCAGCAAGGCTCTCGGGTATCTGGCTACAGAGACCTTATGTTGAATATCGTTATCAATAATTCCACACAGGCCCTGTACTGTCGCATTCTTTCTTTCCACAGTTGTCGAATGTACTACTTACTTTTCACTGACATGCATGCAGTAGTGCATGCACTTTCAAAGATTGATGGATAGGTTTGTACCCAAAGATTTGTTTATGTTCACAATAGTTTGTCTATGCTGTGCTATTTTTTCTTGTCTCCCAAAACCTTTCCCAAAAACCCCCGTACCCATCCATTTTTCAAACCCTAACCCTCTTCCCCCGGGCTGTGTGGTTTTGATTGATGTGTGACTAAATTATTATGACAGCAATAAATCCACACACTTGCTGGGGAGGATAAGGTGATAGCAACAGGCTGGTGAAGAAATCCGAGGATATATTCTTACTCTGCTTGACAAAGAACCATTGCTAATGTGAAAGAACTTCAACCGAATTAGTAGTTATACTTTACCATTTGTTAGGCTACAATGTGGCACTGCTCTACTGTACTTCTGTCACCTGCTATATTCTCAGTTGTACCGTTGAATTGCTCAGGAGGACAAACCAGATTTCATTTTCTTTTTTTTCATAGGCATGCAACTGCCACTGTGTCACACCACTAGTACCACCGCTATGAGGAAATTTTATCCGACCAAGATTGCCAACCTTATTCGGTGTTTCCCGTGGAGCCAGCCCTGGGTCTAGCCCTACTTTCAAACACAAATTACAGGTAAGATAAGCGTTTGGTGGTTTGGGGGTATAATGGAGTATTAGTACGAGAGACGAGAGACTGAAGGTAGTACTACTAAAGTCCTAGGACTCTTGGATTCACTTCACTTAGTCTGTGAGAGGCACTTAGTGTTGAAAACATTTGGGCATTTACACTTAAAGGAAGAAAATGGAACTAAACTTTCAGGAAAACAGTCAACGTTAAACCCCCACCCACCAGGCAAGCAGTAAAAAACAGGTATGCTCAGATAAAGTTTGAAAAAGTATATTTATATCCCTAACAAAATAATCTCCCGCAAGACCCTCCCTAACCCCAACGATTGTCCTTCAAAAGTCCCCAAAAACCCAACTCCCAATTCCCACCCCCCAAAAGTCTCTAAAAAAGGGGCAAGGGACACTATGGGTGGATGCTGTTAACTTTTTGGGCCAGGGCATCATGCTCCTCGCGGAGCAAGGCGAGCTCCTGCTGAAGGCGGGACACCATCAGGGTAGTGCGGCGCAGGCGTGCCTTCACTGCCTTGCAGGTGCAATGCCTGTGAGAGGCAGCTGTTGGCCTTGCTGCACGGCGGTGGCGTTTGCCTTTGGCAGCCCGGCTCAGTCTGGGTGGACCACTGTGCTGGGTGGCAGCCCGTGGGGCCACGGAGGCTGATGCAGACGACGTTGTTGTTGTTGTCGACTGCACACTTTCCTCGTCCTCCAGGGCCACCAGCCGCCGATATTCCGCAACAGTGGCCTCGATCCTCCGTTGCCGGGCCGCTCTAGCCAGCTCCTTCTTCCTTGTTCGTTTGGAAGAAGAACCTATATGAAGAAAGAAAGACATAGTCTGTAACCAATGCTCTTTAAGATTAACTCAATCATTCAGCAGAAATTTGTGTTGCACTACAACTAGCAACTTGCAAGCGCATTACATAACTATTGAGGCCAGTATCTATCTAACCTCACACTTCTTCATCCTTGCTCTAACATTAGTGGGAGTTTAAGGAACAAATTCTACGAGCACTGTGGACTTCCATTGGAGTCGACTATGAAAGTACACCAGTCTTATTCTTCTTCTTATCTCTTGTTTTGGAAAATTGGTACGTTATTTTCTGCAAGCCGGCATAATGCCAGCGCAGTAAACTTGCACCCGAGAAAAAGAGACGCACGCCATGAGGAGTGACCTAGACTTGCGTTGCCGTTGCGTTACTGTACCCATCCAGTACATGCAGGTGGTGAAGCTCTTACTTTTCTATTACGGGTGGCACTGAGAATACTCTGTTACAACTCAAGGGCTACTGCTTAATTAATGTAACTTTCACCCTACAGTGGAAATGAGTACTAGAAATGGAAAATTGAAGAAGATAAATAATCTGATTATCTATCACTTCACATGGGATGTTTTTGCTTATATATGGGATGACTTTAGGTGCTTTGCTTTTTATTGAGTGACCAGTGATACATCCACACATGAATGACTGAGTACTACTAAACTTATTAAGAGAGGTAGGGAGTGGCCACCATAATAACCGGATCTATGCAGTGCTTGCAATACAAACTACTGCTACTATTTATGGTAGTATTTGGACAAAATTAAAAGTTCTTTTCCTTGCCTTTCCTACACTGGAACGGACGTGCGGGTGCAGCAGTGTTACATGCTCTTCAAAGTTACACTTAGTTCATCCACTGACCGTCTACTCTCTCTAGATCATGGGTACTCACAAACTTTCTCTCAGGGGCTACATTTACAGTGTAGTTTGGGGCCGAGGGCGGCACTGGTGGGGGCGGAGTCAGAGGGGGCGGGGCTAAAGCAAAACGATAACTTGTGACCATGAGGTTGCACACAGGTCCCTGCAGCAGATGCCCTCATCCACTGAGCCACCAGACCCAGCATTTACATACATCTCTCTCCCTCCTGCTCTCCCTCCTGCCCTCCCTCCATCTCTCTCTCCCTCCTGCCCTCCCTCTCCCTCCCCCTCTGTCATCTCA
Organism: Lissotriton vulgaris; assembly: GCF_964263255.1. Lineage (NCBI taxonomy): Eukaryota > Metazoa > Chordata > Amphibia > Caudata > Salamandridae > Lissotriton > Lissotriton vulgaris. The sequence goes on from NC_141700.1 coordinate 652,673,106, forward strand.
CTGTGTGAGTGTCTATCTGTGTCAGCCTTCAGCCCGGGTTGAGACCGCTTCCTCAACGCGCACACACAGACAACAACACCAAAGTACTTAACAGGTCTTTAAAAGACCATTAACATATTATTGAGGCTTTGTTTGTTGTAGCGCCCCTGCTTCTCCACCCTGACAATCACTGCTTGCCCGGCCCCACAGAGCAGAGGCTTTGTTCTATTTCACCTCTTTGTGGCCTTGCATCTCCACTCTGCTCTGTGGGGGCCGGGGGAGCAGTGATTGTCAGAGTGGAGATGCAGGGGCGCTAACAGGTGAAATACAAAAAAGCCTCTGCTCTGTGGGGGCCGGGGGAGCAGTGATTGTCAGAGTGGAGATGCAGGGGCGCTAACAGGTGAAATACAAAAAAGCCTCTGCTCTGTGGGGGCCGGGGGAGCAGTGATTGTCTGCAAGGTCTGCGCACCGCCAAGGAAGGCTTCCCGGGCCACCACCGGCCCGCGGGCCGTACTAGGAGTACCCCTGCTCTAGATACACATATGCTATCTAAGAGTCAGATAGTAGCATGATCCAGGTATATGGACACATACAGTTTCTGTGTCACCCACCCAGGCTGTTGTCCTTCCACCCATCATTGCTTCATCATTCACCCAGCCATGCATCTCATATTCTTGCCTTCCCAGCTAGTCTTCAATCTCAATAAGTAAGGAATATATAAGAGCTTACCTCTGGCCGCCACCACCACCGTCTCAACTCTCACAGCCGCCGCCGCCGCCTCCTCCCCTGAAGAATCGCCCTCCGCCTCCGTGTCGAGCACCACCACCTCCACACTGGCCCCGCCACCAGATGTTCCACCTACAAAGTACATTTAAGAATGTTAGAATAAAGCACTCACTAGTCACTAGTCTTTGGTCTAGGAATGAAGACATTTGAAAACAATGTAATTTGTGACTGTCTACGTGAAAGTTAAAAAAAATGTCCCTTTTTCCAGGGAAGGTTGTCTTGCTGCACTTTTTGGCACAACTGATGAAGGCTGTTTTTTTAACACGCACCATTTTTCTCCACACAGACAGAAGATGGACTTCTAACAACAAGATCAAGTTGAAACCAGGTGAGAGCTCGGCTCGACCACAAGAAATGTCTTCAATTAATCGTCAGCACTAACCACTTTTCCATTATCAGTTAAACGTTTAGTTTTATTATGACTTCATTTTAATAAATGTGTTTACTTTTAATAAAGCTTTTAAACTTAAATACAATCTGTGTTTTTTGGTCCAGACTAGAGTGACTGAGCGAAAGGTTTTGCAATTTTTGCAAGCATGAGTCCAGATAGAACACTTCAAAAGACATTATGGACAATCCCAGAGGACTGCACTAAGTTGATAGAGCTATTGCTGACTAGAATCATGGGAGTTTCGCCAACCGTGCAATCTTAGTTAGCTACACAGACAGACTAATAAGAATAATCTAGTAATACCACAGGGAGTCATAGTAGAGGCAGGATAAGAATTTAGATACAGTCTACAAGAAGAGCAAAGACAATTTTGAAAAAAGTCAAATGAGGAACGCTAGGAAAAATAGGTACTAGTCTAAAATGAAAACTTACTGGGGCCAGCAGAGGAGCCCTCGCCTGCCCGATCCTGGCCCTGTCTAACAGCATCCGCCGCCTGCTGCTCCTGTGTCCTCCTCTCGCCCCTGGGGGGAGCTGACGTACAACATGAAAGAAAGAACAGAAAACATGGATAATTGTTGCTTGTCAATGTCAACCAAATCAAACATTTCAAAAGAACAATAACAAAATATTTCTGCGAAATTATATTGATTATGGTTACTTTTCATTTATTTGCGGACCTGTGACTTCGAAAGTCACGTAACTCACTAAACAAAGTACTGAAACGTTCACCTAGGACTGGCAGGCAGCAGTCCGCAGGCAAGACGCAAAGTGACAGACAAACTCCATTGTGATTTCAGTCAGATCAGTGACAAAACTAACAGTTGCCTGCTACATTACCAGTCATTTAAATAGTCAAACTATCAATCCACCGACACTATTTTTCTTATTGTCAGGGGTACAAAGGAAGGGGCAGATTTAAGCCCTTGCGGCTCTTTTGCGCCGTTCTTGCGTGACTTTTGTGACGCAGCAGCTAAACAAAAAAGGGCGCCATGGTGCGGCGTATAATATTATAACAACGTGACGCATTTGGGAGATGCATCCCGTTATAAAGCCCTGCGCCATCAGGGGGCGTTCCCGGCGCAAGGGAGGGCATTCCTGCGCTGGAACACATCCTAATAGTGGCTGAGGGAAATCTACAAAATATCAATCAGTCACCTTTAGGACAATGATGCGTCACACAAACCCTGCACCTGCTTGAAGCAGACGTACGGCTTGACCCAGCATTGGGGAGATAGGGTACCCCAGAGCATTGATGGAGCTGCGCCATCGTTGCGACGCAACTCCAGCAGTAAAGCTTCGGTGACGTTTTGGGCCCATGGTGCGCCGCATTGCAAATACGGCGCACCATGTTTGGTGGTGGTAGCGGGCCGCACAATTAATGGCGCATCCCTGCTACTTTGCAGAGATGCGACGGTAATTGCAATTCTGCCCCTTAGGGGCATACTTACTTACGCGTTCTGGCGCATCTCCAGAGATGCGCCAGATCAAATGCGTCACGCAAAACTACCCTTGCGACACGGCAGATGTGCCTCATTTACAATGCGGCGCGCCCTGGCGCAAGGGTAGGCACTTGCGTGAGGCATCTCGTCACGTAAGAGCGGCGCATCGCTGGAGTCACGTCGCCAACGCAATGCAACTCCAGTAATGCTCAGGGCCACCCAATACTTAACATGCTGTGTCAGTCCTTTCGCCTGCTTCGAGCAGACATAAGGAATTGAATTGACGTAGCAGCGTCGCAGAAGTGCCTGCGTTAAATCTTGTACATTTCACGCAGGCAATTTTGCGAGGCGCACAGCCGCTGGACCGCCCACCCTGCGTACTAGGAACGCACCCATTGTGGTGCAGGCCCATGGCTTTATAACGTGACGCATCTCCCTAGATGCGTCATGCTGTAAATGACTCGCAGGGATGCGGCACGTTTACGCCGCTGTTGCGTCACGCAAGGCAACGTAAACGTGGCGCAAGGGGCTTGTAAATGTAATCTGCCCCCTAGTGTCTAGCATTACGCAGTTCTGTAAAGTACACTCATACATAATAGTTACTCAGGCCAATGAGACCACGAAATAGAAAACAAATAAGCATAGTAGCAACGCCACTGAGAAGGAGAGCAGTGCACCTGAAATGCACAGAAGATTTTGAAATATAATTTAACTACAATGTAATCGTCATCAGCGGCATTATTGGCTTGCTCCATGTAAAAAACAAATATTTGCAATACAACAACACAGAGCAGGAGAAAACATCATAGTAGTGAGTGATTAAATGGCTACTACTACTCACCAAGCCCGGGGATCTCCAAGCCGAGCTGGTCCAGCAGGTCGCGCTCGCGGTCCAGGAGGTCCGTCCAGCGATGGGTGACCTGGCTGTAGGTGCGCTGGACCCCGTAGAGGTGGGATATGGCCCAGCACACCTTCTCCCACCGCTTCCGGCGCTCCCGCATGTTGTAGCCGCCGGCCGCGATCCTGCCGCCTCCCGCGATGGTCCTGGGCAGGCGGCGCTGGACGAAGTAGACCAGCGCGCCCACTTCCTCCGGGCTGAATATCTCCCGTCGCGTCACCTGCTCCCCCCTCAATCTCCCGCATGCTGTCCTGCCACTGGGTCCAGCACTACTCCCCGCCGCCGTTGCAGCCCTCAAGTGCCTGGGCAGCTTCACGGCGCCTGGCTTGACCATGGTCTGGGCAGGTAAGGTAGGAAGAAGTAGAAAATTAAGAAAGAATAGGATAGGGAAGAAGAAAAGAAAAGAGTTTAAAAAAGTAGTTTAAAAGTAAAGAAAAATAGCAGAAAAGACAAAAATATACAGCTAGGAAAAGAGAGGGATAGATAAGAAGCAAAATCGTCAAAAAAAAACTGAAAACAAGCAAAGGATGGCAAAGATACCAAGAGGATTAAACACCATGCCCAGACACAGGAAATGAATGAAAAACAAGATGGCCGGCGCCCGTTCACGAGCGCAAAAGTAAGTTCGCGCGAGATTTTCCTCGCGATCCCGTGCGAACCTCTAGATTTCCCGCGCGATCTCGTGCGAACCTCTACTCGCAATGCGCTTACTGCGCGAGATTATACATAGCGGGCGGAAACGGAAATACGTCACGCAAACAAAATGGCCGCGCCCGTACTCGACCTTGGGGTAAATTCGCGTGTTGCGCTGCAAGCGGCTCGCGAATACTGCAAAAAAACTCGCGAAACAACAAGCCGCAAAAAAATAAAATGCTCATTCGCACGAATTGGCGGCTTCCGCGGTCGGTTTCGCACGACGCCGCGCCCCGCGAATAGCGCGAAAAAAAACGAAAAACGATTTCAGCAAAAGCAAAAGCAATGAGCAGGTGCAAAAGGTCAACCTCATGATTTGTAACGATTCTTTGTAGTGCTTCCTGAGGGGGCCCTCCAGAATTCGGTTGCCTGCTTGCAACTATTGTGTGACCCTGCTCTGACCTTAACTGTATGCCACAAAGGTCCTGATTTACAGCTAAAGGAGCAGACAAGCAGGTGCCAGGCTGGAACTTTAAATTCTTTCAGTGACACATTAATTAGCCCCTAATTCATTATTGTCAGTTGGGGCAGGGCAGGTGTTGTTAATAAACTAACCCCAAATTAATTCATGTCAGTTGAAGCAGGGCAGGTGGGCTTGCTTTTCCCCCCCATCTTCTACAGTGATGATGAACCAGAGGGTGGCATTGATGTAACAGAGGGTGGCATGGGTCAAAGAGAGGGTGCCAGTGGTAAAACAGAGGGTGCTGGGAGGCTGTGATGATGAACCAGACGTAGAAACAACATAGTCGCGACCGTTGCGAGCCGACAAATAAGTTCGCAATTGCGAACTAGTACCAAATCCTCGCGAACTGGCAGAAACAATTGCGAACACAAAAAAAAAAAAAATCCGCAAATTCGCGGGAATTCGCGGATTTTGCGGATTGCGAATCCGCAAATCCGCAAAATTCGCGAACGCGAGATCCGCAAAATTCGCCCATGCTTAAATTGACGTATGAATATGAACGGTGAAAGTGTGCACATCAGTACATCCAAAGGTAGGGTGCACTGTAATTAATCCAATGAAGAAAACATAAAAGGAAGCACTAAAAAAGGCCATAAAAAGCACAACAGATCAGGGACTAATCCCCTTTAATAAATTTGAACAAGCATTATGAAGTTAATGATGTAGGGCCATATGTATGAACACATTTTCCCATAGACACAGAATGGGAAACATCTTTGATACTTCTGGCCCTAAGGGGCCTTTGTTGCATGAAAATCTTCTGGTAAAAAGAAGAACTTCGAAGAACTTCCAAAGACTCTTGTGAGTGCAGTTTGAATACACCGATTAATAAATTACAAAGTCGTTGATTCTTATATTTTTCAAATGAAGGGAAGAAAATAATTAATCTCCTAGAAAGAAGAAGCACAAGATGGAAAGCTTCCCAAAGAAAAACAAGATGATAAGGTCTGGAGATAACTTTGTGAGGCACTAACCCATAAATTCTTTAGAAGTTTCTGGAGGATTATAGAAAAGACTAGCTGGAGAGCCTTAAAACCTAAAATGTGTTCTAATTATAAGTAGGGCTCCTGGTTTTATGGTATTTATTTTTGTAACATTTCCGTCTGTATTTCTCAATATTTATTTTTTGGCCATCGAATTGGTATTTATTTTGCTTAAAATGGTATATTTTCACATTTATTTAACGGATAAACACGTGTTCATACTTTACTGCCTGTCACATTTCAGCAAATTGAGCATCCAAATATAGCAAAACACTACACCAACAGGTACATGTCTGCATTTTAATGCAACTATATGTTAACACACAACTGCATTTAGGGAAATCTTAACTGTTTTTAACTTCCCATGCTGTCTATCTGCTCGGCTGTTGTCCTGGAAATCACAAAAACAGCATGGAGAGTCACCCACAAGAAGCACAATTTTCCGTATTTTTTCTGCTTTTAAAAATAAATACAGACGGGAAACACATTGTTTTCTGTCTGTATTTAACTGTAAAAATCTGTAAAAACAGTAAACTGGGAGCCTTAATTATAAGTAAGGAGTGGTCAAAATTAATTTCTAGTCTTTCATGCACTTAATTCATTGGATGAAGTGTGTCTTCTTCCACCTGATCCCTCCTCCATGGAGATAGTAAGCTCGGATAGCCCAACTAAGACAAATATCAAGGGTATTATTAATCAAGAAACAGCCTGAAGAGCTAGGGCATCTGCTCAATTACCTATTATAATAATAACGCTGGAAGAAGACCTGTGGTCAAGCTACCCGGCACCTTTACTTGGATTTCTTTCCCCCCCCCAGTTTTATATATACTTGAGCCAAACTTATTGGAGCACTTTACACGAGCACCTGTTAGTTACATTACACAAGGCCTCTTTAATTTTTGGGCACAGAAGATTAAGTGATTTGCCTAGAACAGTGATAATCAAGGTACGGTTTGTGGGCTGCATGCGGCCCTCCTGACTTTTACATGCTGCCCCCTGGTAAACAGCAGCCCTGGGGTGCTGTTTACTTGACTTAGCTCTAACAGTAAAAATGTTAAATAAACAGGCAAGCTTTTATTTAAAGGATAATTGAAGTTAGAGAAAGGAAGTATCTAGGTTGTCCTGCAATGCTTAACTATAGGAACACCTTAATTTTTACAGACATCTTGTGCAAAAGTGCAAAAATATGATATGGTAATTTCAAAATTAAAAAAGTTTATTTCATCAACATGCAGAACCATTTTACCGTAGTACATCAAATTATATCAATGCATTAAAAAGTATGTTTTTTTTAAAGTGATGGTTTTCAACATGAATTTAGAAACATTAATTCTATCCCACCATCCTGGCAACAATTTCAATAGTGAACTAAGAGGCAAGTCAGATGGTATGTGCACTTTTTGGGTGGCCTGGGTTCCTATTATACATGAACAATATTTTAGTTTATGAAATGAAACACAGGAAAATGTTTTGTACAGCACACATTCTGAAGTCGTGTATTTTGGGATCATCTTGTATGCGATAATGAAGAAAAAGGTAGGAAAGTGAAATAAAACAATGGCCTAAAATCCCACGATTTGGTAAGGTAGGGAAAATTGGATTGATTCCAGGTTTTCTGGGTTCTCATTGTGCAATTCAGCCACTAGATGTATTGCTTCACTTCCTATACACCCACCTTACAGCCACCAACTCTAAACCTCAAGAATGCGCCACCCTGCAGGCAACAGCGCGTCCCCTAGTCACATCAGGGACCAAAGTTTGTGGTGCCTAGGAAAATGTTTGCGAGTGCCCTTGGCCCAGAACATTGCCAGATTTTACTACCTCTATGGAGAAGTACTAATCTCACGTAGGGATAGTATTGTCCTTCTGTTACATAAAAAAAGTTCCACCCTTCAGCCTAGTTATTAAAGGCAGAGAACGCTGCTTGACTATCAAGAAAATATTTGCCAAGAGCATACTATATCATCTACAAAGGTGGACAGATGATACTATTGTTCCAATTGATCAAGCAAAGCTCAAAGCAAATAATTAGACTCGTAACAATATTGCAGCATTGCCAATGATTTAAGAGAAATATGTTGATACTATGTATGCCAGTCTACTGGGTTTATATTGATGTTTCAGCTGCATTTGACGGCGTAGATAGGTTTGCCTTGTGGTGAAAGCCCAGAGACATGAATATACCTGAGAACTTACTGAAAATTATTATTGCACTTTATTCTTCCATCTAGCGTCATGTTCTGCTTGGATGCGACTGTGGTTTATACCCCAAATTTTAATGAAAAATGGTTTAAAACAAGAGTGCCTATTAGCCCCTTTATTATTTATACTTTATATTTTTATTTGCCAGAAGCGCTAAATGACATAGGAGGGAGGTCCCTATTATAGGGCACCGAAGCTTAGCTTTGGTACTATATGCTTAACATAATCTAAAAGACTTTCGGGAGAGGAGGTGTAGAAAGAATACAAAATATAAATAGCATTCAATAAGTGAGGAGATAGAAGTTGTTAATACATGTCATTATTTAGGGAAACTCTTCTCAGCTAATTTATCAGATAAAGATCATATTCTACATCGCTCAAGTAAAGTCTGATTCACACAAATGCACTTTTGACTATTTAATGGGCAAGGGGTCGAATAGATTCCTCCTACACTGTCATATGCTACTGAAGTTATGAATATAAAGCAGTGGAACTTTATGCACAGGATGGAGAGTAAAATACTTTGAAAATTTGCAATTTAATTACGCTGGCCCAGATCGAAGAAATTCTCCTTGAAAGGGGATAACCAAGTACTTTTACAATGGATTTGGCTCCAATTCTACATATTCTCCATAGCAAGGAAAATACATTAAGAGGCTTTCTTTGTTTAGGAGTTTTTCAAATAATTTTGAAGGATAATAGCGCTGGGAGTCCTATAGGTAGCCATGCACTCTATACGAATCATAGAATAGAATAGACTAAAACTTTCAGTAAAATCTAACTATGCACTTCAGTAGTTTAATTTGAGAAAGGTTAACTTAATTGGAACGTCTCTTCCTCAACTTAAAAATTATTTGACACAGTATGTTAGGAGAAGTTCAATGACTTCTGACATTTTGATTTGTAAAGGAAAACAGAAGCTAGATGTTATAGTATCCTCATGTATTGAAGTAAACCCACCACCCTACTAAATATGTAATTTAGAACACGGAGTATGCGGCTTTTTATTTTTCTTCCATATAAATATTTTACACTTAAAATTGTTACAGGCACTTTGAATATGCTAAATATCCAGAACAGACTATGTGATTTATGTAATGAAGTTATACAAAGTCTTGATTATGTGTTAATCAATTTTCCTGTATTGCACTTTAATCACTGTCTTCTCCTGAAGCCTTTGTTTATGAATCATGGTGCTAACACTGCAAAAGAAGTCTCACATATGTTACTTTGGCCTCACTTGGTCTAAAGCTCTAAATCCAGGCTCTTAGAACTGCTTTGGCATGAATCTCACTGGCTCTGAGAGATTGATTGAAGGCTTATTGGTCTGGCATAGAGATAGGTTTTCTGGATCCCCAACCATCAGAAATGATTCAGTCATCGGGGGAATTAATGGGCTACTTGGTCTCGGTCGTGGGGCTGGGGTTGTTTGCCTTGGATGTCCTAGGGTCAGTCCTACTATGGCTCTGCAAAACTGAACAAAGTACAACACCTTCAGTGGTAGTGGTGGCAAACATTCACAGGCTTTGCAGGGATGCTAGTGTGAGGGGAGGTACAATGTGTTCAGCAATCAACAGACACCCAGCAGTGCAATGTGATTGTCCGGCCAAAACCGTAATACACAAAAAAACCTCAATAAACCACACTACACAAAACTCAGTCTCTGGTGTAGGGCTACTGCCTCCTGGCGAGGATGCCCATTCTGCCCCCTTCCACCTTTCATAGTCCAAATTACACTGGGGTAGGTTTCAGCACAGGTGCAGCTAGCTGGTTGCATACGCCTCTTCCGGGTACTCTGCGGAGCACCCCCAACAAAGAGAAACTGAAACACCAAACGGCAGCTAAACAGTTCTGAGTCATACAAGTATACCAGACAGGGATCTATGTATTCTCAGGCTTCATTTCCAAAACCTGTTTGAGCCAGTACTTTCATATATCCATCTCAGACTGTCTTCCAGACTCTGCTTTGGTCTAGAGAGATGCTCCTCACACCAGGATCATCTCTAGGTCGGAGTACCCACAACACAGGCACAAAAATGCAAGCATTCTGCCCCTGGCAATCACTGCCACGCCTGACCTCTTACTAAAAGACGTTTCACACTCTGTCAACACTGCAGTACCTCCCTTGACTCCTCCCATCCACCAAATGGCAGCATTTAGGGAAACTATTCAATACTTAATTTATGTTGACGTTTGCTGATGCTCAGCACTGACACCTATTACTAAACACCTACACTTCTTAATCAGAGTCCAACCCATAGTGGTGCAGTGTAAGCTAATTTTTAAGCAGAGCACATTAGCCACACATTAAACATATCAATATACTTTTAAAAATATGTTGAAAGTAGCACATCCAGGCCACCCACACTGATAGAGCTGGCCTGGAATAAGTTATAAATGTGATACAGAGTGTGGTGGCTAGAAAGATAATGCTGACACTGGCAATCTGCAGCTGTGGCAGGAGCTGTGGGTAGTTCCAGCTGCAGTTAATTCTTGCAAAATACCTTGGGCCCTAGCACCTACATTTTTACGAATTTATTATGGTGACTAATCAATAGCTCTCTGCAGCACCTTGTCCCATCTTTCCTGACTTGATTATCTAGGTCCCCTACCTTCAATCTAAGGAATGTCTACAATACACTTCCAGTGCCTTGGAAAGGATCCTCACCTCCATATTGTGCTGATGAGCAGACCAGGGACTTCCAAAATGGAACAGACAAACCTCCTTCACTCTGGTTCAATCAGATATGCACAATGTGTGTCACACCCAGTGTACACACGCACATACATAAGCACATGCGCTCAAGATATCAGTGGGCGAGCAGGCCAGCACCCCTGTAGCACAGATCAAGAGGTTTAATCACACTAGGATACCCAAAAACATGGTATGCTGCCACCCCTGCACTACAGGTTTAAACCAGTGACAGGGACAACAGTCCCCTCTCCCTATGGAGAGTGTGCTCTGTGCACCCTTCCAGGTCCAGGACTAGGCTCATAACATGGGGCAGGCCCAGGCCTTTGTGTACACACTAGATTAACCTGAGGCTGAGGCCAAAAATCCTGCATGTACTAACACGTCATCACATAGTGACCATTTTTTTTTTTTTTACCGCTTCAAGATGGCTGATGCCAATTCTGGAGCAGTACATTAAAACCACACATGAAAAAGAAAGGAGTAGCAAGGCAGCAAATTGTAACTGATTAAGCCCTTTCAAAATTATAAATTTATTTTTTATTAAAAAAAGATGATGAATATGGGGATGGGTGGGGGAGCAACGGATAAGCAGACAGAGGAAAAACATTTGATCCAGCGTTTTCTGGGCCCACTTGCCTACCATTGGTCCTCAGGTGGACCTTTTTTATCCGTCTAAGAGGTGATGGGAGTTAGCTTTAACATCAATCAAAATTCAATTAACAGTGCAACCTATTTGGCTACACAATGAGGACCAGGAATCGGTAGCTTGGGTTCAGAAGATTTATTACAAGTTAATAATCAAATTCAAATACACTACTCTCAACACCATGCTGTCGAGGTACAGAATAACAACTGGGATTCCCAGGCACCGGAAGAAATTAAGGCAAATTAGTATCAAACAAACAAGCAATTCTGTGACAGCAAAACAACAACATCAGAATCTGGTGCTCAGAGAATAATCTAAGACTCTCTCCCCTATACATTAGTAATCTAGAATTTCAAATTCCGGAGAATGGTTCAGGATAAAGAACTCTGGCAAATCAGGGAAACTGCATAAAGGAAATCAGTTCAGAACAAAAAGAATTCAAGTAGAAAAGTAAAAGCATCTCAGAAGCTCAGTCAAGAATCTTCTATGGTCAGGAATAAGTGTTAGCACAAGCCACAGTTAGGCAAGAATCAAAGGAAGCATTGGGAATGAAACCTCTCAAAGTCCATTCAGCTGGCAATGACTCAAGGTAGGTGTCTGCTGGGAAAAGGGATCCGCAAAGCATCTGCAATGGGGTTGTTGAAAAATCAGGAAAAATTCTAAGCAGAGTCGGAGTGAAAATCCAAGGGAACTATATATTATAACGTGCAAAGTCCATTAGGCGACACCTCCTTGATCACAACATCAGGGATCCATCCTCAGATCATTAAGTTACAGACTGCAACATTGCTGGTTTATCCCATACTGGACATGGGAATTACATCTTTACCCCAGACACACATAGATGGCAAACTTTTTGACAATAGTTCATTCAGTTAGCGCTCTGTCTCTCTGTGTACCTTCGTCAAGGTCCCTATCTCAGGCTCCTGGTCCCCCTATCTCTAGTACAGTAAGGTATCTATTCTAAACAAGCAATGCACGTGAATACCTGCAAGAAAGGTCGAGTTAGGAGAAAAATTAAATTGTCTTTATGCAGCATGGTGAAATACAGGCCTACTTTGGACAAGTTAAACATTAACTTCAAAGGTGCACATTTAATATGCATGTGCGCTTTAAATATAAACAAATATACGTTTCTAATGCATTAGATTTCATACTACATGTAATATTAAATAAATATATCAAATATGTGGAATATAAATGCACACACTACATAACTTCAATATCATTTCTAGTAGGATTACTTTCCACATACACGAGAAAGGGTCTGATCACAGTTTCAATTTGTTAAATGTTATGTAGGTAAAGTAACGCACACATTAGGAAAGTCACATTTCAACTCTATGGTGAATACATTTTCTACTAAATGAGAATGATTCTTTATTGATCACACTTAATGACGGGAAAACATTTATGCTGGTAATTTCTCTAATCCGACAGCAAAGGCTCTTTTTAATGATGCCAAGTGCAACACTTACAATAGTTTATTAAACCATACATGAATCATGTGCTAAGTTGCTTAAGGGTCTGTGATGTATAAAGGGTGGACAATGTTTGCGCTGCACCACATTCATGCTGATGGGTAGCAGGTAGATAGGGGTGGCAGACACAACTGAGAAGTGGGGGTTACATTGCTATTATTAAAATTGTGGAAAGCAATGGACTACAGGTGTGGAAATGCACAGAGCCGGAGGGTTTGGAAGGAGAAGAATATGAGAGTGAGTGAAAACAAAAACATGTGTTAGATGATAAAAAAAAAGTTAGTTTAATGAATAAAAGCAGAGGAAGGACAGAAGTCATCCTATCAGAGCACAGTAAAGATGAAATGCTCCAGAGGTTGGAAAAACAAAGAATAGGGAAAAATGTCACTGATGGAGAAGCATGCAAAGGAGAGACACGAGAAAGTCATTCAATCAAAAGCAAAGGACTGACCTAAATCTGCCCATATGCACATATTTTATTGTATTAAAGACAATAAGAGCCCTACTTAAAAAGGTGAGTTTACATGCAGGGAAATCTGTACATTGAGCTCTGCAGCTACTTGCAGATCTCCTCATTCATTTTTGTGCAGAAATCTGAGCTTTGACTCACACTTACGAGTCTCCACGCCCTAAATTGGTGTGTGGAGACTCCCAGTAGAGCTACTTTTTAGTTTATGTTTGTTTTTTTAACTTTCCAGTTGTTTGTGGAGATCTCTGCCACCAAGGCGGATATCTCCCTATAGAAAGTAAAAGGGAATTTTAAGACAAGTTTATTTTAAGCTAACAAATATGCATTTTAAAAATAAAAATATTAAATCATTTTTCAAACTACTATTCAACTAGGACTACCACATTAACAAAACGCCTGCAATAAAACGTAACATCTTATTACATTTTAACTTTCATTATTATTTTATTTAAATTATGTTTTTAAATAAATAATAATACTTCATGCATTACGGTGTCATTTGTGCTGAATGTGTCACAATCTAGGATGCAAGTTATGTTTTATTCTATTTGTGATACAAATAAAAAAACTAAGATATAATTTACAATCTAGTTTATTATTAAAATGTTAAGTATACTAAAGAGCTTATGTTTACAATTATTTTACAAAAATTATATTAATAAAATAAAAATGAATTTAAATAAAGAGTCATTTAAAATTGTATTCAATTTATTTTATGTGTTTTCCAATGTTTTAATGTTATACCCTGCCACAATTAATGTCTATAGGAGTGTATTACAGTTTCATTGGCTGTCACTGATGAGGCTCAGCTTACTGGGAAGGAATGCATGTAACTCTGTTTTGATAAAAGTACTACAGAAGTAAATGTACATGTGTATTTTGTCAGTAGGAATTACCTTACTTATTTGTGGGTGTGCTTCAGTTTTGGCATGTCCTTCCCTATGACCATCCATTAATTTCCCCGAACCCACTCATTTTGTAGTAATTATTCCCAATTTTCCCACTACCCACCCATGCCCCTTCCACATTTACTATTACTACTTATACCAACATGTACAGAGATCACCGCATCTGGACGAAGAGCTCCATACAGAAAGCATGGGAGAGGCAAAGGAGAAGATCCGGCCAGAGATCTGTGAATTGCTTTTTAATGCAGTACTACTTTATGTACTCCAAAATGTCTTGTAAATAGCAGCCTTTGTTTTCAACAATAGCTAAAGATGTCTGCAGGCAAAACCTAAAACAAGAATCCCATCAAGTCAGCAGTGGAAGAATATAACTCATCCAATCAGAAAACAGTGAGAACAATAGTTTTCAGGGTGGGACAAACACAAGAATAAGGGAGAAAAGCCATCAAATCTATACTATCACGAACAAGAGGCTGACCCAAAGACCACTCTACGTATATGTCATGTATTGGAAAGAACAAATTTAGCCAACAGACAGCTTGATTGCCTTTAGCCAAGACCTAAAATGAGCAGATTTCACCTATTTAAGGTTTTGCTAAATAGTTTTGCTCACCCCTGGGTGTAACTTTGCAGCCATGTGCTCTTTTATACAGTGCTGCAAATGCACCTTTAATGCTAATTTTGGTGTCTTTTGAGCCCTCGCCTATCAGAAAGAATATGTGCTGCCTGAATGCGAGCGGTATTGTCAGCTTGGAGTAAGCTTAGAGCCAGTCCAATGGTTTCCATTGGCTGGCTTCATTTTCACTCTCATTGGCTTGCTTCTTATTCATTGACTTTTATGGACTTTCCATGCATTTGTCCCTACACCTGGAGCATGGATGCATTACATGTGTCCTTCCAATGCTTACTTTTCTGGCATAACGTTTTTCTTTTTTTCAAGGACTCCATAAAGGTGCACTTCTTTACCAGCCATGTCCCTCGTTTACTTTGCACCCTTTGCTGTGCTTGTGTTGCTCTTTCTCTGCTCATGTGATTCTCTCTGCAACCCCTTCATGATACTTTTGCCCTTGTGTGCTGCTCCTTCCCTTTGTTTCCTCTCCAATGTGCTTTTACCCCCCGCAGCTCCAGCTCCATGTTGCACTTTTTTGCCAATTTTGCGTCTCCGCTCCATGTTCCTCTGTTTGCTCCCTCCACCCGTGCCCGTGCTGCTTTTATCTTGCTTCTCTGCCTGCTTTTTTTTTCTCAACCCTCCCGCAGTTATTCGGCCCCCTCTATAACACATTCTCTCTCCCACATTGCTTTCCCCTCCTGCCTGTACCACTTTTTCTTTTTGTTGATCAATACAGTGAACAAAAACAAAAATGCACCCAGGTTATTCTGTAGGAGGCACATGCTTGAAACATGAATCTACAAAATGAGGTAGATGTCTGCATAATGTTTTTTTCCTCTGTTTCAGCCAGGATACATAGCATTGTGAATGCTATACAGCAAGGCTAAACGCACTGGCAAAACCAATGGGGCTAAAAGGGGAGTTCCATTGGCTTTACCAATGCTAATTTCAGTTGGTGTGTATGTTTCCCCTCTCTTGCCACGTAGTGTGACAGTTGCACTTTACAAATAGATAAATATAAAGATGTTAGCTTCACCAAGCTGGTGGTCATTTATAAAGCACTGGCAAGAACTGCCATCATGGTTGTTCCTGTCAATTAAGTGTGAGCGGGAAATCCGTTACGCTCGCGGATTTTGCGGATTTTTGGGAAATCCGCAATCCGCGAATTTTGCGGATTTTCCGCAAAATCCGCAAAAAAAAATCAGCGAGCATAACGGGTTCAAAAGTTGAACCCCCACTCATGCAACTATTTTACAATGGCGCCAGCAAGCTGCCAGCGCCGTTGTAAAATAGTTACAAAGTTAGCTTGCACAGGAACCACTAGATAAAACGAAGCAGGTGCTGCTTTATTTTATCTAAGTGCTTCCTGTGCAAGCTAACTTTGTAACTATTTTACAACGGCGCTGGCAGCTTGCTGGCGCCATTGTAAAATAGTTACAGCTCACAGCTCACTCAAGGGACCCCTGCGCCCTTCGGGACGATTGCATAGTAACACACACATGGACGCTCGAACTAGTTGATGCTCAAATTCAGTGACTCATTCATTAGCCCAAAAACAATCGTGAGCGTCGTCGAGGCTGGACAGGTGTGCCTTCTTCCCAAATCTACCGTGGAAAATCAGCTGTGATGCTGGATAGGCTTTGCATCCTTGACTTTCACGAGCGCAATACCCGTGCTGTTCCTGTGACCAGGAGCTTCTTTCTCTTCATCTGCTGAACTGATCTTTCTCTGACCTTTTATTCACACAAGACGAGGCACATACCCTACTGGGCACATTGTGTTCGCACGGGTTTCTGCAAGTTCACACGCGTTTTGTACAATTTCGCAATTTGCGAAATTGTACAAAACCCTCGCGAACTTGCAGAAACCTGTGCGAACATAAAAAAAAGAAAAAATCCGCAAATTCGCGGGAATTCGCAGATTTTGCGGATTGCGAGTTCGCAAATCCGCAAAATTCGCGAACGCGAGATTCGCAAAATTCGCCCATACCTACTGTCAATGCCTTTAGCAGTTTGGTGCACGACTCCAACACAACAAAGTCCTGCACCAAATGGTTTTCTTTTTTATTATTAAAAAGAAACTCCCTAAATGGGATTCTTGTTTTGAAAATAAAAAAGAAAATTCTCCCCTCACCCCCCTGACGGGAACATTCAGCAGTTTTCACTGCCCCTTACTACCAGGGTTTTGACAGTGAAACCCGACTTCCAGTTCCACCCATCTTAATCAGGTTAACGGAAATTACGTGTGTGCCTCTCACAGCTCTTACTCCAAAGAGCCATCAGAGGGGTTGAATCATGGCGGAGACAGAGTGGTCTCCAGCATGATTAACCCTATGGTCCGTCCACATCTAAATCGGGCAGGCAAACCATTATGTTGGTGGTATAGATACTCCGCCGTGACAGAGTATCTATAGTGCCATGATTTAAACATGAACTAAGGGGTCGATTGATATTTCATGTTTTACTAAATCTTGCACCAAAGTACCAGTCAGGTGATACTCTATAGGAATCACAAAAATATAGTTAGTGTGCTTAAGCATTGCCCTTAATTATATAGGCTTATGCCCTCTCTTAAAGACCTCCTACCTTTTGCATCCCACTTTAAAGCCCTGACTATGGTTGGTATGTGCTGATACGGTGGATTCTGTATTGTATTATATTATATAGAACTTACTACCCATGAAGGAGTGCTGAAGTGCTTTACGCCGGAGAGATCCCTGCCCTAGAACCCAAAGTTAGTGGCTAGTAATGTGTTATTGGTTATTGATATTTACTATGTTTGTATGGTTCGCTGAATGCAACTGGGATGGATGTTGCAGAGCGCATGGGATTCAAGACTGCGGAGAGAAGAAGAAAGGAATCAGGAGGAGGGGGTGACACTCTGTTCTTTAGTAAGTTAAGTGCTCCCCACTGACACTTGCTTTGATGTGAAAGTCACAAGTTAAATCCCAGCAAAGCTTTTCCCCCCTTCGATCTCTGCAAGCTGAATACCATGAAACTAGATAATAATAGCGCCTGTTATTTACAGTGCTTGGTAACAGCAGATGTGTGAAAGGTTATACAGAAAACATGTTATTACAGTGGAAAAACATTGTGGTAGCAGAAAAGCCTTCAGCTTGCTTCTGAAAATAGGATGGGCTTCAATAGCCTCTATCTGGCTTGCAGGGAGATTATGGCTTTGGACCTACCAGGTGCTGATGGGCAGAGCTGTTCATCTTGGCTTAGATGGAATTTTTATAATGAACACTATACGACCTTGCAAGCCCGTTGCATATGTAAATATGGTGGTGATTAAGATTACAATGCTATGAAGTTCTTACTGTTTGAAGAATTTCCTCACTACATGGTGAGGCAAGTTTTCGAAGAATTAATTTTTCCCACTTGCATTCTTACTGTTGCCAGGAACTTATAACACTTCAAAGAGTTTCTGCTTCTATAAAAGAACTTTTATAGCCCATTAAATCCAAGGTTCATTTGCAGAGCTCCATATGTTTAACACAAAATTATCAAAGCTTCACTCTTGGTGAAAATCATAAACTGTTCTTATTTAACAAATACAAGCAAAATGAAATGTCAACATATGATTTTAGCCCTTTAACTATGTATTGCTTATGGATAACTGTTTATGCCTCAAACATCATGATATGTGGATACAGTAGCGGGGAAAACTGGATTTAACCTGGAGGCAAAGAAGGACAAATAATATTTCTTTCCTTCAGGGCCCTGATTTGCTGTAATTAATTATCTTTGGAGGCAGCCAAAGGTTGGCTGAATGTCCTCTCTTGGCTTTATTTTGAAAACTAGTCTGGCAGACATCATTTTGGCAGCCTGAGGCTTTTGATAGCCCTCCTGGAATTTAGGAGTAAAGGTTGAACGCTCACCCGAGGTGTGCCAGGAGGGTCAACACTTAGGAATGACACTCTCTATTTCATGGGGAGAAGAGTGGCCATGCTCTTGAAAATCCTGAAAGGAAATGGCCTGGATGGTTTTATTGGTTTGAGTGCCAAAGGACACTTCATGTCACAAAGTTCCTCCCAGTCTTTAAGAGGGAAAGAGATTCACCAGAGTCAAACAGCAGGTGTGGGGATCTCGAACAGATTTTCATCTTGCCCCATGTTGGACTAGCCTGTTTTTTTGCATTGAGACCTGAATGGCTTGTGGGCAGAGCTTAATGTAGTAGCCATGTTCCCGAACTTCAGGACCAGTCGAGTGTTGTTGGCGTACATCAGAAAGAAGAGGTGCAACTGCTAGATGATCAACAATTGAGGGGGCTGGAGGGACACTGGTGGATCTTGAAGAAGACCAAATTGTACTGCATTCTTCAATTGCAATGTTAAACAGTTCTAGAAGGTAAAGTCCTAATACATCTTTCTCTGTATTGTTTTATTTTATTTAGATTTTTGCGTAGCGCTGCAAACCCCTAGTGGTATCCTCAGAGCTCTAGAGGTGAGACACATCAGTATGAGGATCAATTAAAGAAGCATACAGGTGACGGTAACCATACCAAGCATGCAGAAACCATGATGTAAAAGTCTCAGAGAGGAGTAATGCAGTCTGAATATAGACCTCTCTGGGAATGGTTGGTTTGGGACATCTAACCAGCAGTCCTGTGCCAAGGAGAGAAGAAAGATAAGGCTGCAATATGCTTTATCTGTGGTCAGAACCTCTTTGTGTACTAGAGTTTGTAGTGCTTAACGTTGCATAGTAATGATGACACGATTGATGCTTTTCTTGAAGTCGATGCCACTCCACCTCCTCCGATCCCACGATTTCTATTGACATTATACATGTCGCGAAGAGTGGGTAATTCAAGAACTTTCTCCGGCAAGAGTAATTGTTTACACTGGTTTTTGTTATAGTAAAAATTTGTATTTTTTTATTCCTCTGGTGAAATAAATCAGTTGTGTGAGCACTGCCAATTTAAGGTTTATCAGGGCATATATTAAGGGATTCTATATTCTAAGCAATTTCAGATACATTGATTTTCTTGCTCGATGTTGCTTTTTTCTTCTAGAATATGATTGAGCCTAGTGCATTTACTAGTGTAAGCCTTTCTTCAGTGTGAAAAAATGAAGCCGTGCATTTCATGCTCTTACACAAGAGTTGGATAAGGAAATGCATTGCTTTAACACACTGGATATTTTAAGCAAAGAAAATATGTTTGAGAGTCCAGCTCAGCTTTAAGAACAGGGAGTCTCATTCTGCTTACGCCTGCATTTGAGGTGGTAATACAGCATCCAAGAAGTAATGAAGCCGCTGGGAGCAGAATTACCCCCCCCCCCCCTCCGATACCCAGTACAGCACCTTGTAATGAGGGATACATCAGTAATACACTTGATTTACCAAGTTCCAAGGTGCAAAACGCAGAATGTACAGTATTTCTAAAGCACCAATGAAACTAGGTTGTACCTGGAGAAATAATGTGTGGGAAAAGTGTGGTGTTACTGCACTGTAATCATGGTTTAGGAGTAAATCCATGCCAAATAGGGATTTGAGTAGGTCTTAGTAGAGGGCCCTGGAGGTATTTTGCTAGATGGATCTCCCCTGCCCATGGAAAATAAATATGTATAGGTAGTGATTACTTGGCCAGAAGGATTGCTAATTATCAATTTATTCCCAGTCAAGAAGTATAAAGGCTCTCTGCGTGCACTAAACCATATTTAACAATATATGGTGGTCAGAAGCTGGAAGAACCCTTGCGCCTAGCGCCTTGAGACCCTCTTGGGTGAGTAGCGCATTTTATAAACCACCTGATTGACTGGTAGATTTTTCGAAGGACTTATTATGCCATCAACCTATTTACTTTTTCAACTTTAAATGTTTATAAATGAATGTCGTTATAGGTGCATGACCTAGACTGAAGAGGAAATGAAATCCCCGTGGTGTGATAGGTTTTACTGGATAAAAGCAAACACCATATAGATATTAAAAATGCATGTGAGGTGTAGGTGCACAGAGAAACCTTTTTCCAATAGAGGTACACCTTCAGGTCATGTGAGGCAAAGAAGAACTGAGCAGTATTCCCTCAACTATCATACTATATACATTTCAACATTGGCTTTTCCTACTTTTTACACAAGTAATGGTAAAACGGTACAAAAATAAATAAACAGAAATTTGAGGGTTATACAGGTTACAAACACACGCACACTTAAAAAAAATGCATCAGGCTGTTCATCTACAACAGATGACAAGTCTCATTTATTAAAATACTGAAAAAATACATTCCCTGTATTTCTTTTAGGCCCTTCTACCACGTGAGGGGGTCTCCCATCCTTGCGGTGTCATGCCTTTTTGGCCAATCTAGATCTTTCCAACACATCACTCAAATGGATACGCATTCCCTGATCCCAACTGAATCCCTTCCCGCACTGATCTCTTCTTTTATATTGAGAAAATAGCAAACATCTCCGTCTCATAATTTACACTAACTGTCTACTTGTTAGCCTTTCTCTGCCAACAAGAAATTAATTCGTTCTCTTTTGGGTTTAACTAATTTAGAATGTTTTTTTCAGATAACAGATGTTGCAAAGAAAACCAATTTGTGAGAGGATTCTCCAAAGTGAGAGGACGGGGAATAGAGGACTTTTGTCATTATGTGACATTAAAAGAAGTGAAAAATGAGATCTTAGCCAATGAACGCACGCATCTAGCCATCCCGTGGGGTTGATAAGTAAATATTTCATATGAACTCAAATACACCCACCCTGCCACATGTAGCATTGCCCAGTTTTGATGTTCACTCCCATTTAATATGCTCATAGAACCTGCAAAAGTCTTAATAGTCAAGTAAAACGTTTCCTGATGTCACAATGCAAAACAACGAAGAATTCTACCTCTAAGTGTAGACACAACTGACATCTGGCACCTATGTTATTTCCTACATAACATGCAGTCATTGGAGCCAACAGGTTACCTTAAATCCAGCTGAGAAGGTTGTTACTGGAATTTTGCATCAAACGAGGTCCTCTCCACAAGGAGTTTACGAAAAATGAACCTGATCTCGTACAAAGGGGTCCATTATGATATCGGGCGGAGGCAATCCGCCCGATATCATAACCAGATTTCCCCCCCGCCATATTAGGATGGCGGGAGGGACCACGGTGGACGGAAAGACTATCCGCAGCTTTTCCGCCCGGTTGCCTTTCCGGCCGGGGCGGAAAAGGAATAATATGGCTGGCGGTGTCATCCTAATGAGGCCCAAAGTATGTACAATCAGCGGAGATCCATTCTCCAACACAATCTCTCGTGGTTTGCCCTCACTGAAGCTGCAAGGAGTTGCTGCCTGATCTGCTGGGCTCCAGCCTCACCACGGTCATGGCTGCATTCAAGTCAATGGCTCGTCTTATTACCAGCCAACATGTATATGGCTATGTTCACTGTTCTAAAGGAACCTCGCTGGCTCTCCATTGCAACATATATTCAATTGAAGTCATTCTCAATGTCCCAAGGCATCCACACCAACTGACCAGACTATTTGGCTAAAACCTTTCCTCCATCTATACCCAAGTTATCCCTGAAGCAAACCAGATGGAAATGTAGGGTTCAAAAACAAGAATAGACAAGATAAGAAAACAAATGTTCTTTGTCTTGCCATATTATCTGGAGCAATTCCCTTTTGCAGATAAGATTAGCCCCCATGTCTAATGACCTTTTAAACACCTCAAGTGTTTCCACTTATCTATCCACTTCTCTCTTATTAAAATCCTCTTTCTCGCTTTACCCTAAACACCCTCCTCATCTAGTCCAAATGTTGGCTAGTACGGTACCTATTTCCCTCCTTGTGTATGCAGTTCACATCTACTTTGTCCGTACTCTGCGCTAGAAAAGAACAATAATATATGTATATATAAATTGATAAATAAATATTTTTTAGTGCAGTACTATGTATATGTGTATATATATATATATATATATATATATATATATATATATATATATATATATATATATATATATATATATATATATATATATATATATATATATATATATATTCATATACGAATATGTATGTATATATATATGCAAACCGTCCGATAAAGGCGGAAATGTCGTTTTGATGACAAGGGATTTCTATGTGAAAGAAGCCCTTTCCCAATTAGAGGACCAGAAGAACTACATCAAAGTATCAAGAAAGACATTTGATGAGAGTGTCCTCGCTTATCGTTCCCTGCTCAACAAGTGGTATCATAAGGGGATGCTGAGTAAAGAGGAATTTTCTTTCCTGGAATGCAAGCAACCGAAGATACCAACTTTTTATCATCTGCCCAAACTGCATAAACATGCAACGTGTCCACCAGGACGTCCAATTGTTTCGTCCATGGGGAGCCTGACGGAGCATATGTCGAGGTTCGTGGACTATTTTCTTTTTGACTTTGTGACAATGTTAAAATCACATTTGAAGGACACAACAGACTTCCTCCATAAAATTGACAAAGTGAACTGGACCAATGATTTGGTAATAATGACTCTTGACATTTCGAGCCTCTATACGAGTATTGATCATCTCCAAGGTGTTGAGGCAGTAAAATGGCACCTGGAGACACGGCCCATAACTCTGGCGGCACATAATCAGATGTTACTTGAGTTTATATTATTCTGCTTGAGTAATAACATTTTTCTGTTCCAGGATCAACTCTATAAACAGATCTGTGGTACCGCGATGGGCACCTGCTTCGCCCCCAGCTACGCAAATCTTTTCGTCGGCTGGTGGGAGGAGCAGGTGGCCTGGGCGGCAGAGAGAGCCGCATGGACAGAGAGGGTAATATCCTGGTATAGATACATAGATGATCTTTTTATTGTTTTTAAAGGCTCTATAGAATGTGCCACAGAATATGTCGAGGTACTGAATGAGAATAATCTTAACCTCAGATTCAGTGGAGGTGTTAGCACAGAGACAGTGAATTTTTTGGACCTTAAAGTGTTCATAGCAGAGGGCAAGATGTGCACTGCATTGTACAGAAAAGAAACCGCCGGCAACTCTGTGCTCCACGCTAGGAGTTGCCATTCGGGGAAAACTATATCGAGTATACCCTTTGGCGAGCTACTGAGGATTAAGAGGAACTGTACCAGACAGGAGGATTTTGAGCAAGTGGCCAATGAGAGTATGTTGAGGTTCAGAATGAGAGGGTACACCAAGGAGGTATTGCAGGAGGCCAAAATGAGAGTGGACAAAAAACCCAGATCAGACCTTATCTCAAATGTGAGTCAAGGATGTGTTAAGAAACAAGATAGTCACCTGAACAATATGAGGATGATTATGAACTATTCTGTGGACGCACGGGATATCAGAAGTAAGTGTGTAAAAAATTGGCACATACTTAAGTCTGACCCGGTTATCGGTAAGTAGTTACCGAAGTCCCCTCTAATAACATTCAGGAGAGCGAGATCGCTAGGATCTATGATTGTTCAGAACCACTGCAAGAAGATAGAAAGACCTCCACCATTTGGAAAATTAACTGGATTCTACCCCCTGTCTTAAATGTAAGGCGTGCAAGAACAGTAAGAAAGTGACTAGTTACCGAATACCAGGGAGGAAGCCTCAAAAGATTACTAGCCTTATGAATTGCAACACAAGCCATACGGTATACTGTCCTGTATGTCCGTGTGGCTTGCGTTACATTGGAAGCACCACTCACCCAACGAAGATCAGAATTTTAGAACACATGAGGGCCATACAGAATAAGGACCCCACTTATCTAGTGGCGAGGCACTTTGAAGTGTCTCACCAAAGCAATCGAGAACTCCTAAGCTTTTATTGCATGGACCAGGTACCAGCAGATATAAGGGGAGCAGGGCCGTTTCTACCATTAGGCAGGACTAGGCGGCTGCCTAGGGCGGCAAAAGGGCTAGGGCGGCAAAAGGGGGAAAAATTTTGTAGGCCTTGATGTCACATTTGGCGCCACTGGAGGGGGCCGTGTGCGCTGCTTTCTGTGCGGTGCCAGCATTGCTACGCTGCACGTGCCATCAGGCTCACAGTACAGACAGAACAGACAGAGAGGCAGGGAAACAGTCAGGTACCAAGACAGGGGTGCGCCGGGGGAGACAAGTGGGGTGACGCACAGATGGAAACTAATAGCTCTCCTGTCAGTAAAAAGGGATTGTGTGATCCAGTGCCTCCGTCTCTGGACATGCCTCGCCCTGCCCCTCCCCCGCTCAGTGGCAGGAATTACTGTTCTCAGAACTGTGACCACAAAGACTGCAGAGACCCCCCTCCCCCGATAAATATACACGCAAGACTACACCATACCTATCTACTCTTCATAACAGCGCTGAGGAGAGTAAAACATGGGGGCACATGGCCTCGTGAAGACAAAACATAAAACGAGGGAACGCAAAGACCAGAAGAGAGATAGAAAAGGTAAGAACAAAAAGCTGAAACATTCCGTAGAGCGAACGGACATGGAGGGCCTGGCAGAGTCATGGAGGTACAGGTGGACACAGAGATAAGAACCAGAGCAGATGCACATTGAGGTGGGTGCACTGCTGGGGGTGGAGTGGCAAGGTGCAAATGGTTATGGCAGCTGAGTGAGTGAGGAGGGTTGAGAGCAGGGTGGGGGGTGAGCAGAGGATGAGAGAGGAGAGATGACATGACAGGCCTGTGTGCTGCAATTACCATGTGAGCTTTAAGCACTTACAGGCCAAGTGAGGAGACCTTGCAGCCCCAAGGACACCGCCATAGGGGGAGCTGCAGAAGAACGAGGGTATTGGGAGAGAGGGGGTAGGGGGTACAGAGACAGGAAAAGATACAGGGGGCTGTGTGAGGAGGGACGAGGGGAGGGGTGAGGAGAGAATTGCTTAACTGGATGAGGGAGAAAGAAAAGAGAGAACGGAGGAGAGAACAGGTCAAGGAGAGTGGGCAGGCAGTCAAAGGCCGGCGCTTGTTTCTCAGTGTCCTTCCAAGCCTTCCTGTATGAAACGGCCCATCTGTAAGTGTGTATGTGAAAGAATAAGGTTATAGAAGCATAATGGAGAGATTAAGGGTTATCTGTAATTCAAAAAATAAATGGCCCTGCTATTGAGAGACAATTTGCCATTCTAGGATATAAGTAGGCCGGAGTGAAAGTTTAATTACGGCTGCCAAATACCAAGAAATGAGAATATTGGCATTGCATGAATTTAATAAATTGCCATTTTGCTATTGTGAAATTTTGCTTACTTTTCAACCAGAGGGCACTAGTTCAAGGAGAAAAGTCCTTACAAGAACGTTAGAACTGTGGTTGAGATGCATTTGTTCTCAAACAAGTCGCCTGCTGGTATCTTTTGTGACTTTTTTTTTTATTACATGGAGTAAGCCCTTGTGTGTGAATTTCATTTGAGCTATTGTCCTAGAGCATTTTAGGAAATGTGCATCATTTTGTTAAATATTTGTAAAAGTGACGTCTATTTTGAGAACAAAATCACAAGTTCTTCGACCCCCAGTGTGGAGTGGACCTCTTAATTAGTGGTGAGAAAACTCTGCATTCTGGTTATACTCCCTGTTGTTCTTCGTTGTTAATGGTAATGGTAGGGAGTTGTGAATACTTTCGCTGCCAGTAAGGTGTATACATCATCCAGCTATCCAGTCTTCTTGCTACTAGCCCCTAATACAAGTTCTTTTATATCTAATGCTTTTTTATACTTAATGCTTTTTATAGCTAATTCTTCTAGCCTGGATGACAGGGGGAGAGAGTGATGGTAGTAAAAGGGAGGGGGCGACATTTTTCAATTCTCGCCTAGGGCGGCAAAACCCCTAGAAACGGCCCTGAAGGGGAGGGAACAGATTGCTTCAACTACGCAGGCTTGAGTCTCAACACATCATAGAGAATCAAACCAAGAGACCGGGAGGCCTGAATGCTGGGGAGGAGTTGGTGGTACATTTATGAGATGGACATTAACATTGTTGTTTTTTTCCTGCACTGTATTGAATGTTTAATTTTTAAAAAAATTATTACTTTTCAGATTCTCCTTAAATGTGAAGAGAAGGATATATGCATACTCATCTCTGTGGATGGTCTAGAAAGGTTAATGTTATTGACAAATAGTCATCATTTGTGTTAGAAACGCCCATCCAGGGCTCAATGTTATTAGGGTTATTCACTAGAAACACACCACTTCAAAATGGTGGAGGTGTTTTCACACTGTATGTCCTTTTTTGATTTCATCACTGGAAGTATTTAAACCTTCCCTAAAGGTGGCGCCGGCCTCTAATTGACAAAGGCGGTTGCCGAAACGCGTCTTGGGAGAGAAAGTTTGAATAATAAAAATATCTGAATTGTCCCCCGTGAGTGCTGAGTGCTTTGTGCACAGGAGCTGTGTCTTGGACTGGCGAGGTACCGTCTCCCGCCGTAATAGCACCCGGTCGCAAGTGAAGGGGAGCAGACGGGTAGTGAGCTCAGATATATATATATATATATATATATATATATATATATATACATATATATTCATATACGAATATGTATATGAATATACATACACTTCTGTCCCATGTAAATTGTGCTACTGTCCGACCTGGCCAGGAGTGCAGTAAATCAATTCCCCAATACAGTATATTAATGCTCACAATTAATAGCACTGTCCAAATAGTTTTTGAAGAGCGTGTCAAAGAACTGATCCAGAAAATGGCTCACTGTCCATATCCATAACGTCAAATGTTAGGCCAAAGGCATGGTTGCTATCACCAATATTTACAAACCTGGCCCTTTCTAAAGGACCCCCAAATATTAGCACCTTCAGTCAATATCAACAGCCCTTTTCCAAAGTACCAATAATAAAACAGACCCAAACAATAGAGTCCTATTTTAAATTAAACTTTAAAAGATCTGGTACGTCAATAAACAACTTTTATCAGTACAAGTAAATGTAACGCCCACATATTGAGATCCCTTTACCACATCCAGTATTTCCCTACAAGAAACAAAGATGCTCTAAATCTTTCCTGGCCAAGAACGAATACCTTCAATTTCCCAAGCTCTCTGGCACTGTCACTTGTCTTCAGTTCAATATTGTTCATGTTTTTGATTTATTTCTCGCGGCTAGTATTATTGTTATTTGAGTATTCCTTAATAGGACGGTATCGCTAGCATGAAATGATGCCCCCCATGACGATGAGCCTATCTTATGAGAAAAGCTTCTAGCAAGCATCAAATGCAGACCAGCTAAGAAAACACCCAACATGAAAATGATTGAATACATATTGCTGCTTCAAAGCATTAAAAACTTGGATTTTATTGAGAGCATTGGCCCATGGAGATGTACTGAATCCAAACTCTCTTATTCAATGGAACAGTGGAGTGCTGTCAGCCTGGATCTACCCCAATGACTTCAGGTTCAACCAAGGAGAGGCCCAGATTCACAGCAATAAACACCACAAAGCAGTAGAAAGACTGCCCTCTCCCTCAGTCCCTCTGGATCTAGTACATAAGATAATTAAGAGAAGAAGGCAGGTCAAAGGTGGTACTCCTTTTCAGAATCCTGCCTGTTGCATCAGAGGAGTCCTAGAAACATCTTCCCAAGTATCTGTCACAATGATAGTCATTCAAGCTCTGTGAGGTCCGTCCAAACAGATAGTGAATCAATACAATACAAGACTCTTTAAACATGAATAACTCACAGAGAATACGAGCAACCCCAGCAAATGGTCATCTTACAGTCAACACTGTCAAGTCTCAGACCCCGATTAACCGATTACAGCACTTATACATGGTGTGTATACTCTAAACGCTCTAGACATTAGTTGCTCATGTGAGTAGATCCTGAGAAATATGATTCATTCAAAGCCAATATGAGTAAATCACACTATATAGTAAGTTGTAGAAAGTATTAGTAACTTGTAGTCAATTTCACCAATTAGCATCTAATATGAAAATGTTGTCACAGGAAACCGTACTGAACACCCATCGTAAGTAGCTTAGTTCCAATATCGGTTGCTCATTACTGATATGAGGAAGGTACAGGCAATAAAAGAAGCTCACCCTTAATGCAAGGCACTCGCAGCTAAAAAGAATAGCGGAAACTCAAAAAGGTACGAGCAGCTTAAATCCCAGTATATGAGTAACACACATGTAGTAGGATCGACCCATAGGGAATATGAATTCTTCTCATCTGGTTTAGAGAAACATAGGTAATACATTTACTGAATGGTGGTACTCGTGAGCTGGTAAAGAAGTCATGTTTCAATGTATGGCTTCATTAAAGCTGGAAGTATGGCATGAGGACATCCGTGTTGTGGGAATAGGGTATCCAAAGTGTGTACCAGTATGCCCATGAGACAAACTGAAATGAGGAATAAATGAAATACTAATTGTTGCCCCATCTGAAGAATCCATCACTTCTCGCACACAGAGGGGTAGCAGTGAGTCACTCCCACGGCGTATTTGGCCTCCCTGAAGTTCCCAGATTTGCATGTGTTTGGAAAGAGGGTTGCACATAAATCAGACACTTTTGTAGCAAACTGTTTCCCATATCTTAATGTTTATGAATACTAGTTAAGCAAACATATTCCGAACTACAGCAGAACTATGGAAAAGTCTCCTCTTCTGTTCTGGGAGTTACATTCTTGCTAGAACAGAATGTTTGGGCCAAAGATAAGTGGTTTTACTCCGGCTGACTTCTAGATATGTGCGTAGCGTACCACAACTCAGAGGCTCTTTTCTTACACATCATACTGTCACGAGAGCTGCACTTTACAAAGCAGGAAATATTCAGTGATAAAATGATACATTAAAATATTACATTATATTAGGATAGTAACAATGCTGGAAGCGTGTCAAAATCCCGAATAAGCAATTAATATTGTCTATGCGGGTGAGGAAGAGGGTCTTTGCACAGTCATATATGGAAAATAATCCGTCAAGGGTTCATAGCAGGAATTATGAATGTTTAATGCCTTTGAGGGGCTCTGGTGGCATTACAAATCCAAAGAGCAAAAGTTCAACGGTTTATTTATACCACCAGAACCCTAAGAATGCATTATGAGTAGTAATGCCTAAAAATGATATGAAATATTAAGGACAAACATAAATTGAATACTCTGATGTATTCCATGTGGTAATCTGTATTGAAAGCCTGTTTGCTACATTCTGTATTTATTTATTCCAATCTATGTAGCGCAGGCATTGCCAGAGGCATTAGAGCGCCTTACATAAGATGTAGCATGTTGCATGCATATAAGAAGTACTACAGGAATTACGTATGTAGTGACAAGTTACATACAAGTACAACATTACATAACATTTTCTAAGCATAAGAGCATTGGCAAAGCCAATAGGCCTTGCCTATGTGAATTTTTTTTGGCCTATGTTGCATATGGCTGAAATTAAAGAAAAAAAGCTTCATGACAAAGCCAGCATTAACTGTGTTATAGCGTTTTTTTTACTTGCAGCTATGCATTGAACCCAGCGCTGTTCTATAATCTATACTGTAATGTCCCTATAGATCTATGGTCTGGGGGCCGCAAATGCACTCCTGACCTTTCTTTGCATTTTTCGAACCGGGCAAGCATTCATTTACAAGTTAATCAAAGTGAGAGAAAGCAAGTAACTGGGGTGTGCTGCACAGTTAATTTTTTGGCCACCTTAATTTCTAAAGACATTCTGCAACAAACGTGTAAAATATGAAAAAGTCTGTTCAGAAATTTCAAAAATGTATTATGCAGTCCTGTTTCATCTTAGTACTAGTAGTTGATCAGGCTAAATCAATGCAAATATTTTTTTAAGGAATAGTTTTCAAACATGAATTTTGAGACAGTAATGCTTTCATCATGGATCAACCCATCTCTACAATGCCAACAGTGAACTAAGAGGTAAGTCTGTTATGTGCACCCTTTAGATGGCCTGGGTTGCTCTTCTACATGACAACATTTTAGTAAATCAAATGTTGGAGAAGTTTTCATACAGTGCACATCCTGAAGGTATGTATTTCAACATCGTATTATATGCAAAAATAAATAAATAAGCATTGGCAAAACCACTAGTTTTTATCTTTGCAAAATCTATTGTCTTTATCACTGTTTTTCGTACATGTTGAAGGTGACTATGATAAAGATGTGAAATAATAAAAAGAGGTGCAGACTTGGGGAACTGAGTTTGAGTCTCCGCGTTAGCATAATAGCCTGTGATCCTAGCCAAATCATGTAATCTCCCCAGTGCCATAAAAAGTATAGCTGGTGTTCTTATAAAGTGCTGAAATACTTTATAAAACTTTTAAGTGCTTTTTATAAAAGCTGCCCATTCTGTGAAAAAAGGTGATCTATACACTTTTAAGGTGTGCCAGTGTCCTAGGTGAGCAAAAATGAAAGATGACGAGGGAGGAAGCCTGTGAGGGGATAGAGGAGGGGTCAGGAAGCCAAACTGCAGTGGTGGAGATGGTGGAGCTTGCACTGCACCACAGGGAGCACTGGTACGGCAGATGGTTGGTAGGACGTGGGAAGATATTGGCCAGAGCTGGTTAGGAGTTGGGGATAGTAGTAAAATATAGCAATGATCGGTATTCAGTTGTTTTCCTAGACCTTGTGGCCCCTGTGCCACTGCATCTGTTGCACCATTCAAATCATAACCCTAGTGTCTGTAAGATAATTGCTCTTGTGACTGCTTGTTTAGTAGTAAAACATAGCAATAGTCATTGAGTTTCCTAAAGCTTTTGGCCCCTGTGCCACTGCACCTGCTGCACCGTTCAAATCATGGCCCTAGTGCCTGCACGGACAAATTAGGAATATTTTTATATATCCAGTAATGTGTGTGTTCTGAAAAGGCACAGTTGCAGATGAAATACCTAATTATTGTGTAGCTAAACAAACACAAAAGCTTTCAAATAAAGTGCCTTTAAACTTCTCCGCCTCTTCAAAACGAGTTGCATATAGATATCATAAATAAAGCATATGCTGTACACACCAAAGTGAAAAGCAAGCATTGTTAAATTGTGTTACAACGTGGCTGGCTCTTTCCTGTGAAAAGATCTTATCCTGTGCTTGACAGAGAATGGGCCATAAACAATGTAAATAGCCCATGATCACCATATGTTAGGCGGAAGCTGAGACTGAAATGCGGTTTTATACTTTGTTCCTAAAAAGGCAGTTTCACAAATGAAATGGACTCACCAAAGAAGAAGAATTTACCATGAAATGTGTTAACTATGAAAAAATATTTACAAACATTCCAAAAATGTATTTCATTCACATGCAGAACTGTGTTATCTTAGTGGTGCTAGTACATCAGACTAAATCAGTGAGGTCCGCAAGCACCCTCCTGAACTTTGCATGCTGCCCCCCATTGAAAACAGGCAAGCATGTATTTACCAGTTAATCAACGTAAAAGAAAGCTAGTTACTAGTACATCAGTCTAAATCAGTGCAAATTTTTTTTGTAATAGATTCAAACATTATTTTAGAAACGCTCATGCTTCCACCCACCCTGACAATGCCAATATTGAACTCATGAATGAAAGACAGATGTTTTGTGCAGCTAAAGAACGAGATACCTTTTGAGCTGGCGATGACTACATAAAAATTTGAAAAAAAGAGCACAAGCAGGCTTCATGAAGAAAATATGCTGCGCCTATCTTTCCCGTAAACTCTCTCCTTTTAAAATCAGCCCAAAGCAAAATAAACACCAGGCTCCCTGAAAGACACGGTTTGATATTGGACCTCATTTTTTGAATGCCCACCAAATGTGACGAGATAAGAACACGATTTACAGGTCTGTTTATTACAGAAAACAAGTTTGTGGAAGAATACTGTAAACATGGTTCTGGCATGGGGAGGTACGAACTCGAGCTGTACAGCCTAAAGCAAATGACTCCTGTAAATGGAAAGCCAGAAATTATGAGTTACAAACCACAAAGCCAATGGCAAGCAACAGGCAGAATGCATTACCAAGTCACCTTTTTGAAACTTCACAAGATGTCTTTTGCATACCACACATGTGCTCTGTCTGGTAAGCTGCTGTGTAGAGGGTAGGCAACAAAAACATGACTCACTGTATTACACTAGTCAGCAATAATCTTTCAGTAGCTTTATTAAAGGATAGGGCAGAGAGTGTATACCCAGGATGGGAGAAACTAGGTTGTAGAAATTAGGCCCAGGTAAAATTCCATTGTGCCGGCATAAACTCATGTTGTTTTGATAACTTTGATTTGTACTTGTCACACAAAATCTTTGAAATTACACCACATTGTATTAGCATTCACTGGCAAAAATGTTGCACATGTGAACAATACGAAAGAAAGAAGCATGAGCGGCTGATGTGTATGACAATTCTGTTTTTTCACACTGTTCTTTTACCATTTAATGCATACTTGCTTCCAAAATGGATGGGTGGATGCATTTTTCACTGAAATATAGAGCCAAATGGCAATTTAGAATCATCACACAAAAGCAAATTATGTGAATTTTGCACACTCCCAAAAAAGATCTTACGATGTTAGAGTAAT
The DNA here is from genome assembly GCF_964263255.1 of Lissotriton vulgaris. NCBI lineage: Eukaryota > Metazoa > Chordata > Amphibia > Caudata > Salamandridae > Lissotriton > Lissotriton vulgaris. Next base: position 652,706,158 of record NC_141700.1, read on the forward strand.
CAGGTGACCAGTTCTGACACATTGGAATAGTGGAGTAGTATATTAAGTGGTTAAGAGTGGACAGAAGACAAAAGAGAAAGAAACGGCTCATCTTCATGAACAAGCCCTAATGAGATGTAAAAGTATCAAGCAGAATTTGTCCAGGAAAAACTAGATTGAGGAGTGATCAAGAGAGGAAGGCCTAGTTGAAATATATTTAGAAGAGTAGGGCTTTCTTTTCAGTCTTGAGTACACTAAAGGCCATATGCATCAATGTTCCCGTCTGCGAATTCTTAATTGCGAAAATTAAGGAATCGCAATTAAGAGTTCGCAAATGGCTATGCATTAAGAAATCACATTTTTTTTTGCGATTTCTTAATTTTCATTAATTGCGATTCACAATTTGCGAATCGCAATTAAGGAATCCCTTTCCATTGATTCCTATGGGCCTAGAGGCCCATAGGAATGAATCTGAAGGCATTCTCATTTTGCGATTCACAATTAAGGAATCGCAAAATGAGAATGCAATTTCAAGGGTGCAGGGCTGGGGTCCAAGGGACCCCCCCTGCATCCCTGAAATGTACCTTTAAGTACTTTTTTCACACACACATGCCCCAAGGGCATGTGTGTGTGTAAAATGAAACTTTCAAAAATGCACTTTTGTGCATTTTTGAAAGTTTTTGCAAATTACCATGAAGGTTAACTTCATGGTAATTTACCACTTCCTATTTGCGATTTCGCAATTTAAAAAAAATTATGCGTTGCATTTAAGAAATTGCAAAATTGCGATTTCTTAAATGCAATCGCAATTTAAGAAATTGCAAATAAATTGCGATTTCTTAAATTGCGAAAAAAGCAAAAACCTTAATGCATCCCAAAAAAGGGATTTGCATTCGCAAACGGCCGAATTTTCCGATTCGCACCGTTTGCGGATGCAAAAACCCTTGATGTATGTGCCTGATAGTGAGGTAATGCTTTTTAGGCATGAAGGAAAAGAGTTCCAGACTCTGGTAGCAGTATCTGAAAAGGATTATGTCAATGGGAGTACCTTCCCAAAAGTGGTGTTCACTATATGATAATCTGATTGTGCCAGATTTCTTTTGCTTAGATGCCTGGCATCGTGTGTAGGGTCTTGTGAATGATGGCGGAAATTTTGTATAAAGCTCTAGCTTTAATTGCAAGCCATCTGAGTCTTAGAAGTACTGGAGAAATGTTAACATGTCTTTTGGTGGCCCTGAAGAAGCATTCTTCAGCATGGAGCACTGCTTTCAGAGGAGCGGATTGTCTTTTGGAAGAGTGATCAGGAGAGTAATACAAATGTCAATCGCTGACACAACAGGGGATTCGACAGAAGTCTTAAGATCTTGTTCAGTAATTAAATGAGGGATCCCCTAGAGCAATTGCATTTAAAATCATGCATTTCTGGCCGTGGTATTTATCTGTGTCTGAAGATTAAGTCTTTTGCGAGAATGAGACTCAGGAATTAGGTGTAGTCAGTGATGGCAGATTTGGTTCCTTTCAGAAGTTTTTTCTGTATCCATTCCCAAAATTTCCGACGGCAACTAATAGGGGGAAGTCAACATTTTGGGATCCCCTTTTTCTTGGCTCATGCTTGATGGCCCACTCAAAAAACTTTCCAGGAAGGAGGTGGATAAATTTTGTTTTTGGGATAGTTTTGTGAACATTTGTCAAACGGCGTCAAAGTTATTAGTGATAAAAATGCTTTTCCTATGGAAAAGTGGCAGTCATCACTTTGTAGTTAATGGGAATTTATTTTCTCTACAGTGGATAGCCCAGTTAATATGCTCTAGCTAATAAAAAATCTATAAATGGTCAATGGATTCCATTGTGCAAAACATGTATAAGCAGGGAGAAAGAACATCATTCAGCATCCAATAGAAAGTTGATATGTTATACTTCAGATTTATACTGAATATTTGTACATACTGCAACAATAAGTATGAGTTCCGCTGTTCAGAGTTCCGCGGTTCAGGAAAGCAATTAAATGTTATTTTGTTTTATATAATTGCCCATTCTTATATTATTTGGGAAACAGGACCTCTAATAGTCATGGAACAAGAATTCAAGAGTGTTTATTTGCATGTGCCCAGGGCCCAAGTTTGACTCCATTTCTCCACATACATCCCTCAATGCTTGTGCTTAATGCATTGGCATTCATTCTAATCCCCATTTGATTTTACCTGCCCAAGTGTACCCTATCGTCCTTTAGCTAACAAAGAGTGGTACGATTCTTATGAAACAACCGTCCTTGAGGCACCTCAGACCTCCTCCGCAACCCTTACTGCTGAGAATGCAGGGTAGGAGTTCTGCCTGGCCCTCACTAAAGATTAGTATGCTACATTTTTTTCTTGCTTTTGGTGAAAATATGGGAAGCATTGTTCATTAATATCTCTCTTCCCATGTATGAAATTGCACATTAAGATGCTTTAATTGTCTGTCTGCAGATTCTCTGGGTTCCTTGTGCATCCCTGCCATCATTACACTTGAATCCTTAGAGTGTATGTGAATTTAGGATATTTAGCCTGCATTCATTATTATTTTGTTTTGATTCCCAGTGCATGTCCCCACTTAGTTCAAGTCTCAGTGATCTTTTCCCTGCGGCATCGTTTAACTTTAGTGTTTGGCCCCAATTTTTAAAGATATTTTGTTTGCCCCGTCTAGGTTCGCGGTTGAGGAGGGCTCCTCCTATTTCCATCTTATGGTCTATTCTAGACATTAACCACTACTCTGGTAGCCCACTATTATTCCTGCATGTCAGTATGACAAGGTTAATGGTTGTGTGCTCTGTCTCCCCTATAGGGTTACAATGAGGAGACAGTGGAGGAAAGGTTATGGTAATAGACCTCCAACTTCGTGACATTGTAAACAACCATGGACAACATTAATTTTCAAAGCTATGTTATGAATGTTTGTCATGTTCCTGGGGCTTGGGCTCACCTTCCTGTTCTTGGCAAACATGCAAGAGGAGTACTCAGAGCTCACTAGTGTTGGGTTTATTGTGGGAAAAATGTCTGTGAGTGATCTTGGAAATGAGCTCCATGCCTCTGAAGAATGCACTATGGATGCTGGAACCCAAGTTAAACTAGGTTTCCTATGAATCAGCTAAACTCTCACATTATTTGGAAATGACAGCACCGATTTCGAATTTACAAATATGTTATGTTATGTTATGTTACAGGGATTTGTAAAGCATGACTAATCAAGCGATGAGGATCTAGGTGTGAAGGTCATCTGCAGGATCTTAATCGAAGAGTCAAGTCTTCAGCTTCTTACGGAATTCCAGAAGCGAGTAGAGGCCCTTCGCTGTAGAGGGAGGTTATTCCATGTTTTGGGTGCAAGGTACCAGAAGGCTATGTTCTAGGTATAGGGCTTCCTTGGTAGGCATTACAGACACTTCACTGCTGAAAACAAAGCCTTGTCCCAAGAATGTTTGAAAACCTAGAAGATTGTTTTGAACGTGTTCTTGGAAGCTGAATACAGAGAAACATTCAAAGGAGCTGAGTCATGGTTTGGAAACAAATGTAATAGTTTGAAGTACAGTAATGGAGTATAAACTGTTTTTATTACACATTGTAGGATCTTCAATTAGGCGAGGAAATGGAGAGGATACACTTCTCATTTAAAGACAGTTGAAATATTCAAAACACATTTGTTTGAGGTAGTGGTGGTGCTGAAAGTGATTAATTGCTCTCAGTGAAAACTTTATCATTCTGACCAATGTTTGTTATTTTACAGGTTCATGAAAAAACAGCCTTGAATGTAAGTCCGAAACAGTGAGTGGTGACTCACAAACACACTGTGGTTATCTTAATCAGTAAAGAGAGTGGCTTTACGTTTCTGGCTGAAATAATATTGATTACATAGAAATTGTTTATGTTCCACTTCCAGGAATTCCAGTGTTCCACTAAAACAGTCGATTGCATCTAGAGATAATCCGAAGGTATATCATTACTGTAGTAAGCAATAGATGACTCAGTATAGAGATCAAGTACTCCAAAAAACAATCCTGTCTTTAAATATCCACTATGAGCAGAAGGCAGTGCCAAGCACAGTGACAGAGCAGAGAGGAGATATCCAGTGTCTTGGTTTTCTCTCTTTTCCCATTACCCTTTCCTGGGTCTGCTACTAATCAACATGTTGCTATGGTACATGATTGGCTGTGGATTCGGAGAAACATTCATTGTTGTCATTGGATCTAAAATTCAAGGTAGTACATTCTGACAATGTCCAATGCTGGCGGTTTCTAGAGTGCCTTACTGACTTAACACAATCCCCTCTCACTGCACAATCAAGTTGGCTCTGATAGAATTAAAATTACTTCATACAATGGTGGAGGAGCATGTCAAGTACAACAAAAAGCAGTTTTGCTTGATATTTGGGACTAAACCAAATGAAGGGGCTCAGAGCACTTACGATAGAAATGCTAGAGACAGGCTCCAAGGAGGCTAGGATTGAATTAAATCAGTTTATATTGAAAGTGCAGCCTGGACTATACATTGATGCCCTTAGAGATATAATGGAATAGAGTTGTGTAGTTTCTTGTGAGTTAAAAATGATGGAACCCTTTTGGCTCCTAAGGGATTCCACCTTAAGATTAAGATGATCCACGACAACTTCGACAACCAAGACCTCCTCACTGTTCCAGCCCCCCTTCCATGCAACGCCACCCACTCAGACCCTGCTCAAATGGACCCCACTCACGACGGAAGATATCTTGAAGACCATGAAAAGCATCCACTCTGGGGAACCTTTAGACCCCTGCCCACACCACAATTTCCACAGAGCCTCCTCCACCATTGCACCCGAACTCCATCTGACGATCAACTGCTCCTAAGAGACCGCCACCTTCCCAGATGACTGGAAACATGAAGAAGTCAGCCCCTTTCTGAAGAAACCCTCTGCAGACCTGATCGACCTCAAGAACTTCAGGCCTATCTCCCTGCTCCCTTTTACACCTAAGATCATCGAAAAGGCAGTCAACACCCAGCTTGCAATCTTCATCGAAGCTATCAAGGTCCTTGACATCTCCCAATCCGGATTCCGCAGCAACCACAGCACCAAGACTGCCCTACTCGCCACCCCGGATGACATCCCCTCCCTCCTCCATAAGGGCAAAATGGTAGCCCTCATCCTCCTGGACCTCTCGGCAGCCTTCGACGCCGTCTCCCACCACATTCTCGCCACCAGACTCCATGATGCTGGTATCCGTGGCAAGGCCTTCAACAGGATTTGCTCCTTTTTCACCAGCAGAACTCAGCAGGTCAGACTTCCTCCCTACCTCTTGGAACCAACAGAGATCAACTGTGGAGTGCCCCAGGCTCCTCCCTCAGCTCCACCCTCTTTAACTTCTACATGGCCCCCCTCGCAACCATTGTCAGGAATCACAGGCTAAACATGGTCTCCTATGCCGACGACACCCAGCTGACCCTCTCCCACACAAACAAACCCAACATCATCAAACAGAAGTCCTCATCCTTGGCTCCACTCCCTCGGCATGGGACAACTCCTGGTGGCCCCCTGCCCACGGAAATCCCCCCACCCGATTGACCATGCACGAAACCTCAGCATCATACTAGACTCATCACTCACAATGAACCTCCAGATAAACACTGTATCCTTGACCTGCTTCAACACCCTCCCCATGTTTTAAAAAGTGCTCAGATGGATCCCATCTAAATCCAGAAAAACTGTCAGCAGACTGGACTACGGCAATGCTCTCTACGCCGGGATCAACAAGAAACTCCTTCACAAACTCCAGACCTTCCAGAACGCCACAGTCATACTGACGCTCAACATCCCTGTCGCAGTCACATTATCCAGCACCTCTGCGACCTCCACTAGCTCCCAGTCAAAAGAAGGATAACTTTTAAACTCCTTACCCACGCACACAAGGCTTTCCACAACACCGGACCCACATACCTGAACAACCGCCCCTCCTTCCACGTGCTCAAAAGACTACACCTCCAATCAACCGATCTCTCTCTGATCACCATCCCATGCATCTACAAAACCAGAACAGGAGGAAAGTCCTTCAACCACCTTGCAGCCAAAGCCTGGAATGACTTCCCACTCCAGCTCCCACATTGCCCCAGTTCAGGAAGGATCCCATGACCTGGCTCTTCGTATAAACCCAGCACTCAACAAAGCCACCATCCTCCTCCCTCAATGCCTGAGTAGTTGAGTGTTACCAACCCTGATTGATTATGTGAATGATTCTGTAGAACTGTGATGTAAGTGTTGGAGCAGAATGCACTGAAGGCTGGTTTAGAATGTTGAGTTTGCAGTTACACGCAGATTAATAAAGACGTGTAAAACTAAGCTCCATTTTTAGAGTAGTTATTTACAGGTGCCCAGGCTGGGACGGGCACTACAACTGGCGATGAGTTAGGGGATAAGTACCCTGAAGATCGACAGTGCTCTCCCAGAGAGTTTGCCGCGTTCCAGGCAGACTGCTTGTGTGTGCCATGTTTGTTACAGTCGAAGTACAGAACCAACGCTTAATTCATTTGGAGTCAAAGTGCAACTCCAGTAACGGTAAAGAAGGCGATGGAGAACCGGATGGTCAGAACATTAGTCAAGGTACTGCGCTGCTACTCAATATGCAATTATATGTAATCCAGAGCATTAATGCTAAAGGGAGTTACAACCAGGTTTTCATAGAGCAGCTATTGATAATCACAAGTTGCAAGATAATGTTACAAGTTGAAAGTGGTGCAGAAAAAAGTTCACACAAAGAGAAGTCAAAGAATAAAACTGTTATTTACTCACAGAAACCGGAGTAAAGTGAGCCAGTAAACCATCAGTGCCAGGCTCTGCAACCCTGACCAAGCACAGAGGTTGTGTTTCACAGGTGCACCACATCAAAGACTCCAAAGTCTTTGGAACAGTGAAACACAGTTTTCCAAACAAGGCACAGACAGAGGTCTTTTAAAAAATCGTCAATGGTGATCCAGAGGCCAGCACATCTCAAGGCCTTAGAGCTGGCTAACACAAACAGATTCAGATTGAATTGCTGAGGTAATCGGAGAGAGCTTCACCCTCAATTTCAACCACTCCAAGAAATGGTTACAATACTGCTGCTTTCCTAAACCTAACACCACTGTTCGATACCGCCAAAAAGCAACATAGTGGCGATAGATGGGCTGCTTGGATAGAGACATTTGATGATTTCATTGATGCATTTGAAGAAACTGATAACAAGAAGATTATCAAGTATCTCAAACATCTTGCGGGTGATGGTGTGAAAGAAGTTAGAAAGAAAATGCTGCAAAACTGATGAAGACGTCACATATCGTTAGAATAAAGGAGTGTTGTATCTCAAGTTCAATCCACTGACAAATGTTGATTATGAATGGTACATCTTCAACCAAGAATGCCAGAAGGTTGGTCATAAATTAATTTGTGGAGAGAATTAACACACTCAGACATTGTTTTTCAATAAATTTAATGACATAGAAGCTATGCATCTGAGAGCTACTGATGAATGCTTGCCAGATTCGTTAAGACAACGAATGCTGAGAAAAACTCTTAGTCTGAAGCAAGTGTAAGTGGCTGCCAGAGCTGAAGATCATGCATATAGACAAGCTGCTGACATGGAAGCAGGAGGTGCCCAAAATGAATCCGTCATGAGTGCGAAAAGTAAGTCATTTCCACAAAAAGGTAATTGTACCACTCTTGGACAGACATGCAAAGGCTTTGGGAAGGAGAACCAAGAGGGTCACAGCATGAAGATAAAATGGCTGCCAGAATGGTTCAGAAGCAACATTTGATTCACATCCACAAGGCCAAACGACATCAGTTGAAACAAATCGACACTGAATGAAGTAGATCATCATCCAAGTCATTTTCAAACAGTACTTATATATCAGTATCAAGTGAAAGTAATACAAATCTTTGTGTCATGTCAATGCTTACCTCAGAAAAGCATGCGCATGTTGGTGTCGCCTCTGGCTGAACACACAAAAAGAATATGATAAATCTCTTACAAAAGTATGTTGTTTGCTTAGAAGCAGGGTTGAAATTCAATGCAAGTGTGAGTTCCATAAGACAAACGTTTTTGGCCATATCTTTTCTGATGGGGGAATGACAACATATCCTGCTAAATTACAAGCTCTGTGAAATGCTGAACCCCCATAAGATGTCTCTATGGCGCATTCATTTCTTGGCATGGCCAGTTACTGATCCAAATAACTATAAAACAAGCCACTTCAAGTGCTCCATTGAGAGATTTAATAAAAAAAGAATGCTTAATTTCATTGGTCACGTGAAAGTGAGAAAAGCTTTAAAAGAATTAAACAAGCGATTGGGAATGTGACAAAAATGGCGCAACCCTAATATGCGAGCAACAAAGGTTCAGGGGAAAATATTTTAACAAACGTTCTTCTTACAGCATAACATGTATAAATAAATTAGAAACTGTGAAAAAAGGTACCCACAATAATTATACAAAAAATATTCCAGAAACACAAAACATATATACATTCATATATAAGGTCAGAAGGACACCAGATTCCATTTAATTTTTTATTGATTCAGAGGGCTGCTCCCAATATTTCTATTCCTGGAGATTACCTAATGAACTGCATGAGATCAAAACGTGCCGATGCCTTCCTTTGGCAAATTAAGAGGAGGCATACATTGTGTTGTGTTCTGTCATTTGACTTGCTTTTCTGTGTTATTTTTTATCTTCTTTCTGCAATTGCTTGTGTTTTTTTATTACACTGTCATCTATTTTCTATCATGTATGGTTCGTTTAACTTTTTCAGCATCAGTTGAATATTGTATAAATGTTTTGTGTTTTTGGAGTATTTTCCAATTATGAATGTTTTTTCGTATAATTATTGTGAGTAACTTATTTCGCAGTACCTAATTTATTGTTATATGTGTTGAGCTGTAAGAATAAAGTTTGATCCAAAAAGTTTTTTCTCTGAACCATTATTGTTCGAATAGTGTTTATTGGCGCCAGGTTCTGGAGAGTAGGGCCGCCCCTGTTTGTTGTAACCATTGTATTTCAATCCTAGGCTTCATACAGAGGTTGTTTTTAACGCTAGCCCTTTTGGGTTAGGATCTATTCTTGCACAGCACAGCGGACAGTCGAATGCTCAAAAGCATATTGTGGCCTATGCAAGTAGGAGTGTGTCACAAACAGAACTTGCTTACTCACAACCTGAAAAAGAAAGCTTAGCTGTGGTATGGGCTTGTGAACTTTTCTATGTCTTCTTGTACTGAAAGCCTTTTGTTCTAGTAATGGATCGTCAAGCTATCCTGACTCCTGGCATTGAACGATGAGGACTACAGTTACAAGAGTATATTTACACCATTGTGCATCATCTAGGTAAAGATCAGAACCCGGCTGACTACTTTTCCAGAGTACCTATACAAGGTCACTTTACTCCCTGCGAGAGGGCTGATGCCATTTACAGGGCCGGACTGGCCATAGCGGGCTCCGGGCGTTTCCCCGGTGGACCACTAGGGTGGGGGACGATTTTGGGCCCCTGGGGGTCGTTTTTGTTACAGGGCTGTTTTTGCAGCATAGCTGCAAAATCGGCCCCTGTAACAAAATCTTCGGAAACCGGCCCTGGCAAACAGCTCGGCTGCTCCTAGGGGGGCCAGCCGAGCTCTTTGCCAAAGCCAGTTTTGGTCCCCAGTCCGGCCCTGTGCCTATATCAATTTTATTGTAAAATCAAACATACCAGATACTATTTCCTTAGCCCAGACAATCACTGCCACGAGCCATGATAGTGACATGTTAGAGCTGAAGGATATAATTACACATCAGTTGTGGAACCAAGACCCTCGAACGCTCGCCAGTGATGGTGAATATCAAAATTACAAACATGTCAAGGATGAGTTGCCTTTAACTCAGGAAGGATTTATGATACAGTGGTTGAAAATTCTAATTCCGGAGAGTCTGAGACAGAAAAAAAATTAAGCGGCCCGTGAGGGACATTGTGGAATTGCTACCATGAAACGAGTTTTCAGAGACCATGTCTGGTTTCCTTATCTCAATGTCAGGGTTGAAAAGGGATTAAAGTCCTGTGTTCAGTGCAACTGCCTTACTACAAAAACTACTCAAAACACCTTAAACATGTCAGAACTCCTAAAGCGTGAATGGGAGAGAATAGTCATTGACTTTTTCAGTCCACTCGACAATGAACATCACCTGCTGGTGATTATGGATGAGCCTTCACAATTTCCATTAATTGAAAATCTTTCATCTACTACACAAAAACGAATCATTAAAAGACTAGATGGCATCTTTGTGTGGCATGTGGTGTTCCAGCCATAGTGAAGTCTGACAATGGCCTGGCTTTCAATAGTCAAGAGTTTAAACATTTCTTGGAGCATTTTAATATAAAGCATCAGAAGTGCACACCTTTGTGGCCACAGGCCAACTGACTTTTTGAGCGGTTTATGAGCACAATAAAGAAAGTAGTGTAGCATGCTAATATTGAGAAGCTCGATTTGAAAACGGTGTTTAATTCTACATTGAGAGTTTTTCATCCGACACCCCACTTGACCATAGGTGAAAGTCCTGCGACATTGATGTCAGGAGAGCAGTGAACACCAAGTTGCTTAAATGGACCAATCAGAGAAAGAGAGGTGAGAAAGCAAATGATGAGAAAGACTTGGTGAACAACAAAGAGATGAAAACAAATGCTGACCAAAGATGATGTACGAAGAACATTATCTTTAGGAAAAGAGATCGAGTATTCACATGACAAGGGACACATGGTGACTGCTCAGCGTCTTGGGAAGTCTATTACTAGAGACTCTTCTCACTTTGGGTATTTAACTAATCGTTCATCAGATCTAACTGCTGAACAAGAGACTGAGTCTCAACCATCAGTGACGGATGTTACCTCTACACCGCTGACACGGATCCTGGACATTGGTGTTGACAGTTCCCAGTTTCCAAGAACAATATCAGGTCGAACAATTAAAGCGCCAAAAAGATTGATTGAAGAGATTTAATTGTGTATATCTATCTATATATTTTGTAAAAAATGTTAATTTCTTATTTAACAGTGGGGGAAATGTAGTTTCTTGCGAGTTAGAAATGTTGGAACCCTTTTGATTCTTGACGGACTGCATAGACCTGTGATGTAAGCGTTATAGCGGAATTCATTGAAGTTTGGTTTAGAAGTTTGAGTTTACAGTTACACACAAGCTAATAAAGACTTGTAAAACTAAGCTCTGTGTGTGGTGTAGTCACAGACTGGGGAGGACTCTACGTGGTGTAGCATTTCTTCTCTGAAAGAATTGCACTATGAACATGGTTTCCTACGGGCACAGTTCTACAATACAGAGGAGTATTTTGTATTTCTCTGTGGTTCCTCTGAGAAGAAAGGGGAGAAAAAGATGAGACAGTGAAGGAGAATGTATACCTAGCCAGTAATTCTGTTGAGCTTGACACACAAACACTCTAAATCTCTGAAGAGCACCTGTGTACTGGCATTAAGGTGTGTAACCTAAGACACATGTGGGTTTCCTCTTGCTTACATCATTCTTTGCAATGAAACTTTCAGGCCCCTTCCTTCGACCTTGCCTTCCAAAGGATCAGCATGATTAGGAAAATTATTTTAAAAAGCCAAACAAATTCCTCTCTATTTCTTTCACATCCTGTTCCCAGACTCCCCCAACAGCAACACAGAGTAGCCCACAAGCTTGAAGTGGGTCTTGGTCCCAGACTTGTGGATCACAATGCTGCTCCACGCTGCCGGGCGAGCCAAGAGCCCTGCTGTTTATCTCTTGTTTAAGGATTACTTTACAGAGCGCCTTCTGGGACATTTCAGAACGAGGCTCAAGGCCAACTGTTGTCTTCCCAGATCTCATTGCTTTGGCAGCGCCAAGATCACATCAAGATCTTGCACCAGCATTTGCCGTGATCGATACGCCATGACCGTGCCAAGGAAGGGAGTGGATGGTTGTTTGCTGACGTCATTATGTGTATTGGAAGGCATTTCTGAGACCTAAAATGTGCTCTGGCAAAATTTCAGAGTTGTAGCAGCTGTCTGCCAAAAGATCTTCACTGAAATTGGCCGATTCCTTGAGCTGTATGAGCTTGGCGGTCTCTTGTTTTAGGACTGAAAAGACCCTAGAGAGAAATATATCTTGATATTTAACTGCTGTCCATATAGTATTCTTTATTCATAGAGGTATAAAGTCAAACATATATACCCCTGAAAAGGTTTTTTCCCTTGAAACCGCAGTAGAGCCTTAAACATTGAGCCATAAGTATGTTATTGTAATTTATGTTTTTTAGATTGTAAATAAGTGTTCCACAAATGCTATTTTCCTGTGTTGCGTCACATTAGCACCAGGCAAAGGTCAGACTCAGAAATACCGGAAGACTCTGGATGCACCATCTTGGTGAATAAACTAACTGCAATTCTCTGCCTAACCTGCTTTGCAGGTGTGACTCTGAAAGACTGATACCAGAGCTAGCCAATCCACATTGGCCTCAAAGCAGAGCGTCACTTTGCCTACTTTGAATGACGGCATACTACGTAAACACTATCACTGCAGATCTACCATACTTTTTAAATATGGCACAGTAGCCACGTTTATTATGCCCACAACATATAAGTCGCTGCCCCCACAGATGATCCCCCACTCCGGGGGGGAAAATACAATTATGATTTTTTCAAACCAAGGTGTAGCCTTTTGTTATACAGCATCAGATTTGTTCGGCAGTCAAATAAATCCTAATAATGCAGATGAAACAAAGAAGAACACCCATATAGAAATATCAAAAACAAATAACACATTTAATTTAGCGTTGGCTCATATTGCATTGGCCCGAAGAGTATACAGAATACATTGTGTCAGAAGGCCCCAATCCAGGTACATCTCCCAGGCCCTCTACCTAGGGCAGATTTCAGTAGCAACCTCACCACATCCCCTCCATCCTAGAGGGGTACCATTGGAACACATACACCAGGGCACTGCATAACGTACCGTCCCTGACAGGGTACCTCTCCACAGACGAATCCCGCAAAGTCCCATCTCAGACACTGCAGGGTAGAGCAGAAGGGTCCAGGACTACCAGCAGATCAGTCCCCCCTCCTGCCTGCCCTGTGCCCACATAAAACATCTACCTGCAATGGGGTCAGTCCAGTGAAAGAGTCCAATTCTTGGGTATCCCCTGTTTTTCTGATGCCAGCCACTCCATGACAGAGCGAGATGGTCACTGGGGATCATGCCCTTCCCCCATTAACTCTCACCTGACAAAATCGGAAAGTTGCTTAGCTTCCCCATGCCCAGGGCAAACCCCCAGTACTGGGCACCCTGCGCACCAAAGCCATCCACTCGTGAAAAGAAACAAGATTCATTGGACAACACAGCATGCTCAATCAAAGTCCTCTTTGTCTCACCAACTGCTGTGGTGGCACCGGAGCATTTTTGGACCAACACTCCCTGACAAAAGCCAGTAAGATGCCCAGCCTCCCTACACACAGGGAAAGCCACCAGCATGCAAACAGCACACCCAAACCAAACCACTTGTAGAATAATGAAAAACTCCTTGGTAGACACAGCATGCCCCATCAGAGTACCCTTGATCCGTCCGACTGCCCAAGCAGCAGCACCGGATAGCCTCAGACCCAGCAATGGATCGATGGCCTCGAAGCTATCCTAGGAATCAGGGCCACCATGATAAACTGGGTGTCAACCAGTACTGCATATAGCGCCCTAAGGTCTTTGAAATATTGCCTTTCTCCAAGGGTCTGATAGATTATAACAGATCCCCATTACCTGCTGACTAGTCACAGTGGGCGCACTCTATACAGTTCTCCACAATTCTACCAGCGTCCTTATTGCCCCCAAAGGACAATGGACATGGTAACCATGAGGCACTATGTTGTGATGCCTGTGGGCTGAGTGCCTATTAACCACTGTCACATGTGATCTACTGCGGCCCACCAGTATAAGCACTGGCCTTCCCAGAAGTGCAATTGTGTTGAATGCACTCCGGTATGAGACTTGGGCTACTTACTGGTTCTACTACTGGGAAATCTTGAGCCTGCCAGCAGAACAGCGGGAGGGAAACACAATCAACTTTGATACTGTTTTATTAGGGATGAGGTGAGGTGGGCAGACCTAGAAACGCAAGACCATGATGGAAGGAGGCATTTTGTTGTCTTCGAATACACAAGAAATGTCCCTTGTCGGGTGTAAGCTGCACTAGATAACAGTTCAGTTTTGCACCTTTCCAGTTTGCTGCAGCCCTCCGGGATCCTCTAAGAGCTTGGTGTCGCTGTGTAAGTTCATGATCCTCCTTCCCGCTTGGGGCTGCCCATCACCCATTAACCTGGCTAGTGCCATCCCAGCGTGAATATATGATGTTGCAACGCATACCATTATAACGCATACTTTTACAATACAGATTTTACAACGTGACTACCATTACAACAAATGTTTTCACAATGCAAGCCATTAAAAGGCATGTTCATAGGGATACATTGAAATTGCCATTACAACGCATACCATTACTACGTATAGTAATACAAAGCATTCCATTACAATGCATATTAATGCTCCTATCTTAAAGTATAAGTAATATTATTGAAAATAATATTTAATAATTGAAAAATTGCTTTATCTCAAAATTTAAAAATATATTTTTTTATAGATATATAGAAATTTTCTTGGATAAATATCACATTTTACACAAAAACACTACACTCACTGACAAAAGCAGCATCCACATACAAAGCAGAAGATACGGGTGTCCATCCACTATGTCCACCACAGCAGCCAACCCATTATCTACTCAAAATTTCTGCCATTCTGAAACATAACATATAAACCAAGATTTCCAACACAACATAATAAATATACATTCTGTCAGGTTCTGAATCATGCTGAAAAATAATTTTCTAAACATTTTTGTTTAAATATATGTTTACCCCTAGCAAAAGTATAAATTAAGGCAAATACCATGTTGTGCTCAGTGGTGCACTGACTTCCTTGGTAACCAAATGCATCTGGAGTAAGAAGAGAAAAGTGCCAGCTTGGATTTCAAACACTGCCATCTATTGACAGAATTAAGTGTAAGTTGAAAACGAAACACATTTAGATAGAAAACATTTCATTGACAACAGATCCTGCAATACAATTCCCATAATCTGTCAAAAGTAACTGAATGTTTAAAATAAATCTGATTTAACTTTAAGTAAAAAAACAAAGTCATAAATTACATTTTTATCTTAAAACCATTCCCAGACATTGACCATAGACATACAACAATCAAAGAAAATAATATTTCCAGTTTTAAGTAAACAAATTATCTTGGGGAATGTGCTGGTGAGTACTATGAGCCAAAATTACTATTCTAACTCCTCTGGGCACTTGCCTTTGCGAAGGTGATGGTCAGTGGTGAGGGGCAAAATTATTATTTTATCTCCACCGGGTGCTTGCATCAGGGTATGTGCTCGGGGGCAAAATTGCTATTTTAACTCTGCCAGGTGCTTGCCTCAGGGAAGGTGCTGGTCAGTGGTGGGGGCAAAATTACTTTTCTAAATCAGCTGCATGCTTGCCTCTGGGAAGGAGAGGGTCACTGCTGTGGGGCAAAAATACTATTCTACCTCCGCAGGAGGATTACCTTAGGGAAAGTGCTGATCACTGGTGTGGGTTAAAATTACTATTCTCACTCCCCAGGCTACTTGCGTCAGAGAAGGTGCTAGTCTCTGGTGTGGGGCAAAATTACTATTCTAACTCCACAGGGTGCTTGCCTCAGAGAAGGTACTGGTCACAGGTGGGGGGCAAAATTACTAGTTTAACTCCGCAGGGTGCTTACTTCAGGGAAGGTGATGGTCACTGGTGTGGGGAAAAAATACTATTCTAACTCTTCTGGGTGCTTACCTCGGGGAAGGTGCTGGTCAGTGGCAAATTACTATTGTAACTCCGCAGGGTGGTCACCTCAGGGTAGGTGCTGGTAAGTGGTATGTTGCTAAATTACTAATCTAACTCCCCTGTGTGCTTGCCTCAGGGAAAGTGCTGGTCAGTGCGGGAGATCAAAATTACTATTCTAACTACCTATGGTCGTGCCTCAGGGAAGATGCTGGTCAGTGGTGGAGGGCAAAATTACTATTCTAACTACGATTGGTGCTAGCCTTAAGGAAGGTGCTGGTCAGTGGTGGGGTGCAACATAACTATTCTAACTCCGTTGGTTGCTTGCCTCAGGGAAGGTGTTGGTCAGTTCTTGCTTTAATAAATGTAAAAAATTAAAAATAACGCAAAGTCATCATCCTTTTTTGCACAGCTTACATAACCAGAAAACCATCTGGATTGCAAAACCTCACCACTAGCAGTAGTTCGACAACCAGAAGGCCTTCCACAGGTAAAATAGTTGAAAAACCTAACGTTACAACAAAAAGTAACAAAAATATTTTTTTTGACAAAGTCAAAAGCTAAGCAGACATCACTCATTTAAAATCCAATATTCCTTTTAACCTTCCCAACATCACCCAGAAGGGAGAAAACTGAAATCCACAAAAACAGCAAAAGAAACAATTCTATACCAGCATAAAGACTAACACGCAACCAAAGGAACCATACTAAGGTGAGGCAAACAACTGTAACTTTATGAAATGCCTCCTTTTCTTATAAAATGAATGAACTCAAAACCATATTAGAAAATCACAGCTCGCAAAATCCAAATCAAACACTATAACAAAGAACATGTTCTTCAAAAACACAATTGAGAACTAAAAATTTATTAAGCAGGGTTTTTTTGCAGGTTCAAAACAATAAACAATATCAAATTCCAAAAGCACATATTAACAGCAATACATTGTAAAACATGTTTTCTGAAATGTCACTGGTTAAACATGTATAACGAATAAATTTTTCTTTGCAGATTAAACTTTCATTTAAAAACATATAACTCAAAAACTATTTTTCTCCCTTCTTTTACGGACCTTTCCAAAATGGCATCAGCAAGACAAGCTAATTATGTGAAATCCCAATGAGGAAACTGACTCCAGAAACACAGTGGCTACCTTTATTAACTGAGCCCACGGGTCATTGTAGGTGTGTGCAATATTACTCATCCAATTGCAGAGGCGAGCAGTTACACTGGGGAACACTGTTTAAAAGACCACAGAGCATAACCACTCTGCCTCTGCAATGGAGATTGAGGTTAGAGAAAATATAAATCAAATGAAAAAACTTGCATCCACCTCCAATGAACCCTGTAGTGCAGTTTTGAGGGCGGTATCCCAAACCTTTCCTATGCATGTAGCAAATTCTATGCCCACAATTCGAAATGTATGCAGAATTATCCAGAGGAAAAAACAGGCAAGTAACCCCCAATGTATAACACCTCAAACAGTCTCTGATATTAAGATTTCTCCTGAACTAACTGTTATGGTTACTAATGAAATTGCAATTACTTAAACTGCAATTACATTTAAGGAATCGCAAATTGTGATTCCTTAAATGCAATGCCTGAAGCAAATTCAAATAGCGATTTCGCTAATAGGGGTCTCAAATTCCCATCAAATGAAACCGGACGTTAATTTGCGAATACTTTGAAAAATGCACTGAAGTGCATTTTACAAATTACACACACACATTGTGGGCATAACTGTGCAACATGTGGCCACAAAGCAATTTCAGGGGTGCAACAGGATGTCCTTTTAGAACCCTTGCACCCTTGAAATTGCATGTGCAATTTGTGAGTACCTATTTGGTACTCGCAAATTGGCCATGCAATTTTTATTAATTCCTATGGGACTCTAGGACCATAGTAATTAATGGGTAGCAATTCCTTAATCGCGACTCGCAATTTGGGAGTCGCAGTTAAGGAATGTTTAGGAATTGCAATTTTTTTGTGATTTCTACATGCATATGCAATAGCGATTCTTTAATTCCGATTCTTTAAAAATTGCAATTTCCTATTTTGATGCATGTGCACCATTGACTTTTGTTAGATTTCACAGTTCATCAAGAGTCTGGACCACTCCAAATATCTAAATTATCAAACCATAATCCACAAAGGAATCCAAATTCCATGCAAAACTACCAAAAGAGACACAGATTGGCATAGCAATACTTTACAGCAAACGCAGTGCTGCGAAATATACTATATAAGCCAAAAAACGCATCCCAAAAATAAAATCCCCAAAAATGAAGGATTGTTAGCAAAAAACGCAACAAGAAATCCATTGCTGCAATCCACTGTCCATACATTTTTAATCCATCCATAATCTGGCAACAAATGTTTAAAAGCAAAAAAATCCAAACTTTAACACGTAGTAAAAATCCTGTATAAAGTTACAATCCTTTACAAAAACGTCCAAATTGTACAGGCCATCAATTTGGCCATTAATGCAATCTGTGTTCTCCAACCTTCCACAATGTCGAACCACTGCGAATACACTATACTATGTTTAATAAAACGCGACGCACCAAAAATAATAAAAAATATTGCTTTCTTAACACTCTGGTTTAAAAGAAATCTTAATATTTCTCTGTGAATATATTTATTAAACCAAAAGTGTTAGAAAAGCAGTCAACTCAACGTTGGCCTAAAACTGCTACCTGCATAAAAATTTAAATGGTGGTTAAAACATTCAAAACCTACACCTAAATACTAACATATAGCTAACTACCTCCCTCCTCTCTCCTTATGGTAAACTATGCCACCCACATTCTCTCTTCATAAATACAATTTGTTTTACCTGACCTTAGCTCTTCCTTCCTTCTGATCTTGTACGCAATGCTCCACCAACTGTAGAAACAGACGCACAAAGGGAACGTCATGTCTAAAGGTAACATTTTGAGTTCAATGTAAATGAACTACTTTGGAAAAGTTAACATTTTTAGAAATTACTATTTATTTAAACCTATGTATCATACATTTTTTAAATTGTAATTCATTGTTATATCTTTTTCAAAAAAAAATATTTAACAAATAATAACTTTCATGTGTCCGATTTAATTATTCTAATAAAAATATATATGCATAAATTTCTAATTTTTATTATCTTATAACTGTATTTCTATATTTGCTATGAGTGTACAAATATCCATGTTTAATTAGTTTTTTATGTTTTAATACTTTATTTTATATTTAAAAATATTTATAAGTAAGGTTAAAAAAATAAATAAATAGGGCGCTAGAGAGCGCACAACCGTAATGGCCGCGCAGTTGTGAGGCTCCCGCCAGACCGGGCGGTAAAATAAACTAAATACCCATCCTGAAGTGACAAATTAGCCCAGAAAGCGCAGTACTAGCAAGCAGATAACATCAGGCATAATGCGGGCCGGTCAGAAGACGGCGAGCCTGCTCCGCAGCGGAGTTTGATACCTGGCAAGATCTGGGCGGATGCAGCAGTGAGCGGCCGGAGAGGGGAGCTGTGGGAAAGGACGGGGCTGCCTGAGCCTACAACGTAGGATTGGGAGACGAGGGCGGCAGCCTAGTCGGGAGCGCTGCAGCCTACAGGTACGTGTCGATGCCAAGTGGTAGGGACAAAAGGCCTGCTGCGACCTGGGAGCACAGCTGAAATGAATACCGGCACAGTATAAACGGAACGGAGTGCGGTGGAGGCAGACGAGGGCAAGCTGGACCCCCACTGAGACACTGAGCACGAGGCGGGCTGCTGCTATAAAGAGGCGGTAAGGGCTGAGGGGAGAGGCCTGCTCCCCCCGCATGGGCCCCTGAGAATCACTGCACCGGGAGACACTGGGAGAGGGAGCCGGCCATACTTGACGCCATTACGAGCCTACAGGAGGCACAGCACCGCCATTTTCACTAACGGAGCTGCACATTGCGGGGGCACAGCGGCGCTACATGAGGGAACTGGAGCATGTATGGGAAACTGCCCACAAGCTGGGGGAAAACACAGGAAAAATAGCTGGCCTTCGCTTCCCACCCTCATTGACACTGTGACATAGCAAGGGAGAGCATTTGATAGAGAAGCCGTCGTCTCCCGCCAACGCAATCATTTAGGCGGCAGAGAATACCCAGCCGTTACTGACGTGCCACCCGCAGAGTACCAGAAACGTGGGCAGAACGTACTGAGAAGAGAGCCTGTAATCGGGCATGCAGCCCCCCCAACATCAGTCCTTTTGGGCCCCCTATGACGACTAAGGCCAGCGGACCGCGATCTGGACAGTGGCGAGAGGGACCGAGGTCTGTGCAAACTTCAGCGGGTGACGTATTACAAAAATAATCAATGGAGCTATACCTACCAATATACCTACCAATAGCCCCCACTTATCGTCTTACCAAATAATCAATCAGTTGGCAGTGAAGAAAAGTCAATCGTTAACTAGACAACCAATACTCTATAGAGGAGCCCCTCCGACGTCACCCAGCCAGTGTGTGGAGAAGACTGCTGATTCACACTCAATACATGGCATATATACTTTCATGGCGTTACATGAGATCACCGTACATGGAAAATTACTGGTAGGCACAGTAGCCTAAAGGAAAGACCATATATGGCACACAAAGCTCATTTAGAAGTCTGCCTCTGCTAATATTGGGGAGGGTCAGGAGGGGTGACTCCCTTTCGTCTCGGTGCCTGGGAACACGGGTAAATTATAATATACATGTGAATATAGATACATCATGCTAACAAAAAAGATTAAGATAAATGTAGAAAATCAATGTTATCCCTCAGAACCACCCTTTTAGCATGATGTAGCTAATCAAGAAAGTCAGTCCTCAAAAATACCCTCGTCAATCTGCATCATCTCTTGTATTTCTTATTGGACCATTGGGCTTTGACTTTAGTTGGGGATAGCTCTGTCACAGAGGCAGTTAATTTGGATGCACAGTAAGAACAACAGGCAGGTCCACAGTGTACGCAGAGACAACAGGTAAAGATGACACTTGCTAGGCCAGCTAACACCATCAGAATCTTCCAACCCCAGGTATACAATAAACCACAAAACCATCCAGAAAGGGACCAGGTACCTGTGTCTGCATGTATTTCAGAAGCTAAACAATGCAATTTTTGAATAGCCAAATGGTCAGAGGGGGCAGAGTCAGGGATGTACACGCAGCAGGAGCTGCCGATCACGCGGAAAGCTCCTCCTTGATCTGCTAAGATAACGTCTAGCACCATACGATTTTGTAGAGAAACAAGTCTTGTAGCCTGAAGCTCCACAGTCAGATTAATTAATATACCAGCTGTGATATTTATAACTCTCTCAACTACTCTAGATAGGCGCCTTACTTCTTTACTAGTGATGATGGGCCCCCAAATAGGAAATACTCCTTTGATAATGTTGATAAAGTGCTGTTCAGGAGTATCAGTCTGATCTATCTCAGATATATCCAATTCCCGTTTATCTCGTATTACAGGCAAAATTAGTCCATCTAACCTATGATCTTTATGATAATTGGAGGGTGCTATTTAGACAGGTGGATACAGAAAGGACAAATAACAATGACCTGTCCATCCCCGGGGAAGCCATGTGTAGGCATTCTCGCCACACACGAAATAAACATTTGGAGGGGTTAACAACGGAGGGCTACTAAAGGCACATAGTCGATAAGTATAATTACAACGGCTGTCTCCTACTGAGATGTGTCCAGTTCCCTGTACACAGAATGCGTAGGTGCTATTCAATATAGGCACCCGGATAGCTTTGTCATCAGTAACATTCCAATCCTGAAAGTATTGAGTAAAATTAAATTCTGCAAAGTCAAGGATGTCACTCTTCAACCTTGTAACATTTCCATATTCTGTATATAAATTCATTCAGGCATTTGGGTCTAGCGATCCTTCCCCATCATTCCCCTGTGCATCAAAACCCTGGAGCACCTCTATATAGGCCAGGATCATTTCATAATCACGCTCAGAGTATCGAGATGAATCTACAGTATAATGCAGGTACATCATTGACAGCAATTTGAACCAGGCCTCACAACTTTCCAAATAAGATAAAGGCAATGAAATAAAAAGATTGCGTCTCTGCATCACTGAGGGCAGCAGACCACAAACCCAACAATTGGTCGTATTGGTAGCACTATGCGTTTGATGCAACATCTCTACAAATACATTTTTAACATTAGTCTGGCGATGCCTTTCCTTATGAGGGGCCAAAGTAAGGAAATAATGCTCAGTCGGTGGGGTAGAAGTTCCTAACACAGTATGCATAGGATGGTGACATTCTAAATATAAGAATACACTCATTATTATGATAAAAAATGCAGCAATGGTGATTACAAAAGCAACTTGTTGTCCAAGAAGAAAACATAGGTACATAAGTAGGCATATATCGAGGAGTGACGGGGCGTTCCTCCTCAGGAATAAAACGATCAAAGGGATACATTCTAACTAAAAGTCCAAACTATACTAAGGGATTCAATTTTTTTTTTTCAATTTCAAACTTTCATTGTATTTTTCAACCAACCCTGCAGACTGGGGATGCCGAGCAGCATGAAATTTCTGTTTGATGTGTAATCCATTACAGATATGCTTGATAAGATCTGCATTGAAGTGCCTCCCTTTATCTGACCAAATCCCTCTAGGTAATCCGTATCTAGGGAAACACTCCTTAATCAAAGCTTTGGCTGTCACCAGGGCAGTGATTTCTTTGGTGGGGTAGGCTTCTACCAATTTACTGAAAGCACAAACCACCACCAGAGTGTATTTCAAATTATTTACTCTTTCAAACTGAATATAATCCATCTGAAGTACTTCAAAAGGTAAGGACGGGGGTGCAAAATTCCACCAAGAACAGATTCCCGCCCTCCTGGGTTATGTCGTAAGCAAACCATGGGATCACTGAAATAATATCGAGGGACAAAATATCGACTTGCCAAAATATCGTGGACAAAATATCGACAGTCAAAATATCGAGTTTGTATCTACAAACAGGTAAGTACAAAAATATCGAGTACAAAATATCGTTAACAATAATATAGATGTAAAAAATATCGACTTTATTAAAAACAGTGTTAAATTAAATTAATATTAAATTTTAATTACTAAAATATACTTAAAACTACTTAAATTAAATTATAATAATTAAATAATAAATGAAAATAATAAAAATAATTTTTTACAATCTTATTTGTTGACCCTGAAGCCTAAAAATACCCCTTTACCCAAAAACCCAAAACTGACCCTGAACCCTAAAAATACCCCTTTACCCAAAAACCCAAAACTGACCCTGAACCCTAAAAATACCCCTTTACCCAAAAACCCAAAACTGACCCTGAACCCTAAAAATACCCCATTACCCAAAAACTGAAAACTGACCCTGAACCCTAAAAATGCCCCTTTACCCAAAAACTGAAAACTGACCCTGAACCCTAAAAATACCCCTTTACCCATGAACTGAAAACTGACCCTGAACCCTAAAAATACCCCTTTACCCATGAACTGAAAACTGACCCTGAACCCTAAAAATACCCCTTTACCCTAAAACTGAAAACTGACCCTGAACCCTAAAAATGCCCCGTTACCCAAAAACTGAAAACTGACCCTGAACCCCAAAAATACCCCTTTACCCTAAAACTGAAAACTGACCCTGAACCCTAAAAATGCTCCTTTACCCAAAATTTATCAATATTATTTAATTACCAATTAATTATTAATTAACAATAACAATAAAGTAAATATATTAGAACATTAGCTGTAATTATTTTAATAATTAATATGATTTTTTCCAAATTAATTACTTAAAAATAACACAAAATTATATATATTAAAAATTTACTCTAATTAATGTCATTAACTAATTACAATTAATTAATTAACAATTAATTACTAATACAAAATATATTTATAACATTAATACACACTATTCACACATATTATTACATAAAAATACACTATAACATATTATATATTATTTAAAAATTCGATATTTTTGCTATCTATATTTTATACAGTCGATATTACTTCACTTACCTGAAAAACGATATTTTTGTAGTCGATATTATGTCCAGTCGATATTTTGTCCAGTCTATATTTAAAACTCGATATTATGTCCAGTCGATATTTTGGAGTCGATATTTTGTCTGTACACCCAAACCATGCAATGTTGAACTAAATGAGTTGCAATTTTGGCAATATTAGGGTTATTCCAAACTGGGTCTAACAAAGCACAAAGGCCCTTTGCTCCAACATGCACTGTTCCATGAGCCATAATTACTACATGTTAGAACCTGAGATGCCAGGTCACCTATGGTAGCCTGGCCTAGGGGTAAGACAAGCAATTCTAGAGGCACAGTGTGAAGGTTGCAGACCACCCAAAAGTAATTCCACGCAATAGCACTTAAAAAGGACACTACACCAAATTGTTGTAAAAATACGTACTGGTTTATAAAAATAATTTCTTTGTATTTTTACTTTTAGGATTCACAATTAAATTACACTTCAGTTTGTGTGGAATATAGCAGGAATACTTCTCAATTCTAAATCATATTAACCACCAGCATTTATAGAATAGATAGATCACTTAACCAAAACTGGTAGGTAACTCTGACACTTGTTTTAGCTCAGTTAGGCATCTACTGTACTCTGTTTACTGTATATCAGTTCTTATCACAGTATTACTTTATATTTTGGCAAGATCAGCACTCAAAACCGATTAGAACAACATTTTCCTTTACAGGGATAACATTACAGTCCTCTTTCTAATCCTGTTCAGGAAGGAATTGTTTAAACACCACTTAAGTCAGCTTTAAATGAAACCCTGTCAGGGATTCCTCATAGACGCTGTACTCCCAGAGTCAGAGTCTCAATTCACAACCAATTGAACCTGTGGAAGACAATCCCCCACGTAGCTACCTCCTTACTTGAGGCTGATGTTTAGATAGTTCTGCGCCAGAGGACAAGGATTATCCGGCGTGAGGGGCTGGGGAAACAAGGCTAAAGAGGCTCCCACGCCTCACCAGACTCCTCGGCTCGAGCCTGCTCTTCCGCGCTGCTCTCGCGCTAAAAATTACTCAGGGCAGACACAAAACCCCCTCACCTCTGCCAGGCCTCTTCAACTCTCCCTCCCTGCTCAGGCCGGCTCCTCAGCGCGGCGCTCGAGCAGGAGGAAGCGACCTGATTACCCGGCCAGCTGCAGAAGCCTCCAGCGCCTCTCCTCAGTGCTGCGCTTGGGAGACACTCCTCCGGCGGGCATGCGCAGTAGCGCTCCTGCCGTTTCCGCCTCTCCCGGCTCTCTCCAAAGATGGACACTGCTCCGGGCCTGCTCACCTCGTTGCCCCTCCTTCCGGGGACATCCGCAACTGACGGGGCATGCGCGAAGGCGCTCACACTCTCCCTTCAACTGGGGACACTTCAGACATCGCGACTAAAGTGCGGATGGCGCCCCCGGGGTCCCGCTCTCAAAGGGAAGCCTCGCTAGGCTTCTCAGGCTCAGTGGATCCCGGAGGGGTGCTGGCACGGAGCGCGACCGGTGTTTCAGAGGTCCCACTCCCAGATCACTTCACGCTTTCCACCCCACAGGCAGAGGGGCTTACCACACGCCACAGGACCAGTCAATGGTGAGGAAATACTACAGTTGTTCAGAGAAGATATTTCCTTTCTTCACTAAAACGAAGAGGAAGGGGGGCTCCTTCAGGATAAAGCCAGAATCTACTTTCTTAGCGCTAACCCCCTATTCCTCCTTACTGGACAGACTAGGGCTCAGGGGAACTCTTAATTCAGCTCCCAGGGCAGGGTTCTTCTTAGCTTCCAAAACCATCAGAATTAACCCCTTCACCTATCCGCCCAGGATCAGCAGGATGGGCTAGCTTGGCTAGGACAACAGGAAATGGGAGGGAAAGAAACCTAGACAGAGGGCTACTCTTGTAGAGGAAACCACCCTTCAGGATCCTACCCCTGCCAGACCTCAACCTTCACTCTAGCTGCTCCTCACTGACAGACAAAATGGCTGTCCAGCATTCCGCCTTATATAGGCTGCCCTTCAGTGGTCCAGAATGGACCAGAAGGTTCTAGAATGCCCTATGCTAGGCTATGGCCAAGTTCTGTGTGTGACAGTTAGGGCAGTTGGTGGCCACCATTTTAGGTGGTGCCAACTTTCCTGTCAGAACAGGCCTCTGGGCCTGAGGTAAAAGATTATGAGGGGGTGAAAGAACACCTATCCCCCTGGCCAACACCTACAAAAAGTCAGTAGACAAAAATTATTAAGGGTATGAGGGGCAAAAAGGGGACAAAATAAATAATAATTAGGAGGGACTTCGCCAAAAAGCCAGACAGGTCTAACACGCGTCCCCCCCAGCTGAAAGTGGGGAGAACTACCCAACCCCTTGGGAGTCCTCATCACTAAGGCGGAAATACCTGGAGAGACCGTCTGCATTGGCGTGGTCCACTCCAGGCCGATGTTCCACCCGGAAGTCCATTCCCTGTAGGGAGATGGACCACCTCAACAGCTTGGGATTTTCCCCCTTCATTTGCATCAGCCAACGAAGGGGGCGGTGGTCAGTCTGAACCAGGAAGTGCGAGCCAAAGAGGTATGGCCGCAGCTTCTTCAGAGCCCACACCACCGCAAAAGCTTCCCTCTCAATGGCACTCCACTTCTGTTCCCGGGGAAGCAGTCTCCTGGATAAGAAGACTACAGGTTGATCCAGGCCCTCTTCATTTAGTTGCGATAACACTGCCCCAATGCCATGTTCTGATGCATCTGTTTGGACAATGAACTCCTTGGAGAAGTCTGGGGCCCTCAGGACCGGTGCTTCACACATTGCCTGCTTCAACTTTTCAAAGGCTTGCTGACAAGCCTTTGTCCAAACTACCCGTCGAGGTTGTTTCTTGGAGGTGAGCTCTGTGAGGGGCGCTACAATAGTGCCATACCCCTTCACAAAGCGACGGTAGTAACCTGTGAGGCCCAGGAAAGCTCGGACCTCAGTCTGTGTCTTGGGGGGTTCCCAGGCCATGATTGCCTCAATCTTCGCCTGCAGGGGCTGCACAGTCCCCCTACCCACCAAGTGTCCAAGGTACACAACCGACCCCTGCCCAATCTGGCATTTGCTGGCTTTGATGGTCAACCCAGCTTGTCTCAGGGCCTGGAGAACGGCTTGCAAATGCTGCAGATGGTCCTCCCAACTGCTACTGAAGACAGCGATGTCATCCAAGTAAGCAGCAGATAAACTCTCCATTCCAGAGAGGACCTGGTTCACCAGCCGCTGAAATGTGGCAGGGGCGTTCTTGAGCCCAAAGGGCATCACACAGAACTGGTAGTGTCCCTCAGGCGTGGAGAAGGCTGACCTTTCCCTTGCTCCATCTGTCAAGGAGATCTGCCAGTACCCTGAAGTGAGGTCAAAGGTACTCAGGTATTGGGCAGCTCCTAGCCGGTCAATCAATTCATCCACCCTAGGGATCGGATGAGCATCAGTCCTTGTCACTGAATTCAGTCCTCGGTAATCCACACAGAACCTCAGTTCAGGTGTGGTGCCTGGTGGTGCGGCTTTTGGCACGAGCACCACCGGACTGGACCAAGGGCTGTTGGAAGGTTCAATTACTCCCAGCTCTAGCATCTTGGCAACCTCTCCATGGATGCTAGCCTTCACCTTGTCAGACAGCCGGTAGGTCTTCGACTTCACTGGTGGGCTGTCTCCTGTGTCCACGTCATGGGTACACAGGTGAGTCCTTCCCGGGACAAGGGAGAACAACGAAGAGTACTGCTCCAGGATCAGGCGGCAGTCCTCCCGTTGTTCAGGAGTTAGAGTAGGAGAGAGAATCACTCCCTCCACTGACCCATCCTTCTCTTGAGACGAAAAGAGATCTGGGAGAGGTTCGCTTTCCGCTTCCTCTTCCCCGTCAGTCACCATCATCAACATGACTTCGGGCCTCTCATGGTGGGGCTTGAGACGGTTGGCATGCAGCACCCGTAGGGGCTGTCGAGGGGTCTTAAGGTCCACCAGGTATGTGGCCTTACCCTTCTTTTCCAACACCTCAAAGGGGCCTGTCCAGCGATCCTGGAGGGCGCTAAGCTCTCCAGGCTCCATCACCCACACTTTCTGTCCAGGCTCCAATTCCACCTGGTGAGCATTGTGGTCATACCACTCCTTCATGACTGCCTGGCTGGCCTCCAAGTTGTCAGAAGCTTGCTTCCACAACTTCACCATTTGGCTCCTGAAGGCCAGCATGTAGCTCACCACATCCTGGGGGGGTTTCCTGGGAGACTTCTCCCAACCATCCTTCACCAGGCTGAGAGGACCGCGTACAGGGTGCCCATACCGAAGCTCAAAGGGGCTGAAGCCCACTCCCTTCTGGGGCACTTCCCTGTAGGAAAAGAGTAAACAGGGTAGGAGGACGTCCCATTTCCTCCGCAGGCTTTCGGGCAGACTTCTGATCATGCCCTTCAAGGTCTTATTAAACCTCTCAACCAGTCCATTCGACTGGGGGTGATAAGGAGTGGTGAACCGGTAGGTCACTCCACACTCCTTCCACATTGCCCGCATATAAGCTGACATGAAGTTGGTCCCCCTGTCAGACACAACTTCCTTGGGAAATCCCACTCGGGTAAAGATTCCCTTTAGGGCTCTTGCCACTACAGGTGCAGTGACTGTCCTCAGAGGTATTGCCTCTGGGTACCGTGTGGCATGATCCACCAGAACCAGGATAAACCTGTGACCAGCTGTTGTTGGTGGATCCAAAGGCCCTACAATGTCGATGCCCACCCTCTCAAAGGGGGTGCTAACGACTGGAAGTGGTTCCAGGGGAGCCTTTAGCTTCACCCCTGTTTTCCCACTGGCCTGGCAGGTTACACATGTCCGACAGTATGTGTTGGACGCCACTTTCATCTGAGGCCAGTAAAAGTGTAGGACAAGCCGTGCAAAGGTCTTGTCCTGGCCTAAGTGTCCTGCCAGGGGTATGGCATGAGCCAATTCCAAAAGAAAGGCTCGGTACTGTTGCGGGACTACCAAGGCCCTTGATGAACCAGGCAAGGGTACCTTGGGTTCACTGTAGAGGAGTCCATCCTCCCAGTAAATATGGTAATGTCCCGTAACATCACCTGCTGCTTGGGCTTCAGCCTGTCGCCTCAGTCCCTCAAGGGTGGGGCACTCCCTCTGCCCCTTACAGAATTCTTCTCTGGTAGGACCTCCCTCCACATGCCACTCCGCAGGGATGGGTAAATCCTCCACAGAGTCTACTTCCCCCTCCACGGACTCCTGGTCCACCACCGCAGGTGGCCGATCTGTCTCATGGGGTGTGGAAGCCGGAGCAGGCTTTCTCTGTCTCCGGGTCTGTCCCTTCTTAGCAGCGGGTTGGGCCATTGTTCCAGGCTCCAACCCAGGCGAACTCCCTCTCCGGGCAGTCGCAGACCGTGTGCTTGCACAGGCCCAGTCAGGTGTACCCAGCATCGCAGAATGCGTCCGGTATTCCACCTCTCTCCAAGTGTTGTGTTCCATGTCATTCCCCAACAGACAATCGACTGGCACGGCAGGGCTTACGGCAACTCGAAGTGAACCTGCAACCCCCTCCCACTCAAAGGGAACCTCAGCCACTGGATAGTGGCCCATTCTGCCGTCAGCCATCGCGGCGGGGTGGAGTACATTAGGAACAACCTGCTCTGGGGACACCAGCTGACTTCTCACCATAGTCATACTGGCTCCTGTATCCCTCAGAGCCTCCCCTCTCTGGCCATTGATGGTAACCCATTGCCCATACTTTGTAGTATTTGGGGGCACCTGGATCTTTGGCACCATCTCCCGCTCTCCCAGGGACACTAAGGTGACACCCGCCCACTCACCCCCCTTATCTAAGGGCAACTCCTCCCCGAGCGCTACACTAGCTACTCCCGGTGACTTTCCTCCGGTGGGAGGGGGTGGTCTCTTTGGGCATCTGACATCCCCCTTATAGTGTCCAACACCACCACATTCAAAACAGTGGAGAACCCTTGGCTGCTGGCTTTGGCCAGGATTAGGGTTTCTGGGCGGGTTTGCCCTAGGGGTGAAACCTGCTCCCTTCCCTTGGAAGTTATTTTGGGGACCTTTAGAGAACTCTTTCTTTTTCTCTCCCCCCTCCTTCTTCTGGGGGGCGCCCTGTCCGGCTTTTTGAGATTCCCCTCCAGTCCCCTTGGAGGACACCCGGGTACTTGTCCAGATGTCCGCCTCCTCTGCAAGCTTCCGGGGATTGGTCAGCTTGCTGTCCACCAGGTGTTGGCGCAGCTCGGGAAAACATTTCTCGAGGAGGTGTTCTCTCTAAAATAGATCGTACAGCCCCTCATAATCTTTCACCTCACTGCCCTGGACCCAACCCTCTAAGGCCTTTCTGGCGTAGTCAAGGAAGTCCACCCAGTTCTGGGTGCTTAATTTGTGGCTCCCCCTGAACTTCTGCCGGTACCTTTCTGGGGTAAGCCCGAACTTCCTTAACAACGCCAGCTTCATGGTGGGGTAGTTAGTTTGTTCCTCTGGTTCCAGGGTCAGCAAGGTGTCCCGACCAGCAGGAGGCATGTACCTGTACAAACCACCCCCCCAGTGCTTCTCCTGCACCCCATGAACCCTCAGAGAAACCTCATAAGCAGCCAGCCACTTAGCTATATCGTCCCCCTGACTGAAGCTCGCTATCAGGTCTTTTGGTAAATGGGGTTTGGTCTCCCTGGCTGACTCCTTTGGTTCGCTGCCACCATTCCTTCCAGGAGAGGACCCCCGTCGCAGACTTTGGAGCTCCAGTTCCTTCAGTCTGAACTCGTGGGCCATCCTCCTCTCCTCTTTCTCCTGCTCCAACTTAGCTAACTCCCACCTCAACTGTCTTTTCTCCCTCCTATCGGTGAGCTCGGCTTCCGTTAAGCTTCCCCCAGAGACGCTACTGCCCCTTCTGGAGTAGGACACTGGTCCTGGGAGTAAGTTTTCCCCTTCAGTGTGGAATAACTCATCTATCCCCCCCACCGTGTCCTGGTCTACCCCCTCTTCCTCCTCCTTCTTCTCTTGGTGTGCCTCCACCCAAGCCCTGAGACTGGTCTGGAGCTCCCCCTTCCTGGCACCATGTTTGAAAAATACCCCCATTTGCTGGCAGAACATTTTCAACTGTGACACAGAATAGACTTCTAGGTTTTCCATAGCGAACTCCATTGTGAGTCAGGCAAACCTATATATACACACCAGAAATTTCAGAGTTGCAAGGGCAACCTAAAGCCACCTCCACCCACCACCAGGATCAAATTTGGAAAAATCAAAAAGACAAATTAGGAGGGCCGCAAGGAGAAAACTCCTGGTGTAGGTTGAGTGTATTACGTTGAATTACTAGTGAGTAGCTGCAACCAAGTCAGGATCCCACCGCTAGGCACCAAATGTTAGAACCTGAGATGCCAGGTCACCTAGGGTAGCCTGGCCTAGGGGTAAGACAAGCAATTCTAGAGGCACAGTGTGAAGGTTGCAGACCACCCAAAAGTAATTCCACGCAATAGCACTTAAAAAGGACACTACACCAAATTGTTGTAAAAATACGTACTGGTTTATAAAAATAATTTCTTTGTATTTTTACTTTTAGGATTCACAATTAAATTACACTTCAGTTTGTGTGGAATATAGCAGGAATACTTCTCAATTCTAAATCATATTAACCACCAGCATTTATAGAATAGATAGATCACTTAACCAAAACTGGTAGGTAACTCTGACACTTGTTTTAGCTCAGTTAGGCATCTACTGTACTCTGTTTACTGTATATCATTTCTTATCACAGTATTACTTTATATTTTGGCAAGATCAGCACTCAAAACCGATTAGAACAACATTTTCCTTTACAGGGATAACATTACAGTCCTCTTTCTAATCCTGTTCAGGAAGGAATTGTTTAAACACCACTTAAGTCAGCTTTAAATGAAACCCTGTCAGGGATTCCTCATAGACGCTGTACTCCCAGAGTCAGAGTCTCAATTCACAACCAATTGAACCTGTGGAAGACAATCCCCCACGTAGCTACCTCCTTACTTGAGGCTGATGTTTAGATAGTTCTGCGCCAGAGGACAAGGATTATCCGGCGTGAGGGCCTGGGGAAACAAGGCTAAAGAGGCTCCCACGCCTCACCAGACTCCTCGGCTCGAGCCTGCTCTTCCGCGCTGCTCTCGCGCTAAAAATTACTCAGGGCAGACACAAAACCCCCTCACCTCTGCCAGGCCTCTTCAACTCTCCCTCCCTGCTCAGGCTGGCTCCTCAGCACGGCACTCGAGCAGGAGGAAGCGACCTGATTACCCGGCCAGCTGCAGAAGCCTCCGGCGCCTCTCCTCAGCGCTGCGCTTGGGAGACACTCCTCCGGCGGGCATGCGCAGTAGCGCTCCTGCCGTTTCCGCCTCTCCCGGCTCTCTCCAAAGACGGACACTGCTCCGGGCCTGCTCACCTCGTTGCCCCTCCTTCCGGGGACATCCGCAACTGACGGGGCATGCGCGAAGGCGCTTACACTCTCCCTTCAACTGGGGACACTTCAGACACCGCGACTAAAGCGCGGATGGCGCCCCCGGGGTCCCGCTCTCAAACGGAAGCCTCGCTAGGCTTCTCAGGCTCAGTGGATCCCGGAGGGGTGCTGGCACGGAGCGCGACCGGTGTTTCAGAGGTCCCACTCCCAGATCACTTCACGCTTTCCACCCCACAGGCAGAGGGGCTTACCACACGCCACAGGACCAGTCAATAGTGAGGAAATACTACAGTTGTTCAGAGAAGATATTTCCTTTCTTCACTAAAACGAAGAGGAAGGGGGGCTCCTTCAGGATAAAGCCAGAATCTACTTTCTTAGCGCTAACCCCCTATTCCTCCTTACTGGACAGACTAGGGCTCAGGGGAACTCTTAATTCAGCTCCCAGGGCAGGGTTCTTCTTAGCTTCCAAAACCATCAGAATTAACCCCTTCACCTATCCGCCCAGGATCAGCAGGATGGGCTAGCTTGGCTAGGACAACAGGAAATGGGAGGGAAAGAAACCTAGACAGAGGACTACTCTTGTAGAGGAAACCACCCTTCAGGATCCTACCCCTGCCAGACCTCAACCTTCACTCTAGCTGCTCCTCACTGACAGACAAAATGGCTGTCCAGTATTCCGCCTTATATAGGCTGCCCTTCAGTGGTCCAGAATGGACCAGAAGGTTCTAGAATGCCCTATGCTAGGCTATGGCCAAGTTCTGTGTGTGACAGTTAGGGCAGTTGGTGGCCACCATTTTAGGTGGTGCCAACTTTCCTGTCAGAACAGGCCTCTGGGCCTGAGGTAAAAGATTATGAGGGGGAGAAAGAACACCTATCCCCCTGGCCAACACCTACAAAAAGTCAGTAGACAAAAATTATTACGGGTAAGAGGGGCAAAAAGGGGACAAAATAAATATTAATTAGGAGGGACTTCGCCAAAAAGCAAGACAGGTCTAACACTACAGCATTAACAAATGCATTGGGAAGCATCCACCTTTGCTTCTCACTTAAGTCAATCCAACAACCATTGTCATCCAACCTCCCCTCCTCATTTACCCAACGAAACAGTTCAGCAGGGGCAGCTTCTTTCTGTATTTCTCGGACGCTTTCCACGGTGTTATCAAACATATCAGACTCCTCAACCCATCTAGCCGAACCTACATACATTGTGAGACACTTTAGATCTAGCAGCTATTCGATCAGCAAAAGCAATCCCTTCTCATACAGTATCCACTATTGCCTTGTGTGCACTACATTTCACTATTGATACCTTTTGGGGCAGTGTCAAAGCAGTTAACAACCTTAAGATCAAAGGGCCATGTTGTATTCGTTGACCATGTGAGGTGAGAAACCCCCTTTCTGCCCACAATTTTCAGAAACTATGAGCCACGCCAAAGGCGTACTGGCTGTCAGTGTAAATGTTCACCCTCAATCCCTCACTTAAATCACAGGCTCGCAATAGTGCTATCAACTCAGCTGCTTGCGCGGAATGATAGGGAACTAGAGAAGCCTCAACTACGATGCGAAGAGTGGGCATTGCATAAGCAGCTGTCGTTGTGCCATCTGGTAACTTGAAACAGGAGCCATCCACATACAACTCCCCTTGGGGTCAGATAGGGGCGTGTCTGTGAGGTCCACCCATCTCTTAGTTTCTTCCTCAGTCCGAAATATACAATCATGTATGTCATTGTTTGGCTCATCCGAAGGGGGGGGGTAGTAACGTGGCTGGATTCCGAGTGGCACACCTTTTGATAGTGATATGGGGAGCGAATAAAGTCAATTCATATCCAGTAAGAGGTGCACTCGTAAGGTGCTGAGTCTTAGTTTTATTCAAGAGTGTGTCCACAGCGTGTGGTACCATAACTGTGAGGTCGGAATTTGAAGCGAGTCCTTCCAATTGTCGGATGGCCACCGCCACTGCGGCAGTAGCCCTCAAACAGCTAGGAAGTGCTCTGGCAACATAATCCAATACTGCCGAAAAATAAGCACAAGGTCTTTGCTTACAACCAAATCCTTGTGTTAACACAGAAAGCGAACAACCGTCTACCTCGTATACATAAAGCACAAAAGGCTTTTGGTAGTCAGGATTTCCGAAGACAGGATCCGAACAGAGAGCAGTTTTCAAAGAATCGAAAGCCTTCTGACACTCATCAGTCAAAGGTAAAGGTTCATGCACATCCTTAGTGGTTAAGTACAAAAGAGGTTTAGTAAGAAGGGAAAAGTTAGGAATCCACTGGCAACAGTAAGAGGTTATGCCCAGAAATGCACGAACATCACGTTGAGTATGAGGAACAGGCATATTAAAAATAGTAGACACACGTTCAAAAGTTAGTTTCCTCCCCTCTTTCGACAGTAGATGACCGAGGTAGGTCACCTCCTGTCGACAATATTGAAACTTCGAAAGAGACACTTTATTACCGTTGGCTGTTAAATGCGACAATAATTTCACCGTAGCTTCCTTACAACCTTCCTCCATGTCTGATGCCACTAATAAATCGTCCACATATTGGAGGAGGACGTTCCTGGGGGCAAAGTCAATTCGTCTAAAAGTACTTTCAAAGCTTGACTATAAATACTAGGACTCTCCGTATAGCCCTGAGGGCGCGACAAAATCTAAAGCTGCGCCCAGATAACGAGAAGCCGAAAATATGACGGCTATCAGGGTGTATTGGAGTGCTAAAGAAAGCATTTTTCAGGTCTATAACGGGGAAAAACGTAGTTGTTGGGGGAATCATAGTAAGAATTGTTGTGATATCTGAAACCACAGGATATTGAGGTACTACTACTTTATTAATTTCAAGCAGGTCGATTACAAAACGATAAGTATCAGCATAATCATGGCCACTTCCTATAGGGGCCTTTTTCAAAATTGGTAATGTAGGGCTATTACAAGTATTAGAAACCGTTTATTCCACTAAGCCTTTGTAGATTAAATCCTGTATGATCGTCAACAATGCCTTCTCACCAGCCGGCGAGATCTTGTACTGCGGAATACGGGGCAGACGAGCATTCGGTTTTATAGTGATTTAGACTGGCGCAATATTTAAGAGGCCAACATCCATATAACCAGTCACCCACAATGTAGAGTGAAAGACAGCCAACTCAGGAGGAAGGGGTTCATTTTTCGCAAAATTCTGCCGAGTGTGCTGACACACCATCAGGAGAACAAGAAATCTTTGAATGCAACTTCTTCAGCAGATCCAATCCCAATAAATTTTCCACACAATGTGACATCAACAAAAATGGGGAATCCACGGTGACTGGACCTATGGTAAGCGGGAGTGGCTTAGAAATGGGGCTTACTACCTGGATTCCAGAAAACCCGACTGAAATATTATTTTCCCCGTACAGAGCAGCCCCTGGGGACCAGTGAACAAGCAATCAAATTATTCATTGCACCCGTGTCTACTAGGAAATCCTCAACAGTCCCCATTAATTGTCCTTTAACATAAGGCCCTCTCTGATCGACGGGTACTGCCACTTGGCCCCTACTCTACCTGTGGCTATCCTACGCATAGCAATACCTATCTGGCCCGTCAGTTCCATGATCTTCATTATAGTACTGCCTCCCCTTTGAATTATCAAAACAATATCTACCTGTCTCACCTCGTGTCATTTCTTCTCTTATCATGTCACTTCGATCAACTCCTCCTCAACCTCTCCCTCTGTCTCTCACACCTCTGTTTTGTGCTAGGAGGAAAGGACACTGAGCTTGCCAATGCCCTTCCTGTTTACAACAAGCACATTGGTTTGCTCCCAAAGTAACAGCTGGACCTCCTCCTTGTCCTGTTCCCACTCCATCTCTACCCCGTCCTCTAGCTACTTGCTGTAATAACACTCGAGTCTTAAGTTCTTTCGGGGCATATTATCAAGGGGGTTTATCTCCGCTTTTTTGGCTTTAAAAGCCAAGAAAGCGGAGATAATATTATCTCCCTATTACCTAGTTGTCGCTAACACCAGTTAGCGACAGCTAGTAGGAGATAGCGACTATCTTGGGCCCCACTTTGTATGTCAGAGAAATGTATCACTAATGACATGCAAAGTGGGCCTGCCAAGATGTTAGCGACTGGAAACAGTCGCTAACATCGCTATCTCCTATTACCAACTTTTGGAGATATTCGCGCTAAGCGCGAATATCTCCAAAAGCTAACACCTGCCCTGAGCAGTTCTTAGCCATGTTATCCAATGGGAGGTGGATAACATGGCTAAGAGCATTAGCTCGGTAATGCATGAATATCGCAGACTTTTCAGCGATATTCATGCATTGCGGCCGATTTTTATCGCATTTGCGATAAACCTTGGTAATTGCGGTAAAAATCGCCGCAGGTCGGCGATAAATTTTTGTCTCTAACCAAGCAATAGCGATAATTATCGCTATTGCTTGGTAATATGCCCCTTCGTCTTTTTGTCAGACTTATCTTTGCCTTCATTTTCCCTATGTTCGTAATATTGGGCCATACTCAAAATAACAGAAGGAGTAGAGGTAGTCCAAGTGCTTTCAGCTGCCTGGAGCCCGGCAGATATTGTGAGCAACAGATAAGTCACAAAACGATTAACAAATAATCTTATCCCACCTTCCACTGACAAATCTTGCCCCCTAAAATCGATGAACACCCCCTCAAACCGAGTAAAGAAATCAGACACACTCTCATTCTTCTTCTGTTTAAAAGCGGTTAGTTTATCCCAATCCACCTTCCGGGGTGGAATTAAAGAATGCATATATGTGATAATCCGAGCCAGCAAAGCTAGCATTTCATTTTCGGTTTTGGTTTATCTCCGGTTTTCTGAACCTTGTCACAGTCTTTAATTTGATCCCAAGTTCCTCCCAACTCGTTAACGTGAGGCTGATCATGCATCTGTCGCCATACATCGACAGGGACCAGTCACCCGAAAAATAATTCTATATCAGCTAAGGTCATCACAGCCGACGAAGCGGCCTCAGTGAGTTCCTTATAATAGGCAGTGGGATTTTCCGAGGGTCAGGCAACTGGGACTTCAGGAAAAGAACCTCGCTTCTTTTCCAAGGGGTATAAACCCATTGTTCTTGGAATCGGGCTTCAACGCTAGCTTGAATGATTTGATTACCATTGTCCCTGACCTCAGGGATTTCAGGGTGATAGATCGGATGCACCACCTGTGGGGAAAAATATATCTTAATCCCATAATCTCCTCCACACTATCTCAGACCTACTGAGCTAACCGCTCTGACCAAGCTACTTGCTCCGTGCTCCTGAACACCCCTCCCCTTACAGATCTATTAAAACTTGACCCGAGCCCTACATTGACCTCTGCGACACGTCATGGGTTAACAGCTGTGGAAAGCCTCTGAATATTGCAGGTTGGCTTAAACTTGCTTTCTGATCCCTTGTGCCCATATATTGCTCTATGTTCTGGGCCTGCATGGCACTTCTATTTGTATATGTACAACCGTATTTGGCCTTGGCCACATCTTATGAGTTTACTGATGACTGCACTTTCTGCCCTATATATTCTGCTGTGACTATTCATGAGGGGCAGAAGAAGCTTGTTCCAAGACGTGACACTGCGTCTGCATTCTGCCTTGGCATGCCAATAAACGGACAAAGGTGCAAGAACATTTCCTGTGTTTTGGGAGGCAGCTGTGGTTTATTTGCTTTGCGTCTTTGTCTTCGCTCTGAGGAGGAGGGTTAGAGGATTTATTACCCAGCTTAATGGATTTATTACCCAACAGAAGTGGTGTTAGAAGTGGGATCATTGAAGGACTGTAAAGTCACCAGTTGGTAAGTAGGCTGTAAAGCTAAAATAACTTGCTGACGTGACCTTTCAGTGTTTCAAATGCTCAGTTAGAACATAGTATTTTTTTAAACAAAAAAAAAGAGAGAGGAGGTAGTAACCGGCATCTAATGTAACTAGGGGACTGTAGAGAAACATTGATTGATTTTTTTTCATCATTGATTGAAGTCTTTTCCATCAAGTGATTGAAATTTTTATCATCATTGAAATATTTCTCTGTATCAACACCTTGGAGTTGATATGCGGCAGGGGTCTACGGGACCCCATACGCAACAGGAGAGCCTAGACACGACAATAATTTATGACCCAAGAGTAGAGGGTTGAAAAGATAAAAACAGCCCTCCCGGAGTGTAGCGAGGGAAGCAGTGACCATTGGCTGGCTGCAGGACACAAGGAAATGTTTTTCAATTTTGCACTGTCCTGTCATTGATCAATGACTGTATTTAATTATGTGTAGAGTCTTTAAAAAGTATTGTCCTGCTATGTTTATTTGAAAATGCTTCTTTGAGTGATATCAAAACAAATTGCATCAGAGAAGTCAAATTGTTTTATGTGGTGTCTGAGTGTTCCACAACTGTATATTTCTTCTCTCAAGTCTCTCTATCCAAATCTTAACAAAATTTTACTTCCAGGAGACATATTTGTTTATCTTTCAGGGTTTAAAAAATTGTGAGTGAAGGGCACAATGGGTTCTGACAATTTTAAAGGAACTATGGAGGGGGTAAGGCCTCGCATGGTGAAAAAGACAAAGAAATTATTTAAAGAACTGTCATTAGAGAAGGATTTTAAATTACCAGCAGATAGCCCTGCAGCTCAGTTGTGAAAGATATAAATTGTTTAGAATATGTAACTCCTTTTTGCGCGCTAGTATGGACGTGGAAAGGGAATGAAGGGCTGTGGCCTAGATTTGGTTCTCTTGAGATAGATGATATTGAACCTTTGACAGAAAGAATACACTTAAAGGGTGACCCATCATGGGATTCACATTATGTAAAAGATCGTTTACAGCAGTGGCTTTCAATTGCAAAAAATAAAGCTCTCCTTTCAAAAAAGAAAGGCCAGGGGAATGCCTCCACTGAATATAAAGACTGTTCTGCAATAGCAATGGTGAATAGTGAGTGCAAAAAGCCTACTAAAAAAGAGCTAGAATTAGCAAAAGATTGGCCCGCATCTTATAGCCAGTGTTTATTGGAATTAAGTAACTATGTGCAAACAGAACAGCATTTGTAGTCACTATGGCAAAAGTGTGGGTTTTCAACAATTGAAGCAGAACGTGTTAAGGAAATACCAAATGCCACTACTTCTAGAAGGGCTGCTGCTCTGCTATGTATTTGGACGCACCGCCAAGTAAATATTGATATAAATACGTTGAAAAAACTGTTTATCGCCTCCAAGCCTCAAGGTCTTTTTGTCAAACTGGGGGAAGGAACAGACAATGAGCAAATAACTAGTAGCGCATTGACTGAGGAGGAGATTTTGTTGCTTACTGAGGAAGAAAGGAAAAGACAGAGAGTAAATGCAAATAGTGAATTTAATTCCTGGGTCTCTCATAGAGCCAGCAATGAGAACAGCCACCAAACAGTGGGACAAAACACCCAGTCTGCAGGGCCTGTTTCTCCTGCACCTCAATTCTCATCCCCTCTTCCAGTACCTTCAATGTACCCATCACTTTCAGGCCCCTACAAACAGTGTGAAAGACATAACACACCTGAACAAGCACTGGCTTCACAACCAAGCTTAGCACGTGTACCTTATTTCCACATATCCCTGGAAGGTGATTTACCTAGGGTACCTGACATACTAACTAACAACAGAGAGGGCACTTTTAGAACACCAGTCTTGAATGGGCACTTATCCTTAGGAGGGGACATGCTACATGCTTTTGAATCCCCAGCCCAACCTTCCACTTTTGGTCTGAGTGAAGACTTAGGGCTGAGTGCAAAAGAGAGAAAAGATGAGGAACATGAGCAGTTGGCACACCTGAGGAAAGAGGCAGATGAGTTTCAAGAAGAAGTGAACACTGATAGGGAGGAAATACAACGCTCCATTAATAAACTACAGGATAAGCTAGAGAGAAGGGAACAGCTGATACATATACAGTCACAAACACGGTCCCTAAAGGGAAAGGGTGAGAAATCATATACTGATGACATATTATTGAACACTAAACTAACTGCACCAAAAATAGTGTTGGGGGGACAGCCATGCTAAAACCATGGACCCCCTTGGAGGCAACCCAAATGACTAAGGATGCGCCTGACCCACTGACTGCCAGCGTAAAATATTATGAGTGGCTTCATAAAATATGTATTGCCTATACCCCCCTCCCTCGAGATGTAGAAATGCTATTAAAAATAGGATATGGGAGCAGATGGTCTTTAGTAAAAAGTGCATTCCAAATTCCACAGGAAAGGGATTGGACCATACTGACTAATAATATGGATGTCACAGAAAATAGATTGATTAATTGGTTAGAGTCTATCAGGGACACAATTAATGGCCTAGCAGTTAAACATGGTGATTTTTCTCAAGTCACTGCCACGTTGCAGAAGCCAGGTGAGTCAGTTGCTGATTACATCTTAAGGTACAATGAAGCATGGGATAACAGTGCAGGGGTACCACGCACCACAGAGGCCTATAAGGTATTGGCTACGCAAACCCTTATGAATGGATTGCTAGCTTTTGTGGCCCACAGTTGTAAACTACGCCACCCTGATTGGTCCACTAAAGGATATCACGAGTTGTGCACGCTTCTCATAACTATGGAAAGAGATGGTATTTTTAAGGTAAGGAAGGACATCGCTAAAAATGACAAAGGAATGATGTTGCAGCAAATACAAAGAGAGGAGGAGCCAGAGGGAATGTACTATCAGGGGGCACAGCAAAGACAGGATAATGGACAAGGATACCAGAGGAGAGACAAGAGTAAGGATCGGTGCTATGATTGCCAGAGGTATGGGCACTGGGCACGCAATTGTAGAAATAATAGAGGTAGAAGGGACTGGAATGAGAGAAGTGAGCGGTATAATAGAAATGATAGAAACAGGAATGAAAGGTCAGACAGAAATGAGACCCAGCCATCTGCACCACCCATGCCCAGAGACCTGAAGCAGACCCAGCACTCCCTGAGGAATCCTTTCCAGGAGCAACATGGATCAGCATAGGACAACGCGGAGAGAGAGATGGGACAAACTGCAGCAACCAGAGCCCAGTGCTTTATGATGAAGGTATCAGAGACACCAGAGGAGAATCCCTTGTTTCAAATTAAGGTAGGAGATAAAGAGATCGATTTTCTAATAGACAGTGGTGCAACCCTATCCGCAGTAAGAAACAAGTTGGGTCCTGGTAGTGGTGAAACAGTTACTACTATAGCAGTAAATGGAATGATGATGCATGAAGAATTGTCAGAACCCCTACCAGTTTCTGTTGATGACCTCACAATGACCCATCAGTTTCTGCTGTCACCAGATGCACCCATCAATTTGCTGGGGAGAGACCTCCTCTGTAAATTGCATGCAACATTATATTTTTCACAAAATGGGATTTACTTACAAGTACCTGAGGACAGGTTAGAATTGGCTAATAGAGCACTTACTGCTTGCAAATTAAGTGAGGACTCTGTGTTATGTGCACCCCCTGTCTTCTCTCTCTCTCCAACACGTTACCAATGGACTCCATTACATGGAGGTTTTTATGAAAACATGTTCCAAGAACTGTTTAAATACAGCCCTGACATTGAGAGTGAATTGGTCACTCATTTAGTGCAGTTGACATTAGTACCTGAGCCCATACACTGTACTGCAGCATTTTTCACAGGAGCAGTGCCTGAATAGTACGCCTACAGGGCAGATAAACATTTGCACTGGACAATGGAGTTGTTTGAGCACACATTATATGTAGGAAAAGAAGGGTGTGCAGTGAGCACTGAACTAGGACCACAGGAAATGAGATTATTTCAAGTGCCAGGTTCTGAACCACATGTATCCATAGCTGTAGCACCAGGTTACTACCCTAAGGATTTGGGTCCCATGGTCAAACGCCTTCTGGACTTTCCTAGAACTAAGGATTTTACATTTCCTTTAGGAATGGTGTCTGTGTTAGGAGATGGAGAAGGATGACGTTGTGTATGAACAGAAAGGACAGGACTGCAGTTTTTGACAAACTTGCAGGGAATATGGCTTTACAGCTGACTAAAAACAAAATCCTAGAGGTCTGGGCAAAACACCTGAGGCAGAGTCACCTTTAACAGATGAGCAACGGCCACAAGTGGAGCAGCGCGAAACACAGGACAAGGGGGAGACAGACCAGACCTTTCCTAACAACGCTGAGGGTCTTTCATCAAGTGTCCCAGGAACGGTGACACCAACTGATGCTGTTGAGTGAAGCACGCAGGTCCTTGAAACCGCCCCTGAACAAGACGACTACGGACCAGGAGGAGAAGCAGATGGCAGCACACCACAAGAACTTTCATTATTGACACTTCCAGAAAGTACCCTGGAACTGAGACAGAAAGGCATTGCCTAACAACATTTTAAATTCTGAAAGTGACATTTTACCACTGTCCAGAAAATGCATTGCATTATGCTAACAATATTTTTGAGTACCTTAATTATGTGTGTGCTGCCTGTACTGCAACAATCTGCTGACCATCCCCTCATTGCAGTACATGAGAAAGTTGCCCAGGCTTTAGGTCTTCAAAATTGCTGGATTTGTAGAGTTATCCAGACACCAAAGCGACCCTATTGGCCTTTATGAAACGCATGTGCCTATACAAAATTATGCGCAAGGAATAGGATGCCTCATATCCAATGTAACCTGGGATTGTGGAGAAGGAAGGATTGGATGGTACCCACGTTGTACCATACTGCCAAATATTCAAGCCCAATATCAAGTGTCTCCTACAGTAGAATACAAAGAAAAGGAAAAAGCATTTCCTGTATGTTTAAAGCATCATGTTTCAGGATATAACCCAGCTTCGCGATACTTAGGACATTTAAAAAATAGCCAGTGTCCTAACATATTAGAATTTGATAATATCACAGGGAATTGGAACATAAAAGACAGACAGTTAGTAAGTAGGAACTGGACAGCTAAGGTACGAGGAAAACAAGTAAACTATACTTTGCATTACTGGAACATCACTGTAGATAGAGAGACACTATTAATAACACCTGATGGTCTTCTATATGATCCATTTATTGAGCAAATGAATAAGCATGCTAGAGCACCAAATGAGAATAAGCATGCTAGAGCACCAAATGAGAATAAGCATGCTAGAGCACCAAATGTGATTTCTAAAATATTAGAATACCCCTTATGGTCAGCTCGCTGCTCGTACATGGCACCATGGGCAAATGTTACCCTTATAAATTCTTCATGGATTGATTACAAATGGTGTGATCAATTCCAAAACACTTTCCCTGAAGGGGTAGGCCTTCCACTCAGTAAATATCACACATTAGACACACAGTTACAGGGCGGAATGTATTTTGTTTGTGGCACTAAAGCATACAAGGTGCTTCCCCGGCACTGGGAAGGCATGTGTGCTATTTCTTACCTTACACCAAACATTTCAGTCGTGCCACACATTGCAGCCCATGAGCCACTAAATTTGGGGAGTTTTGCTCATAGATATAAAAGAGATATACAGGCACCTATTCTGGAAACTAGACAAGGTCTATTCTTTGAACTAATGCGTATATTTATTCCTGGATATGGGGTATATGATTTAGAATTGGCTCTAGTTAATATGTCTGCTGAGCTAGCTGTAGCATTCAATGCAACAAGAGATGCACTTCAACAGTTGCAGATGGAAATTAACTCAATAGCTGCCATGACTATTCAACATAGAATTGCACTTGACCTCCTGACACTACAACAAGGAGGACTTTGCGTTTTATTAAATTCCTCTTGCTGTTATTTTTTAAACAAAAGTGGGAACATAGCAAGGGATGTGGCACAAATTAAGAATGCAGTTCAAATATTCAGTGGAGCAGCCAAAATTACAGATTCTGATGACTCTTCCTGGCTATGGTCATGGCTACCAACAGGATGGTTAAAGCACTTACTTTTAGCGCTACTGGGTATCTTTTTAACAATAGTGATATGTTTGTGTTGTCTTCAGTGTTGCTGCTCCATGGTACAGCAATGGTGTAGTAAAAACATCCATTCACTTCCGCAGTTAAAACTCTACCTCCTACAGAACAGGAGCTAGCCTACAAATATCTCCAAATACAACAGGATGTAGAGAAAGCACACAAAGAAACATTTCAATTAATGGCTATAGAGATATAATATAAAAGCATTAAGTATTAGTATATAATTTTATCTATGTAGAAAAATGAATACCTCTTGGATGGTTCTACGCCAATATATGCATGTTATTTAAAGACTGTGTGATGCTAGTGAAAGATAAGTACTTTTTCGATATTTCTACCAATGTATATATTCATATTTTTCTTACAATGGTATTTGATATTGCTATCAAAAAGGAGGGATATTGTGGGGAAAAATATATCTTAATCCCATATTCTCCTCCACACTATCTCAGACCTACTGAGCTAACCGCTCTGACCAAGCTACTTGCTCCGTGCTCCTGAACA
Source organism: Lissotriton vulgaris (assembly GCF_964263255.1). NCBI lineage: Eukaryota > Metazoa > Chordata > Amphibia > Caudata > Salamandridae > Lissotriton > Lissotriton vulgaris. The sequence continues at coordinate 652,750,850 of NC_141700.1, forward strand.
CCCCTCCCCTTACAGATCTATTAAAACTTGACCCCGAGCCCTACATTGACCTCTGCGACACGTCATGGGTTAACAGCTGTGGAAAGCCTCTGAATCTTGCAGGTTGGCTTAAACTTGCTTTCTGGTCCCTTGTGCCCATATATTGCTCTATGTTCTGGGCCTGCATGGCACTTCTATTTGTATATGTACAACCGTATTTGGCCTTGGCCACATCTTATGAGTTTACTGATGACTGCACTTTCTGCCCTATATATTCTGCTGTGACTATTCATGAGGGGCAGAAGAAGCTTGTTCCAAGACGTGACACTGCGTTTGCATTCTGCCTTGGCATGCCAATAAACGAAAAAAGGTGCAAGAACATTTCCTGTGTTTTGGGAGGCAGTTGTGGTTTATTTGCTTTGCGTCTTCGTCTTCGCTCTGAGGAGGAGGGTTGGAGGATTTATTACCCAGCTTAATGGATTTATTACCCAACACCACCCGCATTGGATGTTGAGAATCCCAACTCGGGCATTTAGTGAACAACCTTTCCCGATACTTCATTATGGTCACTAGATTCCCATATGCATCTTCTAATCCTAATTCAAATTTGTGTGCCAGGTCCACAATATCATAGAGGACCTGTGGGGCTCTTCCATCTGCGAAACATTGCTCCCATAGGGAAATTAAACGATTGGCCATAGTTTCTAGAGCATATTGCTGCATGACTGGTTCATAATCCTTCATGGTCCCCCATATGTCTGTAATTGTGTAGATGGCGTACCGCACCCATTGGGATGCTTGATCTATTACCATCTGTTTCTCTCTCTCGAGCCCACCGTATTGCGGGTATACAGCCGGGGGGCACCCAGAGTCCCGGAGGCATGGGAGGGGGTCGAATCAATCATTGCGGGAGTCGATGTGGCCGACAGTGTAAGTGTAACTTTTATCCGCCTGTAACCTAAACTGCCTATCTATACATTCAACTTTTTTCTTTGTTCCCTATCATATGCTACAGCCTTCTGGGTTACGGTCTGACCATGTTTCACTTTGAGCAACTTCTCTTCCCTTATACAACACCTTTTCACCTCTTTCTGCCACAGCTTTAAAGAATCGAACCTTGCCAGCCGGCTTCTTTTGGCAAACAATCGATCCTGTAAATACTGTATCTTTTTCTCATCAAATGATCCAGTTAAGGGCCATTGTAATTTTGCGTTATCATTTGTGTATTTGTGCCATAAATTATTAAACAAAATAGGCGTAAGGCCATGTTTTACATACATATCAAAATTTGGGCTGCCCTCTGGCGGAGCAGGCTGGCTTTCATCCAATCGTCCGCTCTTGCGGCGGCAAGAACATCCAAAATATATTTTACTAAAGCACAACATTTTGTTTATGAACAATACACCCTCTCACAAGCTCTCAAACATGGCCATGTTCACTCATGCTCAATCTCTCCTCAAACAGGGTCTGTCACATAAAAAGGACGAACAAAACATACATTATTTTACATTGACATGTCTTTCCCAGAACCAAACAAGCAAAGAACGGAGCCCATTGACTCCCGTTCGTGGAAAACTCGTAGATTTCCAACCACCAGACCAACAAATACCAGAAACAAGCAGTCCGGAGACTACCAAGAGGCCATCAGACAGGAGTGAACCACAGACCGGCCTACAGACCATCCCGTAGTCTCCCTGGTTCACCTTCAGGACTATTCTGACTGAGCCCGCTGCCTTAGCACCGCTTCAGATGTGTCCAAAAGGCTACCCAGTTGTAACCACACCCCTTTACGAGAACAGTCCGGCCGGGTGCGCACCACACGTGCCACACCAAGGCGTCTGATCGAAAACCTCTATTATTCACCAAACAAGTCTGTGGAGCATCTGCCCGTGAAGCCTCAATGCCACCCCGTCAGAACTCCAAAGTTCTCCATGGTACACCGACCACCAGCCAAATACAGTTAACTGTTTCCAAGACGCCGCTCAATGGCGTAATCCGGAGACACCAAATCAAAACACTCACCTGGTGCACACAGGTATGATTGCGTGTTCTCCACTGCCCACTCCTGAAGACCAACACGGTCAGCTCCTGGGTTACGCCTGTAGGACACCGGCGAGGGGTCACTAGCAGCTGGGGCTCTCTGATCATGAGAGCGAAGTTCAGCCAGAATCGTTAGTCAATCCACCCCCTCGACCAGAGTACCCCTTCATTTATCCTTTCTCACCCCGTTTTACGGGAGGACGATCCAAACGCGGAGTCCCACCAAAGTCGCCAACTGATGTATTACAAAAATAATCTATGGAGCTATACTTACCAATAGCCCCCACTTATCGTCTTACCAAAAAATCAATCAGTTGGCAGTGAAGAAAAGTCAATCGTTTATTGGATAACCAATACTCTATAGAGGAGCGCCTCTGACGTCACCCAGCCAGTGCATGGAGAAGACTGCCGATTCACACTCAATACATGGCATATATACTTTCCTTGCGTTACATGAGGTCACCGTACATGGAAAAGTACTGGTAGGCACAGTAGCCTAAAGGAAAGACCATATATGGCACACAAAGCTCATTTAGAAGTCTGCTTCTGCTATTATTTGGAGGGTCAGGAAGGGTGACTCCCTTTCGTCTCGGTGCCTGGGAGCACGGGTACGGTGCCTCCAGGAATGCGCTTATCACCTCTGAAACCAGATGCGACCTTGGGCCTCAGAACAAGAAAGAATAGTATGAATTCAGCTGTCTGTATAACTATATTGATCTTCCCTATGGAAGGCAGATTGGGCAGCAAACTTTACAGGGGATGAGTTGCGCTATCATAGCCTAGTCTTCCAAATCCCAGATGATGAAGTTCTGCCATTTGGTGGGCTGATGGGACTCCTTTCCAGCTTAGCACAGGTTTAGCTACAGACTCTGTTTTTTGCCGTATGTTACTTTGTTGACAGACCAGTAGTATTTGCTTCGTTTTGGTATACTGTGGATGGGGGATATAATATTGCTTGGTCTATAAATAATTTTCCCCTTGGACCCCTGTTAATTGTGTATTTTGCACGAGACAGGGGTGCCCGCTGTCTTCAATATTATTTGTGCTTGCTATAGAACCTCTCGCAGTGAAACTCAGGCACAGAGCATTGATATAAACGCCTTGGCAGTTATTGATCTTGCTGTACGCAGATGATATTACCCTTTATATTAAAAGACCCCAGGACGGATATGAGGTCCCCAACTTCGTCGTCACATTCTTTACACAGGTGAAGGAGAGGGGGAGGGACCCAACTACGGTGGATTGCACTGTTACTGCATGGAGGTGGATGGTGAGGAAATTAGACATACCAATGATGCATTCCCCACAGATGAAATTGACTCGGAATCCTGTTTTGCAAATCACATATGAAGGGCTCTGCCACAAGATGTTTGACAAACTAAATTACAACACCTGGGGGGGTTTGTACATAGAGGGTCAATTTCGCACCAAGGAACAGTTCTTTGGGATGGGCACTCCCAAAGTCATGGACACATTCATGTAGACCCGTCTTAGGCAAAGCCTGAAAGCCATCACTCCTGCATTTCCTGGGGAGCCTGACACTTTTCCACCGTTACATATGATGCTGCAATCTGAGACACTTGGGCATGTCATATCACACTTATGTAGGCAAGTCAGGAATAACCCCCCCAAGACCCTACAGGCTAGAGTGGAATGGGATAGAGTTAGAAACACCTCTAACTGATGACCAATGGGAGACCTCTTGCATGCAAACGGAATTTATCACCAGTAACAGCAGACTTAGGCTGATACATTACAAATTCCTTCATAGACTATACCACACTTCTGTCAAACTACATAAATTCCATCTCAGAGCAGACGACAGGTGCGAACGCTGTGGGGGCGAGGGAGTGGATTTTATGCATCTAGCATGGTACTGCCCGAGAGTTGCGACCTATTGGAAGGATGTGTTTGCAGGAATGTCAGGCATGTTAGGAGAACAGATAGAGCCGTCCCCTCTGCTAGCTCTGCTGGGCCTACATGCAAGAGTGAAGACGGTGCATAAGAAATTCCTAGCAAAGGGTATTTTGCTGGCCAAACGACAGGTGGCATGTAGGTAGGGTAGGGGGAGAGCGCCGGAATTCAAGAGCTGGATCACAGACTTGACAATGTGGCAAGAGCGACTCCATGATTATGCAGAAATGCTCCCGATCAAATCCCGGCCTTAGGACATTTGGGGGCCATTGATTACTTATCTTCTTGCACAGCGAGCAGAGGACTAGGGGGACACGAGGGAGGCAGGCAGCTTAATTGGAGAAGGGAGGAGTGGAGACCATGTAGAGGCATAAATTGAGCTATGCTGCATGATGGAATGGACGAGAACTGGCAGCTAGGGGATATGAGCATGTATTGGGTGTCTATAGTGGAGGGAGCACATTGCACTTCGAGACATCAAAGGAGCATACTTGACCTGCAGACTGGGCGCGGACAGAGACGTCTTGCCCAGGAGGAATTGAGAAAAAGACCATAATTAATGTATCAATTACGTGCACTAGGGGGAGGGAGTTTTTGTTTTGTTTTTTTTCTGACTAAGTTGGAGGAGATGGAATGCGGACCCATGCAGGGGCAGATAACAGAATGTATTTGTATATAATCGATCCATTGCCCTGCTTTTTGAATACTATAACTTGCTAATCCTCAATAAAGGTTTTTGAAAGCTTAAAAAAAAAGCATGGTTTAAAAAATAGTACACAGCCCCAACTCAAAATCCCTATTTCTCTATCATCCCATGACAGAATATAAGTGGTAAACCATTCCAACTATTGTTTTTAAATATTAGAATACCTGTATAATTAATATTAGTTATAAAATTGAATTCATATTTAAGATATAAAAATTAATAATTGGGTATTAATACACTCGCACACCCAAACCCCCTAATTTCCCTGAATCCCCTGCCAGAGGGTGGGTGCTACACACTCATAAGCATTAATTTTAATTATTTTAAAATAACTAAAAATTAATATTAAAATCAATAATGAATAATACCCATATATTAAAATAATTCCTGGGTATTGATACACTTTCCCAACGAAAGCCCCTAATTTCCTTGCATCATGTGCCAGAGAGTGGGTGTTACATGCTCTTAAGTATTAATTTTAAAATATTTTTTAATTTCGAAAAAATATTAAAATCAATAGTGTTTAATACCTGGGTATTAAAATTAATACCTAAGTAATAATACACTCCCCCGCCCACAACCCAAAATTCCCTTGCAACCCGTGCCAGAGAAGGGTGTTAAATCCTCATAAGTATTCATTTCAAATATGTTTAAATTACTAAAAACTAATATTAAAATCAATACTGATCCCAAAAAATTAAAAAATATACCTTGACAAAAACACTTACTGAAAACACTTACCCTAATTCTCGTTGTGGTAGCATGTGCTGTAATAGCATATGCTTGATTGATTGATAGGCTTTATTTCGATATAAAAATATCATAAAAGGTTGTTCAACAATTATAAAACACAACATTTACAACAATCATTTCTTAATTACACAGAAAGGGAGAAAAGGGATTGAAGTGTTAAAACAGTTAAAACAAGAATTAAATTGACAAGGACAGTCTTCTTGCACGGATCAACCATGACCACTTTAAACATTTTGAAACACTGCAAACAACCAAAGCGGATGTGTCAGACATTAAAATGCGTAGCGCCACTGTGTGCTGGCAGGTGCCTAAAAGTCTACATAAGGGTTTGAGCCAGTTAGGTGCACAGTAATCCGGACATTCGAAAAGAATGTGGGCTACCTACACTACTCGAGTGGGACAACACGCACAGAAGGGGGAGGACTGGTGAGAGGATTTCCATCGGGCAATCAGTTCACCTACAGGTAGGGTCCCCACTCTGAACTTAAAATACAGGGCCTGGTCAAAAGGGATGGAGATCATATCTAGATATGGTTCATAAGTCACCACATCTTTAATCCTCACAAAGGCTACAGTGGATTTACAATGACGTGGATCTATAGATAGTTTGGAAGAGACCCAATTCCAATACAATTTCTTTATCATGGCTTTGGGTGGGGCAGTTCTTGATGCCCACGCATCACCAAGCCCTAACTCCACTAATAGCCATTTTACATCCCTCAACCATTTAATCCTGGACCAGCCTTTCATGGCCATGACCGCTGATAGCGCCTCAGCATAGGAAGCTAATTCGGGCACCCACCACAACCGAGCCCAAAGAAGCAAGGGGCGGAGTTAGGCTTGGTCCTTAATTGACCTGCAACCTAGGTCCAATAGCACAGGTACTGTAGGTGTGCTCAGCGGGAGAGCCATCAGATCTTTCAGAAATTTGCTCTCCGATTTTGCTAATGCGTCCAGGTTGCAAGTGCCCCACAACTCCGCCCTGTACAAAGCAGCACTAACCCCTCTAGCTTTGTATATCTCCACAACTGGGGAGATAGGTTTGCTTGTGGAGGAGCGTTGCTCCTGAAGTAGTACAACACCCAACCTTTTGTGACTAAGGAGCATTTTTTGAATGTTCGGGTTCCAGCTCAATGCATCGTTAAGGCGAATGCCCAGATAATCGAACTCAGATACCCTCTCCAATGGGACACAATTCAGAGCCGGGGGACGCCCAGGTTTTTTAGGCGGATTCATAATCAAATACTTGGTTTTATCAGTATTGATTACCAATCCCCTTAATGAGCAGAACTCCTGAAAGATATTCAGGAGACTCTGGAGGCCCATGGGGGTCTTTGAGATAAGAAGGGTATCATCTGCAAAGAGCAATGTTGGGATCTGTTTACCCACCAGGGACGGAGCATCTGAGGGATTTCTTAACAGATGCTCAACCACTCCGTTCACGTAGAGAGAGAACAGAGTGGGAGCTAGCACACATCCCTGGCGGACGCCCCTTCCCACAGGGATCCTGTCAGTTTTTTCACTATTCGTGCCCCATCGCACCTGCGCAAAATTGCCGGTGTGTAGTCTCACAAGGAGGGACAGGATGTACGGAGGCAGCCCCTGTTCTAGCAAGACCTTCCACAACTCCTCCCTTGGTACCAGGTCAAAGGCAGTCTTAAGGTCTATAAAGACCAAATACAGACTGCCTTTGCCCAGCACCACCACCTTCCAATACAAGAGAGCCAGTCTAAAGGCCTGTTCAATGGTCCCGGTTCCAGAGCGAAATTCAGCTTGGAAGTCAGACAAAATGTTATTGTCGTCCACCCACTGAAGCACCCTCCCCAAGATCACCTTCCCTGTCACTTTTTGTGATGAGTCGATGAGACTTATGGGCCTGTAGTTGGCGGGGTTGTCCCGACACCCCTTTTTGAATATCGGGACAACCTCCGCCCCCTTCCAGGATTCAGGTACAGGCGCACCGCTATTGATAGCGTTGAGCAATGATGAAACCAGCTTCCCCACTCCTTGGGGTTTGCGCGTAGCAGGTCACCCGGTATCCCATCAGGCCCAGCTGCTTTTAGGGGCACCAATGATTCAATTACACCTCCCACCTCTCTAGCAGTGAAGGGAGCACCCTCAGTATCCCCTATACAGTCAGCTAGGGAAAAGGTGGTATGGGAAGCCACCTCAATAGGGGTATAGAGGGACAAGAAATGGTTGTACCAGTTCTGGGCTGGGATGTTACACGTCATCAGGGTGCTGACTGGCCTATCCCTAGATCTTAGAAGGTTCCAAAAACCTCTGGCATCCTGCCCGCACTTGCTTCCATGAGATCCGCCCAGAACCCATCCTCCCATTCTCTCTTTGATGCAATATTTGTCTGGGTGTACTCTTTCCTAGCCAGCCTGATTGCAGCCTGGGAATTATTTTTGACAGCACCTATCAGGGCATTTTTCATCCCCCTGCATTTTTTAGTATACCATCCCGGCGGTTTGGACGGCTTCTTACTCTTACCAGCTCGGGAGGCCTTGCTTGGGAGAATGAAAAGGTCACTCAAAGCCTTGGTTGTATCACAAAAAAGCACTGTGACTTCCCCAGACAAAGGAATCAGTGAGTCCAATAAAGACCGGGGCTCTATCTAAAAGAGCCCCAATAGGCAACACTTTCTCTTTGTCTATAATAAGCTTGCTCCACTGCAAACATCTACCGCAGTTGGAGGGATATACTTCATGGGGGATAGATGCTATACGGGGCGTATGCACCCCCTGGTCCCCGATCCACAGGGGAAGGAGGACAAGAGAGAGGAGGTTGGGGTCACTCTCGACTGATGGAAGGACCTCCATATCCCGCATGAAGCTCCAAAGCTTTACGTCAAGGAGAATGTAGTCTATCCTTGACGTGTGGTTAGCCCTGTTGTAAGTATGGGCTCCAGAGGGATCTGACGTCGTCCTTCCATTAACAGCCCTTAGGCCGAATTCTATGATTAAGGAATTGATTTGGACCACCACTTGAGACCACCTCCTGATGGGAGGTATAGTTAGGGCTGGTATCCCTCTCCTAATGTCTTCATCGGCGGTTCCCAAAGTGTCCTCCAACCCAAGGGGCTCAAACGTGCAGTTTAGGTCCCCCGCGACCAGGACATGAGATCTATTGGGACACTGCCTAAGCAAGGATTCCAACCCTGATACTATAGGTGATTGCGAACCTCCCTTCGTGCCCCTGGCGTAAATATTAATAATGTCCAAGATCAGCCCTCTCCGCAGTTCCCTTAATTGATGTACTGGGTAGATCGGGTGAATTTGTCGCATGCTGAACAACTTGGCAGCCGAGCGAGATAGCGACCCATATGAGGAGGCCTCCTGAGGGGCGGCCCTTCCCCGAAAGGGGGGACACTGCTGGTACGAAAAAGGATGAATAGCCTACCTTGTGACAAGGCTCCCTACTCCAAGTTTCTTGGAAGATGCAGAGTAGCCTTCCACAAGGGTGTTCCAGTCGGGTAGAGCCAGCTTCCTCGAGATACCCGCAACGTTCCAGCTGAGAATCCTTAGGCCTGGATCCACCACAGGGATATAGGGGTCGCCCGGGCAATAGTTTCCCCCCCTAGTCCGTCCTCCCAAATTCTAGAGTGTAACTTAATGAGAGATTTTATGGAAAAAAAATTGTCCAGGGTCACTTGCTCAAACCTATCCAACCGCTCTGCAAGCCCTTTAACTCTCTCTAAGACCGGGATCAACAATGATTTCATAATTTTCTCTAATTGGGCAATCGAGGGGGTTTCATGGAGTGGGACTTCAGCAGAGTCAGTCGTCAGATCAACACATGACTTCTCTGCTAAAGCACCAGAGGGCTCTCCCCCCGTGTCCCCCTGGCGGCAACTTACACCCAACCCCACGCCCTTATGGGTCCCGCCCCCCCCTGGTACCAAGTCTCCTAGGTTTCTTATAGGGTTTAGGATGGCTACCTCTGCGCGGGCTAGCAGTTCTTTTCCTTTTAATATGGACTGATCTATTTACTACCAGCGGTACCAACACTGGTGGAGGGAGGGAATCCCCATGGCTAGAAGAAATGTTAGGAGGGAGCATAGGGACAGAGGTCTCACTGGACCGTAGATCCGAAGCGTTATCTTCGTTAAGTGGGGCTATGACTGCCATACTCTCCAGCCTATCTAAACTGACCCTTAAAGCAGCAACCCGTGGATGATCTAAAAGGGGAGAAGCATTCACCAAGGGATGGGTTTCACGTACTGGAGAGGGAACTAACGCCAAGGGACCCAATGATGACCGCTTATTTGAAAGATGTTCTCGAGAAAGACACCGCTCTGTCATGGGTATTTCCTTCTCGATAACTGTGACAACTCGGGTGATAAACTGGTCCATTGCGCCAGTAACACAACCAGGGCCTCCCCCCACCCCCTCTCAAACTCTTCCCTGAGCGAGTAGACGTTAGCATAAACAACCAGTAAGAAATATATACACTGTGCCCGGAGAAACAAATTCCTAGCTAAAAAACAGTCAACAATGTACAAGAATTGGCTAACTGTCCGTGCTACCGCAGCCAAAGTTTTCAGGGGGATTGCCCAGCCCAGCCCTAGACAGCCCCGGACGGCCCCAGACGGTCTCGCCCTTGTCCCGGGCTTCTCCCGGGATGCTCCCGCGCAGCGGTTCGCTGAGTCTACTAAATAGGGTGGGAGACGGTCAGGGGGCGGGGCAAGCAGGGAGAGCGGACCAGGTGCTACAGGTTAGTCGGGCAGGGACTCCTGGGAGATGGAGTCCCTGCGGCACCGCTCGCAGCCCTGCTGCAATTCCAACCCTCGCCTCAGCCGACCTCAGCGCCACAACCCCAGGTCCAGTGCAGGCTCCCGCTGCTCAAGGTCCGCGAAGTACAGCAGAAGGGAGAAGAACAGCAAGCAGAGTTCCAGTCAAAGGCTCCTCACAGGGCAAGGTTAGTGCAAACAGTGCATATGCGTTGTAATAGCATGTGTTGTATTAGCATATGTGTTGGAACAGATGCTTTGTAATGGCATTATGTTGTGATGCCTGCGTTGTAATGGTAGTTAACCTCCCAGTGCATCTCGAACTGTAGTAGACATGGGAAAAAAAGACAATGCCTGTCCATGCTTTGGTTAAGCAACTATTGCCAATTCTCAATCTACTGAATACTAAAAGTCCAAAGATGCGCCATCACCTTGCGTAATCCCACACTACCAACTTATCAGAACACAGCAAGGTTCGGGACATGACCCAAGCACCTCAACAACATTCCAGGCACCTTAACATCAACTCACAGCGTGAGCTTGACCTGAAGGTGCCAGTTACATTATACCACAGTTTGTAACCAGATTAAAAAAAACAGATATTGTGACATGTAGTAAACCATATCTGAATACTGGACATTAGGAACCAGCAGGAGGTGGGATCGCAATCTGTGAACCTACAAGTGAAAATCTCCTTCCATACTGCCCCCGAACTGGGGTTACATGTTTAGAAGGGAAAACCACAGGCCGAGGACCCAAACTTGAAAACGCAAATGACTATTGAGACCACAAGACTCAAACTTTTAACCTACGAGTGAGAGTCCACGACCTTAACCACTAAGCCACTCAAGGCTCTTCAATGAGATATGAGTGATAGCATCCTATTCCCCAGAGGGATGTGCCCGCAGGCCTCCTGCCCAATGAGACATGCCATAGCCGCACCCGGTGAGACATGCAAAGCAACCCATAAAACATGCCGCAAGAGGCGAGACTCACCCACTCAGAGTTGCAAAAATACACCAGGATAAAGACGGAAATGCACACAAAAGAAAATAATTCAGAAAAGGGGGTGGTGATGAACAGAGTGTCTGAATTAAGCAGACCACTCTTACCCAGTCCAAAGATCAGGGCTTGATCCATCACCATTTTTTAGCTCACTGCACCATCCCAGCTCAGAACTTGGCTATATGCAAATTAGTCTGACCCTGGCCCAGTGCATCATGGGAACAGGGCAGACCAAACTACCAAGCCAATTCTTATACTGGGAAGGAAACAAGCTACCGGGGACCGGTTTCTGGCATTTCAGCCGTCTTCGGCCCGGCTTGCTTGAATCCTGATGGTGCAATGAGCTAGGGACCCACATCTGAGTATACCCTTCCACGCTGATGGTGGACAAAAATGATTTAGAAAAGGGGGTGGTGATGAACAGAGTGTCTGAATTAAGCAGACCACTCTTACCCAGTCCAAAGATCAGGGCTTGATCCATCACCATTTTTTAGCTCACTGCACCATCCCAGCTCAGAACTTGGCTATATGCAAATTAGTCTGACCCTGGCCCAGTGCATCATGGGAACAGGGCAGACCAAACTACCAAGCCAATTCTTATACTGGGAAGGAAACAAGCTACCGGGGACCGGTTTCTGGCATTTCAGCCGTCTTCGGCCCGGCTTGCTTGAATCCTGATGGTGCAATGAGCTAGGGACTCACATCTGAGTATACCCTTCCACGCTGATGGTGGACAAAAATGATTCAGAAAAGGGGGTGGTGATGAACAGTGATGGATCAAGCCCTGATCTTTGGACTGGGTAAGAGTGGTCTGCTTAATTCAGACACTCTGTTCATCACCACCCCCTTTTCTGAACCGTTTTTGGCCACTATAGGTGTGGCAGGGTATACTCAGACATGAGTCTCTTGCTCACTGCACCACCAGGATTCAAGCAAGCAGGGCCGACGACGGCTGAAATGACAGAAACCGGTCCCCGGAAGCTTGTCTCCTTTCTGGTGAAGAATTGGCTTGGTAGTTTGGTCTGCCCTGTTCCCATGATGCACTGGGCCAGGGACAGACTAATTTGCATATAGCCAGGTTCTGAGCTGGGATGGTGCAGTGAGCTAAAAAACGGTGATGGATCAAGCCCTGATCTTTGGACTGGGTAAGAGTGGTCTGCTTAATTCAGACACTCTGTTCATCACCACCCCCTTTTCTGAATCACAAAAGAAAATAGGCATAGCAAAAAGGAAAAGGCTACGCAAATGGCAGTTCCCTCCACCATGCCCTGCACCACTTTTCAAAAGGATTCACCTAAACATTGCTAATGGACGAGCAATGCGACAACCGCTGTAAGACTCAGTGAAGTGGAAAGAGGGCCGCTCCTGGTGCACACCGTCTTAAATGCCCCCTGACCTATGGCACTGTATGGTGACATCACACCAGCAGCGGAAACATAAACAACGGGCCCCTATCACTGGATCCTGTCCATGGTGCAACAAAATGCGTCTCTTCCTCTATTGGGGAGGGGCAACAGCACATAAACAAAACTAACAGTAAGCATTTACAATGCAATGGTCTCGTCCTTTTTAAAGTTAGAGCTATTGGCATTGCTCATGACATTATTTTTGTTTTTAAAGCATATAAATAAATGGCATTGTCATTTACAATGCCAATAGCTTAATCTCTCTCAAATGCGAGACCTATTGCATTTGCACCCACACACACACACACACACACAGAGCCACACACACCCACACACAGAGCCACACACAGAGCCACACACACCCACACACAGATCCACACACAGACACACCCCCACCCCCACACACTGAGCCACACACACAGAGCCACACACACACAGAGACAGAAAGAGCCACACACAAACACAGAGACAGAGCCACACACACACACAGACAGACTAAGCCACACACACACAGAGACAGACAGAGCCACTCACACACACAGACAGAGCCACACACAGACAGAGCCACACACAGACAGAGCCACACACACACACAGAGCCAAACACACACAGAGCCAAACACACACACACACACAGAGCCAAACACACACACACACAGAGCCCAACACACAGACACACAGCCCAACACACACACACACAGAGAGCCCAACACACACACACACAGAGCCACACACACACAGACAGAGCCACACACACACACACAGATAGAGCCAAACACACACACACCGAGCCACACACACACACAGAGCCACACACACACCCTCACCCCGGGGACTCTCCTTATTTACAAATGGGTTATTTGAGGCCCCCACCAACACACAGAGCTCACCCGTTGCTTCCCTCAGTGTAGGTCAACCACACATCTATCTCTGCCCAGTAACGCCCCAGGGAACAGAAGCAAGAAAAAACGAGCACAAGCAGGTAACAGAGGCAAGAAGAGGCAAGAAAACGGGCACAATCAGGGAACAGAGGCAAGAAAAAACGATCACAACGAGGTAACAGAGGGCTGAAAAAACTATCACAACGAGGGAACAGAGGGCAGAAAAACAATCACAACGAGGGAACAGAGGCAAGAAAAAATGATCACAACGAGGGAACCGAGGCAAGAAGAGGCAAGAAAACGGGCACAATCAGGGAACAGAGGCAAGAAAAAACGATCACAACGAGGGAACAGAGGCAAGAAGAACAATCAAAATGGGGGAACAGAGGGCAGAAAAACAATCACAACGAGGGAACAGAGGCAAGAAAAAACTATCACAACAAGGGAACCGAGGCAAGAAAAACAATCACAACGAGGGAACAGAGGGCATAAAAACAATCACAACGAGGGAACAGAGGGCAGAAAGGGCAGAAAAACAATCACAATGAGGGAACAGAGGGCAGAAAAACAATCACAACGAGGGAACAGAGGCAAGAAAACAGGCATAATCAGGGAACAAAGGCAAGAAAAGCAAAAAGTTAAAGGAAAGCATGAGGGGGCGTCTCACTGGAGCAAAAGCAGAAAGATTGGCTCAAGTGTAGTCACGGACCGAGGCGCTTCGTTGTGGTTAGGTAAGGGTTGTTCACATTACTGAGGGTGGTATAATTGCAGGTACAACAGTGCAGTGAAAACGGATGGATATTTGTTGGGTCTCTCTTACAACTAGTCGTTTCAACTACGAGCTAACAAGAGCATTTTCTATTCGTTCAGTGTAAATGAGGGGTTCTTCATCTCTCACCGACTGCATTCTCGGAGGGCTACGTTGCGGTTTTAAAAGCGTTGGAGAGCTCTGTAAGGTAAGCGCTAGTTGACCTACTCACCTCAGAACGATAGCTTCCTTTCCTATTTGTTGGTATGTAGAGCATGTCGGGGTCGGCTCAGCATCCTGTGATTCTGGGCACATCACTTGATCTCCCTGTGTCTAACAAAAATGAGTATGTCCTCGTGTAAGGCAACGGGTGCTCGTGTAAAGCGCTCCAATACCTGCAGGTTGAGTTCGCACTATATTTTTTACTTTTTTTAAATGCGAGGCAAGTGCGCAACACCCATGGGCCTAAAAGGCCGCCCTGTTCGTTGTGGAGTTACCAAACTGATTTCATCGCTCCCCAACAACCAACCCCATGAGGCTGCCATCTTAGATACGCGTTTTGTGGCGGTGAAGCTCTCGGGTTCTTGTTTCAGAAAGGGGCACGCACGATAGACGTATTAGAACTAGAAGTTGCTGACAACTGCACACCGAATGTGACAAGGGGAGCGGCTGAATAACGGGTAACATGGATAAGGAGGAACACTTGAAATGAGCGGGAGTATGGAAGCTTGTGGTCTCTGGGTAAAGGGAGGCCGCGATCGGAGCAGCTAGGGGGAGAGATGGGAACTGCAGCGGAGCAGTCTTGGAGGGTCACAACAAAGGTTGCCCAGCACTGATAGGAGCGATCAGGGGCGGTGCAGACCGGGACGGTAGAGTACCTGGGCACGGGCAGAGCGACTGAGGTAGGGAGCAGAGAGGAGCAGGTGACATGAGTACGGCCCGGGTGGTGCCTGGGCTGCTCTGCGGAGGCTTTTGTGCGACAGGGTCTAGCCAACTAAACCTGCGGTGATAACAAATCTACTCACCTACACGGATCCCATTCCAATCACGGGTGGCTCCGTTTGTCCTTAATCCAGTACGCTGGGTCGGCGGTAAACACCCAAAGGGACAAAATGCTTCAATTGTCACTCTATAAAGCTGGCCTTTGAACCGCTGGCTCCCAAACTCATTCCAGAAGGCAAGAGACGCGTTCATCTGCTAGCGAAATAAGATTAACAAGCCGGGCCCCGAGGGACAGACACTCAGAGAGCCCCAAGAACAATTCAAAGGGGGAAAGGACCACCATGTTTCTCTGAGGTGAAGCAGAAATGCCTCGGAGAAACGCAGCGTCATTTTCGGATTCGGGGGTGTGTTTTTCTTTCTCTCCTCTTCCCATTGGCTGGAATGTAAAATTTCAGCCAATGGGAAGAGAAGAGAAAGAAACTAAAAAATACCCGCCCCGAATTCCAAAAAGACGGGGCTTAAATGAAAAGACGCCCCTCTCCTTCAATGGCTGGCCTCCGTTTAGGAAGCCAGCCAATGGAGAAGAGGGGCGGGTACAAGCCCCACTCTGAGAAACAAAAGATCTCGCCGGCGAGACTACACAAGCGCAGCCTACGCAGGCCGAGACCTAAAAACATCAAGGAGAGAGGAGCCAAGTGAAAATGTATCAATACACGGTGTACACTTATCGGTCAAGGCAGCACCCAGTTTCATTGGTGGAATTCCCTCTCTATTTCTGTCCGACAGGCCCCTACCGAACTCCATTTTAGAAAATACTCTAAAACTTTATCATTCAGACAGAATTGATCTGTAACTTTCTGCGAGTGTGTAACACAGGGGTTCTTGGACTGCATCACTGGGCTCTGCGTTACGAAGCAGCTATGCGCTTTACAAGCTCCATTATTATTATTATTATTTCTTAGTGACTGGTTGGTTGCACCAGTTAATAATTTTCTGATTTTCATTATGCTAGAATGATCAGTTTGCAAAAACAATGGTTTTGTGGCCCTTGCTAGCACTTGGAGCCATATGTGATTGTCCATGACGCACTACGGCATAATGCCATGGACATCATTTAGAGTTCGCAGTTGTGACTCCTAGCTTGCCCCTTGCAACCTCCTGAACTGAATTTGAGACCCCTGGACTGAGAGATGGCAAAATCAGTGCCAGAAACACTGGACACCTCGTCTATATGGACATTGGTTGGAACTCCAATCTCCTTGTTTTTTTGTCATTTTTTATTATTACACTAATAGCACACAACCAACTTAATGTTCCAACTACGATGACAAACACACAACACTGCACAGGACACACACAAATGTATAATTTGTGCTGTGTGCAAGTGGTAGTCAGGGGTGGGTACCAGGACTCATGTTTGGAGAGTGGGGCTTATTTTTTATCATCAGACTTCACAAGAGAAAAAGGCAGGAAAGAGAGAAAGAAGCAGGAAGAGAAGGATGGGGAAATAGTGAGTAAGGGAGAAAGCAGAGATGAAAACTAAACTGCATGAGTGCTGTAAAGAGACAGGCATTTTAGGGTGGTGGGTGAACAAAGCATCCTGTAGAATCAAAACTATTGACAATGTAGAGCTCAAGTAACATGCATATATGTACATTAAACATGAATGAATCAATAATTGTTAATACCTCTTAGTCACATGAGGGGGTTTATGTGATAATGTGTTCTGCATAGGGCTCCCAGCCTACCACACAGTTAGGCTCCAAGCTGTCCTTAATGCCACTGATCAATTGATTCTGGATGCTTTGGGGAGTTTCAAAAGGCATTTATTGTCCGGATGAACTTGCTGCCTTTGTAGAAATGTAGTATGCAACAACAGTGGGTTCCCTGGGGGAGGTTATATTTATGTCAACATGAGAATTAATCACTCGCAAATAATTCTCATTGGGACATAAGTATAACCTCCCCCACGGAACCAACTGTATTTAACATACTACTATATTTCTCAGGTTCTGAGGGATACTGGGTCACCCCATTATCTTTAATGGCCTTTGGAGAAAGGGGCCTGTTTCAAGATCCAATGTCTCTGGAATATATTCACGGACTGATCTGACTCTACTTAGGAATAAGATCCACACTTCTTGCATTACAGCAGTCCCAAACTTCTGGTGCTTCCTAAATCTCAGATGAGATGAAAGAAGGGGTGACCCTTCTCATATATCGGACATGTTTTATGGAATGAGTTACCTCAAAACATCCATAGGGTTGACTGTATACTTCCTTGAGGAAAGCCCTAAAGTCGAATCTATTTCAGTAACCTGCTTCGTTCCTTGCATTTCCATCTGTGGCTGCCCCCATGCTGGGAGAAGCAGGATTTCTCCTTAATGTCTGTTACGTTCTGGAGCTTAATGGAAGTTGAGTTGTGGTGTGTGCCTAGTAAGTAATCAATTCAGATCAAATCATATATTCTCATTACATATTTGGCAGGCCTTTAGAAACCAGTAAGATGTTTAACCAGTGTCAGGCAATGCAAACTAATAATTGTACAGCCAGGGTCAGAGTCAGACTAGGACAAATATGGGCCAAAATAAAAGTGTCCCAGATCAGCAAACAAAGCAGCTAAAAAAGTGGTCCAAAATGTGTAAAATAGTCCAGTTTTAAGCTTGTAAAGGCACACTGTGTGACTATTATGCTAGTAATAGGAGAATACATGCATTTGTGTTTACTACAGCCAATGTTTATGGTACTATCAGGGAAATCAACAGTAAAAGTCAACAAACCAAATCATAAAACAGGCCCCAATTGCTAAAATAAAAAAACAGCCCAAACACTGATCTGTCAATCCAGCACACCGGGCACTGCCTGGTTGCCCAACAGGTCAGTCCGACCCTGTGTACAGTGGCTCATGGTCTCCAGTGGTGGCTTCTGAGTAGGAAAAAAAAACACTGGTGGAAACCTCTGTCAGTGAGTGGGTTGGCATGGTTACATTGACCTGAAGACCAATGCTAACACAGCTCAACCCATTTGCATTCCAATTTCAAATGGCATTCAGTATTACAAAACCAATAGAGATAGGAGGCACATCTCTGAACATTAGACAAGCAAATAGCTGGTCTAGATCTCTGCGGTATGTGTGGGGGCAATACTTCCAGAATCTCTACATCATGGGCCGGCTTCTGGAAACCCAGTCTACCCTACCAAAGATCCTTCCACATGAGGAGGAACCCTACACTGCTCCCCCTCCCCTGCTGCCGGATATACTTGTTGAAGCTCGATACTATTCTGCAGAACTGGATGGAAAGAGTCGGCTATGTGGGGAAATAATACATAAACGAATGCGCGTGGGCAGACATAAGACAAACGGAATATTACAGTCAGGGCCACTAGAATTATGCAATTTTGCATCTGCTACATTTTCCACATATTTATGGATTTGCTTTATTTGCCACATTTATCATCTAAACCATGCTCTGCAGGTTCTAAAAAAATTGTTTCTAGCACAAATGTATCAAATGTTACTGAAAACTCAGCAACACATGTTGCCGTGCTGTGGAAGGCGTTTCACTAAGATTGACTGGCCACCTTTCTGTTGCTTATTGCTCTGTTTCTGTATCAAAACTTCTAATGCTTAGAATAAATCTTTAATCTTTGCCAGACTCTGTTAATATGTGTAACAATGACAAAATAATAAAGAAATATTTCAAAGTGTGCTGCATTCCCCTCATAATTTATCGTTGCAAGACTAAATTATTGTAGTCAACCCTGCAACTTAATTTGGACCTCCCCTTTCTCATAATTCCAATGTCCCTGATCTCGGTACAATCCCTTATTTGCTCGGTATGTTGGTGAGAGTCTAAAGCATCTTGAATTTGATTCTCTGCTACAATAGCAACCAGTGGTTTCATGAAGGGGGGTCATGTTTTTGTCTTCTTTAGGATTATGCAGAAGGTATTAGCTGGAGTTTGGACCATCTTCTTGTTTCGAGTGTTTAACTCTTCAGGTTTCAATATTGCATTAGAGAAAGTGTGAGAGCACCAGGGACTGGCAATTTGAACCAGGTTATTAGCATTATCAGCATGGAGGAGTGGGAGTACTTATTGATATCCAATTTATACTAGTAATTATCAATCAGAAGTTTGTGTTCTAAACTAGGCCATTGATTTGTGGGATTAAGGAAAATCAGTCAACAATCGAGGTGTTTTTTCCTCGTGGGCTGAGATCGGATGTCTCCCAACATGTGGGGGTCACTCAATTGCTACTGTGAGGTTTTTCACCAATTTGAGCTTTTATCTAGGACCATGCATGCAAAGGTAATGCATGTATTCTGTGCCAATATGCTTCAGACACCCAGTAGTGTGATACAGGTAAAGATGCATCTGCTGTTCCACAATCATACATTTAGAATCGACTTTGGTGGCGCGTAGGGGTATATGCATATGCCTTGAAGATTAGTACATTAGAGAGGCTTGGGGTACTGCACATCACCTTCTTCATTGAACATAGAGAACATTAGACATCAGAATAAATACGAAACACAACTACACTCCAATTTTTGTCAAGCATGGGTGTAATTTGAGAAGAGAGTATTTGGGAAATCGCGATTCATTTGGTAGAAATATCTGCCATGAACAACATGGGGCAATCCAATGTTCTGAGCGGCATTTCATTGGAAATCACAGTGTGCAACTGTGGCAAAATATTAGATAAATGATTATAAAAGATTACTACATATATTTGAGCTGGGGATTAACAAATTAGAGTAGTGGCGTTCAGAGAAAGCTGAGCATGATAAAATGATATTTAAAGCCTCAGAACGTTATCGGATGGATTGATAGATTATCTTATTGACCAACCTAAGGTTTCAATGTTATAGAATGTAGTTCATCATTTGACCCTCATTGCAAGTGCCAGTTAATGCCCACCGGCCCAGAGGATGCCCTGCCTCAGCGGATTCTTTGCCAAGCCATGAGGCGAGGCAGGTCCACACAGCTCCCTCTGAAGATTTTACTTCCCTGCTTTCTGCAGACTCTAATCAAAAGATTTCCCACAGCTCTTGAGACCACCTTTTAGATACAGTGTCCTGTGACCTTTGGCCCCTTACATTGCATGGCCCCATGAAGGCTGGTGCGTTGGTGCTCCATTGTTTGAGTGCCTTGATTCACCTCCTTGGAATCCACCCTTTCTATTGAATCGGTTCCCCCCCAGCCCCCCAAAGGGCAGCTCCTTCTCCTTTGTCCAAGACCATGTCCTGGCGATGACCCTTTACAAGACCTTTCCTCTGGGGTTGAAAGGTTAACAAACTTTACAGCTTGGGCTGTCATTCCATGACTGATCTAGGGAAATACACACGTCCCCCCTTTCTCTGCAAACTAAAACCCCACATAAAACAAAGACAGATGTGGCTATCGCCTTATGCTAGAAGTTGTTCAGTTCACTTGCACAGCACATGTTTATTCACTAGAACACTGCGCCGGTTCACTATGCACTTCTTATAGCGTCCTTGAGCTTTAACTATTGGGAGTCGCGGCGCTCTTCTGGTATAAAATGATACTTAAAATCATTCATTGCTGAATGTGTATTTGTGTACTTTGGGCCTGATTTACAAAGATATTTGAGCACTTACATTTAGCTCAGTTGTGCAATGAGATCGATTTGTGAGGAGAATATCCCAATCTGGTTTAGCAGAATATTTCACTCCCAAACAGGGGGCCCGATTCACAGAATGAATTTAAGACTCAATCCTAAATTTACTACTATTTTGGCATTCACAGGATGCACTTACTACTTTTGGTATTCACAGAATGAACTTACTACTTTTGGTATTCACAGAAGATAGGATTTTGTCTTAAGTTTGTCTTAAGTCTGTTTTAAGTCTGTCTTAAGTTTGTCTTAAGACAAACTTAAGACAAAATCCTAACTTCTGTGAATACCAAAAGTAGTAAGTTGATTCTGTGAATGCCAAAAGTGGTAAGTGCATTCTGTGAATACCAAAATAGTAGTAAGTTTAGGATTGAGTCTTAAGTTCATTCTGTGAATCGGGCCCTAGATTACTGAATCTAGAACTTTCAGTATCTCGGCGGATTTTTCACATTCGCACATTTAGGGCCAACAGAACGTTTGTGCCCCTTTCCAGTAGGCCCTACCTGCGAAAAGAGGCAAAACGCCAACAAACATGGAAGTTTGAAGTTATTCGCGTAAACTTTACAAATAACTTCCCGCCGAGGAAACCGTTCTACCTTTACCAGTGTCAAAGGCTGTAATAAGTGCATTTCTGGGATGGGATTGGAAAGAAACTTCTCTACATTCAATGTGGGTGGAACAAAAAGTGATCTGTGCAAATGCACAAGAATGACACATTTTGGTCTAGAAATTCGGCATGGGTTCACACTTGGAAAACTACACTGTCATGTTTTTTGCAGGAGAACGGCAGAGATTCTGTGTGAATCCAAAAATACTATTCGCTCTAAATATAGTGGTATTCCTCCGGGAGCACATTTCACACTTATTCCCTACCTTTTGTTTATCGGGCTATACATATTTTTTGTGAATCATTACTTATGAAAAGAATAAACAACTGTTTTGGTTTCGGAATAGTTTTCCTGATAGTGAATAATTCCCTGTGTTTAGGCAACAAAAGAGGCGGAAACAAAGAAAGGAGTTTGAAAGGGCAGCAAAGAGTTTTCCTGAACATGGACAAATATTCTGTTACTATCACGCCTGGTGCTACTGAAGGAATTGATCTACCATATAGTCTCTGAAATTTGCAGACCTTTAAGAAAATACTTAGTCAATGCAAGGGTGGTTCCTCTTCAGGCTGGGGCAGGTTCAGTAATATGCCATTAGAGTGTTTTAAGGGTCTGAACTGATGGCGGTCGAGCACAGCTCTCATATATACCCTGAGGTATATAGTGTCAAGAATAGCTACTGGGTATGACCATTGGCCCAGTTAATGTAGTTCAAAGAGAGGATTCTGGGCACTGGACCACTTATTATTTTAAAGTAGATATTCAATACTCAATAATTCCAAGTTTCCTTTATTTTCAAATATATATATATATTTTTTTTCCACACAACTGTAAATAATGGCGAGCTCTCGGTAGAATATTCGTGATCAGCAGGTCTTCATTTCAATGTCGTAACACGTTTAGAGAGACGAGGCTCTCTTGTTCACACACTGGGCATGATTGACTTGGTGCATTACATAGACGCCTTAGAATCTACATAGAAAGAGGACTATGCGTATTTGTTAATGGCCGCCATCTTTGACTGTGTTTATACATTTGATTGTGTTCATACATTTATGTCCTATTTCACCATTTTCCATTCATAAGATTGATAGACATTAAATGACATATGTTTACATTTTGAACAGTTTTTTGTATTTTTGTACACTGCATTGTTCGTCAGATGTGCCTCTCTAATTTCTGGCACATATGTCCGTGTTTTTTGTTTGTAGCGTTTCCCAGTACATTGTGCACACAAGATCCTAGTTAGAGCATCTATTATACTTTATTGTGCACATTACTAGTGTCATGTGACCCAGGTCGGTCATTTACAATACTCGCATTGTCATAATACAATTGTCATAATACAATCATGGCAATAGTTGCCATTAACCCTGCCACTTGGCGCTGGTATTGAAGATATAATACAATCATGACAATGGTTGCCATTAACCCTGCCACTTGGCGCGAGTATTGTAAATGACCGCATGAACACATGGATATTTGATACCCATTTTGTAAGAGAATAAAATGCCTGCTAATGCAGAAAAACTATGAAGGTTAAAAATAAAGAAAATCAACATTTATAATAATTTTCAGCATTGTGATGGGCCGTTATGGACTGCTCTCCAGCACTAACGACAACTCCACAATCCATGCAGCATGACGCCATTAGGGAAAACTGTGGAGCCAAATCATGAAACTAAGATTGGACTTTTGAATGGATTCTCTGCTTCGGTGGTGTTGTGCTAATATTGATGTTGAGGGTCCTTCAGCTTTGTGTCGCCTTCTTGCTGCTCACTATGAACTCTTCTTATGAAATGTGCAAAAAATATAACAGGGGGAACAAATTTACCATGTATGGTTTTTGGCAGCATTGCGAATAGCTGCAACACACTGCTCACCAGCTGTTATAATAACAGAACGGTTCGTGCTACACGTGGCCATTCTTGAAAGCTCTGGAGCCATATTTGTTTTAGTAGTCTGTACCTCTAAAAGGACATTCTGGCCAGAAATTATTGCTGCTGCAACTAATGTAGATGGTCCTCTAGCTACATTCTGCTTAATTGGCAGTTGGATACGTTTTCTAGGAAAAGTTTTGCGATGATAGAACATGAACTTCATACCACATGAGTCTAAAAAAAGTCTCCAGCCAAAATCTACCACATGCTCACAATAAACTTCTGGAAAAAAAGATTCAAGAAGGAGGAGTGGGTGTATACGTCCTATTGATTTTACTGATCAGTACATTATCCAATGATATTCCTTTCTTACCCGGTCCTGTGATGTTTTCAGATTGTGCATTGAACTAGTTTGGCAACAGTTGTTAATTCCCCATGAGTTTGCATAACAATGGGTAGTTTGAGGAGTGTTTGGTAGTGATGTTGTATTTGTGAGTTTAGATGTTGAGTTATTTTTTTTATTGTTGTTTTTGTATTGTTAAAATAAAGCTAAACAAGTTTTTTTAAATTCAATTTCATAACTATAACAGCTCTGTAACCTGTGTTTTTTCAGTGAATATACATATGTTCTTACCAATCACAACGCTGCATTGCAGGGTTGTGATTGGTCAGGGGAGCCCGGCTGTTCCTTGCTTCCTGTCCCACGAAGTGAGCAAGGAGCAGAGACGCAGGACCCTGTGGCGGCGGCAAGGTAAGTGTGTAATATTTATTTTTTTATTTTACATTGTTAAACCTCGCGCTTTCCCCATCATCACACCTCCCTGCGCCCGCCTCGCCACCCACGAGTCATGACAGCCGCCACTGTGCGTGATGTGTATAACAGAGTGGATCTTTTTGCAGCACTCTAATATTCCATTGGGGTTTAAGGGAATGGATTTCTTCATCATCAATAATATTTTCATAATAAAGAAGAGGAAAAGAACGTTTAAAGTACTAATTCATATTCTGCCACATTTAATCCTTCAGTTTGCCCAGTCTGAGGGCAATCCACAGTAGTGAGACAAGGGCAGCAGGAATATAGCTAGAAATGTAAGTCTTGAAAAGACTTCAGTACATAGCCCTGGATCGGAACTGTCCAGTTTTTAAAACAATTAGGGGAGAAAAGTGTGCAAAAGATAATACAATACAAATTAACTATTTTTTTCGGTAAAATAAGTGAAACAAATTTACTTTTCACCTGTAGGTGAAATTATAATAGAAATTGAGAAATTAAAAAAATTAACTGTGAACATGGATACTGAAGAGTTTCTGCCAGAAAGATTCTTTTACTTCCTTCTACAGTGCAAACTTTTGTGAATTGAGCCGGGTCACGAAATTAGCAAACGAGACCATTTCACTTAAACTCTCACATAGGCCTGTGCTTAATTTGACTGATGCCTGCAAAATTCACCCAATTTCAAATTTGAAAAATTTCCCCAAAATGTTGCATTACACATTGGTCTTAAACTGTAAATTAGAATTTTTTATGGAATTTTGAAAAACTAAGAAAGATTGCTGTTTGCACACACCTTCTCGTACACTGGATAGATCATCTCCAAGGCAATGCAGAATGTCTCTACATACATAAGTGTTCTTCAAATTAAAGTACATTTTGTAAATTCAGTTTCTACCTGCCTAGGACAGAGTTTCAAAAACATGACAAGATGTCACTTCATCCCATCTCAAAGGAACCATTTTATACTCAAAGCTGCCCATGGTTCAAGAATTTGGTACTGATGCAAAACATCTATCTGCTAACATTCTCACAATCTTGAGCAATCTTACTGGCAGTAATTAATGATAAGTTGAAGGGGAAGGGATGTAAAACATCACATAGTGTAATGATGGAGCCCAGAAATAAATCCAGAGAGTACATTAATATGAACATACTTGCCACTCGCAGATCCTCATTTTGTTGAGATGTGCATAATCAGTGGTGGCTCCTCCGCTATGGCGGAGGAGCATCACCCAACAGTTTTTTCAGCAGTGGAACGGAAAGGAAATATGAAATAATAATAACTTTAAGTTAATATCATTAGTTTTTGATTTCTTTCATGGTATTTGTTTCTTTTAACTCGCACTAGAGCACTCAACTATGATTTTGATTTAATGCTGGATCATTCATCTATCATTTTGTTTTCATGCAGCTTGGAACCCTCATGCCTATACCTAAGACCCCTAATAAGGAGTACATCCTCGGAATGTTACCTTTTCCTATGCTGCTCAAATTCCAAGAGTTCCCCATTCTACCCATCATCAGAAAGGACACTCAGTGAAGTTAGCTTGTGTGGATTATTCCTCACATCTAGCTGAATTCCTTAGCTTACCCTATCAAACATTTTATGTATTTTGCTGTGTGTGTGTGTGTGTGTGTGTGTGTGTGTGGGTGTGTGTGTGTGTGTGTGTGTGTGTGTGTTTAGGTACTATATAGTACATTGTGTAACACATTTTTCTTTTCTTTATTGAATCACCCTTCCACAGAGTGGAGCGACCATCCTGTAATCCATACTACCTCACCCCTGTGCACACCATCTTTTCCAACACTTGATTGTCATCCTTCAGGGAGTTGTCAGAGACTAGGGAAGGGGGTAGGATTTCACAGACATTATATATGTATACATATATATATATATTTCATTCCAATGTGCCCTTGCGCATGAGAGTGCACACAACTTCCCCCAGCCAAACTGGCAGTAATGTAACAGCCTGCTTCCTGCGCTTCATTTGTTTGGAAAAGCCGACGCGTTTCAGGGCAGAAAGCCCCTTCCTCATGGGCTCAAACAGGAACACTCAAGACGCTGGTTGCTCTTTCCGGTATTCATTTATTTCCGGCATTTAATTAACAATTATCCGCCCCAGTGGCTATTTGCATATTGTAATTGTTCTGAAGCATGATGGGACACGAAGTCCTACAGCGTTTAAACATTTTTCCTTTTAGCTGCTACATTACTGCCAGTTTGGCTGGGGAAAGTCGTGTGCACTCTCATGCGCAAGGGCACATTGGAATGAAATATATATATATATATATATATATACATACATATATCACTAGAAAACACCTCCGCTTTGCTGGGGGCCACCGGTCCTGCAGGGCGAGCTCTAAACCAGGAACGGAGATCCTGGAAAACTGCGGGTTTGACCACGAACAACAAAAAGAGCCCCACAGTGACTGATGATGCAGCTGACTTTATTCGTCTTTTCATGTGCAACATAAGCTCCTCTCCTTACGCGTTTCGACGTCCCTGACGTCTTGTTCACAGGTGAGCGTGATATGAAAAACCATGTGGTGTGTGCCTGCACCGATTACTTCAGGTCCCAGAATGCACCAACAGTCTCTTTAGGATCTTGCATGTTAGTTCAGTTACTGCTTGATAGCATAATATACATTTCTTGTGCAATATTGTCCCAAGTTGGCGCATTAATTACTGCTGCTTAGTGCCGGTTGTTGCTCCATGATGGTGAAGTAATTGCCGCATCTGCACTGTTCCAAAGAGAGGAATCGCCCTCTCTCTTCACCCTTTCTCCTTCGTCCTTGCCATATTGCTGCGGTGCGTCCATTTTTGCTGGCAAGCGGCTAGGAGCGGTCCATGCCCCCTCGGTAAACATCGCTAGAAAACACCTCCGCTTTGCTGGGGGCCACCGGTCCTGCAGGGCGAGCTCTAAACCAGGAACGGAGATCCTGGAAAACTGCGGGTTTGACCACGAACAACAAAAAGAGCCCCACAGTGACTGATGATGCAGCTGACTTTATTTGTCTTTTCATGTGCAACATACGCTCCTCTCCTTACGCGTTTCGACGTCCCTGACGTCTTGTTCACAGGTGAGCATGAAATGAAAAACCATGTGGTGTGTGCCTGCGCCGATTACTTCAGGTCCCAGAATGCACCAACAGTGACTTTAGGATCGTGCATGTTAGTTCAGTTACTGCTTGATATATATACACATATACATACATACATATATATATATATATATATATATATATATATATATATATATATACACATATATATATATATATATATACATACATATATCCACATGTACACACATATATATATATATATACATATATATATATATATACACATACACATATACATACACATACATCATATATACATATATATATACACATATACATACATCATATATGCATATATATATATATACACATATAGACATACATAACATATACATATATACATATATACACATATATACACACATATATACATATACATACATATTTTCTTTATTTATTTTCTACTCCCTTCAAGCTATACTCCATGCACCCAGATAAAAGAAGTCCTGACACTACATGGCCTTTTCCCCGTACCCGAGTCTTCTTTCTTGTCCATGTAACTGCTACTACAAGTTAGAGGAAAGGGACAGTAGAGTTGGTACATATCGTCTCTGCAGGGTCTGGCCGCGGACTTAAGGTAAGGGTTGCGGTGTTCTGACAAAAAGATCCTTCTACCACCTACAATAATTTGTGAGAAACCTCAGCCCTTTGACGAAATACCTCAGAGACTAGTCTAGTACTTATTCACCTAATAGGATGGGTGCACCTCAATCACTGCTGTAGACTTTATAGCAAGTTTTGAGCTAATATGAACTTCAGTGGCCACAAATGCACAGAACCAACTTCATCTGTATCTTAAAGCATATGAAATACCTATGAAATACCTGTTGGTATATAAGGGCATTTCTAAAGCATAATCATGGCTAAAAACCAACAGATAAAGAGCATTTGTGGATGGTAAAATGTAGTGATGCAGTGTTGTCTGAAGAGGTGGGACTCATGTTCTCTCTGAATAGCAGGAATAGTCAGGGCAGTTTTGACTGGACAGAGACTTTGTTTCAGGGCCCGAGAGTGTAGTGAAAGCCTGTGTCAATCAAACTTTATTTCGGTTATATTGCAAACCATAAAAGTACACATACAATATAAAATCTTATATCACAGATAAATGTAACTACATATCATATAAAGTGCCAAAAGTGAAAATAAAAACTCCTTTCTTCCACAAAGTTGAATCAGGACAGCAAAATTTCACAGTGTGTCATTACTGGTCCAAACAGTTTCTCAGTCTTACAGACAATTTTAAAAATTCCTTAATTTGGAGGATACTGTCGCTGAACAAAAGTTGTAAATACATTAGCGCCGGTATAATTTGTGTAAAATTAAGTTTTTTTAAAAGTGATACTAGATAACGCTTGCGTGGGAATTCATAAAACTTACATAAAAATATAAAATGCAGCATATCCTGTGGAGACTTTCCGTTGCAGCCACAGGGTGCTGCCCATTTGTTAAAAATGTCTGGTTTTGGTCTAATCAACAGATGATGAAATAAGTTGAGCCTGAACCTTCTAAGGAGATATTTTTCGGTGGAGGTCAATGAGCCAGCCAGAAACGGTTCTATAGTTTCACAAGTTTTCAGCATGGCAAATTTCCTCACACTTTGTTTTTGGAGCTCCACTACCTCCCTCTGCAACCTCCGATCCAGAAGGAAGGCCCGTTTAATGAGCTCCGGATCCCCTTTTGTAATTTTACTTGGATGTTCAAACAGGTCCAGACGACCCAGCCTAGCAAAATTAGATTTCAAATATTTCAGCCAGGGGGTACACATTACATTATCTTGACAGACAAAATCCCTTACAATCAGATGTGTTAGTGGTATGTCCTGATTCAGCCACATTCTTAGCCAGCAGACCAAGGGGCGTAATGAAAACAGATCACTTAAATATTGTATCCCTAACTCTTCGTGTGTGGGAAAGTTGGCAGTACCTACCGGGACACACAGAAGACGCTTCAAGAAGCAGTTTTCAGCGATCTGCAAGTGCTCACCACCAAGATACCCCCAGATTTCACTCCCATACATAACGGTTGCCACTGATTTAGCATTACACAATTTCAGCATGGCACAAGTAGGTTTTTGCCCCAATTGTGCAGCAAAATTAAAGATGAAGGCAGTGGCGTCACTAGGGTTGGTGTCACCCAGTGCGGGTAACTCATGGTGTCACCCCCTCACGACTTACATCATGAATCCATGATGCCCCCAGATACCCTTACACAACTTTACACAGGGACTAAAATGCACATGGCACCCGCGTGTCATGTGCAGCTACACACATGCCCTGGACAGTACAGTACACACACACTATGCATGGCACCAGTCTACCCTTGCCCAGTTAGACACAGGTTTACTGGCAGCACAAGAACCCTACATGCCCGTTCAGGGCTACACTGTTTCCGGGCATAGCATGTTACGTCTGCACGGACTCAGAAAGATGCGCACAGTAACTTATGGAAACATGACACCCACGTGCAACTCATAGTCAGTGGGCAGTACGTTACACTTGCACACAATAGCGCAACTACAGACCAAAGCAGTTTACTGGGTATATTGCATGCTCAGACACAAGGAGCACAGGTTTTAATCGCTAAAGGACATACTTTCGAACACAGCGAAGGGAAGAATGGGGATGCCACTTACCAGCTGCAGAGGAAGACAAGGGTGCACCTGGCGCTGCAAAACCCTGGTTCACTTCCCCGGGTCGGTTAGCCAGAGTTAGCCTGCAGGGACTTCTTTTTCCTTTGGTTTTCCTGAAATGATTCCTCTTGCCCGCATCACACTGGTCCATTTGCAGAGGTCAGGCTCCAATTAGATTGTGAATACTCTCTTTAAGGCTGATCTTTAGGTCGATCCTAGCCAGCGCATGTGCTGCTCTGTGGGGCATTCTGTATTGAGGTAGGGACTTGAAGCTCCACCCACTCTCTGCCCACACTTTCCATCAGCTTGTGTCATTTTCCACTGTAAACTGTGGCTGTTAGTTAGTCAAAATGCTTAGTGGGTCCCTCCTTAGTACTGGCTAGTCTCATTTTCTAACCTTCCATGGCGACACCCCCTGTTACGTGTGTTTTTGCTTGGTAGGCGTTAATTACAGCCTCCAAGCACTGTTTTCTCAAATAGCTTTGTCCTGCCTGCTGTTGCAGGCAGGACACGCTCTCTCCTAAAGCATTTTTTTAAAATTTTGATAGCACACATTTGTAAGAGTTTAATCTATTGGCATTGTAAATGACAATGCCTTTTATCTTTTTTTAAAACAACACATAAAATAAAAGGCATTGTCATTTACAATGCCAATAGCTCAAACTCTCTTTAATGCGAGACCTATTGCATTGAAAAATGCTTGTTTTTATCTTCGACCTGGCATCTACATTGTATTGCATCTATATGTATATTAGAATGGAATCAGACAGTGTTAAAGAGTGGAAAGTTCGGGAAAGATCATGACAAGAAAATAACGTTCTTCAGAAGTGCCAACATTCGTCAGGGAAGGACTATACCAATGCCCCACTTAAATATCTTCATCAGAACATGATCTTGAGTTCACTTGATCACTTCATCAAGTAATGGAATTTTTGAAGTAGCACAAAAAAAAAAAAACGAACTGTTGCTAAATATCCCTAACTACACACTTACTGCTTCGGGAGCAGGCTGGTGAAGCAAAGTCCAATGGCTTCAAGTTTTTGCTGAAGTCGGCTATCTAGAAAATGGACATAAGCCCTGACAGAAACAGGGACCATCACCAGGTACCACAATGTGAGAATAAAAATAGATTTGTGGTTTACTGAGGGATGACAGCTGTCTGTATGTATAAATGCCATTTGCAAGTTAGAGCAAACCTGCCGCCCCTGAAGAACAAGCACCGCCTTTCCCAACGTCTTCCTTTCCCGCGTAGTTTGCGTCAGGGACTTTTCTAAGGGAAATATACTTGGTTTGCAACAAGAGCAGACCCTGTAGATTCTACCGCGCCTGCTGCATGTGGTAAGAGCGTAAAGGGAGCCAGCCCCTCTCAGAAACCTCTTTGAAGAGGGAGATTGTGCTCCAGCCTCTCTGGTTGTAGTTTCAGTCTGCAAGCATCAGTTCCGTTCGGCAATTACCCAACTGTGGCCAGTCCCGTGGGAAAGAATCACCACCCAGGATGTTCGGGGATCCAGGACTGCTTTTGTTGTCCTTCCTTTCGTTTTGAGCTATTTCTCATCTAAAGTGCTAGTGCTTTGCTAATTCATGACCTGGTGTGCATATTTGTGTCAGATTACGTGCAACAGTTGTGAGGCATCTCAAGACACAGAGCCATGTTCTCGTAGTTTCTTTTGTCCGATGGTTGCGACCAGTCCCCGGAGGAGGGTGCCCGTCTCTTTCTTCTGTTGGCGCCGGGACCTCCAGCACCATACTTTACTGACTGTAGACCGCGAAACGTATATGTTGCAAATGAGTGTGTTGCAATGCAGTTTTCTGTAAGGTGGGAGGAAGCTTTAGGCTCGATTGCTGCTTCCAGAAATTGACTCCTCGTAATATCCCAGAATCCTCTGCTAGGTTAAAACGGGACTCGGTGTAAACACAAGATGGCGACCATCAAACTTCACACTAGACTACAAATAGGCACTCAGTTACTTACATGACATGGCCGTCATGGCAATTGTCATTCCAAATTAGTAAATTAAACCAGGTGTTTCCCATTAGGATTAATTGAAACCAATATATAAACAGAGCCAAAATGTATCATTAGTCTGCTGCTACCTGACGGAGGACGACGTTATAGTGCATGCTGCTCTAGGAACCAGGGGATGTTTTGGCTCACTTTATCAAGGTAAGAGGGACTATCAAATAGATTAAACAGGGATTTATTAGAGCCTTGGGTCTTTCTTTAAAAAGGGAATCCTGGGCAATCAATAATGTTAGCTCATCATTGTCAGCTAATGGGGACCATAATCTTAATTTACTTTTTGCTCATTTAGATTAAGCAAGCTTAATACAAAGGTTTCAATATATAGAGAGAGATGGGACTTTTAAAAAGGAAGTTCTTTTGGGGTCATTTTTTTAATTGGAACCATATTATTTTTCCTCCTCTTCTTCTACAATCTATTCAGAGTGTCCAAGCAGGAGGACCAATAACCAATCCCTCTACAACAAGTTAACAATTATAGGTAAGATAAACCACCAAGCACATACTTAGATGTTTGGTGGACCTATATTGTAAAAGGTTCTGCCTTTCATGGCAACATAGACAGCTACGAGTAGTTATATATATATATAATAATTTGTTTTGTTTAATAAAGAAATTATAAATAGGAATAGCCAGGGGCAGGAACCTTAGGTTATTGCTCTACACGCTTAGTTTGCTAATAACTCTCATCCCCTTTCTCCCTCTCTATTTTTGATGTAGATAGTCAGACAAAGTCTACATTCCATGCTTTTTTACCCTGGTTCCAGCTCTATTTTGGACCATCACCCATTTCTTGATGTAAGTGATGTGATTTTTGTCCTTTGCTTGTATATAAAGAACTGGTTAGCCTACCCCATTGGTTGTTGAAGTACAATATGATAAAGGTATCATGGAAATATTTAGTTCTGTTACCCTCATATCACTGACCAGCCTCTCCACCTTATAAATAGCAAACGTAATAAATCTGGGGAGCTGTTATTGAGGAGATTTCTAAAAACATTTTGTCTGTCCTATAGGAGAATCATATGTACAACATTGAAATCCCGCTATAAAAGAGCTGTTGCAGAACGAGACTACAAATAGATACATTTCTCCTAAGA
The DNA here is from genome assembly GCF_964263255.1 of Lissotriton vulgaris. Lineage (NCBI taxonomy): Eukaryota > Metazoa > Chordata > Amphibia > Caudata > Salamandridae > Lissotriton > Lissotriton vulgaris. The sequence continues at coordinate 652,783,736 of NC_141700.1, forward strand.
TCAAGAACAGCGTGGTCAGATCAGATTCCTCCACAGAAAACTATTTTTTTGAACAGGGTAGGTTATAGGCCTTACTTGCAACCATTCATAGCTAGTTTAAGCTCCCCGTTTTTCTTAGATTGTTCTATTGTCAAGATGGTTGTTTCTTGACCATTCATCTATGTTTTCTCATAAACTACTTCCAGATGCCTGTTTGAGCACAAATTTTCGTCACAGACAACTCTACGAATCCAAATAACTGCGGGAGAGGATACAAGGAAATTAACTCACCCTTTATTGTGGTATGTTCTATATTCAAGTGCTACTTATATCTGTAGTAGAACCATTGTTCTCCCTTTTTTACTAACTTTTGGATGCTGGTTTCTCCACTTCCTTATAGATATATAGAATGTTTCTATTATTCCTGCGAGGAGGGTTACCGATATAAGAGGGATGGACCTATATGGGGTACAATATGCAATAACCCAGAACACCCTGACCACTTTTGAAAGAAAAATTTCAGTAAAATTCCAAAAAGTTCAAACTGCTCTCTGTCAATTAATGCAGACATCTAGTCCTAACTGTTGTTGGCAATTTGTTTTGACTACTTGCACTAGATTTTATTCCTGTAATGAATTGTTTATGAAGCCTGGTATTTTCTATATGAGCATAATTGCTTTTGTTTTTAATGTAGATTTTAATCGTATGTCTTTTGTATATTGTCATTTTTTTGTAAACAGCCCTGAAGAAGTCCCAAGAGGACGAAACGCGTCGGCTGTAGCTCCTGTGTGTGTTTTTTTACTCTCAACTGAACTCAATAAAGAAGTCTAAAAGAACACAAGTAACAAACTAATGTGATTATTGCTGTCAACCTCATCAAAAGTTATCAGTGTTTACAAATCCTAAAGTGGTGCACCTTGACCTTGTTTAAAGTATACTATAGTTCATGTTCTTGAACCAACATTGTAACGGTGGGTGTTATAGAAGTGTGCACACAGATTTTCCCATATATTATAGTGTGGGTCTAAACTAATATTGTGAGAATATTTGACCAGGTGCTGTTCGGTTGGGAATCCTCCACCGTTGTCTTTTTTCTGAAATCCTCTGCTCAGTGTCTGCCAATCTGATTACCCAATTAACAACTGATTGTACAAGGGCATGGCACGGAGGCAGATAACTGGGTGTGGGAGGATGTAGACTCTGTAACGACTTCAGCCCGAACTTGATATCTGCACTCAAATACAAGCACTTCGGGAAACTTTTCAAAACAGTCTTACCTCGCTTCCCTTCATCAGCTCTATCGACATATAAAGTGGAGTCCCACTCTAATAGGAGGTAAAACAACCAGAATAATACAGTCCTTCGTGGAACTTGCTGTGGACTTTCGAGAACGTGGAACGTGGAAGCAGATGTATTTTTAAAACGTCAGGTCCGGGAGTCACGTTACGACGTGAGTGACGTTTCCAACGTCATTGACGTCCGGACCGGATGCCGAAGTCTTAGCCTAAATGTGACAATAATCTTGGCCGGCAGCCGGGTAAGGTTCCACAGACAGAAATATTATTTAGCATTTTGGTATCACGGACTCCGTGACACCAAAATGCAAAATAATATTACTGTCTGTCGAACCTTACCCGGCCGCCGGCCAAGATTACTGTTTACACGGACCATGGTGTCACCCCATTTGATGGTGTCACCCGGTGCGGTCCGCACCCCCCGCACCCCCCTAGTGACGCCACTGGATGGAGGCCTTAACCCGCACAAATTCTCCTTTCTTTTTTGCAAGATGTGGGGCCCAATTGAGTTTAGTATCAAAAAGAACCCCAAGATAAGAAAACGACTTTGTTAAAGGGATTACAGCTTCCCCGATTTTAAAGTTAAATATTCTTTTTGGTGGCTTGCCAACTTGCATGACAAATGATTTTGAGTTATTCACCAAAAGATCTCTGTCATGAACAAATTAAAAGACTCTAACAAGGATTGTAAACCCTTTTCCGTTCGTGAAATTAAAATCGCATCATCTGCGTATAGAAGAATCGGAATTCCCCGCCTGCCTTCTCTAGGACAATCTGCATGAACTTTCTGAAGCACGTTATCTAGATCATTAATATAAAAATGTAAAGGGAAAGGCACCAAGATGCATCCTTGCCGAACACCCTTTCCAATGTTAAAATTATTTGTTACACACAGGTCTTGGGAGTATCTCACATTAGCTCTGGTGTTGTTATGCAAGTCAGCCAGGAAACCTACCAGACCGTCATCCACCCCCTTCTCCCTCATGGACTGCCACAGCCTCCCCCTGTTGACACAGTCGAAGGCTGAGGACAAGTCCATGAAGGCGAGATGTATGGGGCCCCTTTTCACAACAGTGTACTTATTTAGTATTAAAAAAAGATTTAGACACTGGGTTGTTGTAGAACGACCACTACAGAAGCCATACTGAGCAATGGACGTAATATTTTTTTCCTCTGCCCATTCAGATAGTCTCTGCAGAACCATTCTCCCCACAATTTTAACCATCGAGTCTGTTAGTAACAGTGTGGGCTACCCTTGTCCCCCTTCTTAAAAAACGGGACAATTGTAGAAACACCCCACGATTGCGGACAACCATTTTTCACAGCAGCGTTAAAAACAGACTCTAATATAGGTGCCCAAAAATTGGGCTCGGATTTAAATAAATCCGGTGGGATCCCGTCAGGCCCTGGGGCTTTCCCAGCTGTTAGACCAACAATACCCTTGATAACCTCACCTCTGTTGAAGCTAGTAATTTCACCACCACTGACTGGGGGGGCAGTGTTATGAGACACGTCCAACGGGCAACAATACAATTTCTTAAAATGTTCTTCCCAGTCATCCTTAGTTATATGGCATTCTAGACCATCACCCTGTACATGGGCCGAGAAAGGTTTCCTCATCATTGCCCAGAATTTAGTACTACTCTGCAGGGTAGTTGGATCAAGAATCTCGCTCCAGGCTTCTTTCCTAAGCGAGTCCTTATGTCTGGCGATAATGGTTTTATAGTTCTTCCGGCATAGCTGTACATTTGCCTTTATTCTTGGTTTAGCAGCAGTGCTAATCTTAAATTTCTGGCTGCTTTTGAGCATTCATGATTAAACCATTTAGGTCCCTCAGTCACCCTCTTTTTAGCAGGAGCTGACAACAGCTTTGAGACCATGACCGTGAGATTTTGGAAAGCGCTAAAGATATTATCTGGCTGAGCGCCTTCTTGCGTACAGACCATGATCTCATCTGCACAGGCAACTTTAATCTCTTTGTACAGCAGGTCTGGAGTGATCTTAGACCATCTTAAACGCCGTCTCCCATCTGTCGTGGTCACCCTACCCAAAGTGTGATTCAGCCCTTCTACAGCTATCCATGGGCCCTTCATATGTACAGTGAGTGGGTTGTGGTCACTAAATTCACTGTCCTCAATAATAAAGGAATCCACAAAGGACTGCATTGAAGATGTTAAAAGTACATAGTCAATGAAGGTTCCCCTCCCATGGCCCTTAAAGGTTGGTATCTCAAATAGCACAGTAGGGTCCATCAGAGCCATTGTCGCCGTTAAGTCCAGATCATTAAGCATATCATTTAGGTGTTCCCCCTCGATGGTATGTTCAAGGTGGAAACCCTCGGACTGTGCACAATGAAGGTCCTTAAAGCATTTATGGAGGGGGTCCCCACATGGATGCACATTAAAATCCCCCATAATTAAAAGGTTATGTAGACAGTCCTTCATTGAGCTGCTAATAAAAGCATTCAATGCTACTATCTGACTAGGAACAGAACCAAAATTAGTAGCATTATAAAAATTTACAACACCGGCCATACAGTTATCCCCCAATAAGACTAAACCGATGATACCAGTATTACAAGTTGGCACTCTAAGAACTTTACTAAATAGAGCAACAGATATAAATGTTCCATTCCCCCCTTGGGTCTGCCCCTATTGGTTGCCGTTGCAGGGATATAAAAAGCCTTGTACCCTTCGCGAAAGTGATTACATTCAACAGACCAGGTCTCCTGCAGGCATATAATTTGATACTGCTTAATATACTTGATCCAGTTGCAGTCCATCATCTTAGTACCCAGGCCCGCAATATTCCATGAGATTACATTATTCTCCCTCATTTTTACACGAGTTATCTCTGTACATCCCGCTTCCTCCAAACTATCAATTCCCTGGTCCACAGGTTCCTCAAGTCAATCACAGGACTCTAAACCTGAAAGAGTGTCATATCTGTTCTGTGTTACAATGTTCAACCCATTTCCACACTGATTACCAACATTGTACTGATATACTCCATTCGAGGTCAGCGGCTGCTTAGGAGTAAATGGTCTTAAAGGCCCAGGATACAGTGGGGCTTTAATCAAGTGGGTGTAAAAATAGCCAAGGGGGCGAACACATATACTGTTCTCAGTGTAAACTAGGGAGGCCACTCTTAGTAAGACTGTGGCAACATGTTGGGGATGTTTAAAGTTGACGATAATACAGTCTCCATTTGTTGTCTTTTTGGAAGTTCCAAACCCAGTTAACCCTCCTTGTTGACAAGACTTGATCGGCATATATAACTGGGAACCCACAGTTTTTATTCAGCCATGATACTGTTCTATTTTTTAATGAATCATGAGATTCTTCATGAAACTGAGTAAAGTGACACTCAGTGGGGGGAACGTTTGTAAGAACCACCTCGTAAGGTGCACAGTCCGGAGGAAGATTAACATAACGACTTTTCTTTACATAGGTAGGAGCTGGCGTTCCCTCTGGGGCTACAGTGGCCTTTATATTCCAGGTATTTGGAGGGACAGGCAGAAGTGGGGATGGCTCAGTTACAGATGACAGCTGGCTAGTTTGCTGTGAAGTTACTCTGCCCGCTCCTTGCCCCTCAGCAGCTGGGTTCTTATCCACCGCTATTGATCTTCCAGCAGCAGCTGAGGCCATATGTGATGCCAAGATGCCACCCAATCTCTCCACTTCTGAAGCCACAGTATCTAATTTAGAGATCAGGGGTTTCATCAGCTCTGCAATTTTTCTCTCTATCTTGGCTTCCATCATATGGATTAGGAGATTAACTTGCTCCAAAGTTATATTTGTACCATCCGCAGTTTTTCCCTCCTGCAGATCATTTGCATCTGCTGCAGTGTTTGCGACTATATGACCTTTTTCTACTCTTCTTTTACTGTTCTTACCCCCCCTTTTGGTTTGGGGCTTTCTGCAAGATCTGACTGGCCTAGGGGAAGATGGTAATTCTCCTATTATATCATTAGTTAAATCAGGACGATCGTCATTAAGTTCAGCAAGGACCTGTGCATCGACCATAATAGTAGTGCCCCCTTGCCGTTGCCTTGAACCAAGTTCTCAGTTACAGCCAGGTCAGGCATTGGCTGTACATCACATTGGTTTCCTCGACCCAGTGAAGCCCTTCGCTCAGTATTAATTTGTGTCACTTTTTTTACTAGGTAATTATCCATGGTTCCGAGGGCAAGTGTAGATTTATTTGTCTTCCCATAGACATAGTTTCCTCAAGGCTAATCAGGATACAGATATTAATATTAATGTTCACAGGCACTTTACTCAGGTAACATTTAAAAGGGACTCACTTAAGTCGGCAAGACCTTGAAGTATAGGCCAAAGGCCGTGGCCCAGCCCAGCCTCCTCCTGCCTCTAAGGGCCTAAGAGGGCCCTCCCTTTGCCCGGGCTTCACTCGGCGTACCGCGAAGTGGGCCAAACGCTGTTTTAAGGCGCCTCCTACCGCTTGCGGTGCACGTGTAAGCAGTGCCCCCGCTGAGGCAGCCGGAAGATATAGTCCCGGGGCGGCGGCGCAGTCCAAGCTGGTCGTGAGTCCTGGCAGTGGCGGCAATGCTGGAGGCTAGCTCACCTCACCCCCGCAGCTTCAGGCAAGTGTCCCCCGCTCCGCCGGCCAAACGCTGTTTTAAGGCGCCTCCTGGCGCTTGCGGTGTACGTGTAAGCAGCGCCGCCGCTGAGGCAGCCGGGAGATGTAGTTCCGGGGCGGTGGCGCAGTCCAAGCTGGTCGTGACTCCTGGCGGTGGCGGCAACGCTGGAGGCTAGCTCACCTCACCCCCGCAGCTTCAGGCAAGTGTCTCCCCGCTCCGCCGACCAAACGCTGTTTTAAGGTGCCTCCTGGCGCTTGCGGTGCACGTGTAAGCAGCGCCGCCGCTGAGGCAGACGGGAGATATAGTCCTTGGGCGGTGGCGCAGTCCAAGCTGGTCGTGACTCCTGGCGGTGGCAGCAACGCTGGAGGCTAGCTCATCTCACCCCCGCAGCTTCAGGAAAGTGTCCTGTGTAATTTTGTTCCAGTTAGAGATGTCTTGCTTCAAGTGTGTCATTGTCCACTTAAAGTAGTTAACTTCTAGGCCTGGTATGCAAACGTACTCTTTATGGTAGACTTGTATGTGATGCAGCTGGCCTTGAACAGGATAAGGTCTTGAAGAAAGAGCATGTCTAGTTTTACCAGGGTTCAGATAAGAAGTATACCCAGGTGTGAAAAGTTTGTTGAAGCTCATTGGATGCCTTTCAGGATCCACTGTAATGTCTGAGAAGCCTTAGAGCAGGATGATGAGTTAAGCCAAGTTGGAGAGGAACATGGCTTGGACCGCCATTCTGAAATCATCTTTAGGGAAGACAGGTTTCACATTCTTCAATAATGAGAGATGATATCAGGCTACCCATTTTCCTGGTTATGTTTTCTTTTACAGGATGAGCCTGTGTTCAGCACAGGACATTGTCATTTTGCATTGGCTGTCAACTTGCGAGAGAAGCTGTCCAGGTTAAGGTAAAAAAATATGGCTTGAAATCTGAGGTTGCATGTTGTTGTTAATCAAAAGGAGAAATTCTGTTTTGCTAGAGTTAAGTTTCAAATGCGGGTTTGGGTGGGGGGGAGTGGTGGGTGGGGGGGCGTGGTGGGCGCGGTGGTGGCGGTGGTACTGTGGGGGTGGGAAGCACCCCTGACCTGTGGCGGCCCTGCCAGTTCTCAGCAGCCCTGGGGGATACTTCGGCCATGCCCTGATGCCGACTACCTAATGAAGCACCATTTTAACGACGACTCGCAGCCCGAACCCAGATGCAGGACACCACGCTTCTGGATTACTGGCCCCCGCCGTCGCACAGTGAGTGGAGCAGATAAAGGAGGGGCGCATGTGTCTCCAGCACTGTCGGCCCATGGGCCATCACGGGGCAAACCTACCGCCACGCTCCTGCGCCATAATTCATCTTTGAACTGGCTGGGCTTCTGCACCAAAGCTGGCTGACGGGTGGAGAGTAGATTGTGCCTGAGGAGGGGCGCTGCCCAGCTCCGGCCTGGATATCTGTGCGCACTATCTGATTCCCGAATTGCAGTGGCTATCAGTCTTACTTCTGTTTGCGCCAATTTGTCGCTGTGGTGCTCTCTGCCGGGTCCGCTTCATTGGCAAGGGCAGTGGTGCCTTGAGCACTGTATTTTGAACATTCTGGCAGCTGCTTGCCGTTCCTCCACTAGCAACATGGGCAAGAAGGATACCACCCAACGTAAAATCGACTTTGAGAAGGTTTCCCTTGCTGCCTCAGATGCCCCCCCCGGCTCCTCCACGGAAGACAGGAACAATGCTCGCGGTCACGACGCTGCGGCTATGGTAGCCACGATGATGAGCGAGATGAAGGCCGGTTTTAAAGCGCTGGACAGCCGCTTCGACAGCCTTGAGCAAAAGATTGCTGACATGGGCACCAAGGCGCAGGCGCACGACCGACTGCTAGACGTGGTGGAGTCCAGGGTCTCGGATGTGGAAGATGGTGCATCCAAATCATTGAAACGTCTGGAACGGTGGCCATTAAAAACGAAGACCTGGAGGCACGTAGCCGGCGAAACAACATCCGCATCCTTGGCGTGGCGGAGACGACATCGACCGGACGGATGGACATTTTCGTGGAAAAATTGCTTGTGGATCTGTTCGGCAGAGAAGTCTTCACGCGAGGATTCGTGGTGGACCGTTAGGCCCCCGTCCTCAACTGGGCTTGTCTGCTCGCCCCATCATCGTCAGACTTATGAATTTCCGGGACAGCGATGCTGCCCTACGGGCAGCGCGTGAGAAAGGAGAGATCCAGTGGCAGGGCAGTGCCCTATCTTTTTTCCCTGACTTCACCATCATGGTGCAGGGGGCGAGGCGCAAGTACAACAGCGTCAAGGCGGCACTCAGGAACTTGGGCCTTAAATATGGGATGCTGTACCCAGCGCGGTTGAAGGTGGATGTGGCCGGCAGATTCCATGTTTTTGACTCCCCCACGGAGGCGCAGGAGTTCTGTCAGAATAATAAGAAACAGGGGTTGGGCGCGGTCAGCTCCTTTGGCCCGACCTCTCCGGCGCATGAAGATTCCCAGGCTAGCGTGGATCTGTTCTCAGACCCTGTGACTGGCTGATAGTCCGTCATTGCATTTCTAATCCGCTTTGTTGGTCTATATTTGCACAATGTTGTTCTTATTCATTTGTAAACGGATGTGTTGGTTGGCCCAACCGTCGAGGCGTCACCACCCCCCATGGCGGATGCCTTTGATTGCTTGTCCTGGGGTTTTTTCGTTAGCATTGATTATTGTGCATTTCTGATGCCATTGTTTTTCCATTTAAGATGTTACACCATGGGATCATGTGGGGTTCGCCTCTTGGGAGTTGCCATGAGGCTGGGCGGTGGGAGGGGGATGGGTTTTGTTTTGTTTTTTTCCATTGATGTTGGTTGCATTCTTCTTTATGCATGTAGAACACTCCGGAGCAGCTTGTTTGGCACGACATTCTGGGTCTTATTGATGTTGTCCCCCACATGGCTAAGTTAGGCCTTCGGCCTGGGCTATCGTTGGTATCCTGGAACGTTCAGGGGCTGAATAACACTAACAAACGTAGGCAGGTGTTCAATTATATCACTCGCCACAGGATTGATATAGCTTTCTTACAAGAAACGCATCTGGCTGCCTCAGATGCCTCGCAGGTAGCCAGAAGCTGGGGCGCTCACCGGTTCTTTTCCCACTACAGTAGATACTCTAGGGGAGTGGCCGTATTAGTCCATAAGCGGGTGCCTTTTGTTTACTCCCACAGCATTGCAGATAAGGAGGGTCGATACTTGATAGTCATGGGGGCACTTTTTGGATATAATGTTACACTGGTGGGAATTTATGGTCCTAACTTTGACACCCCCTCCTTTTTTCGAGACCTACAGGAGCAACTCCTCACGATTGACCCCGGATATCTGATCATGGGCGGGGACTTCAACTTACTGATGACCCCTGCTAGAGACAGCACATCCTCCTCCCCGGACACCAAAACCAGGTCCCGTCCAGTCCTTCTGGATATATGCACTCACTTCTCCCTGATCGACATTGAGGCACAAGTACACCCACAGTCTCCTGATTACACACATTACTCTGGGTTCCATAATACCTGGACCAGAATTGACTACTGTCTCCTTTCCCCTGGGATCACTGGTTGGTTTGATGGTCTTTTCACTCTACCATGCACGTTGTCAGACCACTCCCCGGTGGTGCTTAAACTGTTGATCCCCAGATTGGGTGGGTATGAGAGACAGTGGCGGTTTGCTGGGATGGCATTGACGACCCCGTTTTTACTGAAGATATTCGGCAAGCCATCGAAGAATATTTTGATCTTAATACCGGGTCGGTGGAGACATGGGCGGTGCTGTGGGAGGGGTTCAAGGTCACTTCGCGGCGTCTGCATTGCCAAACATGTCGGCGTTTTGAGAGACGTCCACTCCACACTTACTCGCATAGAAATAGAAACAGCTTTAGCGGCACTTGATGGAGAGCTCTTGCGGGGCCCCACCGGTGACAGGAAGACCAAACGCCTGTCTTTGATCATGGAGTTTAGAGAGGAGGCGGATAGGGAACTAAGATTCTTGAATAGACAGAGCACTGCCCAGCAGTACGGGGAAGGTGACAGGCCGGGTAGGCTGTTGGCACAACTGCTTCGGCCCCCGTACCAGTCAACATACATCACAGAGATTAAGGGGCAACAGGGACAGCTACACCATTCCACACGAGACATCTGTAACACCTTCATGTCATATTACAAAACACTGTACACATCAACGCTGGCAGGAGACCGGGAGGAACGGGGGGAGTACTTGAACGAAATAGCAATGGTCTATCTTGAGAAACATATGCAGGACTTTTTTGGCCGCGCCTATCACTCAGGACAGCGTAGTTAAAGCCATCGAGGCGTTGAGGGGCTCCTCGGCATCGGGACTTGACGGCTTCTCTGCTGAGTTTTACAAGGCCTACAAGGATGTCTTAGCTCCACTTCTGGTGGAGGTATATGCAGAGGCACTGGAGACTGGCAGTCTACCCCCCACACTCAGAGAGGCAGTCATTATTCTACTCCCCAAGCCGGGTAAGGACCCCAAATTATGCAGCTTTTTCCGTCCCCTCTCTTTATTAAATCTTGATTACAAGATCTTGACCAAGATTCTTGCCATTAGGCTCTCATTGCTGATGGAATCCATCATATCCCCAGCACAATCTGGCTTTGTCCCACATCGTTCCACTTCCTTGAAACTGAGGACATTGTTTGCTGTTTTGCATCGTATCGACCCCTCTACCCCTGCCGCCGCTATCATTCTTGGCGCTGAGAAAGCGTTTGACTCATTAAAATGGCCCTTCTTTCTGTCCATTATGAGACGTATGGGTATGGCAGAATGCTTCGTCTCCACAGTTGCACTTTTGTACACTGCGCCCACAGCCAGATTACGCCTTAACGGCACGATCACAGAGAAGTTTTCACTGTCGTGCGGCACCCGGCAGGGATGCCCCCTACCTCCACTGCTTTTCATTTTGGCTATGGATCCCCTGGTCCGTCATTTTCAAGAACAACATTTACACAGAGGTCTCCAGTTCCACACGGGTCCTCTTTTAATGTCATTGTATGCCGATGACATGATCTTATACGTCCGGCAACCTCAGGCTAATCTTGAACCGCTTATTCGGGAAATAATATGCTTTGGTAAATTCTCAGGCCTCCGCATCAATTGGCACAAGCCGATTATCTTCCCACTGACTCCGTGTACCACAGAATGGCATTGCCCTTATCCTTTGGAATGGACTCAGGATTCAGTGAAGTACCTGGGGGTTCATGTCCACCTTGACACTGTCGCCAATGTTCGTCTAAATTACGGGAGCGCACTGGACTTCTTGGAGAGCCAGATTGAGAGGTGGGTCCGTCTTCCTTAATCTATGGCTGGCAGAATTGCCATAATTAAGATGGTCGTACTTCCGCGGTTTCTGTACCTTTTTAATAACATCCCGATTCCCCTCACCAAGGTTTTTTTCACACAACTGCGCTCCTTATTATTGCGGTTGGTCTGGGGTGACAGGAATCCACGGGTGTCATGGCAGGTTTTAACCCTCCCATATGAAAGAGGTGGCTTTGGGGTTCCTGATTTTTACCTTTATTTCTTAGTAGCACAATGCTCATTCGCATATTCGTGGTTCCACCCGGATGCCCGCATTTTATATTTGAAACCTGAAGGTGACTTGGTCCCGCCTGGACTGCTCTCCACTGTCCTTCCCAGGGGCTTTCCGCAAGATCCACAGGACATTCAAACTGTCTCGGCAACCTGCTGGGCCTGGGATAGGGTGCGCAGGCTCCTGGGCCTGGACCTGTTGTATTCTCTGGCTCTCCCTTTGCCCAATGCTTCTTGGCTTCCTATTACTGGGTAAGCAGTGATCCAACGCACATTGTCCAAATTTCACATACATACCATTGGCGACCTCTTCCCTGAGGAACATGCTTTTTCATTAACTGAAGACCAACGCTTTTCAAACCGTACATTCATGGACTCAGTTGTATTGTCTAGGATCCGATCCATGCTACTTGCAGTGTTTCCCACATTTCCTCTAGCCCCCGAAGCTTTCCCACGGCTCACACTTATTATTTAACATCCATCAGGTACGCATCTCATCTCTAAATTGTATAGACCGTGTAGTGATGCACTTCCAACTTCAGATTCTAGGGTGAGCACAGCATGGGAGGAAGATTTGGGTAAATCCATCTCGGACGACCAGTGGATGCAATGTTGCAGAGCCACTAGGGGGGTCTCACTGAATAGTAGACACAAACCCATTCATTTCAAATTTCTCCGTAGACTTTACCATACCCCAGCATTGTCACACAAGATAGATTCCAACCGTCCCCACCACTGTCCGAAATGCATAGCCCCATATGCTGACTTTGCGCATTTATCGTGGACTTGCCCTCTTGTACATGATTATTGGTTGCAGATACACCGAACACTGGGAGACATGCTGGGGGTACACTTACTTCCCACTCCGGAAATAGCGTTGGTGGGATACGTCTCGAACTTCCCACGCCCTGTACGCAAACTTGCCGCTCTAGGGTTATTCCTAGCTAAAAGAGAGGTTGCGCTGCTCTGGTGCGATAGGCGTTCGCCTCGGTTGATGTCCTGGCTTAGAAGCATGGCTTTTGGTAATGTTTATTGTGTGGAGTACTCAACACAGGTTCCCAGTCCATCTCGTCCTATCGACATATGGGGCCCATACCGCACCTACATTGCTAAGATTACTGCGGATCAGCAGGCTGGACTGGCTAGCCAGATAGGCCCGGAGGGTGTTGGCTGAAGTGTTATGTGTGCTAATAAGTATGCTTTAGGTACATTTTGAATTTGAGGTATTATCTCTGGACGATTGCTTCCACCGGCTGACTGGTTGCTTCTGTTTAGACAAATGCCAGAATGTTTATAATATGTGTCATCAATGTTTTTTTATTCAACATCGCTACTATTCACGTGCTGCTGTATGTAATGTATGATGCATCAATGTCTTTTATTTTGGAAAATGATAAATAAACTTAAAAAAAAAAAATACGGGTTTGGGTTTCACTTCCGGGTGAGGTTAAAGCAAGTCTCAAGTGACTCAAGTATACCTGGTAGGCTCCACTGAACAAGATATTGAGTGATTTTAGTGTATCAATAGATCTTGACACTGCTGCTGGAGAGTAGAGTTCTCAAGCGATCCATGTATAGGTTGAAGATGGTAATTGATTTGCATACAATCCTTAATTATTTTTATGATGTTAGTAAACTCTACAGTCCTTGACATATATTAGCATGATCTGGTTCACATCGTGTTTGTTTCTTTGAGATGTTCACTTAGGGCCAGGTTGGAATTAGGGCTGAACTACATCAAAGTATTTACTTAGAATGTGGTCTAGATTTTCATGCACAGAATTTACAAAATAATAGTCTCTTATTTTGTGTATGTGCACTTTGCAACATGAGACCTGCTCTCCACCATTCCGCTTAACGTGAAATATTTTACTTCTGAACCACTTATGGTTAATGTTGGAAATTTGCCCTTTCTGCAGAGTCACCACAGATTGTTTTTTACTTTTTGCTCAACCCTAGTTTTGCTGGCAATGGAATTCTGTCCATTTTATCCCTACTAACCAGAGGTAAAGTGCTTCTTCTTCTCCTCTCCACATGGTACAATTGGTATAAGCTTGATTTGTTTATTTAATTTGCCTATAAGTCACTAGTATACGATCCCAAGTAAACCAAGAGCCAGTAAGTTAAATGTTGCCAGTGGGCGGCAGGACTCACTGTGTTATCCACTGTCATAGCACTGTAAAACCTATCTGGTAGCCTACCAATGTAGACTGGCCATGCATTTGTAAAAAAAACAACTTAAAACAGTCCTAAGCCTTTCTTTTAAATAGTAATGTGTCTCCCCTAGGTAGACCGTATTGCCTGTAAGGAGGGTGCACAGTATTGAAAAGTAAGACATGTAAATGTTTATATGTTAAACAGGTCTCTACGGTAAAAAAGCCCTAAATGTTATTTTATCTTTAGCACGGACGGCTGTTACACAGGAAAGCACTGGGATGTAATATTAAGTTTAACATATGCTATCTCCAGCTAGGAAACATTTACAAGTTTCATAGTTGGCCTGTTTGAGCTATTATTTACAAGCCCAAATTTAGTAAGGGGACTTTTAAATAGTTAACTTTGCCCTGCATGAAGTCCTTGTAAGCTAAATATGCATTTTTCTTTCCCACATCAATTAGCATTTGGATAGGTGAGAATGATATATGAACTTGGTCCCAGATCAAACAATAGCCCAGCCTTAATAGACAGAGATGACCCATCTGAGTGTGACAGGATATGCAGGGTGGAACTGTGAGGATCCTTTTTGACAGTAAAGTGTCAAATTCTGCATAAATGTAGCATATTGCTTGATAGGTCTGCTGGGGTTTTTCATATAAAATGCTAAGGGCGCACTTCAAAGGTCGAAAAGAGGATTCCAAAACAATGTGTGTGTATCTCCTGCCTGGTTGCTGAAACCTTATCTTTGTTCTATCAGACGTCTGCCTCTGAGATTGATGTGGGTACAATAGCTGCCTCAAGCTGCAGATGAGGGAGAACACTGGCATTACCGTAGTGCACTTCCCACACACACACCCGCTCTCAGATCCCAAGTGTTGCGTAACTGAATACTTCCACCATATTGAAAATGACCAAAGCGGGTAGGGTTAGCCCTGGGAAACTTTACCCAGTTGGTTAGGATGTCTCCAGGGGTCATTCCCACCCACTAGCTTGTGTGAGGCATAAATGTAGCATCACCAGTCACCTACTTCAAAACACTCCTGGAGCCGAATAAAATCAGAAGAGGCCTAAACCTATTGTCTACATCCTGAGAAGAGCCCTGGAGGACTGGACCTGCTCTCTCTCTTGTACCCAGGACAAAGAATTGGACTCCAAGGGTCATAAGGTCTGTTCAAACTATTTGGATACAGCAAGCTCAAAGAGGCCTTTTCTGCAACTGTCCATCTGATCAGTGGCAAATTGACATGGACTGGACTCTACCTGACACCCTGTGACTCTCTAAGTGCCTCCCTTGATATCCTGGAAGCTTTAGAAGTGTCCTCCTTTGGTGGAATGGGACTTAAAGGGAGGCATTAACCAAGTTGAGGGACGTTGTGAGATAATCACCACAGAGGAGTATTATGATGAATGAAGTATTCTTCATAGAAGATGGCATTCTCGAAGTTGAAATTGTTGGCTGGGTCGGAGTGCATATTCCGTCCGCTGGGAGGTGGTTCGAGTTGAGACAGGCTAGTGTGGGTTCTGATCTTGTTCATCTTTGGTAAATAATTAATTGATGGTTGTCAGACTTGACCCTTTTTGCAGGGTCATCCCAGAACTTTTTGCCTTCCTCCTACATTGTTTCTAACCTGTTGTTGGTGGTTTTATGACTCTGGGCACTTTACCACTGCTGATCAGTGCTAAAGTGCGTATGCTCAACCTAATAATTGTGTTTATGGATTGGTGCTTCCATGATTGGTATATTTGATTTACTAGTCAGTTCCTAGTACAGTGCACCGTGTGTGCCCAGGGCCTGTAAATCAAATGCTGCTAGTGGGCTTGCAGTACTGATTGTGCCACCCACATAAGCAGCCTGTAAATGTAACTCAGGCCTGCCATTGGAGAGCCTGTGGCAGTTTAGGGCTGCCATGTCGACTTGGCAAGTGCACCCACTTGCCAGGCCCTACCCTTCCCTTTTTTTACATGTTAGTCATCCCTAAGCCCAAGGTACCCCTGTGGGCAGGGTGCTGTGTATGTGAAAGGTAGGACATGCCGTGATGTATGTGGCATGTCCTGATCGTGAAATACTGCTGATTTTGTTTTTCACTATTGCAAGGCTATCTATTCCCATAGGATAGAATGAGGTTGATTTTTGAGGTTTGGTCTTGTTTGGTTTAGATAACGATTACTTGTTTTTCTAAACGGGTGTGGTGCCCATTTGTAGTGTTTTCACTGTATTACTGTATGTGTTCATAACTGCTTTACACACTGCCTCTGAGATAAGCCTGTCTGCTCATGCCAAGCTACTAAAGGGGTGAGCAGGGGTTATTTCAGAAGTGTATCCCCTTACGCAGACTAGGAAGAAGGGTCCCTACTTGGACAAAGGTACCTACCTATGCCAACTAGAGAACCCCATTTTTAACAATGGTCTTGTACTTGTTGATGGAGTGAGTGGCTGGACAGTTTGACACTAGAAGGACAATACCTTGGACTGCCTTGAATACATCTTTACTTCTTCCGAATGCTTTCCTGATGGTGGGTTGCAGAAGGTGGCTTTGGCCGAGGAGATGAGGAACCTGCATTTTATGAAGTCTTTTTTGAGTTCAATTACATTTTTGTCTCCATTTCTTTACTTGTCAGCATATAGTGTGTTTGCTCTCAGTGAGCTCTTGGGAGCACTAACATGCTTAGGATTTTTCATGAAGGAGTAGATTCACAATAGAGTGTTGCTGTCCATGTGATTATTTAGGGTGAAAAGTATACATAGAGAAGTGTAATTGATCCTGTACTGGTTGGGGAGTATTGGAGTGCTTAAAAAGTTCATCCAGCTGCAAGTCCATGGGGAGTGATGGGTTTGTTTTTTACATTCAGGCTAGCTTTGATGTGTTGATGGGGCACGCATTGTACACTTCATCCAATAATTTTTGCTGAACTCACAAAGGTGTTTCCAGGTATGTGACTCGATACCCCACTGCATTTCACCTAAGTCCAGCTGACCAGATCCTGCAGCTTGGCCTCCCCACATCTTATAGCTAGTCTCCAGCCGTGTGTGCGCGCTTTCTGGGCAGAGCTCTCCATTTCCAAGGCCCCTCTCAACGGAATCTCCTCTTTCTTTTTATTATCAAAAAGGAGCATACGATGATTACATAGATACAAAGCAGAAAAGAAATTCATTCGGATCACATCAGATACATTATTGCACTTATCAATATAGCCCCCAATAGGCTACAGATATATGCCCAGAATACCTCATTTAATAAACAGATGGGATAAAATCACCAGCATTCACACCACCTCCCTCCAAGACTGTAAATACTGCCTCAATTCATACTTCATATACTGAGAGCACAGATAATTACACTCAATTTATCAAATATCCCCTTTGATCATAGTGTACATAAAAAAGATACCAGCTCCCCCTACTAAGCCATACGTTGCAACACTTAGTACCCTCATCCTGCGATCATGGCGATCATGTACCTAGGAAGAGCAGTCTGCATTACATTGATCTGAAAAAATAGCTTATTATGGAACCTTAACCAAGGATTACAGCAGCCCCCTAAAAGTGCAAACCCAATCAAACATAGTGTGCAGATGTGCTTTACCGTAGCTTGTGCTGACAGATCTATGAACAAAAGCCCGCTAGACCGCCCTAAAACCCTGGGGGAGTTGGCACAGCCAGGAAATTCACATTTTATGGGGCGAGCCAATCCCTCCAGCTGAAACTATCTTCAATCCATGCTATCATTGGGGCCCAGATCTTCGTTCAGCGCTTTCCTGCACCCCTTACCCTTGCAGTTGTACAAAGTTCTCGCTCAATGGAATCTTCTGATGCTCCAACAAATACTCCAATAGGATTGTCCACAGTTCAGAATGGAAAGGAAAACAAATTAGAATACCAGTCCAATTCAAGCCACATTATGAAGGACTGTTAGTGTGTTGTTGACAGGAGCAAAGGTTGAGAAGCAGAAACTATAAATGTCCATTTTCTCTGAGCTCTGACAGGCATATGTAGAGCACAGAAAGGTGGCTAAAGTGCACTGTGCATAGGATAGACTTGCCTGCCAGGAACTGATTGGCTGGAATGTGCTTTGAGGGAACGTTTAAAGGAATATATAGTGACCAGTTCTGTTTGAACATCTGCCTGGATCTGCTGTCCAGTGTTGGTACTGAGGTAATGGCCCTCAGATCCTCCTGTTTCCAGATGTATCTGAGTGACTTCTCTTCATCAGGTTTCATTGTGACATTCCACAGTCTTTGGTGCTCCTGGTCTGATCAACCCCACTGAACACGTATACCAGCCCTGGAGTGGACTGTGGGCTCCAGAATGACAAAGAAACTACTTATGAAGTAAATAATACTTACAGAGAAGGAAGGTTTCCTAGATAAGGGTCCTTTCCACCTGAGGTGCTACACCTCCATTACTGTTGCTAGGAGTTATGTTATGTTATTTATATTTGTACCGAGCACAGCTGCCCCAGCGAAGGGGCATCCTGGCGCTTTGACAAGGTAAACACAACACCAGAAGACACAATAGAGGCAAGAAGAACATCAGAAAACTAAACAAATAAAAAAGTCTTAACAGCCCGTCTAAACTGTAAAAGGTCGTCAATCGCCCGGATGTGTGGAGGAAGAGAATTCCACCACATAGCCGCTCGCACCCGGAAAGAGCGACCACCCGCTCTGGCCAGTCTGAAGCGAGGAACCACTACCAGATTCTGACCTAGAGATCTAAGGGTGCGCGGGGGGACATACGGTGTTAGCAAATTCTCCAGAATTTGGGGAGACATACCTTTGAGGATTTTGAAGGCAAGGCAGAGAACCTTGAATTTAATCCTTTGGGGTATGGGTAGCCAGTGGAGCGAGTGCAGAGTTTTAGAATCCGAACACCTCCTTGGCAGACCGATCACCACTCTGGCTGCAGCATTTTGAACTCGCTGCAGCCGGGTGAGTTCTGCCTGATTGATCCCTGCTAACAGAGAACTGGCATAATCCAGGCGGGACAGTACAGATGCTTGAACCACCAGTTGCCTGGTTGATGCATCAAAGAATTTTAGAATAGGTCTAAGCCCTCTAATGATGCCATAGCAAGAAGCTGCCACCTTCTTGGTGAGCCATGCACTTGAGATAAAGGGCCCAGTATGTGGATTCCCCCTCAGTCTCAAGTGCTCTAGTGGTGCGATGGAACACGGTTTGCATGCTACAGGTCACTAACGGTTAATAATGGTACCTTCCAGAAAATGGTCAAGAGGGGAAAATGTATGCCTAGGGAGACAGTTTCCACAGGACTATTCCAACTTTCGTTTTTAGGCAGTGGTCAGTATCTCATTACACAAATTACTGTATTTGAATTGCAAACAATCCTCATCTGCATGGCAGCTTCACGAATCCCCAATTAGACTTTTTCCAACCTAGGTCTATTCCAATGATACCTTAGGACACTAAATGCAAATCTTGGGATTGCAAGCCTCAGGATTACCTAGTCCAATCTTCGGTTTCTCCTACCTCGAAGTCATTCATTCCCAATGGTCATCATATCAGTTGCAGACCACTCCTATAGTTTGCCTTTTAAATGCTGCCTCACACCCAGTAATAAGGCATTTCTTTAAGGATACATGGATTACATATTTAACAGTTACTTTTCTCATCTTTTCCAATATTACAGCAACGACAACAAGCACCCCACACACGCTACATAAATTATTGACTATCTGTTTTGTATTACCATTCTTAATTCAACCAGAATCACTTACCTTTATAGATCACTGTATTTACAGAGCTGATACATGTTGCTGTGGCTATATACATTTGCCTATGGTGCTTCTGTCCACAGAATTGTGGGCTAGGATGATCTCGACAGGATAGAAGAAATAGGGGCAAGAGGAAAGTTTATAATGCTTAGCGGTGCTGTTAAGGTTTACTATTCAGGATGCTGTCAGGAACCATCAACATTACTGCCAAATCCAGGTAGATTTGAGCCACTTAGTATTACATTTATTCACTGCGGGCCCGATTCACAGAACTAACTTAAGACAAAATCCTAAACTTACTACTTTTGGTATTCACAGAAGTTAGGATTTTGTCTTAAGTTTGTCTTAAGACAGACTTAAGACAAACTTAAGACAAAATCCTAACTTAAATCTGTCTTAAGTCTGTCTTAAATCTGTTTTAAGACAAACTTAAGACAAAATCCTAACTTCTGTGAATACCAAAAGTAGTAAGTTTAGGATTTTGTCTTAAGTTAGTTCTGTGAATCGGGCCCATTGACTCGACCCACCCTGGACATTAAGGTGTTGGTGCACAATCTGAAATTGTTACAGGTGGGTACCATCTCACCTCATTCCCTACTCCTGTTTAGGGAGGCTGACACTGCCCAACATCACCCCAACCCAGGAACGCCACCACACTTGTAGATGGTTCCCAAATGGGGTGTGCATGTTAGAGCCAGCCTTTGAGATTCAAGAAGCGCCCCGTGGGAAGGTTAGATAGAGCACTCACTCCCCACAGGGTAATATCAGCTTAGTCACATGTCGCTAAACGGGATCCCCAGTAGCACCGGATTTCTCTCTACTGCTCCCTGCACGGCGGGTGTTAAAATCTGCCTCTTTTTCGGGACCTTAAACTCAGACCCTCTTTTCATGTTTGTAATCTTAATGCTAATTTCACCATTATCATACTTCGTTTTATTCAAACTTATTCAATATCTACTACTTTTCGGTCGGTAGGACCAACAATACACAAATCAGACTGTAGTACAAATATTCCACTGTCCAGCTGCTAGGCAATAATCTTCCTTCAGGGCCAGAAGGAACCAATATTCCTGCTTGCACTTTTTTGTATCATTTTCAATCAAAGGGAAGCTTGGTTCAAAAAGAAATTACCTTGAGGGTACCATAAAAGGTGATGGGTGCCGTGGCAGGGTGCACTGCGCTTGTAATAAGGGCGTAGCTTCTATTGGTGCAGCAGGTGCAGTGCACCAATGCCCAGAGTCCTGAGGGACCCATTCAGTTCTCATTATTCAAACAACAGTTAGGGGGCCAACTTCTTTCCTTGCACTAGGGCCCAGGGCCGGCGCTAGGCATGGGCAGCGTGGGCGGCTGCACAGGGCCTCGCACTTAGCCCTATCAGCATGGGGCCCAGCACTGGTGGTGTGTCCTGTTGTTTCCCTGGCGATCTATTTCAAAGAAAGGTGTTGCCTTGCCATTAAGGTCCATTGGAGGGGGCTCCCTCCCCGGGCCTCTCAGGGATGGTGTCTGTCCGGAGGCATAGGGGAGGGAGACGCTTCCTCAATTGCAAGGAGACCATTCACAGACACTGTGGGGGGCCCATTGTCCAGCATTTTGGTGCCCCCACAGTTTTAACTTTAGACCACAATCAATTCTGACACCTATCGGACTGAAGGTGTGAGAAATGCTTGTGGAGTAAAAGTTTAAACTGTGGGGGTGCAAAAATGCTGGACAATGGGCCTCCCACAGTGTCTCTGAATGGTCTCCTTGCAAGGGGCCACTTATCTAGATTAGAGGGGGCCTCCCACGTTCCCTTTTAGCCCAGGGCCTCGCAAATCCTAGAATTGGCCCTGCTAGGGCCCATGACACACTGACCACGCAATTGGCTAGTAATGATCACTGAGTGACTTTAGAAATGGTATAAACAATGGGTTGAGCTGCAGGCGAGACCAAACTTCATGTACCATTTTTATATGGACAACATCCCACGGCTAACATATCAAAATGAAAACATTGTGAGTTTTATACATGATGCACATGGGGAACAAGTTACTAGATAACGCAGGTCTGGTGACAAACTTCTCTCTACCAGTGAAAATGTGGCTCTGACATGGCAACGCATGCGCTATGATGAGGGACTTGGGCTAGTTGTTTTGGCTCGCCTGTTTCCATTGGAGCATCACCTGGGCCAATTTGCTTATAGTTTATCTGTCTGTAATGGCATAGTGAGCAAAAAAATGATGGATTGTAATGCGGCATTGAGTAAATACTAGATTCATTCAATCCTTCCATATATTACTTTTTTTTCTGGTTTGTTTACTGAAGCAAATCAGTACTTTGTACTGTGTAGCAGATGGGTTTGTCTACATCTAAAAGAGCAAAGAGAGCACCATATAGGGTGCCTTAGATCAGGGGATCAATAATTTGACCCCGTGTCTCACCAAAGTCCTGGAATGGATGACCTCTTCTTTTTTAAAGTTAAATGGGGCCAAAACGGACATTATGCTTTTGGGCTATAAAGCCCCAATCAACTTGGACCCCTGGTGGCCGCATTGTCTGGGACCCCCTCCGGTGCCTAAGACCCAAATAAAAAGCTTGGGGATCTGGCTGGACTCCTCGCTAGGATTCCAATACCAGGCCAAGAAGGTGGCCGCGACTTGTTATGGATTGCTGAGAGTCCTTAAAAAAGTTCTAGATCTCCTTCCATTCGAAGCTAGACGAATGCTGGTCCAGTCGCTGATCCTTTCGCGGCTGGACTATGCAAACGACGTCTACATGGGGGCCCCAGCTGGTACCATAAAAACTCTGCAATCTGTGCAGAACTGTGCAGCTCGTCTGCTCATGAAAGTCCCCAAACGATGTTCGGCTAAGGCCTCACTTCGGTCGCTTCATTGGCTACCTATTCAGGAAAGGATTATGTTTAAAACCTTGTGTTTGGCGCATAGGTCCATCCATAGTGCTGGCCCTTCCATTCTTGATCCCCTGTTTCGCCGCCATCAATCGGTGAGATCTCTTAGATCTAACCAGCGTAATCTGCTGGTAGTACCAAGGGTGAAGTTGGCTCGGATGGGTGGCCGCCGGCTTTCTGTACAAGCAGCCAAAGGATGGAACAAACTCCCAGACAACATCAGGCATGAATCTAACCATCTGGCTTTCAGGAAGCGATTAAAGACATTCTTGTTTCAATAGTGTCTTTCTATCGTCCTCCGGTCTTACAGCGCTGGGATGCTCGAGGGTAGCCATGCGCTCTACAAGAGGGTATTCATTCATAGGGTGGGCAGTATGCAAGAGGTACTTCCACCAACCTAAAGTCACTCAGGTACATAGTAGGTGGAAATGAGCCCTCTCCTAAACACTAAACAGGGGTCCTCCTTGTTGCCTCAAAGGGAACGAGAGCTACACCCAGCTGCCAAGGTTACGAGTACAATGGGCTCTGGATTGTTAACACTAAACAATGTGATCATAACGACAGAAGCAATTAAAACGTCTCTGACTGAAACTGGAGGAATGGATAAGGAAAGTGATGATGCCATCTATAAGGGGCTTCTCCCGGTCTAAAATGCGGACATGCAGTTCCAGAAGGCACTTCTTCCTCATTGATCAAACAATGGCATTTAACATACACATCACTAGCAGTGGAAATGGACCTCTATCCTAAAAACTCCAACTCGGACAAATCACTCCCATTCTAAAAAATCCCAATACTGACCCCAATGACCTGAATAATCTCCGCCCCATCTCCAACCTCCCCCTCCTTTCCAAAGCTCTTGAAAATTGTGCCCTTCTTCAACTGGACTAACACATTGCCACCTTTAACCTACTCGACTCCTCACAATCGGGCTTCCGAAAAAGGCTGCAGTACAGAAATTGTCATACTAAATATTGTAGACGACATCCATCGCTCTCTTGATAAAGGCGAGACCTGCCTACTCATTCTCCTCTCTGCAGCCTTTGATACTGTTAACCACCCTGCCTTACTCAATGCACTCAAAGTTCGATTTGGCCTTAATGCCCGGTACTTAAATGGCTCTCCTCCTTCCTCCAACACCGAACACAACAAATCAAAATGTACAACTGCCTTTCTAACCCCCACACTGGTCTCCCTCTGTGTCCCCCAGGGTTCTATTCTCTGCCCCTCTCTCTTTAACCTCTTTATGGAACCCCCTACCCTCATTCTAAAACAAGCTTGAATCAGCTACCAACTCTACGACAATGACGCCCAACTTTACTCTAAGATCAGATCCCACTCTGATGTTCTGCACCTTAGCAACACCCTGTCTAAAATCCAATCCTGGTTCCACTCCCACAATCTCAAACTCAACCCCCCAAAAACTGAAATTATTCTCTTCTCTCCCAAAAACAACACTCTACCTATCCAAACATGGATCTCTGACCTTAACGCCCTCAACTGTCCGCTCACCTTATCAAACTCAGTAAAATCACTTGGCATCACCATTTACAATAGCCTAACCATCCAGGCCCACATAAAAAACTCAGCCAAAGGAGCGCTCTTCACTCTACGCCATCTCAAGAAAGTCAAACCCTTCATCCCAGCTGATGACTTTAAATCAGTCTTCCAATCACTAGTCCTCTCGAGAATTGACTATGGTAACGCCATCCTCTCCGGAACCCCAAAGGTTCACCTAACCCCACTCAAATCTGTGCTAAACCTAGCAGCCATGCTAATCACTGAGTGCAAATGCTTTAACCACATCTCCCCAACCCTTAAGGCCCTTAAATGGCTGCCCATCAAAGGCAGTTCCACCTACAAGATGGCTTGCATTACGCACAAAGCCCTTCACCGATAGACTCCGCTGTATCTCACTGATAAATTCAACAAAGCAGGATGCGCCCAACCGCTGAGAAGCACCAACACCCTCCTCCTTGTCTCACCCCTGACAAAAAAGAAAACCACTGAATCTCACTCTTTCTCCGGACATGCCCTCCCTAAAGACCTGCGCTGTAACCCCTCCTACATCAGCTTTAAAAATGACCTCAAACTGCACTTGCTCAAGAAATACTGGGGTCTATAATCCTTTCCTTTCCCTACTCCTCCCTCCTCCCTCCCTTTCTTCTCCTTTTCCCACCCCGCCTTCCCCTTTCTTCCCTCTTCCTTCCACACTCTCTCGCCTTATTACTACCCCCCACTCCTTTGTCTATTTTTCTCTTCCCCCATTCACGCCTGCCCTCCGTCCACCCTACTACCACCTGGCCTCCCTCCACCTCAGACTACTATATATAATTCGACTACATGTATAAATGTTTTACTTACGTTTTATGTCTCTTTTGCTGCAACATATGCTAATGTGTACTATGCTACTTGTTCTCTTTAACCGAACCTATGTGAGCTCTATGTTTTCAACAATTGTATTATGTTTGTACTATCTTCACTCATGTAAAGAGCTCTGATACCCCCGGGTCCAGCTAGCGCTGTATAAAACCTTTAAAATAAATAAATAAATAAAATAGAAGAAACCATGTTTCAAGCTAATCCGAAAAAAACAAGAAAAAAAACATGATATTGATTGTACTGCATTAAAGAAAGATGAGAAATAAAAAATATCACTATATAGACTACAATATATTGTAAAATTTATAGAAGTTAATAAAGGGCTTTCGAGTGGGTTTATTATTCTCTGGAAGGCTGTACAGACATATCTGAGGAGGAAGATTAATTTGTATATGCCATACATAAAATGAACCTAGTAAATTAATAAAAATGAAGATGATGCGAAGAGAGCAGAACTGGATTTTAGGAGAAATCCAGTCTTTGATTGTGATTTAAAAGCAGCAGAGGAAATGCTTCTGATACCAGCTTGAACTAAGTAAGCCAGAACGTATTGCAGAGTGTTAAATGTGGAGTAGAGATTATAATGAACACTGGAATGTAACATTCCAGAGCATTTGGGTATCTTTTTTACTATAAAGAACCTGGCAACATAGGGAAACAGTTCCATGGTGTAGCTAAGTGAAGAAATCCAATGCTTTATTATGAAGTTGTGGATGGTTAAGGGAACTGTTGTAAACGGTTGACATGTGCCCTGAGTGTGCCACATCAGGGTCTCCAACCCTTTCTGTAATAAGAGCTACTTAATGAAATTCCTCCTGAGCTACCAATATTTTTAGAGATATAACAGTAACCACATCAGAAGAGATTACAGTAGTTGTTACCATATGCAATATTACCAGTAGCAATCACCTCAACGCATCAGGCAGGGCTGCCAACAGTAATGTAAAAACGACTTTGTCAATGTGGAATGCTTCTACATGGGTAATGCAAAACAGCTGTAGCTGTAATGCCCTTAGGACAGAGTCACTAATAATAGTCTCCCCCACATAGTTTGAATGTTATCACTCACATATCCTCCTGCAGGTCGATCCACGCACCGCACAGCTCCACATGTTCGGCGCCAGTGCTCCCAGTCAGCTCCTGCCAGGGTTCGCTTAGGCTCTGCCTATCATTGGTTCCTTTCGTGATTGTTACTGTATTGTTCTGTATAATTGTGTTACTGTATAACTGTACAAACGTTTTGCTCCCCCACTGTCCCCTTGACCTCTGCTCTCCCCGCCGCCCCCTCCCATCCCCGGTTCCCACTGCTGCGTCCCTGCGGCCCGTCCCCTCGTCCCCCATTGGCCATCCCGCTCCCGCCTCCCAGCTGCACCTCTCCATTTATGGCGGCCGCGCCGCGCCGAAGGCGTGCCTAAGGCAAGCCCGTCTGCGCCCGCCGTGCCTGGACCGCGCCCCGCGCCAGAACCCCTGGCCCCACAAATGCCACGATGCCCCTATTCCGCTACGATGCCAAAACCTTCCACGCACTCAACCCCGGACAAAAACACACCTGCTTCCGGGCCTCCCCGAAGCGCACCCACGGACCCTTCTCCTTCCGGAACTACAGCTTCGCCAGCATCCGGCCCACCAAACCTCCAACAAAAGAACCCAACTACCTCAAATGCATCCTCCTCAACACCCGCTCTGCCCGCAAACACGCCATCGAACTCTGGGACCTTCTCGACTCTACCTCCCCAGAGGTCGCCTTCCTGACGGAGACCTGGCTGAATCCCACCTCAGCTCCCGACATCGCAATAGCCTCCCGGAAGACTACAAGATCACCCGCAGGGACAGTACCAACGGCATTGGAGAAGGAATCACCATGGTCCACAAAAACACCCTCAAAGTCTCGACCAACACCGACGACCCCCTCAGAACCGCTGAACACATGCACTTCCAGATCCACACCGACACCAACACCACCCTCAGAGGAACTCTCGTCTACGGACACCCCCGGACCTCGACCACAGTTCAGCTACTCCATCGCCGACTTCATCAGCATACACGCCCTCGCCTCCCCAGACTACATCCTCCTCGGGGACCTGAACTTCCACCTAGAGAACAACAACGACATCAACTCCACCACCCTGATCGCCAACCTCGGACGTGGACAGCTTGTGACACACCAACCCACACCGCCGGCCACACGCTGGACCCCATCTTCACCACAAGCCCCCACGTCTCCTTCAACCACACAAACAAACCCCATTGGACTGACCACCACTGCATCCACTTCACCTTCAGGAAGCCCACCACCGCACCCAACAAATGCCCCGACGCTGCTGGAGCAAGGTCACAGAAGTCCAGCTAACCAACACCCTCACCCAGAGCCCACCCGACGACCCCGCCGACCCCAACACCGCCGCCCACAACCTTAGACAATGGGTCAACGACAGCGCCAACACCCTCGCCCCGCTCAAGACACCCTCCAACAACCACACCAGCAAGAAAGCCACCTGGTTCACCGAAGACCTCCAGGCCTCCAAACGAACCTGCTGAAAATGGGAGAAGAACTGGCTCCGCGAAAGAACACTGGACAGCTACGCAGCCCACAAGGACGCCACCCGCAGACACCATCAACTAATCAGAACCGCCAAGAGGGCCTCCTTCAAAAACCGCCTGGATAACAACGTACACAACAGCAAAGAGCTCTTCAACATCATGAAGGAACTGTCCAACCCCAGCTCCAACACCAACGATATCCTGCCTTCGCAAGACCTGTGCGATTCACTGGCCACCTTCTTCCACCGCAAGATCACTGACATCCACGACAGCTTCAACACCACGATCGCCCCAACAACCACCGCCCCCAAGACCACCACCTGCAACAACCGCCTGCTCTCCTGGACCAGTGTCAATGACGAGGAAACCAGCGAGACCATGAACACCATCCACTCCGTATCACCACTGGGCCCATGCCCCCAACACATCTTCAACAAAGCCAGCACCGCCATCATACCCCATCTTCGGAAAGTAATCAACACCTCCTTCGAGACAGCAACCTTCCCAGAAAGCTGGAAGCATGCCGAGATCAATGCCTTACTCAAGAAACCCAAGGCGGATCACAAGGACCTCAAGAACTTCCGACCCATCTCCCTGCTCCTGTTCCCGGCAAAGGTCACTGAGAAAATCGTCAACAAACAACTGACCCGCTTCCTCGAGGAGAACCACATCCTGGACCCGTCCCAGTCTGGGTTCCGCAGCAACCACAGCACCGAGACCACCCTCATCGCTGCCA
Organism: Lissotriton vulgaris; assembly: GCF_964263255.1. NCBI lineage: Eukaryota > Metazoa > Chordata > Amphibia > Caudata > Salamandridae > Lissotriton > Lissotriton vulgaris. The sequence goes on from NC_141700.1 coordinate 652,811,598, forward strand.
CGAATGACATCAGGACCCTGCTTGACAACGGAGAAACAGTAGCCCTCATCCTCCTGGACCTGTCAGCCGCCTTCGACACGCCTACACGACACCAGGATCAAAGAGAAGGCCCTGGACTGGACAACATCCTTCCTCTCCGGCAGAACTCAGAGCGTTCGCCTCCCCCCTTCTGCTCCACGGCCACCGAAATCATCTGCGGCATACCCCAGGGCTCTTCCCTCAGCCCGACCCTGTTCAACATCTACATGGCACCCCTCACCCACGTCACCCTACAGCTCAACCTCAACATTATCTCCTACGCCGATGACACCCAGCTGATTATTTCCCTCACCAAAGACCCTCACACAGCCAAAACCAACCTCCACAAAGGAATGAAGGCCATCGCCGAATGGATGAGGAACAGCAGACTGAAGCTGAACTCGGACAAGACGGAGGTCCTCATCCTCGGCTCCACCCCCTCAGCCAGGGATGACTCCTGGGGGCCTGCAACCCCAGGAACAGCCCTGACACCCACCAACCACGCACACAACCCAGGGGTCATTCTCGACTCCACCCTCTCCATGAACAAGCAGGTCATCGCCGTCTCCTCATCCTGCTACAACACCCTCCGAATGCTCCGCAGGATCTTCAAGTGGAACCCCACAGAGACAAGAAGAACAGTTACCCAGGCCCTCATCACCAGCAGGCTGGACTACAGAAACGCCCTCTACGCAGGAACGTCGGCCAAGCTCCTGAGGCGATTGCAACGCATCCAGAACGCGTCAGCACGTGTGATCCTCGACATCCCCGCCGCTGCCACATCACACCCCAACTGAGAGACCTGCACTGGTTCCCCAACAACAAGAGGATAACCTTCAAGCTCCTCATCCACGCACACAAAGCTCTCCACAAGACCGGCCCAGCATACCTCAACACTCGACTCAACTTCTACACCCCCACCCACCAGCTCCGCTCCACCAGCCTCTCCCTCGCCACAGTCCCCCGCATCCAAGGAGCGGCCACCAGCGGCAGATCCTTCTCCCACCTCGCCGCCAAGACCTGGAACACCCTCCCCACCAACCTACGTCAGATCCAGGACCTAATGGCCTTCAGGAGACTCCTCAAAACCTGGCTCTTCGATCACTAGCAGGACCCCCCACACCCCCAGCGCCTTGGGACCCTCACAGGTGTGTAGTGCGCTTTACAAGTGTTTTGATTGATTGAAATATATTTTGGAAATGTAACTATTTTTCCCCCAAACATCAGCTTATGAATTCCGAAAATACACACATTTTTGGGATCGAATACATGCTTCTCACTTTTGTAGAAATGTGTTATTTGAACAAAGCAAAAGGTTCTAATTTAGTTCACTGGGCTGCACAAAGGAGAGCTACTTACAGGTAGCTGGAGAGATATCAGTAGATTACAAGCTACTCGTTGGAGAAGCCTGGGCTGGATTATGGTGCAATGATTCAGAAAAGGGGGTGGTGATGAACAGAGTGTCTGAATTAAGCAGACCACTCTTACCCAGTCCAAAGATCAGGGCTTGATCCATCACCGTTTTTTAGCTCACTGCACCATCCCAGCTCAGAACTTGGCTATATGCAAATTAGTCTGACCCTGGCCCAGTGCATCATGGGAACAGGGCAGACCAAACTACCAAGCCAATTCTTATACTGGGAAGGAAACAAGCTTCCGGGGACCGGTTTCTGGCATTTCAGCCGTCTTCGGCCCGGCTTGCTTGAATCCTGATGGTGCAATGAGCAAGGGACTCACATCTGAGTATACCCTTCCACGCTTATGGTGGACAAAAATGATTCAGAAAAGGGGGTGGTGAAGAATTGGCTTGGTAGTTTAGTCTGCCCTGTTCCCATGATGCACTGGGCCAGGGACAGACTGATTTGCATATAGCCAGGTTCTGAGCTGGGATGGTGCAGTGAGATAAATAACGGTGATGGATCAAGCCCTGATCTTTGGACTGGGTAAGAGTGGTCTGCTTAATTCAGACACTCTGTTCATCACCACCCCCTTTTCTGAATCGGATTATGGTGCAAGGCAGCTTGCTCTAGAAGACGTTTTGCAACCCATTTATTGCATCAGCAGTGGACAGGAAGCCAGGCTAGTAAGCGGATAGAATTAGGTGTATTTGCCCAGTGACTGTATATTGTCTCATAGCTCCACACCTTGCCGACACTCCTTCAGTGTTGAGTTTGTTGACAAAATATTGCCCCTCCAAAGTTCTGTGAATCTGCTCCCATTTAAAGCCAACACTGCATTTTCCTGGCCACCAGGAAAGGCAATATAGTGCACTATCGACACCGTCTGAGGGCAGAGGTCTTACGGCCACATGCATCATTGTTGCCGTTTGCGATTTCTTAATTGTGAAAATTAAGGAATCGCAATTAAGAAATCGCAAAAGGCTATGGATTAAGAATTCGCAATTTTGCGAGTTCTTAAATTTCCTTAATTGCGATTCACAATTTGCGAATCGCAATTAAGGAATTCCTTCCCATTGATTCGTATGGGTCTAGAGGCCCATAGGATTCAATGGGAAGTCATTTTCAATTTGCGATTCGCAATTTGCGAATCGCAAATTGAAAATGCAATTTCAAGGGTGCAGGGGGGGGGTCCAAAGGACCCCCCCCGCACCCCTGAAATTTAACTTTAAGAGCATTTTTCACACACACATGTGTGTGTGTAAAATGAAACTTTCAAAAATGCACTTTTGTGCATTTTTGAAAGTTTTCTCAAATTACCATGAAGGTCAACTTCATGGTAATTTACCTCTACCTATTTGCGAATTCGCAAATTTAAAATGTTCATGCATTGCATTTAAGAAATCTAAAATTGCGATTTCTTAAATGCAATTGCAATTTTAGAAATCGCAACATGATTGTGATTTCTAAAATTGCGAAAAAAACATGATGCATCCCAATTTTGTCAATTGCATTCGCAAACGGCCGAAAATTGCGATTCGCACCGTTTGTGTATGCAATTCACAATGATGCATGTGCCCGATAGTGTTAAAACCCTATCACTGATGGTTAGTGTAGCTCGGAAGCAAGGTTGTGAAATTCAAGAGGAGTGTTTTAACTCTAGAGGCACGAGCCGTTTGCTCACTTGCGTGTTTGTATGTGTTCACCACCTTTTGTACTTATCCACACACTGGACTGCCCACAACTCTACACTGGATGGACCCCTTAGTGTTAATGCCCTAGAGGGGCTCAGGTTGGTGTTACCTCTACGATCCAGGGGAAGGGGGTAATGGAAATAACAGGCATATAGCACCGCACTCTCCCTCCCTCTCCCCCCCCCCCCCCCCCCGTGCAGACAAGAGTTAGTCGTACAGAGCAGACCCTCCAACGCCGAGTTCTTGAAAGACCGCGTTTTACAGTCTTAGTTGAGTAATGAAGTGAAATTGTGTTTGAAATTCCAGCTGACCAGTTGCAAAAGTGTTGTTCAGCCTCAGGATTCTTTTGGTTAGGAATATTCTTAACCTGACCTACACCATTGGGCCTCTAATAACTTGTCCGAAAACGCAACTGAAACCCAAGGATTTTTGTCAACAGTAATTATATGTAATAAACCCCCAATGCTACTAACTGGAAGCAGTGGTGAGTGCCCACCAGGACCTTTCACGAGGACACCCATTGCTCGCCGTCGAGTCTGGTAATGCATGTATTTCTGCGCCTCTATTACAATATCTACTTTATGCAGAGGGTGAAAAGTATCTTTCCAGGATAGGGAACATACTTCACCTTTCTCACAGGTCATCAGATTGAGTTTCAGACTTTATGAAAACCCATCCCCTGTGCTGACCTGTGAAATGTTCACAGTGGGGCCCGAACACAAACTTCGTGTTGTGTTTCTCACCTCAAATTCCCAAATTACAGCCCGCTCAGCAGTGACTCTCTGTAATGGCCCCCGACAATGTGCGAGAAAGGTAGTGCTCTTTTCATTGTTGTGCACAGCTGCCTCTCGTTAGCTATGAATGCCGAGCAATTATTACCTCGGCCAGCCCACAGATATTAATTTCTAGACGTACAGGAGCCGGTCTGATGAAGCTGCGAGGTATACGTGGTATGCCAGGGTGCACAAATTAGATCTGTTAAGAATTTCGGGATTGTGCCGGTATGCTGAGAATGGAAAAGAAACAAAAGTTCAGTGTGACCTTTTATATTAAAAATAATAATATAACTGTGATCTAACCACGCTTTAAAGTAGGCAACCGTATCTATCAGTAAAGTGTGATTTGCCAATGTTGTGTGGGACAGGTCATGGTATAACAACAAGCATTGGAAATGCAATAGGTCTCGCATTAGGAAAGTTTGAGCAATTGGTATTGTAAATGACACTTGTTTTATTTATGTGTTGGTTTTGTAACTAGCAAAAGTAATAGCTTTGTCAGTTACAATGTAGATTTTTCTAGTATTCATGACGGAAAATCTTAATTTTATTAAAGACACGGAGGCGAGTATTATGCTTTCTTATCTTGCTTTAATTACACAGCAGCCAAGATAAGTAAAAAACTACATTTCCCAGAGGGCCAGAGAACAAACTGGGCCATGGGAAAGAAAAAACGCGAGAACACCATAACCAATCATAGGAGAGCTATCAGATAAAGACCCTAACTGACTGCGCAGCTTCCTCTTTTCGCTGGCGAGCAGATCAAGTATAGTCATTAAACAAAGGGAAAATGCATAAGATTAAGGATATAGCCAAAGTCCAGGAACATAAGTCTTGAATCAGGGGAATCCAAGGAAGAAGACCAAACAGGAGTCCAGGAGGAGGATCCAGGAGCGTTGGAACTGGAGAACTCGAAGGAGAAGATCGAAGGATTTGAAGGGTAGATCTTCTAAGACGAAGCCGGTGGCAGGGCTGGATTCGCTGTAGGGAGGGAGAACAAAAGTTAAAAATGTTGCGGCGGGATAATACTCGCCTCCGTGTCTTTAATAAAATTAAGATTTTCCGTCATGAATACTAGAAAAATCTACATTTTATGGCAAGACCGGAGGCTCCTATTATGCTTGTTCAAAGCATATTAACAACATCAGAAGCCACAGTATGAATAGGTTTACAGTAGAACATGCGAAATATACTGTCATTTGACCAGTCTGCTGATCTCAGAATGTCGTCTAGACGAGAGCCAGACCAAAAGGCTGTAGAAGCCATGGCTCCCCTGGCCGAATGAGCCCCGAAAACGGAGACATCAATTCCGGCAAGAGACATAATCCAACGGACCCAACGGGCAAGGGTAGGAGAAGAGACAGGGAGATGGGGTTTCCGAAAGGAAATAAGGAGTTGAGAAAGAGAGGGCGTTCTGAGATCAGCAGTTCGGTGTTCATACACTTTTAAACATTGTCCCACACACAGTTTGGGATGAGCTGGAAAGTAGGGGTAAAACACTGAATCCAAATTAGTCTTAGTACGTCTGCGTATCTGAAACAGCACACCTGAAGGAGAATATTGGCGAGTAGAAACATCTAGTGCCTTAGCATCAGAAACTCTCTTAATGGAAACTAGACACAGTAACATGGTGAGTTTAGCAGATAGCATTTTTAGTGAAAGAACAGCATTGTCTGGCCAATTATTAAACAATTTAAATATCACTGTAACATCCCATAAAGAGGTATACTTAGCCAACGGAGGTTTCGCACAACGTACACCCTTGAGTAGACGACAAATCATAGGGTGAGCACCAACGGGTTTACCATCGATTTGGGAATGGTAGAGGGAGATGGCAGAACGATAGAGATTGATGGTGCGGTAAGCCTTACCGGCACTGGCTTGTGAACCAAGGAAATTAATTATGAAATTCAGAGAGGCTGAAATGGGATCGAGGTCCCTTTCCAAACACCAGCTTGTCCAAAGAGACCAGGCGGATCTGTATGCTTTGGATGTTCCCGGAGCCCAAGCCTGGCTGATGAAGATCGAAGCCTCTTGTGAAATGAGGACGTCAGAAGAGGAAGGCCGGAAACTTTCCAGGCCGAGAGTTGCAGGGAGGAGTTGAGAATGAGACTGTGTTGTTCGCCCTGAGGATTGAGAAGTAGATCCCCGAAGGAGGGAAAAAGGACCGGGAAGTCCACTGCCATTTCGAGAAGAGTCGGAAACCAAACCTGAGCTTGCCAGAAGGGGGCAACTAGAACCAGGGACGAAGACTGGCGGCGAACTTGAGAAAGAACCCTGTTGATCATCAGAAACGGAGGGAAGGCATAATGAAGATGACGAGACCAATCTTGCAGGAAAGCGTCTGTCGCCAAAGCCAGGGGATCCGGGCGCCAACTGTAGAACCGGGGCAATTGGGAATTGAGACGGGAAGCAAAAAGATCGATAGAGAAAGGGCCCCAAAGATGGGAAAGAGAGAGGAAGACGGATGGATAAAGCCTCCAATCGCTGGAATCTCGAAGAAATCTCGAGTGCCAATCCGCCACGCTGTTGAGATCTCCAGGGAGATATTCGGCTGTCAGAGAAAGATGATGGGCGAGGCAAAATTCCCATAGACTCTTTGCCAAGTCCGCCAGGGGTTTGGATCTTGTTCCGCCAAGATGGTTGATGTAGCGGACCGCAGAAACATTGTCCATGCGGAGAAGAATAGAACAGTGAATCCTGTTTTTGGAAAGGCTTTTGATCACAAATGAACCTGCAAGCATCTCTAAACAGTTGATGTGCAACTTGGACTCCTCGGCGGACCATGAACCTCCAGTCGAGATTAGTCCACACCGGGCGCCCCAGCCCGACAGGCTTGCATCTGATTCTAAGACTAGATCTGGGGCCGTGGCGAAGATAGTGCGCCCGTTCCACGCATCTAAATGGTCTATCCACCATTGAAGCTCGGTGCGGGACTCGGGGTCTAGCGCCACGAGTTCTGAATATGCGAGGCCTTGTCGAAGGTGACGGATTTTTAGGCGCTGAAGAGCACGATAATGGAGAGGGCCCGGAAAGATGGCCTGAATGGAGGAGGAGAGGAGACCGACGATCCGTGCGAGAGATCGGAGAGACAAAAGAGAGGACTGAAGAATAGATAAGATCTCCGCTTTGATCTTGGAAACTTTGGATAGGGGAAGGCGAAGGGACGCTGCTGCAGAGTCCACCAGGAACCCCAAGAACTCTGTGTTCTGAGATGGAATCAAAGACGAATTGTCCTTGTTGATGAGAAAACCCAGATCCAGGAGAAGGGACTGAGTCAAAAGAAGGTCGGAGAGGAGAGACTGTTTGTCTGAATTCATGAGAAGGATATCGTCCAGGTAAATAATTAGTCTTATGCCAAGAGATCGAAGAAAGGCGACCACTGGTTTCAAAAGCTTTGTGAAGCACCAGGGTGCGGATGATAGGCCAAAGGGAAGAGAGGTGAAACAATAGTTGATACCTGCCCACTGGAACTGAAGAAATTTCCATTGAGAGTGATGAATGGGGACCGTGAGGTATGCATCCTGAAGATCCAGACGGACCATCCAGTCGCTGGGACGAAGAGTGTCCCTCAGATGTAAAATGGTCTCCATTTTGAAATGGCGGTAAACCACAAACTGATTGAACCATTTCAGATTGATGACCGTGCGGAGCTTCTTGTTTTTCTTTTGAACAAGAAAAATGGAGCTTAGAAAGCCTGAGGAGTCGAAGGGAAAAACTTGAATTGCTCTTTTGTGGAGAAGAGCTTCGATCTCGTTTGAAATTTGAGATGCCATTAGAGTTGAAAAGACGAGAGGGGGGGGGAAGAGAAGTTTGGACGGGAGGGGAAAGGAGATCTATCAGGTAGCCTTGTACCGTGTCTAAGACCCACGGATCTGAACTGAGAGTGCAACATTTTTGAAGAAACAGTTTTAAGCGACCCCCCACAGGAGGGGAAGAAGAAAGGCTTACCTTGTTGGTTGAAGTTTTGACGATAGTTTCGTTGACTTTTGCCTCTGAAGCCACGGCCACGTTGGGGATAGAATTGAGGCTTGTAGTCCTGGTTGCTGTTGGACGAACCTCTGGAGCCTTGGTTGTAGGGACGGCCGGAAGAGCGACCCCTGCCTCTGCCGGCCCGTCCAAAAACCCGAGGGGCGAAAACCTTTTTTACTGTTTGCTGGGCTTTGTCCAAAGAAGCAAAAGTAGAAACAAATCTACTAAGATCACGAACCAGAGATTCTCCAAAGAGGAGACCATTCGCCTTGGGACCAGGATCCATGGGTGCCAGATTTGAAAGTTTAGGATCTAATTTGATTAGGAGACCTTTTCGGCGCTCATGAGTGATTGCGGAGTTAGCATTCCCTAGAAGGCAGAAGGCGCGTTGAGCCCACATGGAGATGTCCTCAGCAGAAAGTTCAGAACCCTCTAAGCGGGAAGCTTCCGCTAAATCAAAGATGCGGGCGAGGGGGCCCACAATGTCCAACAGTTTGTCTTGGCAAGTGGTCCAAGCTTTATCCACCCCTCTGCGGGGGTCCTTGCCGAATTTGGAGAAGAATGTGAGGAGAGGTTGGTCGATGGAAGGGACCATCGTAATTTTGTCTGGGAGAGAAGGCTTAGGGCATTCAGATTTAAGCCTGGCTCTTACCGGTGCTTCCAAAGGGAGACGCAACCTGGCAGAGATATATTCTCCCACATGGTGAGAAGGGAACCATTCGGTAGAATTAGGGTGACGAATGGTGGAGGGATCAAACATGGGAAAACCCTCGGAGTCAAAAACAGGCTCAAAAGAAAAGGAATCCAATTTGGCAGATTTAGCAGGGGGGGGGGAGGGTCAGTGTTATCAAACAGGTCAATCAATTGATCAGCGTCATCGAAATTAGCATCATCATCATCGTCATCTGTGTCCAATATAGTGGAAATTACCAATTTTCTCCTAGGAGACTCTGCATGTTTCTCTTTTTGTTTGCGTTTACCCTCGGAGCCAACAAACCCCTCTTTACTAGGAGGCCTGGGAGGAACTGGGTCCTCAGTCAAGTGCGAGGAAGACTCGCTAATCAAAGGCGCTTTTTTAGGGGCACGAGATTGAGCAGAGAATTCCACTTTTTTCTTTCTGCTTTCCCCCGCAGACTGGGCCAACATTTTGGACATGATGCTTAACATGGAGTTTTCCATATTTTTTGACATTCTCTTCATAGAGACTTCCACAGCTGTTTCCACAGAATTATTAATGAATTTATTTAAATCTCTTTTAAAGGTATGAGAGTCCTGGGTAGGGACTTCCTCTGAGGAACTATCGCGTTCCATAATCAGGCTGTGAAGGAGAAACCAAAAAATCACACACAGGAGGTAGGCGAGGGTTAATTGTCAGAGCGGGGGCGTGTACAAGAGGTGGGCCGGGCAGAGCGTGAAGCGACGTCTCACACGGAGCTGAGAGGCACAGAGGCTGGAGCACAGGGCTGGAGCAGTAGTCACACGCAGAGACGGTGACCGGAGAGAGAGAGACCCTGAAGAGGTAGGAAGACGCGCGAAGACGCACGCGCTAAGACGCTACCAAGAGCGTCTGAAAACGGGGGGGGGGGAGAGGAGAGGAGAAATGAAGCGCCGGAGCTTCGTGTAAACACGCGCGTATAGCGCAAAAGCACTAGCGCGAGGACGCGCTGAACAAATAAAATGCCAATATTATAAAAGCGGTCACAATGTAAGTTAAACAAGTATAAAACACTGAGAGCAAAAGATAAAGGCACTTATCTGACTGCGAGCAGCAAGAAAAGAGGAAGCTGCGCAGTCAGTTAGGGTCTTTATCTGATAGCTCTCCTATGATTGGTTATGGTGTTCTCGCGTTTTTTCTTTCCCATGGCCCAGTTTGTTCTCTGGCCCTCTGGGAAATGTAGTTTTTTACTTATCTTGGCTGCTGTGTAATTAAAGCAAGATAAGAAAGCATAATAGGAGCCTCCGGTCTTGCCATAAAATGTCAATAGTTTTAACTTTCGCAAATGTGACACCTATAGCATTTGTAATGCAACATGTTTTGTATTTACGTGACATAGATGGCAGCTCTGGTCGTTAGGCCACATCTATAGAGAGCAGGAGAGTGCAGCAGGGGAGAGAAGCACAGCAATATATAGATTAAATATATGGATACTTTATGTTGATATAGTGAAAATCTACACAGATCCGCCCATGAGGGACAGACCTTCACAAACCTGCTCCAGAACATCACATCAAATTAGGATGTAAAGAAGTTTAGTAACAATGTAACTGGATTGCTGCATGTATAAATACTATTATTAGTAGACTTTGCAACTATTGCACTTCAAACAACTTATACATTTCCGACTTGTTTTTATCGTAAAGAGCTTGGACGAGCCATATACACCACATGAACTTTATAAAAAAAGCATATGTTAATTAGGTATGTTTAGTACTAATTTACTCTGGTAGTAGTACTGTAAAGTCAGAACAGGACAGGGGGCATGGTGTCTAGGAGACAACAGTAGGTGGAACGGGGAGGGGGGGGTGTTGAGGACGAGCACGAGGAAGTTAGGTGCAATGTCTGAGGAAGGCGGGCCCACGGGAGGCCGCAGGCGGAGGGAAGGAAAATATGAAAGCCTTTGGAGGGATTGTGGGCAAAGGGAGCCAGGAGTAAATGGTGTGATCTTCCATGAGGTGGAGTGGGGGCTCAAGTATATGTGGGGTGGCGGGGATGCGAACTAGGGGACTTAGGCATTCATAGAATTGTTAATGGTGGTACTGCATTGCGTGCTGCGGCAGCCTTAGACACTTGTTTGTGGTGGGCGGACTGTAAGACACTGGGTTGTGCTGGAATTTGGTAGGATAGACGCACTTTGTGCGAGAACGCGCGCACATTTTTTTCCCATTACTTCCGCGCCCACTATCACCGCCACAGCAGGCAGCTCACTACGAGAGTAAGATTGCGTCAAGTCAGCCTGCCTACTCAACCAGACTCGTAGTAATTAGTATGCGTAACACGAGGCAGGTTAATAATGAGTAAACAAAAGGCCATGAATGCTCTTGCAACCCGTGTGAATGTGACCCTCGCTTCGAGTCTCACGCCTCCCTCGTTCTCGCTGTCCCAAGTGAGTCCTTGTCGGCCTGTTCGCCACAGGTAAGTTCAGTATTAACTTACTTTGGTAGTAGTACTGTACTGTCACGTCAGAAAAGGGCGGGGGCATGGTGTCCATGAAACAACAGTAGGGGGGAGGGGGGTGTTGAGGACGAGCACGAGGAGGGTAGGTGCGATGTCTGCGGAAAGCGAGCCTACAGGAGGCTGCGGGTGCAGGGTTGGAAAATGAGAAAGGGTTTGGAGGGATTGTTGCCATGTAACTCAACGTCTGCTTTTGTAATCAGTTCTCGTGTAATGCTCTTACCATGTATCATTTTCGTTTCTATTGTGAAGCGCTCTAACACCCTTCGGGTAAAGTGTGCGTTATATTAAAAGGCCTAAATAAATACAAAAGTACATAAGTAAAGTTAGTGGAAGTAGAGATCACGCAGCTGAGATTGTTTTCTTGTATCCGAAGCAGCGGATGTTGTGATGGGGTGACCATTTGTCACTAAACTGAAATAACACGTGGCAGCGCCTGCTTAGTATCCTTTTGAAGTGTCCCTGTGCTTTGTAACAGTCTACTTCTAATGAAAGCGGAAACAGTGTTGATGGCTGTAGGGTGGGGGAAAGGATGTCTTGAACAGCGTAAATGCAAGTAAATGGCTGCAGGCTGGGGGAAGGCTGTGTTGAACTGCCCATGTGCAAGCGAATAAAACGAATACAGACGTGAAATGGAGTAAAAAGCACGTAGAAATATGGTGAATTGTTAGAGGCTTGATAGGGGTAAATGGAATTTTAAATGTAAGAACGTAGTGCAGAATACAATAATGCGTTTCATTTGGCATGGCAAGTTATAGTTTCTTTACTAGTTTTGATGTGTATCATTTTGTGCATGCATATCACTGTTGACACGCAGAGGTGAAGGGTGATAGTGTCCGTATCACTGTGGTTTGCTGCGAGATTAAAAAAAACTTCCAAGTAACGATTTGCAAAGCAGTAAAAGTGTGTGTATCACTGTGGAGACACAAAGGTGGTACAGAAACAGATGACCAGCTGAAAGGTGTGCACATCACCATGCAACACGCACTAAGGAATTTTTCGCTGTACCACGGAAAGGCAGCACACTGGCGTGGAGAAGCAATCTCACATGAGATGGCTGTTATTGATGTTGATCACACGCTGAAGGGTGTGCGTGTCATCGTGTAGACATGCGTTGTAGAGGTAACTGTAGAATACCTTGAAAAGGCACACTGGAAGGAGAGCTTACATAAGATGGTCGCTGTTGTGAGGCGTGTGAGGGAAATGACTGATGACATGGGGGAGTGCGCTGAAACTTTCGAGAGGATCGAGTGCTCAGGCAGTTGTGAGCAAAAAGTACGGGAAGACGGAGGGTATTTCTGTGGGGAGGGGGGAGGAGAAATGCGACACGGCGGGCAGGGGAGGGGGCGGAGCGGGGAGAGGGAACAGACGGAGGGAAGGCAGATAAGGGGAGGGGGGAGGAGAAATGCGACACAGCGGGCAGGGGAGGGGCGGAGCGGGGGCCTGGAGTGCGGCTGAGGGAACTGATGTGCACGCGCTTTTAAGCTCAATGCGCATGCGCATTGAGCTTAAAAGTCACGGGCACTGCAAGGAATCGGCACGATTCCTTGCAAGTCAGTTAAAGAGTGGTTAAGCCCCCATAGTCTCGCAAGCTCGATGCGCATGCGCATCGACAGGCGAGACCTAAAAATGAACTGCAAGTCTGAATTGAAGCTTGTTTGACAAAATGTGTTTGCGGTCGCAAACGAAAGAATCGGATTCATTATAATCTTTGGATGTGAAAAGGATCCCATGTGGCCTGATTAAAAGTCATGCACAGACTGCAGGTGTATATTACGCACCTTCTAATTACTACATCCATTTGACGACGCATTTATATGAAAAGCATTGTATGCAATTTTACGATTCAGCAATCAGGAATTGCATGCATTCTGATTTTCAGTTTTACTGGTTCATATGCATGTAAATCAGAATTAAGTGAAATTTGTACCCGCAATTTGCGAAAGGCAAATTCTTGCATTGTCAACAATGAAAAATACTTCTGTGGAAAAAAATAAACAGAGGCAATTTATAAAAGATTATCTAAACATGACGAGTGTGGAATGCGCCCAGAGTATTAATTACCAGTAGTTCCGATTAATTGAAGCATTTCTGTGCATCTGGATTGCAGTCTAAAGAGAAGATGGGCAAATCTCATAACATGAGGCACCATTCATGGTCCCAGTGCTGGCCAGGAGGGTCTGATGCTAGAGGCCTTTTTGCTAATCTATCTGAATTGTTCCAGTTCACAGAGGTCTGATATTAACTGGAATCAACCCGAATGTGGACAGGACTCTATAATCGGTACACTTACAAGACATGATTACTCTGCCATAATTGCACGCCGCAGTGGTGCTGGAACAATTGTCAGGGTGGGAATGCTGCCATCAATGTTGCATAACTGAAATCATAAGGATTGTAAAAAATCAAAAGGTAGCACAAAGCACCAGTGTCACAAATGAGTTACATCTGTTCATAAGGAACATGGTAAGGGCGTGTAGGTACTGGTGGTGGTGCATATTAGGGCACAATGTCACAATTTATATTAATAAAGGATGGTGCAGTAGTGCACGGTCATTCACAGATAGCACATTTCCATTGAACTGGCCACTACATTTTCAAAATCATGCAGTTCTACTGATATTATAAAGCAATGATTTGCCCACTCTACTTTTTTTTTTTAAACGACCCCCAAACCTGCCTTATGATAGGCTCGATCGCTTCACTTGAGACATGACACTCTTCAACAACTTCTACGCCCACCACCTTCAAATATCACAAGCCGCCAATGGATTCCATTACTAATATGAAACATATAAAGAGGTCCTAACAAAACAAACCATGGACACAGTTATCAACTTCAAAGGATAATCTTGGTAATTAATAGAGTCTATTATTTGTACAGTGCAATAATGGCAGGAGGCTAGATTCAAGGCACCTAAAAAAAGCTGAAAATCAAGAGTTGCAGAAAATGCACCAGAACAACAGGCTGGAGAAGCTAAAAAGAAATCAGAATAGTAAGAAAACACAGAAAGCCAGGGCCTGCTTGGAAAGGGCAGGGGACGCTAAAGAGTAAAATACCCATTGCAGAGGCAACAAGCAAGGGAGAGAATGCCGGAACAGGCACATCTTTGGGACTGAAAAAGTCCCTTAAGTACACTTTCTGCACAGAAATTCATTACTGGAGGCCATAGACATTCCCACCATTTCCCAGCCATGGATTTGACATTATTACAGGGGAGCCCAGTAATTCCAGAGTGAGGAAATATCAGGAATTATGAGTTTCTGGAGCCAAGCATGTGGAAAATGCCCAGCCCTGCATATTTTTCCCTGGCCTTCCACCAGGAGATTCCCCCTGTTTGAGGCAGGTGAAATCTCCAAAACCATAATGTTCCACCACCATCTGATTTACAGACAAAAGAAGTTGGCACTGCGGTGATGGAAGAGGAAGCATGCGTGGCCATCCATTTACTTAAGTCTATTATGGCTGCAAGGCAGGATCGCTTTAGAGATGTGATCTATGTACATCTAGTTTGTTCTCGGTGTCCTCTCGAACTTTTAAGAAAATGGGGAAAAGTTCTCAAGCGCCTACAGGGGTTGAGATTAGTCTGAATGCCAAACTAACTAAAGATCATGAAGAATAGGCCTGCTACACGCCCGTTACTCTGCTCAATATGGGTGTAACCGTTCGTATGGTATTGGCCAATCAGCTTCTTCTAGGCCATGATGGCTCGAGCAGGCTTCATGGAGGATCATCATTATTCTGACAATGTGATAAATACAAGTCACACCATCTCAAGGTCAGATTTTACTAAGGATCTGCAGTCATTGTTCCCCAGGCATGGAAAATCCTTTTAACTGTGCCAAGTGGACCGTTTTTTTTATAACTCCGCCGTTGACGGGTTTTGGGCTGGGGAATTCAATTTGATATTTGCAGATTACCATAGACTAGTTCTGGAATTGCATTGAATGGACATCTCACAGAACCTTTCCACCTCTATCTCACAGTGCCAAGATGCCAGTAAATCTATGACCTAATACTTCTAGGCAGGAGGCAAGAATGTTCCATCCCTCACTAGATCTTTCTACTCAAGTAATGAATCTCTTGGAACAAAAAGTTAGGGTGATGCTGCAGGTATGCAGTGAATACCACTTGGGGTCTAAGATTATGAACAATCACTTTTTCTATCATTTAGCACACTTATCTAGTCTGCTTAGTTATGTAAAAATTGCCTGAGAACCTAAGAATGATTACAACATGAATATCTATAAATCGAAGATTCTGACTCTGATAACCTCACTTGATGTGACAGATGACACCACTGGTGAAATTACATATCACCTTACTACTGACATTCGCAATGACATCACTACCGATAAAGCATCTTTTTAATATGCCTTGTTCTTTATTGGTGAGTTAAGTGGTGTAATTTATTTATATGAATCATGTGAAGTCAATAACAGTGACGCAGGAATGAGTTATGTTTGTGTAGGTTACCATATGTTTTAGTGCATTTCTAAGGTGTTTAACATACATCAGTATTGTATCAGCAGAAAACAACAACCTCTCTTAAAGTGTTTTCCACTATATATTTCTATGTTATGATATAGTTCTCACCTTTTTGATGTGTACAACCACTGTAGTGCATATCCAAACCCACCATGCACTGCAGAGGATGGCCAAAGCAATCATCCCCATGTGCGTGCCTTCCACCCTTGATGGGGCTGCACAAAACTTAATATAATTAAATGTGTACATGCCTATCAAATTTCATGTAGATTTATCAACAGTGAAAAAAGTAGTTGACCTTTTTAACAGTGCCTCTCTGCCTCCCTGCTTTGATAGATTTGTTCAAAACTCCCCAAATCAGGAAGAAGGGAAATAGGCTAAGTGTCTGCCCAGGTTCATGCATATTTGGCTAGTGGTAGAGACGTTATTAACAAATCAAAGACGTGTTACATCCCTCTAATTTTGAACCTCCTTTTTGGATCAGTGGATTGGTGTAAAAGCTGAGATTCAGGCATTGTGCTTAATTCCATAACTGTTTGCCAAACGTTATGGAGTTTCATGAAACTGAACCAAAATTGTAAGTAAACCATCTATTTATGCTTTCCCTTTATCTCAAAACCCTCACCGCCACCCTCCCATTCAGTACAGATCTGTAAAAAATGTACATACCAACAGAATTCTGTTTGCTAAATATTACGCAGATTTGTCAAATTATTCCCATGTTATAAGGAAATCAACATTTCTTTGAAAACCAGTTTTTTCTTTTTAAAGATAAGCCACCTCGTGAAATAGGAAATACAGGGTAAGCTAAAGATGCCAAATGTCTTTCAAATTTTGAGCTCTTTCGTCAAACACCGCAAAAGTAATAAGAAAATCACGAACTCTGAAAATATATGTACATGTACTTCTGTTTGTAATGCAGCAATGTCAAAAACTGTTAATTGACAGATTCGGTAGCTTAACCGTAAACTCTATTTGATTGCAAAGGTTTCAGATTCAAACAGTACCAAAGTTACAAGCAAAGCCAATATCGTCTTTCAATTTAATGTTAAACTTAACCATCAGCCTATTACCAACTGCATAATCCATACTAATATAATAAAGAGAGAGCCCAAACCTTTGAGGCGGGTAATCTCAGGAACCACAGCACCAATCACAACACCGATACAGCGTTGGAAAGGGCAGTTGCAGCAGAAGGACATAGGCTATGCAGACGCCCACCATATACATTTAAAAGGTAAAAGAACCGTGCCAGCAAAGTAGTCCCTTGTGGGCGTGTCTGCGTTGTGCTGTGGGCGTGTGCTGGGGGCGTGACAAACGCTGGGGGCGTATGGTACGTTCTGCCCTTCATGCCATGTCTCATATCGTGTGCTAATCCCACCCTGCTCCCTTTAAATACCCCTGCACCCCATAATCATAACCCACCCTTACTCCTTAAAATACCCCAATACCCTTAAACACTAACCCATTTTAACCCTATAAATATACCCTGTACCCCAAAACCCAAACCTATCCCTAACCCCTAAAAATACCCTTGTACCCCAAAACCCAAACCTAGCCCTGAACCGTATAAATACCCCTGTACCTCAAAACCCAAACCTACCCCTGAACCCTAAAAATACTCCTGTACCCCAAAACCCAAACCAAGCCCTGAACCCTAAAAATACCACTGTACCCCAAAACGCAAACCTACCCCTGAACCCTAAAATACCCCTGTACCCCAAAACCCAAACCTAGCCCTGAACCCTTAAAATACCCCTGTACTCCAAAACCCAAACCTACCCCTGAACCCTAAAAATACCCCTATACCCCAAAACCCAAACCTAGCCCTGAACCCTAAAAATACCCCTGTACCCCAAAACCCATACCTATCCCTAAACCCTAAAACTACCCCTGTACCCAATAACCCAAAACTATATCTGAACCCTTAAAATACCCAAACACCCCAAAACATATACCTCAGTACCCCAAAACATATACCCCTATACCCATACTTACCTTACCCAAACGTTAAAAAAAAAACATGCTTTTACCATCCATGCATTTACAACGAATTTCGTTGTAAATGTATGCGTGGTAAAAGCATATAAAATGTAATGCCATGCGTTATAATGGCATTGCGGAGTCATGGTACTTTCGTAATGAAAGTATGCGGAGTGATGGTATGCGGAAAGAAAGTTGCAGAATAATGGGTGTTTACCCTCCCCGGTAAGTACATTGGTGGCACGGCGGCCCACATCTCCAGCAACATACTTTTCACCACCCATTTGAAAAATGAACAGGTCTCTCTAATTGATGGCCAGCACCGATATACACTTTTAGACTCACCTCCCGCCACAAGTTCTAGAATTGCGAACTTTAGAGCTGGGGAGCTACGTTCGAATCTCGGCATCAGCTCAACATCCTGTGATTCCAGGCAAATCGCTTTGTCTCCCTGTGCCTACCACAAATGAATGTGTTCTTCTGTAATGTAAATTGTGCTCATGCCATGTTGTCGAGTTCGCGCTATATAATATTGCAAGGAAAAATAAAGTAGGGAAACTCGAGTTTACACCCTACTGAACGCGCACTCTTAAGTGCATCAGCAGTGCACTGTGAATCGGAGCGTTTCACAGGCCTGTCACAGATAAGAAGTGCTATCAAAACGAAATCCTACAAAACAATATACTACTGGCCGGCAGCAATTCATACCCGGAAAACGTCGGGAAGGGCTGCTAGTATACATATATAATACAAGTTTGGGTTCTTCATTACACACATTTTAGTGGTTTAAAACCCTATATTTCACAAGCAGCTGTAACATATGTAAAATATCTCACAGTTCCCTGTGAAATATGGGGATTACCATCCTGATGCAGGTCACCAAACACTCTACGGATGTTAGCCACTGTCCGAGTTAATGTAGAGGACCAATTTTTGCAGCATGGATATCTAAACTACTCCTCAAAAAGGGCATGTTGACCAGCAAAATCTCTGCCAGTATCATTTCCATCCATTAGACAAAAAAATTTGTGCGAAAACTGCAAATTAGTTGACATATTTAGAAGGCCAATGCAGTAAATCCATTATTATGCTATAAACATTGCAGCCACAGAATTGATTACATTTACCAGCTGCACAAATTTGCATTGTTTTACCAATAATTTATTCATGAATTGATAAGCACAACCTAAACGTTCTAATTCCAATAAGTGCCAATTGTTCACTGCACTTTGAAGAACAAAGATTTTCAAGTTAACTACTCTAAAATAAACATATAATATCAAAATATACAATATATATCACAAGTAGCATGTGTAATATGGTCAATTGGGTTTTGGTGACGTTTACAAACAAGTCTGCCTTCAGCCTGGTGGTTTATGATGTCACCACCGTTTCATGACGTTACCCGACTGCCTAGATGCAATATTGAACTATATTACAGATACCTGTTGTGTATTCTCTCTCTCACTTCTTTATTTCACTCACACATATAACGTTGATTTGCTTTTGTAGACTAGTTTGGTCAGGTTTGCCAAAAGCTGAAAGACTGAGTTGTACTTAAACAATTTAGTGCAATTAACATGTATCAAATATATTATTGATTTTGGACACATTTCTACGTTGCTGTTATGGTCACAAATCTCTTTCATGACATTCTCTTCAGCAACATGTCTAAATAATTGCCAGGCACCATGCCATGCTATTTTGCCATTACACACTTTGCCACCAACGAAAACCTGGACTGATTTGCTAATTTACTGAGCATCAAATATGCTGTCCAAGTTGCATCAGAGCACTAAGCCCCAATTGAAAGGGGCCATAGCTAATAGCTATTTTAATAGTACTGAGGAAACTTTCAGATTTAATACTATGGTGGAAACTTCCAGATGGCCATTTTAAAGACAGATGGTCATAGACAAAGGGGTCCAAAAACCTGTTGGGAAGAGTGATTTATCTCCTAAACTCCTACACTGCTCTCCAACATTGGTCAATAACAAGATCTAATCCTAGATAGAAGCGAATGACCATGCTTGGATATTAAGGGAAACAAAAATGGGGTGACCCTGTGTCCCTCAGAACCTAGGTATGGATAAATAAACAAAAACAATTGTTCTGTCGGGTTTACCGGCTATTTCTTACAGTCACATATATCATTCTGTATTCTTTACACATTCGTATCTCAGCTGTCTAACCATATAGGAACACCTTGTATTGACAGCCTTGTTTACAAATGTGAATATATATATGAATGATTTAATTTATATAAAAAAAAATATTGTCCCCAATAAGGTGAGTGAAGGGACCGGGCCTATATTCACATAGACTTCAAGCCTCATTTACACCTATTTCTTTAACTAACTGTCGCAGTTGCTACATTGTTCAGGTTATTATTTGTACATTGCTACTCATGTTTTGTGGTTCTTTGTGTCAGTGTCAACGGCCCTCTTTGCCTGCATATCCCCACTGTGTCTCACCTCCTAATGCCCTAGTGTGTTCTATGTCTGCAATAGGCATCATTCAAGCGCCATTTAATTCTATTAAACCTACTAGTGGTTCATGCTGGGGCTTGAATAAACACAATTATCCCTTCATCTTTGATTATTCTACATTTTGATGACAATGTTGAGTATGTGAGTGCCAGCCACCACTCACTTATGCTAGAACAGTGCAAGACCACCGGCACACCACGCCATGTCACCTCTGACCCACTTCTCTGCAGCTTCCCTTCTGAATCTCACACCTATGGATCTAGATTGCCTGCTCTGTAAGGAGCATTGCAGCACCATCTATTGGGAATGATGGTTCTGACAGGTGGACATTGTTGCAGAATAATTTCAGAGGCAGTCAATGCAGAGAGGTGTGTTGGAACCTACAGCACAATACATTCTTGCCTCTGTCTCTTCCTCCACGGTCTCAGCCCTATTGAGTCCTAAGGGCTGCATCATCCACTGTGGTTCAGCCCTACCGCAATACTTTATTAGGGGTGGTTGTTCTTCATCGTATCTACAGCGAGTACGCTTATTCTTGTATTGTGACACATCAATTACGTATGTGAGCTGTGGCCTTCATTGTACATTTAATCTTAGAACCCACTATTTTCAGCATTATACCACCTTTTTGTGCACTGATGGCAGTATGACTCCCCTTTGAGCATATTATTGATGAACCTCTGTGGCCCAGTATTTCCCTCCAACAGTTGCTACAGACTCCTACCTTAAAACGCATTGTAATCCACCATCACTGTCTGATATTCCTGGTGAGCCATCAATGATGTGAGAGGCATGGTTCAAACTATACTCCATGTATGCAATAGCCATGGAAGGTAAATTATTTGATAAAGATCCCTATCATTCAATGTGTTACAAAAAGAGGCTTAGAACATGTTTAACACTTACCCAAATGTCCCACACTCAGAGCAATGGATCCTGGGGATTATGATCAATAGACCAAAGTCACTGATCGATCGATTTAAGGCTCATTTGAATGACAAATCCTACATTGAAATGGAGACAGATATATTACTCCTGTATTCAACTTCTTAATGAACCTATTGACTCGTATGCTAGGGCTCTGTGCATTCTGGTGTCACAATGCAAGTTTGATGGCATGTTGGATCTATATATTAGGGATCAGATAGTAGTACAATATTTTAATAAAAAACATCCAACAACAACAAAAGAGACAAGACCACAACACTTAAAGAAATAGTTGACTGATTCAAGCATGTGGTGGTCTCACAACACTCAGTATTGGAATCGGCAGAAATACACATGACAACCAATCATGGTTCTGCCATCAAAAGCTAAAGTTTCAGCAGAAAAACAAGAAAGCAGGCTTAAAAAACCCTATCGTCTATTGTAAAAGAATGCTTCAAATGCCAGAGAAGAACTAGTTTTCTCATGTTTCCAACAGTTCTACAAGAAGAATTCATGTGCTTTAAGGTCTCAAGGGATAATGTGGATCCTTAAATTACCATGATACTTGGGAATGCTGATGTTCCGCAGTCTTCTGATCTCAATGCTAGTTTGAACTTACTTGCTTTGCATTTTGGTCACCGAATTTAGAAGAGCCCTAGGTGTCATCTGTCTGCAATATTTTCATTGGTAAAGTGTATATTGGAGTTCTGGTTGATGTTTACCATATGCTTTCATATTTTTACAAGAAAGATGGCATAACAAAGATTACAGCAATCAGACATCAAAACCTCATTTTTGTGAGAATGCTATTGAGTTATTTTTTTGTCCTCATTTTGCCAACTCTCTTGTTATGACTCCTTTTAGCTCTCTATGCTGAAAAGTAGGGATCCTGCAAAAGAGAGAGAAAGAAAAGAGATACCCCACAAGAACAGTGCTATTTCCACTTCCATCTCCTGCTCGCATGGGGAACCATCTGAGATATACTGGAGTGGCCAGGACCGACAGCATGTTTGGCTTAATCATTGGACCCACTTGTCTTCTCCCTCCAGTCTATCAGTGAAGTCCAGATATTATCTCTACTTCTTGGATCACAGCCCATATCCGATTCACTTGTGTAGATGATATTCTTTAAACACTCAGTAAAAGATGGATGGTTTTCAGATTTTCATAGCCTACAAATCCCACGTATCGCCAACACTATCACATAGAATATTAACTTAGAACTAGGGGCATTAATTCAGTACCCTTCTTGAGTAAGTCCAAAGAATATCAAACAAGCACTTACCTTGTTCTGTTTACTAAGTATTTCTTCCAAAAAGTTGCAAACCGTGGTTGAATAAGGTTTAATTTTTGGACATTCCATAAACAGATGTAGATCATCAGCTGCAGAATGCATACATCTTGGGCAATTATAGGTTTTACCTGTAACCTCTGACAACTTCAATGGAGACCAATAGACGCGGTAGGAAGTGAAGAGATGATTCCGCTTCAGCAATGCAGGTTTAACCACTGTTCGTAACATACCAAAAGAATTAAAACCACAATTTCTTTATATCTTCATCGCTAAGCTCTCTACCCCACAAATTTGTGATTTCAGTTTCTATGTTGTCCTCTGCTTCCTGAAATGCCCAGTACCAAATAGATATTTCTTTATTCCACTTGTCCGTTCTCATCACCTGGTCCGGCTTTGAATCCTCCTCCTCCTGTGTCCAATCTTGGGTAGCCCACCAGGAGCATAACTGATAGTACTTAAACCTGCTCCAAGAATAGCTTGGATTCTTGGAAAAGGGTGAGAAAGAGGTTAGAGGCTGGAGGACTGTCTTTTCCAGACCTACTTGCTTATTGTTATGCCTTCCATTAAAAAGAAATTCATATGTTGGCAAATAAGGCTGTTAGGTCACCAATTGGCTTATTGTTCGAAGCTATGTTAGGGGATGCCTGCCAAAGTCAGCACCATTTTCTTTTTATAGCGACCCAAAGTTTTTTTTGTTTTTTGTTTTTTAAAGTGAGGTTGAAGATCTTAAGAACCGCTTTAAAAACCTGGTTCTAGATAAGGAGAAGACTGAGAATTCCATACTATTCATCACGGGCACTGATTTGGGAATCTCCGGGCACTCTTGAATGTCTGAGGGACCAACTTAGTCAGCCCTTAAAAGCAGGGGGCATATACTACTGGGCAGATCTTAGAAAGGACTCCAGTTTAGTGGGTTGGGAAGTGCTTAGTAACCTTGCTATTGAGTTATATTTGATATTATGTATTACATTGACAACATTCGTTCTCAACACAAGAAAGTAATTTGCAATTGTTTAGTGAAGATTGAGGGATTAGAGCATGACATCAAAGTATAGGAAATGCCAGTTCTGTTAGGGTATAGATTGGGAAATGTTCCATTGAGTGTTACAAATTAACTTTTGAAGATGCTAAAAGATACATGCAAAGATGGAGCTATTAAACTGGTAAAATCATGGGAATGGATTACTCCTACATCTTGAGTACAGAAACAAAACACCAGGTTACTTGAGGCTCAGTTCTAGCCGCAGGTTGGTAATAAAGAAAATCAAGCAAACAAATCCCCTCCCCAAAATGGACCCGTTTTGCTCAATGTGTAACATCAAATATTTTTCCACTTCATATTTGTGAATCAACAATCAACAAATTCAATTGATTGATAGTGTTAAACAGCCTCTATAACTCCGGATAGTGCAATTTGTTATTTCTCCAGGCCTTTTTGTAAGGTATCAGTTGCCTCTGGGTCGAAGAGGGGCCTGGATACCCTGTTTGGGGGCACAAATGGGATTGCTGCATTTCAGGATGATTTTCTTGTGTTTGCAGAATCTCTAGTAGAGCATAATGAATTGTATAGAAGGGGCTCAAAATATTGCGAAGCAGAGGTATGACTTCAGAGATTACCACATACAATTTTGTTGCTGGATTTTTTATGCAACTGTCCTCCATGAGATTATACGCTTATGAAAAATAATGCTAAATTGGAATGCAAATAACCAAAGATTTCTAGGCAATAAAGAAAAGGATAATCAATTTCTAAGCTTTAGCACCATTTCATGAAGAAGAAGAATGCCTCTTCACAGTTGACACCAGTGGTATAGGTTTGGGGGCAATCTTGATGCAGAGGCTGAGAGTAGGAGTAGTTGCAGTAACAACAGTGCATTGTGCCAATGGCATTAACCATTCCCTTGAAGAGTACTTTACCATAGAGAGAAAGACCTTGGATGGTGGAACATTTCATAAGTTTGTTTTGGGGTATGCATTTCATTATGAAGACTGATCATACTTTTTATGCAGTCTATTAATGGTACTGGTAGGAATGTTCCCATATTGGTTAGGATTGTATGCAAACTCTGAATTTCACTTTGACATCAAGTCTATTGTAGGTAAGGAAAATGATCTGGCAGACTGTTTTTCCAGGCTGGGAAGCAACGGTGATGTGAAGAAAATTGTGTTCTGGAAGAATGTGTACTAGTCTTAACTGGGGATGTTTTGTGAGCTATTGGAGAATAGATCAGCAAAGAGGACTCAGTAAAATATATGGCGCTAGATGTAGGTAATTTAGATTTACCGATTCGAAAATACTGAATTTTACCGATTCGGTATTTTCGAATCGGTAAATGCAATGTAGGTAATTATTCGGTAAAAAATACTGAATCGTTAAGATTCGGTAATTACCGATTCAGTAAAATTGGAAAAAAGTCAAGGGTGGCAGGGTGTCACTTTGATACCCTGCTAGACCCCTGATTAGTGCTTGTGTGCACATGTGGCACACATACAGGCCCTAAGGGCATGTATGTCTGTCACGTGGCACAGGTGTCAATGCACATATTTGCATTTACATAGGAATTCGTTATTTACCACCAACTAATAGTTGGTGGTAAATAACGAATCCTTAAAGCCCAGAAGCACTGTTTACAGTGCTTCCTACTTCTCATTTACCGATTCGGTAAACACCGATTCGTTATTTACCGAATCGGTAAAAAAGCCTCCTACATAGGAAAAGTCTATTACCGGTCGTAACGACCGAATTCGGGCTACAATTGTTTAAACTGTCCACAACGGATATTTGAGAAAGTGCTCTACCATGAGGGTAGTCAGATCTCTGTATGTGTGGCCTTACAGCAATAATATGATTTTGAGTTTTCTTAAGTCTGTTGAGTGTGCCAAATGTGATACAATTCACAAAGGTCTGTTGATTCCTATCCCATTTTCTGAAACACCATGGCAACAGCTTGGAATACATTTCCTGTGGCTTTATCAATTGCTTGGGTAGTGAAAAATAGTTGCTATTACCTTGGTTGACTACTATACTGAGTAGAGTGAAAATTCATTAGGGGACCTACCATCAAAAGTGTTTTAGACAGTAGCAGCTGGCGCACAATGAAAGTGGGGGGAGGATGGGGAATTGAGAGCAGAAATAATATATTTTAAAAAATTATCTCTCGCTCCTGACTCCGACGGCCACTTCGGTGCTTCACTTTTGGTAGTTTCTGGGAAGGCACAGGCTCCCCACCCAATCCAGATGCTGCTCTCAATCTATGAATGCAAAAACAATAGTTGATGGACAGAATGCAGAACAATGTCATACATTCACCTCAGTACAGAGATCTGGGCCTAAATCCATAATTTCTTTGCTCACCATGCCATTCCAGTTTGAACCCAGTCATATACAAATCAGTCTTGACCCTGTGCCCCATGGAAACAGTCCAGCCCGAACTGCAAAGCCAGGTTCTCCCTGGACTGGACACAACTATCCTAGGCCCGGTTTCGGGCTTTCAGCCCTCCTCAGCCAGGATAGCTTGATTCCAGTGGCATGGAGAGCACGGGACTCAGGTCTGAGCATACCCGTCCCACTCGGGGTGACGAATGCAAAAACAACAGTTGATGAATAGAATGCAGAACAATGCCATACATTCAGTCCAGCACAGAGATCTGGGCCTAAATCCATCGTTTTTTTGATCACCATGCCATTCCAGTTTGAACCCAGCCATATGCAATTGTCTTTTTTTTTTTTGGGAACCTTTATTATACTTCAAGCAATTACAAGCATGGGCCTACAACCACCCCGGCCGGCCGCTAATCAAGTCGTAAGTACAGCAAATCAATGTGGAAAATTATAGCAGCTCGAAAACCGGGGTCTAACAAGTGTCCAGGATATGACTCGTATTCAAGCGTACTGGCCGAAGGTCAGGATTTATGAAGGTTCATTTTACAATAAAGAAAATAAACTAAGAATCAATGCCGTACGGTCATACATGGTCCCACAATAACAAGCAAGAATCAAGAAATCCGCAAATAATGCAAATACAATTGGAGTATCGGGGGTGAGTTATACGAACAGGATAAATGTAAACACAAACCCGTTCAGTAGCAAAGCTGCACCCCACCCCTCGAAACGAAACATACTGTAGGAAACATGAAAAACGACAACACTAAAGAGGAGAAAGACAAAAGGGCCATAGAAACTAATAACGGACAAATTAGCAAACCCCATCCCCCTACCCCCCACCCTGCACCCCTGCAGAAGGCCATGGCCTACCCCCCCCCCAGCAGCGTGCCTGTCGCCCTAAATAAGAGACCCGAAATATAGAAAAAGAGAAGAAAGAAGAAAAGAAGAAAAAGAAAGGAGAAAAAAAGTGGAGAAGGGCCCTCAATCTTACCACCCGGCCCCCCCCACCCCCGCGCACCAATAAACATCCTAAAAGCAAGATCAGAATAGCCATGGAAAACATTATTCACCGCCCGCTCCATCAATATAATCCCCGCCAAGTGTCCCCCAAGTCACCATCAGCCAACACTAAGTCCACTGGATCTTAGACGATATCACCCCTGGCCTTGTCTATCAGTAGCACCAACATACGTCCACTTATCAATCAGCAGACAGAGCGGCGTGGAGGGTCCAAGCGATCCGGGCAGACCGGGCCGTGTTATTACTCCATGGGACTTCAGCAACCAGAACCCAGTCGAACCTGTATGGCGGAGATCCGTCTGTGTCAGTATCGACCCCGAAAACATCCTCAAGTCCGAGCACAGTCTCACCATCCAAAGAGAGAGAGTCACACCATCCGGCAAGCGCTGAGACGTCGCCAGGGCAGCCCAAGACATAGATCGTCGTTGTTTCCCCAGCCGCCGATTAAATATGCGCCCCGATGAGTCACTCACATGTACTACAGATCTGTCCAAAGCGATCAAATGAGCCGGGTCTTCCAGCGTCTCTAGGCATAGCTGGAGCACTCTTCACTGGCATAGAGGCGGGCACGCCGGCCCTTCCTCGAAATCGAACTGTGCCCGTGTGGAGCGGGGAGACAACAATGGCGGCCATCCTTCTTCCCATGTCCCGGGCATTACGGATCATGGTCGCATGCAGAGTCGTTAGAGCAGCCAATATGTCTTTGGACGTGGGTTCTTTCTCTTGTCGCCAGTCCCCTGAACTCTCCCACACGGCTGCTTTTCTATCCGGGTGTGGTCTGCGCAAGAGGATGCCAGCCGCCATCTTAACTGATCCGGCCTCGTCCTTCTTCACCTCACCACAGGGACTGGGCCCTACACCGGGGCGCAACAGGATTCACAGCGAGGACCCAGAAAGTCAAGGCAGGCTTCCCAGATAGGAGTCCCCAAAGGGCTAAACAAAATCTCTGCCGCTCCCCGGGAGCCGCCCGCCGATTCCGGGGGGAGTCCTTAGTCATGCCCGGACACAAAACTGGAAAAGCGGCCAAATATCGTGCACTCCCCCGAGCCTGCTATGCCACGCATCCCTACGAGGCACTCCGCTAGGTGGACTGGGTTGTCGCTGTCGCCATCGGCCCATCAAATCGCCAGCGCCCTCCGGCCGACTCCTCACTTCCACCAATGAGCTCTGTTGTCGCAGTCGCGGCCGGCTGTTCCTCTCACGCGACACCCCGGTCCCAGCTCCGTGAGGGCCGCAGAACAGTCGGGGACATTTCTCAGGGTCTGCAGCACGTAGAAGCCTCGGGAGCAAACGGTAAGTGAACGTTCTCCTTCGCCTACTTAAATATGCCGTTATGGCTCAGGATAGTTGCCAGGATGTATGCGTGGGGTGAGAGGGCTCACGGAGCCGAGTGTCTATGCGGCCATCTCGGTCACTAGCTTGGCTCCTTCCCCTGCAATTCAGTCTTGACTCTGTTCCCCATGGGAACAGTCCAGCCCGAACTGCCAAGCCAGGTTCTCCCTGGACTGGACACAAGTATCCTAGGACCGGTTTCGGGCTTTCAGCCCTCATCAGCCAAGATAGCTTGATTCCAGCACGGGACTCAGGTCTGAGCATACCCGTCCCACTTGGGGTGACGAATGCAAAAACAACGGTTGATGGATAGAATGCAGAACAATGTCATACATTCACCCCAGTACAGAGATCTGGGCCAATCCAGATGCTGCTCTCATGCTATGAGAGCAGCGCCAGGATTGGTCTGAGTGGCCTGGTCTGCTGCTCAGACACTCCCTGTAAGCCTGTGGCTTTTCTCCAACTTGGCTGTTAACACAAAAATAGAAGTGCGTATGCCTGTTTGGCCAGCCTAAGACTGTCAACCAAACTTACATGCGCACTTCTATGTGCCCACCACTCCTGCCTGTCATTGTCCGGCCCGCCCCAGATGCACGCACCGCCACGCAGAGCCCATGACTGAAAAATAGAATTATACTGTTTTAATATCACTTTATTTTTCTGTGACTGACTCTGACCAGTGAGGCGACGGCCCTCTGCCATTACGGAGGAGCTGCCCCTGGTTTTGAGTTTCTAAAAAATGCTGTATTAGAAAGAGTTTTCCGGTTTTAATGACCACAGATAATAGTGTAAATTTTTGTTTCTCAAAGAATTAATGACTTTTTGATCATAGAATGATATTAAACACAAATGTACCCCCTTTTATGCACCTAACTTTATTAGATTAGTGGTTAGGGTCAACAGAACTGTGAGTGTTTGCAATTTACCATAGCTAACATGAAGAAGATCAAAGAGTTTATCTAATAGAAATGATGGCCTTGTCATTGCACTCAACATTACACAATGGGGCTTTCACTGAACTTTTAAGAAATTGCTTTCCCTGTCTATATCAATGCAAAGTGACTGGTCAACTACAAGAGCAGAAAGGTCAGTAAAGACAATAATGACACAACATGTCATAACATTAATTTCAGTCAGAGAAAGATGAAGGAATGGTATGAATGCAAAAGGGTGTTAAAGATGCTGAAATAAAAATGTAAGATTTTGTTAGAAATTTTCGAACCTCCCAAAAAGTTATTTACAAACCATGGTCTTCTGTGAAACTGGAAGATGACAGGTGGGGGAGTCTCAATCGTGTGGTAGAATGTTACAATGAAGATAGGTTTTTGCAATTTGTAAATTTGTTGTTGGGTGTGGAGAAAAGGGGGGCTGTATACAGAGGCTTGCCAAGTAATCTAGAAGGAAGTGATGGCGTGGTTCCCCAAAGTCCAGTGAATATCAATGTTGAAGACCTCAAGGGATCCTCTGTGCTAAGAAGTTAGGGTTTGAGATGACTTAGAAGACCTAAACATCTGAGGGACTTTGTATTGTAGGTCTCATCTTGCTTATGTTGGAAAGGGAGATTTGTTGTAGTTGCTGCTTCTTATATTAAGTCATCCCTTTCTGCCCCACATGCTTCCTCACAGTGTCCCACTCTACTGTGCTCTTGTGTATTCTATGCTTTGTGTGGGAGAGAGGACAAGGGCAGTTTCCTGTTTGAGCCTGTTCGAGACTGGTCGGGACTAGGGCCAGAAATACTGCCCAATATACATACCTCCTTTATGTATCTATATGCTTTCAATGTACTCCTGGATCAATATATTTATCACTTTCTTCTAATTTAGCATTTCCAACGCACTTCCCTATTTCTCAGCCTATACTTCGCACAATATATCTTCTAGCCCAACCTTCTGACTCATCTCAAACTTCTTTCTAGTACTCTTTCCAGTGCACTACCCTATCTCTCATCCTATACATCTATCAATATATCCTCTACATGCACTCTCTCATTTATCCCAAACCCCATACCACTACTATGATCCCCAAAATAACCCTCTAGACTCTCCCCTACACTACCCCTCATTGCATCATCTGACACCTCTTTTACTATACCGATCCCTCAAAACAAACTTTTCTAAACTCTTCCCTCTTTTCTACCCCTCCCGAACCCTTCTCACTCCAAATAACTGACTAACCTATCCACCACTAAAATTACTTTGATGTTTCATCATACTAATTCAACACTAATCCTGATGGGTTCCAGAGTAGCGTGCTACTTGCGCTTCAAAACCCCATCAGGGGTAGTAAGCGCTATATAAATACAAACCTCTTTCCCTTCACTATCCCGCCACCTACCCTTCTCTACCCAAATAACTGAATAACATATCCACTACTCAAATTACTTCATATTTTACTATACTAATTTTCAACACAAATCCTTTATGGGTTCGGAGTGGCGTGCTACTCGCCAGAAAAGCGCTTCAACATCCATCAGTGGTAACTAGTGCTATATGAATGGAAACCTTTCTTCCCTTTTATCCCTCCGCTATCGTACTCACTCCAAATAACTGACTAATATCCACCACTGAAATTACTTTCATATTTCACCATACTAATTCACCATTAATCCTTTATGGGCTTCCAGAGTAGCGTGCTTCAACACCCCATCAGGGGTAACAAGCGCTAAATAAATACAAACCTTTTTTCCTCCTCTATCCTTCTGCTATCATTCCAAATCCAAATAACTGACTAACCATACACCACTTAAAATGTACTTTCATGTTTCACTATACTAATTCAACACTAATCCTTTATGGGTCCCGGAGTAGCGTTCTACTCGCCGAAAAAGCGCTTCGACGCCTTGTCAGGGGTAATAAGCGCTATATAAATGCAATTACAATACAATACAATACAATCCATCCTTGATTACTGTACACTAAGTCTATCCACTCTCATCTACAACAGCCTGAATTTGAACCTTTTCACCCAAAACTTTAGTGCTCTATCCATTTCCTCTAGGTCGATGACATTATTGATACCACTCCTGCAACTGCAACATCCAAAGTGTATTTGTGTACTCGCTCTTCCCTCTGAACCAGGTGTTAAACTTTATCACTAGAACTCTTTCCAGCCTCTCGGCGCACAGCCCTACCTCATTCTATCACAAGCAAACTGTCTGGCTACCCACAAAACACAGGACCTTATACAAACTTCTGATGCTCCTTTAGAAAACAGTCAATGCAATATCCCCCAAACATCTTCCAATATACTAACTTACTACACAAACCAAAAACCTAAGATCTATGAGTCAAAACATACTAGTCTCCGACCTACATGGGCTGCATCTAGGTTCCAGTCCTGTAGACTCCTTCGGCCTCTTCAATGGAACTCATTACTACCTGCAACTCGAGCAAGCCTTTTATCTCACGCCACTCAGCACTTTTTGTAAATACGCCAATGCATGAAACTAGACTTAGTTGTGCAGTCAGATGATAGTCAGTCGGTGCCGTCAATGAACATGCAACCTCTGACTCCATCAACAACAAAAATCTATAACCTTGTCCATGTAACAATATCTCACCTCTTCACTCACACAGCTAGTTGCCGACATTTACTGTCACTTTTGTACGTTTGAGTTCATAAAGTTACTGCTCCTCCTTTTGCTAAATAAATTAATACATTGAAGTGCTGACTGAACAGTGGTGGGCCGGCAGCTATTCCTCTGCAGATGTGTTTTTCTGAGCTGGCCAGAGATATGTCAAAAATCCTACATAATATTTGTTCATGGAAATTTATGCAGTTGGATGCAGGGCCAACTCAGTGTGCTAAGAGCGTGCACATTTATAAGAACGTTGTGTGCCACATGACCTGGGTGACATAGAAGCCCCTGTGTTGGAGAAGGACAAAACCCTACGGATGATATTGACATGGGTCAAATGTAGTTGACATTTGATCCAGTCAGAATGATCATTACAAGATGCTTGGAGGTCTTTAATCCTCCAGCAAAGCATCCATATTGCTTTTTCATGTACCTATAGCTTGCCTCTTCCAAAGCTCATTTTTGTAATGTGTCCTAATTGTACACATATGATTGCAAGGTTTCGTACTGCTGGACTAAAGACTATTGTCTTTGACTACGTCACTGGGTAACCAAGAACACATTTTGCACTTTTCTTGTGTCTCTGAGCTGCCAAGTGGCACCAATTTCTGAGAGGAGTGCCACAGGTTCCAGGAATACTTTGATTTCCCAATAAACACAGGAAAGTCGTTTAAAACGTGCTGCAACCACCCATCTTTCCTGGCATGAAAAACTCAACAAGGCTCAAAGATACTGAAGAAAAAAAAAGGGATTTGAAGTCTCCCTATGGACGCCAATAGGTCATGAATAGATTTTGGTAGGAGTCCTTCCAAGCCCTGGATGCAAGAAATATAAAAACAGAGAGCCAAATCATGACCTCTTTGCATTCAATGTTTGTCAAGGACATGTGCTGACAGCTCTGATCACTATGTTCATGTTTAAAAAAAATTACATTTTGAAGCCAAATATTTTGGAATTCTAGGAAAATACTGGTTTATAGAAGATGTGTTCCCAGCCTTCTTCCCTCAGGAGGTACGACAGATGTCATATGAGAGCTTTCACTACAGGACAGTATGCACATCTCAAGCAGAAGGTAACTCGCTGGAGGGCGGGGGGGGGTCCTAAAAAGGTGATTGGTCGCTGGGCTTCATAGGTGTCCAGTCTTCAAGTGTTGTCTTTTAAATGACCGGAGGTCCTGCAGATAACTCCTAGCGGCCATATAAAGATGGAAGACTTACAAGAATGTGTGCTGAGGAGCACAGGAAGGGTACCAGAGAATTGGAGCAGGGTGCAAGAAAGTAAGGCAGTCATTCTGGCACCAAACAAGACTTAAGGACCATTGAAAAACAATAGTGCCGAGAAGCAGTGAAGATTTCCCACTAGTTAATAGAAAGCACAGTTGTGAAGTAACATTCGAGGGCTAGCTCACTTTTAAGCTCTGACAGGCTCTCAGGCAGGTGCTGCACCAGGGGAAAAGACACATTGCTGTCAGAGTGTGCCTTGTGATTATGATGCTTGTGATGCTACTCTGGATAAAACAGCTGATACCATTTATAAGTCCAGGGAGTCCATGAACTCTTCTCAGAGGAGACAGTTTCCCCAAACTCCCTCTCTGCCAGTATGTCCATGGGTGAACTTGCCAGAACTAGGGGGCATATTACCAACAACTAGCGATAATTATCACTATGTTGGCTTAGCGGCAATATTTTTATCGCCGTGCTGCGGCGATTTTTATCGCTTAGGAGCCTTGCTATTATCAAGGTTTATCTCCTAAGCGATAAAAATCGGCCGCAATGCATGAATATCGCTGAAAGGTTAGCAATATTCATGCATTACCGAGCTAATGCTCTTAGCCATGTTATCCACCTCCCATTGGATAACATGGCTAAGAACTGCTCAGGGCAGGTGTTAGCTTTTGGAGATATTCGCGCTTAGCGCGAATATCTCCAAAAGTTGGTAATAGGAGATAGCGATGTTAGCGACTGTTTCCAGTCGCTAACATCTTGGCACTCCCACTTTGCATGTCATTAGTGATAAATTTCACTGACATGCAAAGCGGGGCCCAAGATGGTCGCTATCTCCTACTAGCTGTCGCTAACTGGTGTTAGTGACAGCTAGGTAATAGGGAGATAATTTTATCTCCGCTTTCTTGGCTTTTAAAGCCAAAAAAGCGGAGATAAACCCCCTTGTAGGACTCTTGGATAAGTCGATACTGTGACTTGTGCATATGTGTCATTGTCACTGCTTGTGCCTTTTGATTCTTAATATCTTCTGATTCGTATGTTTCTTTACTATTTGTCACTGGATGGCCGTAAGATCCCTCGTCTTGCATGGCTTGGGTCTTGTACTTTATATCCTCATTTACACCTATTTCCTTGAATAAATGTTTTTTTTTAAATATTTGCATCCAAAAAAAACTTTAAAAAATACTTAAACTTTTGTAGTTGCTACATTGATCATGTTGATCTTTGTATTTGCCTACTCAAATCCTCTTCTTTTCTACTGTCCGTGTGGTAAGGGTCTGGCACTAGGATCCCAGGCAGTTATAATCATGCAAACACAGTGACATACATTCTGGAACTGGCCCTGGGCACGTGCGTCCGGACCCTTTTATTGACGGGGTCACCTGACCGGTGACCCCAGTGATGGATGGGTGTGGGGTGAGTGTGGAAGCCAGCCCTCAAGGAGTGGCTGGTGGAAACACATATTCTAGAAATACAAGACCATGACCAGCCGTCACTACATCCCTCGCAAACTTTATTAAAAATGAGACAACCAGTCCAACTTGGGGGAGGGAACAAAATGACAAACAAAAACTCCACTGAGTCTATTCAGGTTGCTTGCAGGACAGGATAAGTGGACAGATGCAGCTGGGAGCACCAGGCATCACAGCATGCCCGTGTTATTTTAACCAGACTACTCTGGGACTAAATAGCGGTGAAGATGAAGTCCAGATTTCTCACTTGCCCATCCAAGTTGTCACAGTCTACCTGGGCACTGTGGTCCTGTCCCAAGCAGTCTCACTGAGTGGAAGTCTATTTGAAATGTTTGCTGGAAGGGTGCATTTGGAGCAATAGTGAAGTCTGCTGCTGATAGGTCTTCAAAGGCGCCCTGGCTGCATGGATAGCAAGCCTGGAACGACAGATGGCATCACAGTGACTGTTGAAGAATTTTCCCTAACATGCCGCAGTGCTTCCAGCTGCCTGATGGTGGAGCAACTTCAGGCTTCCCTCTCTTACAAGGATTACCCTCTCACTGTAATCCCCTGAGGTCCTCTTCACTGGGCTTCCACGCGACTGTGTGGACTGCGCAGTATCCCTCCCATGCCACACCATAGGGCCAAGGAGGAGTCACCACCAGTCCCACCTTCAAGTCGCTTAGTCCGTCTCAAAGGTAATTGCTTCCAGGGTCAGTGTACTTAGGTGCACAGGCATCTTCAGGATAGTCTTGGGGTGACCCAGACGCCATGCACACTTTTTTTGATTACTGATACCTGTCGTGGAGCGGCTGCAGACATCTCTCTTGGCTTGACTCCCTTATCACGGTAATCCCTTGAGGCCCTATCACCTGGATTGCCATGGGACTTCATGGGCTGTGCAGGCCTCTCATATGCATTGACAAGGGGTCACTGAAGAATTCCCAACAGAACCATGTCCAAGCATCACGTGCAATCCCAAGGGTGGACCGTCCAGTGGTTGAGAGTGCTCTCACCAGCAGAAGTCAGGTTCACAGGTGCACACAGCTGGTTCCCGGGCAGCCATCCATCCACAGCCCCAAATATGCCTCATTGACCATGGGGTGTTTCATAGACACAGGGCTCCACTCTAGATGCCCAGGGCTCATTAGATGATCTTCGGAATGCTCTTGGTTGTGATAACACTCACAGTTCTTATTCTGTCATTTGAATTGTCCCAGGTGTCTACTACGCACAATTCACTTCTTCTTCTTTGCACTCTAGTGCTGTGGCCTTATTTTACACTTCAAGTCAGAGGGAGATCCCTGGAGTGTGCTCGTTTACTTAATGTATCTATACCATTGCAATTACACTATAACATTTAAATAGCAGGCTACTATATTTCACTGTGTTATGGGGTGAAATTTAGTAATAATTTCCAGAAAGAAAAGAAATTTGTTAACAATCTATTTTTAATAAAAGAATTTTATACAATAAAAAAGGCACAATGTTAAAATTTCAAAGAAAAATTCCTTGAAAAGTAAAAATACATAAAGTCAATCTCTCAAATGTACAAATAGAAAATACAATAATTAAAAACACAAAGCAAAAGAGTACATATATAACACATTTGCATTTCATAGACAGTAAACAGTTTTACAAAAACAACCTATAAAGCAATAAACCCCTATTATGACTGTGGCACCTGTATATTCTCACCACTGTAGATTTCTAGATCCACCAGCCTAGAATTACATTAACTATTGTACACGACTGTGACAGAAATGTATGTACATCCAGTGTGTACTTAGGCTTCAATTGGATTCTTTCATTAAGAAATGCGTCGACGCGTTTCGGTGCAGTACATTTAATTCTGTGGCACCTTCCTCAGGACTTCTTGATAGGGGTTTCCTGTGTCAAGAAGATTTCAATCTCTTTTACATAAAGGGTGTTTTCGTCGCTAATAAATATGATAAAGGATCCAGACAGGGCATGTGCAGCGTAGTTCAATATCTATTGTCTGCAGTCTCTGTCTTTTTTTGCCTTTTTATCTTCAATAACATTCCTCGTGTAGGGTTTTCTTTTTCAGTTTATTCAATCTGTGTCCTTTTTAAATGCATGTATCTTTAAGTGTTATAAAACCCTCTTCAAACGGGCATAGAATGTCTGGGAACCTCACGGGAACTGGATATGTTCTGCGTGTTTTATGCGCCGCGTTTCTGCCTCGTTCGAATCGCTCACCCTCAATCTCTTATTTTACACTTTCCTTTCCTCTTTCTTTTTCTCCTCTTATTGCAGACCAGACTTCTCCATGTGACGTGCACATCACTGTGCCTTCGTGGTCACATCCTACACCCTGCAACTAACTCCTTCATCTTCTTTCTTCCATGGCCAGGCCTCTCGCTTTGGTCTTCTTTTCACAGGGACCTCCCTGGTCGCGTCCTGTCCTCTCTGTAGGACTCAACTCGTTCCATGGACCTCTCACATTTCTCCTCTTTGTGGACCTCTCACATTTCTCCTCTTTGTGGACCTCTCACTTTTCTCCTCTTCGTGGACCTCTTCACTTGAGGATGCATTCCTTGCGCCTCAAGCCTACGCCGGCGTAGTGCTCGCTCCTGCCCCCACTCAGGCAGGCTTTGTCGGTTCTGTCTCACCCTATGACGACATTGGTCCTCTTCCTCACAGGGCTCTCACTCCCGGGCTCATGCCCATGCTGTCCGATCTCCAGACACAGCCCTTGATGCCTCTCTGACCTAATGCCCTTTCTTTCTCTTCATGGGTGCGCTCCACTGGCACCTTGCGCTCCCATGCCTCCGACTTGTGTTAATGTGTGTTCACCACTAGGGCTTCACTGGGGACTTTCCTTGCCGATGGAATACCTCTGCACTCATGCACACTGCCCATCTCTTGCTGCATTTACATGGGTCACCATATTCTTGGCAGCTTCCCTGGTGTGGCTCTTTTTGAACCTCTCCCCCTCCTGGGGAGCACAGTCTGTCCCTACTTTCTCTCTCCACTCTGCAGCCCAGCAAAATCGTTCTGCCCTCTTAACAGTCTTCTGCACAACTGGCTCTCTGTGCAGGGGTTCACAGTCTCTCCCCTCCTTGCAATATTGTCCAGCAGCCAACCTGAGCGCCTGCCCTGGCTGTTCCAAGCAGCCTCTATTGCAAGGTCTCACTATTGCTCTGCTACCATTAGGGCTGTACCAGGAATGATAAAAAATAAACCACACAGGTGGGATGGCAGCTTGTATGGTGTTCATTTGGGTCAGCCCGTCTCATTAAGTCTATAAGCATGTGCTGATGCACTTTAGGAGTGGCGGCGGGCCTCGCTGCCGGCTTCTCCAACTGTCACTATCAGCCACCTCCTATTGTCCTCGGACAGGGCGCGGTGCACCAATTTACCGCTAGATGGAGCGGAAGACGCCACTCCGCACAGGTCAAACAGTCTCTCCTCAGACATGGAAGCTACCTGGCTGCTGCAACTGCTTTTCTTCTGCTGCGGCATGCTCCTCGCTGGGCAGCTGCCTCGCACTTGCAAAGCAGAACAGGACTGGCCGCTAATCGTGAAGCACCAGCATACCTAATTTGCAGGTGCCATAGGACTCGCTTCTTCACAACCACCATCTCCTTTCGGCCTCTCACAGGTGCCGGATGGGGGTCCGCCTCACTGCGGGCCTCTGGGAGATGCGCCTCTCTCCACATGGGCTCATTCCTAGTCAGTGCGCTGCCACAGGTTCACGGCCAGTGGCAGTTGCAAGGCTTTGTGCAGGTGGGAATTGCTTTCCTCGCCCACCACATGCCGCCTGTAGGCAGGGGAGCCTTCGACGGAGGCGTCCCTTCCCCCTTGCCAAACATCAGCCTGCCGCATACATGGGGTCGACCCACTCGTCACCAATGTAAGGGTCGGGCCATAGGACAGCATTTAGTTATAATAATCACGCAGACACAGTGGCATACATTCTGGAAATGGCCCAGGTCATGTGCACCAGGCTCCTTTTACTGGCAGGGTCACCTGACCGGTGACATCTGTGATGGATGGGTGTGGGGTGAGTGTGGAAGCCTACCCCCAAGGAGTGGCTGGTGGAAACATATATTCTAGAAATACTAGGTCGTGACCAACCGATCACTACACGTGTCACTAGCCACCCCTGTCTGTACCTCTCCGCTGTCTCACTTTCCCATGCCCCCGTCTGTTTTGTTTTTTTTTTGTTCTTTTTTGAAATTTTATAGGTGAACTTGACCTGAAGGTATTGGAGTGCTCTGCAAGAGCCCAGTTACATTACACAAGGACACCTTCATTTTCTTGGGAAGGCATGGGAGACTAAGTGATTTGCCCAGAATCCCAGGATACTGAGCCGATGCTGACACTTGAAACTGGTCCCCCAGTACCAACGTTGGCAGCTCTGGCCATTACACCTCATCCTCTCTGTTCTGAGCCTGAAATATGCATCCTTTAAGTGGCTTTGTACATTGTTAAACTTACTAGTGGTTGTGCTGGGGGCTCGAATAAATGAGATACATGATTTCCCTGCCTCCTTATTCTACAGTTTGGCGACGATTTAGAGGCCCTGTGTTCCAGCCAGCAGCACCGCCAGCCCACCACTCCATATACAGACTGACCCACCTGTGCACTGCTTTCCTTCTGAATCTCACAGCTATGCTTCCAGATTACCTGCCCTCAAAGAGGCATTGCAGCACCATCTCCTGAGGCCGCAGACGTGCACGGCCAGTTCTCTATCCAGCATTGCAGCACCATCTACTGCGAGCGCTGATTCTGGAAGTTGGCCAATGTTGCAGCAGCATCTCAGGGGTCATCAGCACAGAGAGGTGCATAGATGGCTGCAGCATCATCACTTAGTGCCACTGTCTTTCCCCACCGTCTTTCCTCACTATCCTGCCCTTGAGTCTACTTTGGCCTCTTCACTGGAATTCATTATGGTCCACCAATTGGACAATACCTTCACCCTAGGAGTGCAAATTTGCCCAAAGCAACCCGTCTCCTATGGCTAACAAGCAGTCAGTAACTCTGCACAAATTGTAACTGCACCTATTCTAATGCGTGTAATGAGATTTAGTTATGCAGTTAGATGATCATCTGTCCCTGCCGTAAATACGCATGCAACAGCGTCCTCCATCTACATCGAAAATCTATGACCTGGTTGATATATAATGTCTCACCTCTTCAGTCGTACAGCTGTATTTTGATATTTACTGATAACATTTCGTTCAAAATGCTACTGCTCCTAATTTGGCAAAATAAATTCATACATTCTAGCACCGACTGAACAATGGTTGGCCGGTAGATGTCCATCCTAGAGACGCAGTTTTCAGAGCTGGCCAAAGATCCACCAAAAAGCCAACATAATAATGCTCATGAATGTTTACGCAGTTGGATGCAGGCCCTCACATTGGGCCAAGAGCATGCATATGTTTAAGACAGCTGTGCAAAATATACCCTAAACGCTACAGAAATCCCTTTACTAGGTAAATACAAAAACCTGCAGACGGTGTTGACTGGATCAAATGTGGTTGACCACTGGTAAAGGCAGAATGATCATTGCTAGATTCTTGGAGATATTTAATCCTCTGGCAAAGCTTCCATATCACTTTCCAATGTACCCATAGCTTACCTTTTCCAGAATCCCTTTGTAGTGTGCCCCAATTGCTAGGTTAAGAACTGCTCAGCTTGCCATTGGGACTACATACTAGTGTGCGCAGTGGACTACGCTCTGTGATGCCCAGTGGCTGCCGGCATGGTTCACAGGTGGTGTGGTGGAGGCGGGGGGAGGGGAGTTTGCACAGGGGTGTGGCGGGAGGGTGTGCATAATATTAATATATATATATATATATATATATATATATATATTTTTTTTTTTTTTTTTTTTTTTTTTTTAAATAAATTAACTTACCTTACTGCCAGGTCCGGTGTCTCGGCTCCTTGTCTCCTCAAGGAACTAGAAACACAGCCAGGCCCCACTGACCAATCACAGCGCTGCAATACAGTGTTGTGATTGGTAGGCACCCAGGCTCCCCTGACCAATCACAACGCTGCAATGCAGCATTGTGATTTATTTTGAGCGCCCAGGTTCAGTGCTCAACCAGGGACTGGGGGCCTGGGCATGTTCTCCACGCAGACTGTAATACAACCTGTGTGGAGAATGGAGAAAGTGCGCATGACTGGTTTGGGCGGCCCAAGAGGGCCGTCAAAATTGTCACTGCGTATTTAAGAGTGGCCAAACAACCCCTCCCCTGCTCTCAGAGCAGAGCAGCCCACCGGCCCGCAAAGCAGCACACACATAAAATGATAATGACTCAAAGATATTTTATATTTCTACTTCGCACTGCTTGAAAGCAGTTAAGCGATGCAGAGCCGCCACTAGTGCTGCTGAGTGGCAGCAACTTCTAAGGGGCCCATCACAGGCCCCTTCTGTCACTGCGGCTCAAGGGGGCCCCAACCCTCCAGGTGCCCCCAACTCTTCAAGGGATGTTGATATCTCTAAGATATAGAAGAGTCAGGGGCTCTATGCCACATTCTGCAGGGGGCCTCCATCTTTTGCTTTACAGCTCTGCAACCTCTAAGAGGAGTGCCACAGATTCCAGGAATACGTCGATTTCCCATCAATCACGGGGAAAGTCATTTAAAACGTGCTTCAACCATTCATCCTTCCTGGCATGGAAAACTCTACTAGGCTCAGAAATCCTTAAGAAGAAAAAAAGGATTCAAAGTCACCACACGGACGCCAATAGGTCAGGGAAAGATTCTGGTAGGAGTCTTTCCAAGTCCTGGATGAGAGAAATTAAAAAGCTGTGAGCCAAATCATGACCTCTTCCCATTCAATATGAGTCAAGGACAAGTGCTGACAGCTCTGATCGCTGTGTTCGTGCTTAAAAAAACGGCATTTTGAAGCCAAACATTTGGGAGTTTTTGCAAAAATCTGGTTTATGAAAGATGTTTTTCTAATACACTCAACAATCTATATTAAGCTGAGAAAGCT
Source organism: Lissotriton vulgaris (assembly GCF_964263255.1). Taxonomy (NCBI): domain Eukaryota; kingdom Metazoa; phylum Chordata; class Amphibia; order Caudata; family Salamandridae; genus Lissotriton; species Lissotriton vulgaris. Next base: position 652,852,773 of record NC_141700.1, read on the forward strand.
CTGAAAAGCCCTGGAAGCGGAGTGTTCGTACGCGATATGTTCTAGCAACACCAGAATAAACTAATAATAATATCATTTTAGCTTCATCTAGATGCTATACGTGCCTGCTCTGAGGCATGTGGGAACTTTACAAAGTTTACAATATATCCATTAGTACCAAAAGAGATAAAACTAATTTTGCTAACCTATAAAATATAAAAGGAGAGCCCGTCCTATTGGGAATTGAACTAGCAACCTGATAAACTGAGCACAGATTTCTACAACAGAAACAACAACTGACAGAGCTATGCTGCCTTCTTAAATGCCCTCGCTTAAATACTTTCCACCCACCCTGAAGTGGGACATGGTCTACTCATACACAGAACTGAGGGGGCGGCATTGAAGGGACCTTGCCGCAGGCTTTTGTTACTGAAATAAGTTCTACCTTGGATTCATTGGCCGCATCGGTTCTCAGGTTTGTCAACAATGAATCTCCTGTAATGCGCTACATCTTTAAGGAACAGTGGAACCAGGGCTCTGAGTCGGGGTACCACGCGGGTGGACGGCGTCCCCCCACTTATTTTACCGGGGGGACGCCATCCCCCCTGCCAAACAGCTGGACTTCACTCTTTGGCCTCTCTGGGACGAGGAGCTCGCCACCTTTCGTGACGTCATTTCCTGTTGTGACGTCACTTCCGGTGACCGCGTCCCCCCACTTCTTTTTTCAGGACTTGTGCCCTGAGTGGAACATTGCTGGGTTCTCTGTCCCATGTTCTCCACCAGTCCAAATTGTAATGTAGGTTCTGCATACTTCATTTGGGCTCTGGCTGGCTTGGATGTCACCACTGTTGGCTTTTGGAGATAAATAAACTTCATTCTGTATCAGTCCCGAGTTACCCTCATTAATCATCACATGACTCTTGGCCATAAGGCATCTCAGGTAGAGAACAGCTCAACTCTATTTAGAAGGTAATCTGTGTGTTTTTTGTTATCCAATGTGTTCCATGATGGGAGGTTGGTGTCCAAGGTGAATACAAGCGATTTAGCTTTCAGTGAAAGTTGAAGTTTGAAGCCATCAAGGTTCATGTCATGGAAAAAGGTTTGAACTATTTCTTGCATGAGTGGGGAGGAGTCATTGGAGTATGTTCCTTGTGTGTGGTTCTTGAAATGCAGGGTGTAAGCCTCCTTTTGAGTCCAATCAGTTGAGCTTTAAGAGCATCCATGAGTCTAATGCTGAATTTTGTTGCAGAGGTGTTATTGTGTCTTTCTGTGGATGCATTTGTGGTGGAGACATACTGCCTTATTCGAGTGTGGTCAGAATCATCAGGAGGTAAAAGTGCATATAATAAATATTAGTGCAACAACTTGAAGTGCTTTCTCTGCGTGGTTTTAAACATCACATTTATACCAACTGTTTTCCCCATGCTGGCAAAACAGTGGGTCCAAGGTGAAAATGTACACAACTCTGTATCTGCATTCACAGGTGCAAACAAAGTTTGTCCCCATATACGGATTTACCAGGAAACTCGGAATGAGGCCCAATGGCTCATGAAGGTGACACGTGTGTGAGCAAAATCTGGTGTAATTACTTCCGGGTCGAAGAGATCGAATGCAACTTGGATAGGGGAAGATAAAGTATTTGCAATATCATGTAAATGTGTGCCGCCATGTTGCAGGTAGAAGGCTCCTACTATCCACTATTTACTCTCATAAACCGCAAGGTGCATTATTAGCTGGGGAGTTATGCAAACAATGCTTTATTGTTGTGCCATGTGTTCATAATGTAGAGCGACAGCATGCCTGCTGGAAAGCAGGCTAACCCCTGTTACTCTGATGCTTCTGGATGGGATGGGGCTGGATCAAATGTTCTGCCCATTAAATGAATTGCATATTTTGTTACTGGAGTGTGGCATAACATTAATATCAGAATGAGAGTCGATCTCTTAAAAAACACAATTGATGCTACTAAACATTATTACTGTTAAAATGTCAGATTGACTCTTCCCCAGTCTGTCCAAGATTTGAGAAACACTGGCTCATCAGTAATTCACCTATTAATTGTGGCTTGTCACCATGTCCATATAGGCCCTGCCAGCCTCAACCATGTACTTTCTTTATCTCAATGTAAACTTTTCGAAATTGTAATTTTTTTGTCATTGTTCCCTCTATTTCTATAGGATGGCACAGAGATGGAAAGCTTCTAAAAACCTTAGCACCGACTTAGTAACTTCAAATTAGAGCAAGCATTGACAATGCCAATAGGCCTGGCTCATAACTGGAAGCGCTTCTTCAGTCACCGATGAGTTGAGGCAGTCAGTAGGTCATCATACATGCACTCTGTCTCTTAGCCTTGCATTCAAAACATTGATCTATCCATCAACTGACTCATTCCTACTTTCACCCACTTACTACAGTAAAAAACACACCAAACTCAACAATCATATGTAAGATAAAGGAAAAGACTGAAAGTAGAAACCAGCATTGGCATAGCCAATAGGTCTCGCCCTTGGGACCTTATAAGTATTTAGTTATGCAGCACAATATCCTTGGTGCAACAACATCAACTGTTGCATGGCTAAACACTTATAAGGCCGCAAAGGCGAGACCTATTGGCTATGCCAATGCTTGTTCAAGGAGCGTTGTATACGCTCCTTGTTCGAAGTGCCAGTTATTTAAGGCTACACGCAATTCAAGATAGTTTTCTAGAAGTCGTATTTTATGAGGGATCAAATTCCATGCCTTAGCCATCTGAACTATGAAGGAGTCATGCATGGCTGAATGTGGGAGATGCACTCTGCTTTACCAGTAATGCGCCTGCCCACAGCCCTGAAGTGGAATGACTGAAGGGGTGGTGAAAGGCAGGATAAGTAGAGTTTGGAGTTGCCTTGCAGCTGCATGCAGATTTCTGTTAAGTTTGCAAGTCAGATGGAGAGGGACACCATAGTATTTACAGTTGGTACAGTCCACACAGCAAAGTACTAAGGCATTAACATTTCGTACCTTGTGAGGGAAACTTAGGAGCAAGAAAAATCGACATATGGATTGAGTTACATTAAAAGACCCTTTTAGTGACTTGAATTAACTTGTACCACAGGGAGATATTAACATCAATAAAGACCCACGATTCCTTTCTTGGTTTGAAAGGTTTGGTGTTGTGCCAAGATTTTTAGCGAAGTATGCGAATGGTGGTAGTTGTGCAGCATGCTGGCATCTCCCTTTATGACGTAGTTAGCTTAGGAGTCCAATGGTCAACCGCGTGTGGCACAGGACCCAAGATCCGATGGATTCCAAGTATGACTTGCATGCCATTGGCGAGTAGTAGTTGAAGATAAAAGAGGTGACAAGCCCACATAGGAGGTCTGTTGGTGGAGCCTTGAGGGACTCCGGCAGTGGAGGGGAATCATAAGACTGAGAAAGGGGGGGCGTGATTTGATGAACACCCTTTCCCGTATCCTGCCAGTGAGTGCTGTGAGGGTGTGTGCATACCTGTGTTTGCGAGGTTGTGTGTTTGATTGGCTCAGATGTGCGAGCAGTGCTCTTTGTGTCATGAAGGGGGCGGAGGGAGAGGCGATGCCAAGCCAGGCACCCTCTGGCACAGCGCCATGGTCTCAGAAGCCACCGCTTTGCCGTGAGTGGCTCTGCACAGACTCCCACAGGGTGCACAGCGCAGGCTCCGCCGGGGGGGTAAGGTTTCATGCTACACCGGCGGAAGAGGCGGCGGGGGCACAACGCTAGTCCAGGCGCTTTGCTGCCCGGGTGTGGCGGGAGGGGCAAGTAGGACGGGGAGGGTGTTTACATGGGTCCCGCAACAATGGGACAGGAAGGCACAGCTTAAAGAAAATTAAAAGCATAATTAAACAAGCAGCCACCCCTGCACTATCTATCAGAGTAGAAAATATGGCCGTATTTACAGCTCAAAAATAGTTGCGCGAGCCCCGTGAGAAGGCGTGTTTTGATTTGAGATCTGCCGAGTTTTTAATCGCACTGACTATTGAAGGTCTTGCGGAGACCCAATAGGTAGGTGAAAATATTCTTTTTAAATGCCCGATGGGTCATTTTTAACATTAACATTAATAAAGGTTCTTTTTAGAACTGTCGCAGAAATATAGGAGCTGAGTATTTCTTGTGGGGTTACCAAATAATAGGGTAATAGGTAGAGATTTATATCTGAAATGAATAAATAATGTATCAGCATAAAAACATCAGTGTTAGGAGCATAAACATGAGCAGGTTCATTGATTTAACTGATTTTCATTGTATATCTTTTAGATGTGCGTGCAATGAACAATGTCCTGAAGAAGGTGCAAGATTGTATAGATCACCGAAACGCCGCGTCGACAATTTGTTTGTCTACTATTAACTGTAGTGTGACCAAAGAAAAAACATTTTTGGGGTTTTTTAGCAATAAATTGTGAATTTGAATGTTTGAATGTTTTTTCACTAAAGATGTTTTTATAATTGTGACTAATTGTTTTTAAATGATGCATAATATGATTCCAGTACTGTACTGATATTTTAACAAGACCTTTAATAAATAATTTAAATTTTAAGCTCATGTGTGATAATGTGCCCCTGTTGAATAATTGTTACAAAGAGTTTTGTAAATTTGGTAACCTGCGCAAAGACTTTCTTCACACTGAAGGGTAGGTCTCTATACAGTTTAGCGATTTGCCAGGATTTTTCCATCCTCGAAAAAAAACGTTGGAAAAGGAAATTTGTTGTTTTAATATTGTGACCCATTCCTTTTCCAGCAAAAGGGTACCTCCCTCCATACTTGGTTAGCAAATCATGCCTGCCTTGTAATCACAGAGGGCCTGGACTGCTAAAGGAAGAGCCAACAGGAACCATCCAGAGCGGAGCGAGCTTGCGACACGCAGTGGTGCAGTCAGTACCCCAGGTAGAGAGAATGTGGGCATGGACAGGAGCGAGAGGCAGCCCTGGCCGCAGACATTGCTGCTGCATGGGAGCCAGGCTTTCTTTCGGGGTCAAATGCAAGCAATATGAGGATGGTCCTGCTGGGAACACCCGCAATGGCGGTGAAAGACAGCACCGGGAGCATCGGCAGCCTCCCGGGGAAGAGGGCCCCACTTGTCCTCCTGCCGAAATAATAACAGAGCCCATGAAATGGAGCCTGGAAAAGCTGGGGGGAACCCCTGGGTGGGAGGGGACATAAACCTTTGCCGAGGGAAGAGAGTGTGCAGGCTGCCTTAAACCAGTGATCATAGGGATTTTGCTATAATATTGGGATTCTCACTGCACCATTTGGATAGATCTCAGAGACCATTTGGACCCCAGAAAAGGGGGAGCTTAATGTCACGAGACGGCAGACTGGTGAGCCTTGGCCATGCCATAGCGACCATATGGTCGAGCCACATTGTGGGGACACCAAATTAGCCAAGAGACACTGACTCCCAGGCAGCAGTGAGAGAGGGGCCTAGCACATCCACGTCTAGGGAACTTACCCCATCAGTACAAGACATATTAAAGGACTACCTGCAATTGCACCAAGACAAAATACTGACCACCATCAATGGCTCCAGACAAGCATTTGAGACCAAAATCGACCAGTAGCCCTGGAGGTGGGGGTACTAAGATTGGATCACCGTAAACTGGTGGGGAGGGTGAATGCTCATGAAGATAGCCTCCATGAGTTCAGTCCCGAAAGTAAGGTGATGCAGATGCAGCTCAGGATACTCAAAATACTGACCACCATCAATGGCTCCAGATAAGCATTTGAGACCAAAATCAACACAGTAGCCCTGGAGGTGGGGGTACTAAGATTGGATCACCGTAAACTGGTGGGGAAGGTGAATGCTCATGAAGATAGCCTCCATGAGTTCAGTCCCGAAAGTAAGGTGATGCAGATGCAGCTCAGGATCCTCACTGACCACATCTTTTAATTGGAAGGAAGAGCGGATGATGCATATGGGAGACAGAGGAGAAACAGCGTCTGTGTAGTTGGCCCACCAGAGGGTGTGGAAGGCATAGATATTGTCACCCACCTGTAAATATCGGTGCGATCTGAGGTTGCACATGCTGGTCTGACAGTTCTTGGCACTTGAGCAAGTGCACAGGGTGCCTGCCTGAAATCCTCTCCCCCCCCAGGAAGTCCTCTAAAAATGGATGGCCAAACTCCTGCTCTACCAGGCAGGGATATACTGTTGCAAAAGGCCAGGGAACAAGGCTCATATACTATGGAAAATAGCTTGGTCTTCTTTTACCCAGACTACACACTAGCATTGCAGATAAGAAGGTTTCCTTCCTCAAGGTGAAAAGGGTGCTCAGGGAGGCCAACCTACAATACACCTTAATGTTTGCGGCGAAACTCAAAGTCAGAATTGAAGGTGAATCCCTAATCTTCACGGTCTCCAAGAAAGCCTGGGACTGTTTGGAGCTGCACAAGGATGGTATGGATGGGCCCACAAAATAGTAAGCGAAATATCTGTTCCCTAGGAAGGCAAAACGTGGGAAACAATGCGGTCCAGAAAAGTGCTCATAAGTCTACGAGACAAAGTTGGAGACAGGCAGAGCTGGCGCGGTGTGTGCAGCCACTAAGATCAGGCACAGGTGACTGAAGAAGAAAGCATAAGGGTTTCCTAACAAAGGTCCTCACTCCAAATCCGTGACATCATCCAAGACAACGGACAGCTATACCCATTACGCCAAGCTGGTGGATGGCCTTTGACTCCGACTACCAGCTCAACTGACAGGACAAGACCGTTGGCAGGTAAGGCTCTATCCATCTGAGCCAAGGCCATGATATGACTGAGATTTCTTCCTGCACTGAGATCTGCCTGCTGCATGGTTGTGATTTGACTCCCAGTCTCATCCTGCTGGGTCATCGGGCTAGGCCTGACCCCAGCAATTGCTGGTTCTCTGGGGCCTTAAGGGCAGATGTACGGGTCCAAGCCATGTCGGCCTGGCTATGGTCAACATACCCACCCGCAAATGAGCCTATGGCCCATAAACTTGTTTTGCTCAGGTCAGTTGGGACCATCCCTGGTTATGTCTGAATATTTAGGGAGAACAATCTCTGATCATAAGCCTTTAATACTCACCTGGTGGGTGGGGTGACTCTGTCCACCCACGCCCATATGGAGGCTACAACTTAGTGCTTTGACTGACCCTTACTTTCGGAAATCGCTACAGACAATGATAGAATATTTTGAGCTTAATGAACAAACGGCTTCATTCTCACTTATTGAATGGGAGGCCTCCAAGGTGGTAGTGATGGGACACTGTTTGGGCAAGACAGTCGGAATCTGTAAGGAATTGGACGCTGAACTAGTTATGCTGGACAAAACTATACATGAGCTTGAGCTGGAAATGACAGACAACCCAGACGGCAAACTGAAGCTTGAAGAGAGTAAGACTGAATATACAGAGAATATTTACAAACTTCACTGTCACCCTTATCATGACAATGTCAATAGAGTACACAAAGGGGAGGGCAGACCCGGGAGGCTGTTGGCATGGCTTTTATATAAGGAGCCGAGAGACACTCCAGTACTTCAAGTGCACTGGAAGGGAACTTGGCTTTCTCATGGTGGGGGACTGCTACCAGAATGGGGTGGCCTTAACCTTGGAACATCTGATACAGGACTGTAGACTGGTCCCTGGCCAGTTCTTGATGAATTGGTTGCTCACAAGTGTGTTTACACACTTATCAGACCTGAATACGACAGAACCCCATGCAACAGACTGTCCTACACCTGCTTTTGATGGTGTGAAATGGGAGATATATGATTACATGGATGTACAGGGCACTTAATTGAATGATGAGGGCAGCCACTTGAAGGCGAGACATGAATGGGAAGAAAACTTTGATCAGGCTTTTGAAGGCAATGACCGGAAAGGGATACTGAACTACACACAAAAGGTGTCCCAAAACACTAGATTGAAGTATACCCAGTTTAATTTCCTGTACCAAACACATCGAATACCCATGAAAATAGGTGACATATATGGTAGTGACCTGAACCTTTGTCCCAGATGTTCTACCCAATCAGCTGACATCTTGCATATGGTAAGCAGCCGCCCTAGCCTACAGACCTACTGGCAGAAGATCGTTACACACCTAGGAGGGTACCTGGGGAGGGAAAGTTAGATGACATCAGAGAATTGTTTGCTAGAGGGCTTCTAAAGACCACAGTCCAAGAAATCTGGCAATAAACTGCTGGACCTTGCATTTGCACTGGCTAGAAAATTGGTTGCTAAACCATGGAAATCCAAACACCTTCCTACATACCTGAGATGGAAATCAATGGTCAGGCATTTTACAGTAACCTCGGAGATTCCCTGTAACAAAACACACGCCTGCAGTTTATACTTCAGTTAAATTGCAATTCGTCCTTAAAGGTCCATTGCCTTTAACATATGCTTTCCCCAAAGTAACTCAGGCCTCCCATCTTTGTCATAACTTTTCAGAATAAGCAAATCAGTCCCATGGTATCAGACAGTTTTCCCAAACAAACCAACCAGGCCCAAAACATTTTATAACTTCATGCCTACTATATAGAGCATAATCAGCTTTCTCACTAGGCAAATCGTCTTCCTTAAGGCTTTATCTGCATGGGTAATCAACAACAAAACGTGTACTTACTAAGTTCATCTATGAGATTGCAAGGACCAAAACACCAGTCTACAGCCTCAACAAAGTGTTTTACCAATCCATCCTGAAGGTCTCCTGCTATGTGCTTTAAGAAATTAATTTTAAAAAAGTAGGTTAGGTCTATTACTTCCGTCGTAACTTAAAAAAAAACTGATCAGAACTATGTCTTCTGACATACGTGTTCCCAATGAAGCAATCAAGCCTACAGTGTTTGTCAAATATTCACAAAATTACACTTGGTAAAATAATAGACAACCCATAACAAAACCTATCCCTCAAGTGTGAAGAGAGGAACCTTCACACCTATATGGAGATGGCAGCTGAAAGCTGAGGCATTGGGTTCCAGCAAATAAGAGCTGAAAGCACCTTCTTGAAAGCCACAAGCAGGGACCTCAGAGGTACCAGATAGCCTCATAAGCTTGTTGGGAATAATATCTCCATTGTTCCATCAAGGAATGTGGGTGGAGGTCAAGCCCACCTAAGACACTCACTCATACAAGCTCCTTTTGGTGCTAAAATAGTTTTGTTAGAGGCAAGAAGGGAGGGTTTGGAGACCAAATGCTGGAAAAATTAAAATGCTATTATAATGTTGAAATTCTTTATAATATTATGTTTATTAGCTGTAATTATTGCTACTATTCTGTTTGTTTTTATAATCACCACTACATACATTAAATGCACTAGAATGGGATTCATATTTTAATAAGAGTCAAATGTATAATGTTTGTGTAGTCTTGATTGTTCCTATTCATGGTGAAAGGAGGTTTGGAAACTACTAACAAAAAGTACTTCTGAGAGTCTCACAGGCTTAACTGTTGCCCACAATGCAGCATCCTCATGTAATGTGCAGGAGGTTTGTGGGTTACAGTCCACCGGGTTCTCAGTCTCAAGTCAATATGTTTTCTAAATCTGCGCTGCCAGATGATCTAGATACAGATCCCAAAGGTTGGGCTGTATTCTCAGTACATTTCAGAAAATGTATCAGTGGTAATTTGCGAGATTCACTGTAACAAAAAAAAAGTCTAGAAGCTTTAGCACAGTTTAATGATAACCCATCCTTGTAGGCCTTTTGGGCTCACCATATGTTTTTTTTTTTCCCCAGAGTTTTTAATAGCGTGAACTTGACTCAAAGGCATTGGGTATCAAAGCGCTTTACACGAGCACCAGTTGCGTTACATAAAGACACATTAATTTTTGTTATGCACAGGGAGATTAAGTGATTTGTCCAGAATCACAGGATGTTGAGTGTTGTTGCCAAGACTCGAACCCGGTTCCCCAGGTCTGAGTTCAACCGCCCTAACTGTTAGGCTACATTCTCAAACCATCCTCTCTTTTCACAATAATTAAGTCAAGCCTACTTCCATTGTTGTCTTTTTTCATAATACTAACCCAGTACTGCTGTGCTGAGCATAGACTTTGACACAAAGCAAAAACTAAAGTGCAATACAAGCACTCATTTCCAGTGGAAACACACAACTTCAGACAACTCAAAACCTGTGCTGTAAAGAATCAACTTTTGGGCACAGTCAAAGCCCCTTTCTCCCAGTAGTGCTCATTAAATCTATTTTTCCACAAGGACTTTTGACAATGGCTGTGCCAAGCCAGATCTAAATAAAAAGTATATAAAGGACGGAAGGTGTGGTTTAATTGTTGGCAGTGGATCAAGCAGTTATGTTCACTTCCTGGGTCTTGCTTGACAGTGCAGCTGGCTGCACAATGTGTCATTAGCACCTCTTTAAAATGTACAGGAATTGACTTTGACTCCACCCACAGTAAAGTAAAGTGCCTTTTTACCTTGTCCCATTTCTATTTGGTGTATAATTCTGCTTTCATGAAGTGCTTCTCTTGAAATAGAGAAGGGACTCACTTTTAGGCCTGGGTCGAATTTCATTCACACCAGTGTATTCGGAGCAATTTTGTTAATTCTATGTTACTGTTTGACACGGAATTACCGATTATAACGCGAATATGCCTGCTCGCATAACTAAGAGTAATTTAAGGAAAAAAGTCCTACTGCAAGAGCACATTTAGCAAATGAGAAAGGCTGCTCACACTTGCTAATCATGTTCTATTGCATTTAGCGCTATATGCCGGGAGTAAATTAAGGGAAATCTGACCCCAAGCGCACATTTAGCTAGCACGAGCAGCTGCTCGCACTCGCTATTTATGTTCTACTGCATTTAATGCTACTTCTTAGTGCAAAATGCATCAATTTTAGACAAAGAAGGGCATTTTTGCGCTAAGAATATAGTGCTAAATGCAGAATTGATTTTCTCACGTATTTCTGCATAATCCCGCAGAATGTTTGAATAGTTCCGTGTGATTATGCTACATGGAATTACGTGAGTTACCCCCATACCTGGAAATGTTACAGCTGTAGAGTACACTTTTAGGGCCAGATGTATCAAAGGGCTTTGCCCATTCTGTGTCTATGGGGAAATATGTTGATACATATGGCCCTTAATCATCGCACTCTCATATTCAATTCTTTATCTCCTATAAACATTCTAAACAGAAAGCAATCATCTTTTTCTAGTCTTTCCCTACAATTGCAAAGCCAATAGGGCAGGCTTTATTGTCCTGAAATATTTACAACAAGGGGTGGTGAGGGACAGAGTCTCTGAATTAAGCAGAAAGCTCTCACCCAGTCAAGAGATCAGGGCTAGATCCAACACCGTTTTTTAGCTCACTGCACCATCCCAGTTTCAGAACCTGGCTGTATGCAAATTAGTCTGTTCCTGTCCCAGTGCATGATGGGAACAGGGCAAACCAAACTACAAAAGCCAATTCTTACACTGGGAAGGAAACAAGCTCCCGGGGACCGGTTTCTGGCATTACAGCCGTCTTCGGCCCGGTTTGCTTGAATCCTGCTGGTGCAATGAGCAAGGGTCTCACATCTGAGAATACCCTTCCACGCTTAGGGTGGACAAAAATATTTACAACAAGGGGTGGTGAGGGACAGAGTCTCTGAATTAAGCAGAAAGCTCTCACCCAGTCAAGAGATCAGGGCTAGATCCAACACCGTTTTTTAGCTCACTGCACCATCCCAGTTTCAGAACCTGGCTGTATGCAAATTAGTCTGTTCCTGTCCCAGTGCATGATGGGAACAGGGCAAACCAAACTACAAAAGCCAATTCTTACACTGGGAAGGAAACAAGCTCCCGGGGACCGGTTTCTGGCATTACAGCCGTCTTCGGCCCGGTTTGCTTGAATCCTGCTGGTGCAATGAGCAAGGGTCTCACATCTGAGAATACCCTTCCACGCTTAGGGTGGACAAAAATATTTACAACAAGGGGTGGTGAGGGACAGAGTCTCTGAATTAAGCAGAAAGCTCTCACCCAGTCAAGAGATCAGGGCTAGATCCAACACCGTTTTTTAGCTCACTGCACCATCCCAGTTTCAGAACCTGGCTGTATGCAAATTAGTCTGTTCCTGTCCCAGTGCATGATGGGAACAGGGCAAACCAAACTACAAAAGCCAATTCTTACACTGGGAAGGAAACAAGCTCCCGGGGACCGGTTTCTGGCATTACAGCCGTCTTCGGCCCGGTTTGCTTGAATCCTGCTGGTGCAATGAGCAAGGGTCTCACATCTGAGAATACCCTTCCACGCTTAGGGTGGACAAAAATATTTACAACAAGGGGTGGTGAGGGACAGAGTCTCTGAATTAAGCAGAAAGCTCTCACCCAGTCAAGAGATCAGGGCTAGATCCAACACCGTTTTTTAGCTCACTGCACCATCCCAGTTTCAGAACCTGGCTGTATGCAAATTAGTCTGTTCCTGTCCCAGTGCATGATGGGAACAGGGCAAACCAAACTACAAAAGCCAATTCTTACACTGGGAAGGAAACAAGCTCCCGGGGACCGGTTTCTGGCATTACAGCCGTCTTCGGCCCGGTTTGCTTGAATCCTGCTGGTGCAATGAGCAAGGGTCTCACATCTGAGAATACCCTTCCACGCTTAGGGTGGACAAAAATATTTACAACAAGGGGTGGTGAGGGACAGAGTCTCTGAATTAAGCAGAAAGCTCTCACCCAGTCAAGAGATCAGGGCTAGATCCAACACCGTTTTTTAGCTCACTGCACCATCCCAGTTTCAGAACCTGGCTGTATGCAAATTAGTCTGTTCCTGTCCCAGTGCATGATGGGAACAGGGCAAACCAAACTACAAAAGCCAATTCTTACACTGGGAAGGAAACAAGCTCCCGGGGACCGGTTTCTGGCATTACAGCCGTCTTCGGCCCGGTTTGCTTGAATCCTGCTGGTGCAATGAGCAAGGGTCTCACATCTGAGAATACCCTTCCACGCTTAGGGTGGACAAAAATATTTACAACAAGGGGTGGTGAGGGACAGAGTCTCTGAATTAAGCAGAAAGCTCTCACCCAGTCAAGAGATCAGGGCTAGATCCAACACCGTTTTTTAGCTCACTGCACCATCCCAGTTTCAGAACCTGGCTGTATGCAAATTAGTCTGTTCCTGTCCCAGTGCATGATGGGAACAGGGCAAACCAAACTACAAAAGCCAATTCTTACACTGGGAAGGAAACAAGCTCCCGGGGACCGGTTTCTGGCATTACAGCCGTCTTCGGCCCGGTTTGCTTGAATCCTGCTGGTGCAATGAGCAAGGGTCTCACATCTGAGAATACCCTTCCACGCTTAGGGTGGACAAAAATATTTACAACAAGGGGTGGTGAGGGACAGAGTCTCTGAATTAAGCAGAAAGCTCTCACCCAGTCAAGAGATCAGGGCTAGATCCAACACCGTTTTTTAGCTCACTGCACCATCCCAGTTTCAGAACCTGGCTGTATGCAAATTAGTCTGTTCCTGTCCCAGTGCATGATGGGAACAGGGCAAACCAAACTACAAAAGCCAATTCTTACACTGGGAAGGAAACAAGCTCCCGGGGACCGGTTTCTGGCATTACAGCCGTCTTCGGCCCGGTTTGCTTGAATCCTGCTGGTGCAATGAGCAAGGGTCTCACATCTGAGAATACCCTTCCACGCTTAGGGTGGACAAAAATATTTACAACAAGGGGTGGTGAGGGACAGAGTCTCTGAATTAAGCAGAAAGCTCTCACCCAGTCAAGAGATCAGGGCTAGATCCAACACCGTTTTTTAGCTCACTGCACCATCCCAGTTTCAGAACCTGGCTGTATGCAAATTAGTCTGTTCCTGTCCCAGTGCATGATGGGAACAGGGCAAACCAAACTACAAAAGCCAATTCTTACACTGGGAAGGAAACAAGCTCCCGGGGACCGGTTTCTGGCATTACAGCCGTCTTCGGCCCGGTTTGCTTGAATCCTGCTGGTGCAATGAGCAAGGGTCTCACATCTGAGAATACCCTTCCACGCTTAGGGTGGACAAAAATATTTACAACAAGGGGTGGTGAGGGACAGAGTCTCTGAATTAAGCAGAAAGCTCTCACCCAGTCAAGAGATCAGGGCTAGATCCAACACCGTTTTTTAGCTCACTGCACCATCCCAGTTTCAGAACCTGGCTGTATGCAAATTAGTCTGTTCCTGTCCCAGTGCATGATGGGAACAGGGCAAACCAAACTACAAAAGCCAATTCTTACACTGGGAAGGAAACAAGCTCCCGGGGACCGGTTTCTGGCATTACAGCCGTCTTCGGCCCGGTTTGCTTGAATCCTGCTGGTGCAATGAGCAAGGGTCTCACATCTGAGAATACCCTTCCACGCTTAGGGTGGACAAAAATATTTACAACAAGGGGTGGTGAGGGACAGAGTCTCTGAATTAAGCAGAAAGCTCTCACCCAGTCAAGAGATCAGGGCTAGATCCAACACCGTTTTTTAGCTCACTGCACCATCCCAGTTTCAGAACCTGGCTGTATGCAAATTAGTCTGTTCCTGTCCCAGTGCATGATGGGAACAGGGCAAACCAAACTACAAAAGCCAATTCTTACACTGGGAAGGAAACAAGCTCCCGGGGACCGGTTTCTGGCATTACAGCCGTCTTCGGCCCGGTTTGCTTGAATCCTGCTGGTGCAATGAGCAAGGGTCTCACATCTGAGAATACCCTTCCACGCTTAGGGTGGACAAAAATATTTACAACAAGGGGTGGTGAGGGACAGAGTCTCTGAATTAAGCAGAAAGCTCTCACCCAGTCAAGAGATCAGGGCTAGATCCAACACCGTTTTTTAGCTCACTGCACCATCCCAGTTTCAGAACCTGGCTGTATTCAAATTAGTCTGTTCCTGTCCCAGTGCATGATGGGAACAGGGCAAGCCAAACTACAAAAGCCAATTCTTACACTGGGAAGGAAACAAGCTCCCTGGGACCGGTTTCTGGCATTACAGCCGTCTTCGGCCCGGTTTGCTTGAATCATGCTGGTGCAATGAGCAAGGGTCTCACATCTGAGAATACCCTTCCACGCTTAGGGTGGACAAAAATATTTACAACAAGGGGTGGTGAGGGACAGAGTCTCTGAATTAAGCAGAAAGCTCTCACCCAGTCAAGAGATCAGGGCTAGATCCAACACCGTTTTTTAGCTCACTGCACCATCCCAGTTTCAGAACCTGGCTGTATGCAAATTAGTCTGTTCCTGTCCCAGTGCATGATGGGAACAGGGCAAACCAAACTACAAAAGCCAATTCTTACACTGGGAAGGAAACAAGCTCCCGGGGACCGGTTTCTGGCATTACAGCCGTCTTCGGCCCGGTTTGCTTGAATCCTGCTGGTGCAATGAGCAAGGGTCTCACATCTGAGAATACCCTTCCACGCTTAGGGTGGACAAAAATATTTACAACAAGGGGTGGTGAGGGACAGAGTCTCTGAATTAAGCAGAAAGCTCTCACCCAGTCAAGAGATCAGGGCTAGATCCAACACCGTTTTTTAGCTCACTGCACCATCCCAGTTTCAGAACCTGGCTGTATGCAAATTAGTCTGTTCCTGTCCCAGTGCATGATGGGAACAGGGCAAACCAAACTACAAAAGCCAATTCTTACACTGGGAAGGAAACAAGCTCCCGGGGACCGGTTTCTGGCATTACAGCCGTCTTCGGCCCGGTTTGCTTGAATCCTGCTGGTGCAATGAGCAAGGGTCTCACATCTGAGAATACCCTTCCACGCTTAGGGTGGACAAAAATATTTACAACAAGGGGTGGTGAGGGACAGAGTCTCTGAATTAAGCAGAAAGCTCTCACCCAGTCAAGAGATCAGGGCTAGATCCAACACCGTTTTTTAGCTCACTGCACCATCCCAGTTTCAGAACCTGGCTGTATGCAAATTAGTCTGTTCCTGTCCCAGTGCATGATGGGAACAGGGCAAACCAAACTACAAAAGCCAATTCTTACACTGGGAAGGAAACAAGCTCCCGGGGACCGGTTTCTGGCATTACAGCCGTCTTCGGCCCGGTTTGCTTGAATCCTGCTGGTGCAATGAGCAAGGGTCTCACATCTGAGAATACCCTTCCACGCTTAGGGTGGACAAAAATATTTACAACAAGGGGTGGTGAGGGACAGAGTCTCTGAATTAAGCAGAAAGCTCTCACCCAGTCAAGAGATCAGGGCTAGATCCAACACCGTTTTTTAGCTCACTGCACCATCCCAGTTTCAGAACCTGGCTGTATGCAAATTAGTCTGTTCCTGTCCCAGTGCATGATGGGAACAGGGCAAACCAAACTACAAAAGCCAATTCTTACACTGGGAAGGAAACAAGCTCCCGGGGACCGGTTTCTGGCATTACAGCCGTCTTCGGCCCGGTTTGCTTGAATCCTGCTGGTGCAATGAGCAAGGGTCTCACATCTGAGAATACCCTTCCACGCTTAGGGTGGACAAAAATATTTACAACAAGGGGTGGTGAGGGACAGAGTCTCTGAATTAAGCAGAAAGCTCTCACCCAGTCAAGAGATCAGGGCTAGATCCAACACCGTTTTTTAGCTCACTGCACCATCCCAGTTTCAGAACCTGGCTGTATGCAAATTAGTCTGTTCCTGTCCCAGTGCATGATGGGAACAGGGCAAACCAAACTACAAAAGCCAATTCTTACACTGGGAAGGAAACAAGCTCCCGGGGACCGGTTTCTGGCATTACAGCCGTCTTCGGTGTTGGATCTAGCCCTGATCTCTTGACTGGGTGAGAGTTTTCTGCTTAATTCAGAGACTCTGTCCCTCACCACCCCTTGTTGTAAATATTTTTGTCCACCCTAAGCGTGGAAGGGTATACTCAGACATGAGTCCCTTGCTCATTGCACCATCAGGATTCAAGCAAACCGGGCCGAAGACGGCTGTAATGCCAGAAACCGGTCCCCGGGAGCTTGTTTCCTTCCCAGTGTAAGAATTGGCTTTTGTAGTTTGGTTTGCCCTGTTCCCATCATGCACTGGGACAGCAACAGACTAATTTGCATACAGCCAGGTTCTGAAACTGGGATGGTGCAGTGAGCTAAAAAACGGTGTTGGATCTAGCCCTGATCTCTTGACTGGGTGAGAGTTTTCTGCTTAATTCAGAGACTCTGTCCCTCACCACCCCTTGTTGTAAATATTTTTGTCCACCCTAAGCGTGGAAGGGTATACTCAGACATGAGTCCCTTGCTCATTGCACCATCAGGATTCAAGCAAACCGGGCCGAAGACTGCTGTAATGCCAGAAACCGGTCCCCGGGAGCTTGTTTCCTTCCCAGTGTAAGAATTGGCTTTTGTAGTTTGGTTTGCCCTGTTCCCATCATGCACTGGGACAGGAACAGACTAATTTGCATACAGCCAGGTTCTGAAACTGGGATGGTGCAGTGAGCTAAAAAACGGTGTTGGATCTAGCCCTGATCTCTTGACTGGGTGAGAGTTTTCTGCTTAATTCAGAGACTCTGTCCCTCACCACCCCTTGTTGTAAATATTTTTGTCCACCCTAAGCGTGGAAGGGTATACTCAGACATGAGTCCCTTGCTCATTGCACCATCAGGATTCAAGCAAACCGGGCCGAAGACGGCTGTAATGCCAGAAACCGGTCCCCGGGAGCTTGTTTCCTTCCCAGTGTAAGAATTGGCTTTTGTAGTTTGGTTTGCCCTGTTCCCATCATGCACTGGGACAGGAACAGACTAATTTGCATACAGCCAGGTTCTGAAACTGGGATGGTGCAGTGAGCTAAAAAACGGTGTTGGATCTAGCCCTGATCTCTTGACTGGGTGAGAGTTTTCTGCTTAATTCAGAGACTCTGTCCCTCACCACCCCTTGTTGTAAATATTTTTGTCCACCCTAAGCGTGGAAGGGTATACTCAGACATGAGTCCCTTGCTCATTGCACCATCAGGATTCAAGCAAACCGGGCCGAAGACGGCTGTAATGCCAGAAACCGGTCCCCGGGAGCTTGTTTCCTTCCCAGTGTAAGAATTGGCTTTTGTAGTTTGGTTTGCCCTGTTCCCATCATGCACTGGGACAGGAACAGACTAATTTGCATACAGCCAGGTTCTGAAACTGGGATGGTGCAGTGAGCTAAAAAACGGTGTTGGATCTAGCCCTGATCTCTTGACTGGGTGAGAGTTTTCTGCTTAATTCAGAGACTCTGTCCCTCACCACCCCTTGTTGTAAATATTTTTGTCCACCCTAAGCGTGGAAGGGTATACTCAGACATGAGTCCCTTGCTCATTGCACCATCAGGATTCAAGCAAACCGGGCCGAAGACGGCTGTAATGCCAGAAACCGGTCCCCGGGAGCTTGTTTCCTTCCCAGTGTAAGAATTGGCTTTTGTAGTTTGGTTTGCCCTGTTCCCATCATGCACTGGGACAGGAACAGACTAATTTGCATACAGCCAGGTTCTGAAACTGGGATGGTGCAGTGAGCTAAAAAACGGTGTTGGATCTAGCCCTGATCTCTTGACTGGGTGAGAGTTTTCTGCTTAATTCAGAGACTCTGTCCCTCACCACCCCTTGTTGTAAATATTTTTGTCCACCCTAAGCGTGTAAGGGTATACTCAGACATGAGTCCCTTGCTCATTGCACCATCAGGATTCAAGCAAACCGGGCCGAAGACGGCTGTAATGCCAGAAACCGGTCCCCGGGAGCTTGTTTCCTTCCCAGTGTAAGAATTGGCTTTTGTAGTTTGGTTTGCCCTGTTCCCATCATGCACTGGGACAGGAACAGACTAATTTGCATACAGCCAGGTTCTGAAACTGGGATGGTGCAGTGAGCTAAAAAACGGTGTTGGATCTAGCCCTGATCTCTTGACTGGGTGAGAGTTTTCTGCTTAATTCAGAGACTCTGTCCCTCACCACCCCTTGTTGTAAATATTTTTGTCCACCCTAAGCGTGGAAGGGTATACTCAGACATGAGTCCCTTGCTCATTGCACCATCAGGATTCAAGCAAACCGGGCCGAAGACGGCTGTAATGCCAGAAACCGGTCCCCGGGAGCTTGTTTCCTTCCCAGTGTAAGAATTGGCTTTTGTAGTTTGGTTTGCCCTGTTCCCATCATGCACTGGGACAGGAACAGACTAATTTGCATACAGCCAGGTTCTGAAACTGGGATGGTGCAGTGAGCTAAAAAACGGTGTTGGATCTAGCCCTGATCTCTTGACTGGGTGAGAGTTTTCTGCTTAATTCAGAGACTCTGTCCCTCACCACCCCTTGTTGTAAATATTTTTGTCCACCCTAAGCGTGGAAGGGTATACTCAGACATGAGTCCCTTGCTCATTGCACCATCAGGATTCAAGCAAACCGGGCCGAAGACGGCTGTAATGCCAGAAACCGGTCCCCGGGAGCTTGTTTCCTTCCCAGTGTAAGAATTGGCTTTTGTAGTTTGGTTTGCCCTGTTCCCATCATGCACTGGGACAGGAACAGACTAATTTGCATACAGCCAGGTTCTGAAACTGGGATGGTGCAGTGAGCTAAAAAACGGTGTTGGATCTAGCCCTGATCTCTTGACTGGGTGAGAGTTTTCTGCTTAATTCAGAGACTCTGTCCCTCACCACCCCTTGTTGTAAATATTTTTGTCCACCCTAAGCGTGGAAGGGTATACTCAGACATGAGTCCCTTGCTCATTGCACCATCAGGATTCAAGCAAACCGGGCCGAAGACGGCTGTAATGCCAGAAACCGGTCCCCGGGAGCTTGTTTCCTTCCCAGTGTAAGAATTGGCTTTTGTAGTTTGGTTTGCCCTGTTCCCATCATGCACTGGGACAGGAACAGACTAATTTGCATACAGCCAGGTTCTGAAACTGGGATGGTGCAGTGAGCTAAAAAACGGTGTTGGATCTAGCCCTGATCTCTTGACTGGGTGAGAGTTTTCTGCTTAATTCAGAGACTCTGTCCCTCACCACCCCTTGTTGTAAATATTTTTGTCCACCCTAAGCGTGGAAGGGTATACTCAGACATGAGTCCCTTGCTCATTGCACCATCAGGATTCAAGCAAACCGGGCCGAAGACGGCTGTAATGCCAGAAACCGGTCCCCGGGAGCTTGTTTCCTTCCCAGTGTAAGAATTGGCTTTTGTAGTTTGGTTTGCCCTGTTCCCATCATGCACTGGGACAGGAACAGACTAATTTGCATACAGCCAGGTTCTGAAACTGGGATGGTGCAGTGAGCTAAAAAACGGTGTTGGATCTAGCCCTGATCTCTTGACTGGGTGAGAGTTTTCTGCTTAATTCAGAGACTCTGTCCCTCACCACCCCTTGTTGTAAATATTTTTGTCCACCCTAAGCGTGGAAGGGTATACTCAGACATGAGTCCCTTGCTCATTGCACCATCAGGATTCAAGCAAACCGGGCCGAAGACGGCTGTAATGCCAGAAACCGGTCCCCGGGAGCTTGTTTCCTTCCCAGTGTAAGAATTGGCTTTTGTAGTTTGGTTTGCCCTGTTCCCATCATGCACTGGGACAGGAACAGACTAATTTGCATACAGCCAGTTTCTGAAACTGGGATGGTGCAGTGAGCTAAAAAACGGTGTTGGATCTAGCCCTGATCTCTTGACTGGGTGAGAGTTTTCTGCTTAATTCAGAGACTCTGTCCCTCACCACCCCTTGTTGTAAATATTTTTGTCCACCCTAAGCGTGGAAGGGTATACTCAGACATGAGTCCCTTGCTCATTGCACCATCAGGATTCAAGCAAACCGGGCCGAAGACGGCTGTAATGCCAGAAACCGGTCCCCGGGAGCTTGTTTCCTTCCCAGTGTAAGAATTGGCTTTTGTAGTTTGGTTTGCCCTGTTCCCATCATGCACTGGGACAGGAACAGACTAATTTGCATACAGCCAGGTTCTGAAACTGGGATGGTGCAGTGAGCTAAAAAACGGTGTTGGATCTAGCCCTGATCTCTTGACTGGGTGAGAGTTTTCTGCTTAATTCAGAGACTCTGTCCCTCACCACCCCTTGTTGTAAATATTTTTGTCCACCCTAAGCGTGGAAGGGTATACTCAGACATGAGTCCCTTGCTCATTGCACCATCAGGATTCAAGCAAACCGGGCCGAAGACGGCTGTAATGCCAGAAACCGGTCCCCGGGAGCTTGTTTCCTTCCCAGTGTAAGAATTGGCTTTTGTAGTTTGGTTTGCCCTGTTCCCATCATGCACTGGGACAGGAACAGACTAATTTGCATACAGCCAGGTTCTGAAACTGGGATGGTGCAGTGAGCTAAAAAACGGTGTTGGATCTAGCCCTGATCTCTTGACTGGGTGAGAGTTTTCTGCTTAATTCAGAGACTCTGTCCCTCACCACCCCTTGCTGTAAATATTTTTGTCCACCCTAAGCGTGGAAGGGTATACTCAGACATGAGTCCCTTGCTCATTGCACCATCAGGATTCAAGCAAACCGGGCCGAAGACGGCTGTAATGCCAGAAACCGGTCCCCGGGAGCTTGTTTCCTTCCCAGTGTAAGAATTGGCTTTTGTAGTTTGGTTTGCCCTGTTCCCATCATGCACTGGGACAGGAACAGACTAATTTGCATACAGCCAGGTTCTGAAACTGGGATGGTGCAGTGAGCTAAAAAACGGTGTTGGATCTAGCCCTGATCTCTTGACTGGGTGAGAGTTTTCTGCTTAATTCAGAGACTCTGTCCCTCACCACCCCTTGTTGTAAATATTTTTGTCCACCCTAAGCGTGGAAGGGTATACTCAGACATGAGTCCCTTGCTCATTGCACCATCAGGATTCAAGCAAACCGGGCCGAAGACGGCTGTAATGCCAGAAACCGGTCCCCGGGAGCTTGTTTCCTTCCCAGTGTAAGAATTGGCTTTTGTAGTTTGGTTTGCCCTGTTCCCATCATGCACTGGGACAGGAACAGACTAATTTGCATACAGCCAGGTTCTGAAACTGGGATGGTGCAGTGAGCTAAAAAACGGTGTTGGATCTAGCCCTGATCTCTTGACTGGGTGAGAGTTTTCTGCTTAATTCAGAGACTCTGTCCCTCACCACCCCTTGTTGTAAATATTTTTGTCCACCCTAAGCGTGGAAGGGTATACTCAGACATGAGTCCCTTGCTCATTGCACCATCAGGATTCAAGCAAACCGGGCCGAAGACGGCTGTAATGCCAGAAACCGGTCCCCGGGAGCTTGTTTCCTTCCCAGTGTAAGAATTGGCTTTTGTAGTTTGGTTTGCCCTGTTCCCATCATGCACTGGGACAGGAACAGACTAATTTGCATACAGCCAGGTTCTGAAACTGGGATGGTGCAGTGAGCTAAAAAACGGTGTTGGATCTAGCCCTGATCTCTTGACTGGGTGAGAGTTTTCTGCTTAATTCAGAGACTCTGTCCCTCACCACCCCTTGTTGTAAATATTTTTGTCCACCCTAAGCGTGGAAGGGTATACTCAGACATGAGTCCCTTGCTCATTGCACCATCAGGATTCAAGCAAACCGGGCCGAAGACGGCTGTAATGCCAGAAACCGGTCCCCGGGAGCTTGTTTCCTTCCCAGTGTAAGAATTGGCTTTTGTAGTTTGGTTTGCCCTGTTCCCATCATGCACTGGGACAGGAACAGACTAATTTGCATACAGCCAGGTTCTGAAACTGGGATGGTGCAGTGAGCTAAAAAACGGTGTTGGATCTAGCCCTGATCTCTTGACTGGGTGAGAGTTTTCTGCTTAATTCAGAGACTCTGTCCCTCACCACCCCTTGTTGTAAATATTTTTGTCCACCCTAAGCGTGGAAGGGTATACTCAGACATGAGTCCCTTGCTCATTGCACCATCAGGATTCAAGCAAACCGGGCCGAAGACGGCTGTAATGCCAGAAACCGGTCCCCGGGAGCTTGTTTCCTTCCCAGTGTAAGAATTGGCTTTTGTAGTTTGGTTTGCCCTGTTCCCATCATGCACTGGGACAGGAACAGACTAATTTGCATACAGCCAGGTTCTGAAACTGGAATGGTGCAGTGAGCTAAAAAACGGTGTTGGATCTAGCCCTGATCTCTTGACTGGGTGAGAGTTTTCTGCTTAATTCAGAGACTCTGTCCCTCACCACCCCTTGTTGTAAATATTTTTGTCCACCCTAAGCGTGGAAGGGTATACTCAGACATGAGTCCCTTGCTCATTGCACCATCAGGATTCAAGCAAACCGGGCCGAAGACGGCTGTAATGCCAGAAACCGGTCCCCGGGAGCTTGTTTCCTTCCCAGTGTAAGAATTGGCTTTTGTAGTTTGGTTTGCCCTGTTCCCATCATGCACTGGGACAGGAACAGACTAATTTGCATACAGCCAGGTTCTGAAACTGGGATGGTGCAGTGAGCTAAAAAACGGTGTTGGATCTAGCCCTGATCTCTTGACTGGGTGAGAGTTTTCTGCTTAATTCAGAGACTCTGTCCCTCACCACCCCTTGTTGTAAATATTTTTGTCCACCCTAAGCGTGGAAGGGTATACTCAGACATGAGTCCCTTGCTCATTGCACCATCAGGATTCAAGCAAACCGGGCCGAAGACGGCTGTAATGCCAGAAACCGGTCCCCGGGAGCTTGTTTCCTTCCCAGTGTAAGAATTGGCTTTTGTAGTTTGGTTTGCCCTGTTCCCATCATGCACTGGGACAGGAACAGACTAATTTGCATACAGCCAGGTTCTGAAACTGGGATGGTGCAGTGAGCTAAAAAACGGTGTTGGATCTAGCCCTGATCTCTTGACTGGGTGAGAGTTTTCTGCTTAATTCAGAGACTCTGTCCCTCACCACCCCTTGTTGTAAATATTTTTGTCCACCCTAAGCGTGGAAGGGTATACTCAGACATGAGTCCCTTGCTCATTGCACCATCAGGATTCAAGCAAACCGGGCCGAAGACGGCTGTAATGCCAGAAACCGGTCCCCGGGAGCTTGTTTCCTTCCCAGTGTAAGAATTGGCTTTTGTAGTTTGGTTTGCCCTGTTCCCATCATGCACTGGGACAGGAACAGACTAATTTGCATACAGCCAGGTTCTGAAACTGGGATGGTGCAGTGAGCTAAAAAACGGTGTTGGATCTAGCCCTGATCTCTTGACTGGGTGAGAGTTTTCTGCTTAATTCAGAGACTCTGTCCCTCACCACCCCTTGTTGTAAATATTTTTGTCCACCCTAAGCGTGGAAGGGTATACTCAGACATGAGTCCCTTGCTCATTGCACCATCAGGATTCAAGCAAACCGGGCCGAAGACGGCTGTAATGCCAGAAACCGGTCCCCGGGAGCTTGTTTCCTTCCCAGTGTAAGAATTGGCTTTTGTAGTTTGGTTTGCCCTGTTCCCATCATGCACTGGGACAGGAACAGACTAATTTGCATACAGCCAGGTTCTGAAACTGGGATGGTGCAGTGAGCTAAAAAACGGTGTTGGATCTAGCCCTGATCTCTTGACTGGGTGAGAGTTTTCTGCTTAATTCAGAGACTCTGTCCCTCACCACCCCTTGTTGTAAATATTTTTGTCCACCCTAAGCGTGGAAGGGTATACTCAGACATGAGTCCCTTGCTCATTGCACCATCAGGATTCAAGCAAACCGGGCCGAAGACGGCTGTAATGCCAGAAACCGGTCCCCGGGAGCTTGTTTCCTTCCCAGTGTAAGAATTGGCTTTTGTAGTTTGGTTTGCCCTGTTCCCATCATGCACTGGGACAGGAACAGACTAATTTGCATACAGCCAGGTTCTGAAACTGGGATGGTGCAGTGAGCTAAAAAACGGTGTTGGATCTAGCCCTGATCTCTTGACTGGGTGAGAGTTTTCTGCTTAATTCAGAGACTCTGTCCCTCACCACCCCTTGTTGTAAATATTTTTGTCCACCCTAAGCGTGGAAGGGTATACTCAGACATGAGTCCCTTGCTCATTGCACCATCAGGATTCAAGCAAACCGGGCCGAAGACGGCTGTAATGCCAGAAACCGGTCCCCGGGAGCTTGTTTCCTTCCCAGTGTAAGAATTGGCTTTTGTAGTTTGGTTTGCCCTGTTCCCATCATGCACTGGGACAGGAACAGACTAATTTGCATACAGCCAGGTTCTGAAACTGGGATGGTGCAGTGAGCTAAAAAACGGTGTTGGATCTAGCCCTGATCTCTTGACTGGGTGAGAGTTTTCTGCTTAATTCAGAGACTCTGTCCCTCACCACCCCTTGTTGTAAATATTTTTGTCCACCCTAAGCGTGGAAGGGTATACTCAGACATGAGTCCCTTGCTCATTGCACCATCAGGATTCAAGCAAACCGAGCCGAAGACGGCTGTAATGCCAGAAACCGGTCCCCGGGAGCTTGTTTCCTTCCCAGTGTAAGAATTGGCTTTTGTAGTTTGGTTTGCCCTGTTCCCATCATGCACTGGGACAGGAACAGACTAATTTGCATACAGCCAGGTTCTGAAACTGGGATGGTGCAGTGAGCTAAAAAACGGTGTTGGATCTAGCCCTGATCTCTTGACTGGGTGAGAGTTTTCTGCTTAATTCAGAGACTCTGTCCCTCACCACCCCTTGCTGTAAATATTTTTGTCCACCCTAAGCGTGGAAGGGTATACTCAGACATGAGTCCCTTGC
The DNA here is from genome assembly GCF_964263255.1 of Lissotriton vulgaris. NCBI lineage: Eukaryota > Metazoa > Chordata > Amphibia > Caudata > Salamandridae > Lissotriton > Lissotriton vulgaris. The sequence continues at coordinate 652,878,232 of NC_141700.1, forward strand.
TCATTGCACCATCAGGATTCAAGCAAACCGGGCCGAAGACGGCTGTAATGCCAGAAACCGGTCCCCGGGAGCTTGTTTCCTTCCCAGTGTAAGAATTGGCTTTTGTAGTTTGGTTTGCCCTGTTCCCATCATGCACTGGGACAGGAACAGACTAATTTGCATACAGCCAGGTTCTGAAACTGGGATGGTGCAGTGAGCTAAAAAACGGTGTTGGATCTAGCCCTGATCTCTTGACTGGGTGAGAGTTTTCTGCTTAATTCAGAGACTCTGTCCCTCACCACCCCTTGCTGTAAATATTTTTGTCCACCCTAAGCGTGGAAGGGTATACTCAGACATGAGTCCCTTGCTCATTGCACCATCAGGATTCAAGCAAACCGGGCCGAAGACGGCTGTAATGCCAGAAACCGGTCCCCGGGAGCTTGTTTCCTTCCCAGTGTAAGAATTGGCTTTTGTAGTTTGGTTTGCCCTGTTCCCATCATGCACTGGGACAGGAACAGACTAATTTGCATACAGCCAGGTTCTGAAACTGGGATGGTGCAGTGAGCTAAAAAACGGTGTTGGATCTAGCCCTGATCTCTTGACTGGGTGAGAGTTTTCTGCTTAATTCAGAGACTCTGTCCCTCACCACCCCTTGTTGTAAATATTTTTGTCCACCCTAAGCGTGGAAGGGTATACTCAGACATGAGTCCCTTGCTCATTGCACCATCAGGATTCAAGCAAACCGGGCCGAAGACGGCTGTAATGCCAGAAACCGGTCCCCGGGAGCTTGTTTCCTTCCCAGTGTAAGAATTGGCTTTTGTAGTTTGGTTTGCCCTGTTCCCATCATGCACTGGGACAGGAACAGACTAATTTGCATACAGCCAGGTTCTGAAACTGGGATGGTGCAGTGAGCTAAAAAACGGTGTTGGATCTAGCCCTGATCTCTTGACTGGGTGAGAGTTTTCTGCTTAATTCAGAGACTCTGTCCCTCACCACCCCTTGTTGTAAATATTATTGTCCTGAAAAGCATTTGTGAATGCAATGCATGTAAAAAAACATTTGCAAATGCCGATGTTTACATCCATTAGCATATTAATGCCAGACCTATAGGTTTTGCCAATCAATTCCTGTTCTCTTTGAGTTTCAGTTTCCTAATTTACCTATTTTAATAGCTCTTAGACGTAGGTTAACCCAGAAGCGTGATATATGTAAGCATTAGCAAGGTTATCATCCTTTTATAATGTGAGTGCCAAGCTATTGGCTTTACCAGTGTTTGCTTACAAAGCAATGTTTAAAAAGAAACAAATATATTATTTAGGACTAGCCATCATTTAATCACGACTCAGAGCCATATGCACGCACTGGAGGTCATTTTGGATTAATGTTTGTGTGAGAAAACCCACTACAAGATTGACAACTGCGCATTCAAGATACATGGGTGACCATTTTGCCAATGGTTTTCAGCAACAAAAAGCATTACAAAATGGTCCCCAGTGTGAATGCCTGTGTGGTGATGTAATGACAGATGTATAAACATCATTATGCACCAAAGAAGATTTTGGCTTTTTGGTATTATGTTTATTTGGTCAACAGGGGGAATTAAAAAAAAGCTGTGCTTTAGTGCAAAAGAAAAAGAAGTGAGTGGCCCTTAGCAGTATATACTGCCTGGGCCTTGGAAAAGTAGTTACTTAACAAAAAGAAGATGAAAATTAAGGAACACTAAAATAAACGAAGAGGGAATGTGCGGGGGAGATATGGCCAAGCTAAGAGGGGTATCATCAGATATGTGAGGGGGAGCGAGCGGATGAGGAAGAGCAATATATGTATGATATCACCCAAAGCAACAGAAGTGAGCACCCCAGTATGTGTGAAGCTGGCAGGCCTTCGCACAATGAAGGTGAAATAAAATGCGCAGGAAGCAGCATATAATTGCGGGTGGTGATGACCACACAAAGCGAAAAAAAAGTGGAAAGCTATACACTCTCTGGGATTTAAAAGGCAAATAAAAAATTATTCCTCAATGTCAGCCGTGGATGTATACAGCTTGATTAATCAAAAGGGTGGCAAAGAAAAATACTTTGGGGTGTAAAAAAAACCCCCCAAGAATAGGGAATGAAGCCAGCAAATCAGAGGCATATAGTTATGATAAGCAATAAAGCTATCTAATCATGAGCAAGGGGCTGACCCACACCCTACTCTAGGTATTACTGTATTGGACACAATAGGTCTTCGACATCAGACAGCTAAAGAGATCTGTAGGCTAGAATGAAAAAGGCATAGTAACAAGCTGTGACTCTTCAAGAAGAAAAGCAGAGATGATTTTCCTGTGCACACTTTAGATGAATCAAATGAAAGAAAAAACGTGAATTATCCGAAATGATGTATACTATTAATACCCAATTGTGCTCATTTGGCTGAAATAAAAAAAATAAACACTAGTAATGTAACATTGAGCCAAAGAAAGAGTATCAAAGACCCTTTAAGGGGAAAACAAGACTAACAAATGAGAAAAGGCAGGAGGAAGCAATTTTAGAAGAATCCAATTAACTTTACATTTACTTAGCTACCACACAATTAGAAGCAAGACATCTAAAAATATCCAAAGCTACTTAGAAAGAAATCTCCTACTTTAAAATTGGAAACAGCATTACAGAAAGAATCTGCACTCATTAAACTTAATCATGGTCAATATTGAAAACATATCAGGAACAACTTAAGAAATGTTCAAGCAGAAATGTTCAAGCAGCTAAGCGAGTATGGCCTTGATAAAGTTGCTGCTGTAAAGCATGTTGTAAGGCTCATCAGTCCAAAGTAGACAGCGCTTTAAAAATATCAAAAGAATATTCATTTACAATGGTCATATAAAAACCAAAACATCAGCAAATGGATAACATGACAAGGGGGTATATACTATCAAGCAGAAAAAGCACCTTCGTTTGGATCAAAAATGGGGTGACAACAACCCTCACTTGCTGTGCTGATATCTGACCCGTTTTTGATCCATCTGTGCATGCAGTGTTGGTCGGGGCGTGGTATGGAAGTGTGTAGTATGCTAGTGATATGGTTGTGGGTTATATGAATGAGGTGTGAGTGCGGGAGTCTGTTTCTTTGTATCATTGTTCAATTTTAATTATTATTACATTATTTACATTTCGAAGGCGGATGTAATGCATCGATTGTATTCATCTTTAGATAAAAACTGAATTATATCAATGTAGATAGAATGTTGAAAAGAAATGAAATGTTGAAATGTCAATTTTTGATACATATGAAAAAAAGAAAAAGAAAATAAAACATGAAAAAATATTAATCAAAGTTGTGTGGAGATTAGCATTATTGATGCCCTCTCTTAGGGATGTATGTCGTTACAACGCATACTTTTACAACGCATACCTTTACAACGCATTTTTTACACCGCAACGCATTCCATTACAACGCATGCCATTACAACGAATTCTTTGAAATTACCTTTACAACGCATTCCACTACAACGCATACTACATTTACAACGCATACCATTACAAAGCATACCATTACATTGCATGTATGGTAAGTATTGGATAGTGTAGGGGTAAAAATTACTATTCTAACTCCAGGGGGTGCAACAGTAGGGTAAGTGTTGGATAGTGTAGGTATGCGTTGTAATGGTATGCGTTGTAATGACATACGTTGTAGTGGTATGCGTTGTAGTGACATTCGCTGTAATGGTTGTGTTGTAATGGCATGCGTTGTAATGGATGATGCGTTGTAAAAGTTTCGTTGTAAAGGTAGTGCGTTGTAAAAGTTGCATTGTAAGTGTTGTTTCCCCTCTCTTAGAGCTTGTAAGAGCCAGCAGTAAAGGAATATAAGTCATGAGGTAGGTTCCTTTGTAAATTTCGGTCTTTTTTCCCCCTTCGCCCAGACCTTCAAAGTAGACATTTTTAGGGGTGTGCCCTTTCAGTCTTTCCTGCCCTAATTTGACACCTCACAGACAATCAATCCCAGTGAAAAGGATGACATTGGACATGGCCGGAACATAGTTGGATAACCCAGCAACGTGGTTAACGGATCTGCGGCTAGTGTCAGGCCCGTTAAATAATTAAGTATCTGAAACAGTTGCTCCCAATAATCTCTAATTGTGGGCTATCACCCTGCCAAGTGTTGAAAGTATGCTTCAGGACTGTGGTACCATAATCATTGTGGGCCACTGCTATGAGTAAATATTGCCAGGGATAGAGGCATGTACCACAGTCTATGGAGACATTTTGGAGTCAGTGTGTCTCCAGTTCATAGATACTTTTGTAGTGTGCGTTGAGCAGTCCTCCACTGCTCATCAGTTATGTTGGTTTCTAATTCTCTGGCCCACTGTGCTCTCCCCCGGTTATACGTAGGTGGCATGTCCCCCAACACTGCATTATAAATTAGGTTAATCAATCATCTGGGTGCAAGGCCTGCCGCTACCAATAAAAGTAATCACAAATGTTTCGGCTCCTGTGGGCACGCCAGGTATAGATGCCTCACCGTCTCTTGGAGTCGGTAGTAAATTAATACATCTAAATGGGATCTCCCGTCCTTGTTTGTATACTCTGCCATTGTGATAAAGGTGTCTTTGTAGAGGTCCCCATCACTCAAATTCCCCTTGTGGCTAGTCTTTTATTGGATAGTGAATCAATCATGAGCTCAAACTTGGTTTTTCAGGTCAATCATATGTGTGGGGAGTATATAGTGTCGATCTCACAGTGTTGCTAGTGTTTGCCAGGCCCACACTGTGAAAATGTTTCTGGGTTGTTTGGGGTCTCTCAATATCACCGCACTAAGGTTGTCAGGGTTTAATTGGGCTCTCTCCAGTCCTGTGTGTGAGACATGGCAGTAGTCATGAAGGTAATGAGATGCAAATGGAGCCTTTGCTAACGGATGTATGTCGTTACAACGCATACTTTTACTCCGCGTACCATTACAACGCAGTATTTACAACGCATACCGCTACAACGCATAGCGCTTTGGGGTGCTGGATAGTGGTAAGTATAATTTACTATTCTAACTCCAGTCCCCGTGGACCCTAGGGAAGGTGTTGGATAGTAAATTAAACTTACCTCTTATCCTAGAGCGCCCCCCAGCGCAATGCGTTGTAACGGTATGCGTTGTAATGCCTGCGTTGTAGTGGTAGTGCGGAGTAAAAAATGCGTTGTAACAGGTGAATACCTTTGCTAACATGTAATATACCTAAATATTCGGTGCTGCAAATATCCTTTGTCTAAACGGCCTTAGTATCACGTTCTAGGTTTGGTGGGGTCGATTTTCTCCCCATGCAAGTTTTATCATCAATGATCTAAGCTGGTCAATAAGGTTATATTGAGAGGTATGGGATGTTTTCAAATAGGTATAATAGTTGAAGCAGAATTACCACTTTCATTATTGCAATTCTACCTGACAGATAGTGGCAGTTTTATTCATTTCTCAATATTGGGTGCAATGTTTTCCATTGTTTTGCCATAGTTCTCTCTTATAACTCCCAGGTCCTCATGGAATTGCACCCCCAGGTAGAAAATTGGCGTTCCTTTGCCAATGCAACAACTGCATCAGTATTGATCATGTGGTGCTATCGGTCAACTGCATCACGATAAATTTCGACCAATTTATGGTCCAGCCAGGCCACTTCCCGAACCACATGATTTCTACAAATATTGGTTGGTGTTTACCTCTGGGGTTTTGTCTATTAGGAGACTATCGTCTGTGTATAGAGATATCAATTGCTGTGTGCCAAATTGTATGTCCATATGGCCCTGGACTTCTATCGCTAGTGGAAAAATCATGAGTCACATGGGAGCATCCCTGCCGCATTCCACGTTTTATTGCTATAGGGTGAGACTACTGCCCATTAATCTATATTTGTGCCTTTGAGTGTGTATACAAAAGACCTATATAGTGCATCATCGCTCTTCCCAGTCCCATCCTATTAGGCACAACCATTATGAATGGCTGTTTAGCCGAATCAAACGCTTCGGCCGCATCTAAGAAGACCAGGGTCAAGCTGATGAGCCGCAGTGAAGAAGGTTCTCAAATTGCCTGCTGTCAAGCGGTCTGGTATAAACCTAGACCGATCCAGTAGAACCAGACCGTGAAGTTGTGGCATCAATCTAGCTGCTAATATTTTGCCCAGTATCTTATTATCTAGGTTTATGAGTGACAGTGGTCTGTGGGACCCGCATTCTTGTGCTGCTTTTCCTGGTTTCAGTAGCGGGATCACTATCTCCTCTCGTACTGCCGGGAGCAGCTCATCTTTCAACATAGCCTCTCCATACATTTCTAACAGATATAGAACAATTAGGTCAGCATATTCCTTTTAGAACTCTCTTGTCAGTTGCCACTTCCAGTTGCCTTGCCAGCTTTGAAATCTGCAATTGCTCTTTAAATGTCGGCCTCTAGTGTCATTACATCCAGGTTTTGATTTAGGTCATCTGTCTGCATCCTGTGTTAGGAGCAGTATAGTGTAGTGTAATAATCAGCAAACAACGAAAGAATATTGGTTGTGTCGTGAGCTGTATGTCCATCCCTTGCGTAGGTAGTGGCGATGTGACTTGATGCCCACTTAGAAGTCTATAACAACAAAAAGAGAGATAGGGAGAGTTATGGAACACTCTTATTCCCCGGTTAAGTCTATCAAACAAGAAAAGAGTGTCCTATGGTAATCAAAAAGCAACAAAAAAAAAGGAGCAACAGAAAAAGGAAACTGGCCTCACTTAGGTCAGTTAATAAAGCCCTCACTGACCAACCTGGTGGTGACATGCTTCATCATCGGGCCCCACTAGAGAGGCCGAGTGCTTCTTTAATGTGCTTCGACGCCAGGTCTACTGCGGAGGGGGTTTTCTTGTGAGTTCAGGTGTGCAGTGAGGATAAATTAAATGGTGGTGAAGGATAAAAAATGTCTTCAGTGTATCCCAAAATGTTTTTATTATTTGATTACTGGGACACAGATTTAAAAGTTAATATAGGAAATTAGTCCACAATTAGTTGTGTGGTTGTTTCCAAAATTATTTACTGTCAGTCAACATGTTTTTGCCTTCAAAATGGTGTTAATTTACCAGGCATTCGTCAGGACTAATAAAGTGTACTAAACCCTGGCGGTATGAGCACGCTAAGGCCCACCCTGACCTAGGGACGTGAATAGTGGAAAAAAGGAGTGACAAAAAAGTTCAAAAAGGAAGAGGGATTTCTTCCCATTTACTCCTGGTTTAGGAGGCTTACCAAATTAGGTTTCTGCACCTGTGGAGAGAAACGGACATAGACATACACATAGGACAGGACAAACAATTAGAAATTGGTCCTATTCGCATAGGTAAATCCATGGTGCTCCATTGTTGTGGGTGGACAGTGGGCGGCGCTTTAACAGTATGTTTAACACCAACCTCTATCCCTGGGCAGTTAAACACTATTTTAAGGGAGTGTTGTGGGCTACAAGTGAACTAGTGAAATGCGGTAGCGGTGGATTAAAAAGGAAGCGCATGTTCCTTGTCGGGGATCAATGGACCAAGGGTCTGTGATCCTGTGCTCAGGAAATTAAAAATAAAATGTCTCACTTGTTCGGTGTAATCAGTGTACACCATGGGTCACGGGGGGGGGGGGGTGGTAGCATAATTGACACACCCTTAGCGAGGGAAAAGAAACATAGTAGAGTCAGGAATAGGCAGAATGTTACTTAGCTTAGCGATGCTGCTGCCAGAATGTGATCCACCCGAAGCTGATTGTTCACTTACTCCCTCAACGCCAAGCACCCTCAGTAAACCTGTGGCACCCTCAACCGGACCCCGAAGATAACGAGCAAGACCGGCGTTGCTGTTTAAAAGTACTTTGGCAAGTAACTCGGCTCGATTCCGGGGGATGGAGTCACGGAGTGTGGAACCAATCGGAGCGCTAGGCGGGTCATGACGTCTGTAATCACATGTAGCCCATGTCAGAAGTGGGCCGGACCAGCGCGTCAAACCTGGTGTTGAGACGGCGATGTCATGACGACCGAGGTCATGTGGTACAAAGACGCTCACAAGCGTAAAGCGTCGTCTTGCTGCCTCGGGGTTGCAGTGCAAGATTCGAAACGCTTAACTTTATTAGGCAAGAGGTGTAAGCGCATTCACATAAAAAAACGAAGTGATAGGCTCGAGGAATAAGCACGATAACAAAGGACACAGCCCAGACCACAATATATCTTTAAGGTAAAGTCTGTAATTCATACTTGCACAAAGATTAAACTCGCCCAGAGATGTATGTCAGTTGTGATAACAAAGATGTTTTCTTGTTGACACAAAAAAGTTGTGATGGTGGTCACTGTACAATACATATTAGCTGGATGAGTCTGTCACAGAGCGTACTCCGACTGGTGCGTTCTTCCTAGGACGTGTGTGGACCAGTGCGTCTTTTAGACTGCGCCCCTTCTTAAAAGAGAACAATGGTTTGTCCCAATCTTTCTTGATGCTTGATATTATCCTCCAGTTCTTATTGATAGACTTCTTCATGGTGTTCGAGAGGCTGCTGTATGTAGTCACACAGGTGAGTGGAATGACCTCGGTTTGGTTGATCTTGTCCTCCAAGAGGGCTTCTCGGGGTTGGTTGCGTGCCCTCTTATAGCCTTTACTCACAGTTGTTGTTGGATAGCCTCTGGACTTTAATTTCTCAGTTAGGCCAAATGATTGTGATTTGAAGTCTTGTACATTGGTGCAATTGCGCCTAATTCTTAGGTACTGGCCATACGGTAGGTTCTCTTTAAGCGGCCGGGGGTGAAAGCTCATGAACTCGAGCAGATTGTTTTTGGCGGTTGGCTTGTAGTGTGTTTTCGTTGACAAGCTGCTGCCGGTGACGGTGATCATTACATCCAAGAAGATAGCTTCTGTCTTGCTGGCCGTGTGGGTGAATTTAAGATTTGGATCCAGAGTGTTGATCCATGTCAGGAAAGCTGTCAGTTGGTCATCACTACCCTTCCATACCATCAGGACGTCGTCGATGTAACGTTTCCATATTTGTATGGAAGACGTGAAGAGTCCATTTTGTGGTAGGATATGTTTGGTCTCGAAATCCGCGACGTACAAGCCTGTCACACTAGAAGCAAAAGTGCTCCCCATGGATGTACCTGTGCATTGTAGAAAGAGCTGCCCCTTGTATGAGAAAAAGTTCTCTTTCAGTGCTAGTGTAGCACATTCAATGATGAATTCCTTGGATGTCTGATAGTTCCAATCCACCGTATCCAAAGCCTTCCCCAGGACTCTGATGGTATCGTCCTGGGGGATGCTGGTATAAAGGCTCTCGATATCTAGGGTTACGAGTGTCACTGTGTTTTCAATGAAGGTGAAATCTTGGAGTATCTGGAGTAGTCTCTTTGTGTGCTTGAGGTAGGTTGGTGTGTTTTGTACAATTGGTTTGAGATAGTGATCACAAAATCGTGACTGGGGTTCTAACAGAGAGCCTATGCCAGAGCTTGAATTTGTCGGGACGGGCTGTGGGGACAAATCCCAGCCCTTTTTCCAGAACCTTAATTTCCGTTGTGGTCAGTATCTTGTCAGATAGATTGGTTATAAGGCTCAATGTCCGCTCATTCCTGGTTGTGGGGTCTTGCTGCGTTTGTGGTTGCCCACGGGATCGTCTTCCTCCCAGGACACCTGGTTGGCCCCTCTCCTCTTCCCTCTTTCTCGTCGGCCCCTCTCTAAAAAAGGCTGTTGGTATTGATTGGGGAAGTTAGGAAGTTAGGTGGTTGCATGAATGCTGGATTCCAGCCCATGAATGGAAAGGGGGGTTGTTGTTGGAAGGGAAATTGATGAGCAGATCCTACCATCTGCGGGGGTATTGGCCATCTTTGTTGGTGGTTAAAGTAACCCGATCTCCCTCTGTTGCTACGGTTGCCTCTATTGCCCCTTCTCTTGCCTTGTTTGAAAGAGCCATTACTGGACCCACTACTATTCAATGAGTCCTCATCCGAGAGATCGGTGTTGCTACGGTTCCTTGTCGGTAGGGTATAGGTGGCTGCCGAGTAGGGGTAGACTTTTTCAAATTCGAATTTCTTCAAATCTTTCTGGAACTTCGTGGCCTTAGATTGCATGAGGTTCACCTTATATTCGTTTAGCTCTTTATTAATTTCATCTAGCTTTTTTTTATAGCCAGTGACTGTTGCTTTGAAGTGTGACTCTGTCTCCTGAATTTCCACCATAAGGGCTTCGGAGAGTCTCAGTGCTGTTTTTATTATTAGCACCAGCCGGGTACAGTGCCACGCGATCATGGCCCATTCTTTTCGAAAGGTGGCATCATTCATAAAAATGCGCGGAGCATTGGTAACGAGTAGACCTCTTGGAGCGGTGTTTTTCAAGAGATATTGTTTAAGAATTGTGCCGTGAAGTATAGTGCGTATTCGGTCACGTTTCAAGTCAGTGAGTTTTTCCCACTCGGAGGTGTGAGCTATCACTTGAGAGATAGCAGGGTCTGCAAATAGCGAGGAGTCTGACAAAATATCTGCTTTTTTTGACTCAGAATATGTCAATCCCAGGTTAGACATGGTGTATACAGTAAGTAGAGACAGAGTATTGAATGAAAGAGCGAACTCGGTCCGACTCAGTAAAAACAGTTGAATGCCTGGTTAATTAACACCGTTTTGAAGGCAGAAACATGTTGACTGACAGTAAATAATTTTTGAAACAACCACACAACTAATTGTGGACTAATTTCCGATATTATCTTTTAAATCTATGTCCCAGTAATCAAATAATAAAACATTTTGGGGATACACTGAAGACATTTTTTATCCTTCACCACCATTTAATTTATCCTCACTGAAAGCCTGAACTCACAAGAAAACCCGCTCCGCAGTAGACCTGGCGTCAAAGCACACTAAAGAGGCACTCGGCCTCTTTAGTGGGGCCCGATGATGAAGCATGTCACCACCAGGTTGGTGAGTGAGGGCTTTATTAACTGACCTAAGTGAGGCCAGTTTCCTTTTTCTGTTGCTCCTTTTTTTTGTGGCCTTTTGATTACCATAGGACACTCTTTTCTTGTTTGATACACTTAGAAGTCTAACCAGTGTGCACCCAGGGTCCTCTTCCTCTTCACATACCCTTGCCGCTGCATATTTTCCCAGATAGTGTACTTTTCTCTCTGCCTTCTCCCTGTATTCCATAGGTTTGTGCTGCATGGTCACCTTTAATAAGGGATCTGGATCTACATTATGCTTCCTTTCCAGTTCTTGAATTTATCGCTCCAGTGTGACCAATCTACTCCTGATGGATTTAAGAATACCATGTCCTTTGGTGATACATTCCCCCCAATCATTGATTTGAAAGCCTCACAAAGGACCCCTGGTCATCTACTGAGTATTTGTTGAGCCAGAAGTATTCAACGATGAAATGTCTGAGCTCCTCTCTGAAAGCGCTGTCTAGCACCATAAATGGTTGGAATCTCCAGCTCGTAGTCATCTGTTGGGGAGTTGGGGGGTTAGGTATTAGGGCCAAATGGGAGTGGTCAGAATAAGTGTGTGGAAGGTATTCTATCTTCTCCGTCCATCCCAATACATCCCTAGATCCAGCCCAACAGTCCAACTTGGATGACAACCCATGAACTGCTGAGTGGAATATTTATATTCGTTTATCATGATATACAACTCTCCATAGGACCAAGAGATCATGGTGTTGCATGGCCTCCACTAGTGCTTTTCTCGTCCCCTTCCGCTGTCCATCCCTAACATTTTTGCTGTGTAGTGTGATGTTATGGTCACACTAGACAGCTATGATCATTTCGGGGTTCAATTTGCTACATTGTGCCCCCACTTCAGAGTAAAACTGGGGTTGTCATGATTCAGGCCACATACATTTACTATAGTTATGTGAATTGATTAAGCAGTCCCTGGATGATCAGGTATCTGCCTTTGTGGTCCATTATGTTGGCAATATGCTAGTATAAAACATCCGTGGGTCCAAACTGAGGTGGCCTGGTGAGCAAAAGAACGATGGGTTGGAGTGCTACTCTGAACTATTGCCAGTGGTTAGACTCATTGCAAGCAGCCTCCTATCACCTTGTGTTTGTTTCAAGTACTGCCCTTAGTCACATGGGTATGCCCAGACATTGAACCGCTATTCACTGTATCACTAGAACCAAGCTGTACCCAGCCAATGAGCCCATAACTAGGAAAAACAGGCCCTGGGTTGCTTGTGTTCTGGTTCAGGGAGGACCTGGCTCAGCAGTTTAGGCTGGACTGTTCTCCCAAGGAGCAGGGTCAAGACTGATTTGCATATGGCTGGGTCCAAACAGAGGAGGAATAGTAAACAAAATAACAATGGGTTAGAGTGCTACCCCGAGGTATTGCCAGTGCTTAAACCTTGTGCAAGCAGCCTCCCATCACCTGTTGTGTGTTTCAGGTATAAAATGCCCCTGCAGAATAACACCGCAACCCCTCTCGAATAGGGAGAGTAACCAGTAAAGTATCAATGCATGCCCCAGTTTCAGACCACCCAATCTGATTTTCCTGGAACGAGAACGGTTTCCTGTTATGGGCTTGTGGTGTCTCCTAGCATAGGCTAAAATGTGGCACGCATTCTTTCTATCATTTAACCCTCTCACATTCCATGTCATCATTCTGATGTAGACTTTTCCATTGTCATCCATGGAATATTAGTGCAGAGTTGTGTGTGAGGAATTCTTGGTGTGTTCTTCCCTGACCAGCTGTGTGACAACTAATGTAAGCATTTTCTTTATTTGTTTTTACTTCGCCTCCCTCACCCAAACTTAGACCCAAATTCACAGCCAAAATCCCCAACCCATTCCCCAACATGCTGAACATAACAACTACCGCCCCCTTTAATAATCTGAAACAAAGCGATATCCACCATTAGGACGGCCAGAGTTAAAATAGGTTTTTCCCATTGCCACAGGGCTGCCATATTCATTGTTGCCTGTTCCGAAGCACATTGACATTTTCATGTAGTTTTATCATTGAGTTCGTATTCAGGAAAAGGTCCTGCAAAGTCAGCCACACCGGTGCCAGTCTAGCAGCGCCTCACTCTGTACCAGCCCCTGTCCTTATCCAAGGGAGAGGCTCTCTCGGATTGCATCTGCCACTTCTGTGACTTAGGGGTCTACTTCGCTGGACAATTGTACAAAGTCTTTTAAGTAGAGTCTGCAATAGTCTATAATGAACAAATGTATTCCATGTCACTAAGCTTCTGCTCGGAGCTGCGGTCCTCATCCCTACTGTTCTTGGAAAATGCTATTTGGTGTGTTTGATCAGGAATATCGTCGCCACCCGATGAAACGTGAAAGAGTGTATATTACCATCCAGGGTGAAGCGGAGTTGTGCTGGTTATAGCTTGGCATATCTGATGTTGCAGTCTATTTTTGGTAGGCGCAAATTTACACAGACTTCTTGCACCCTTTGTGCGTGGTATGATTAGAACACTATCAGGACCGCTCATGTGTAATATCCATTCTATCTCTCGCCATAGTTGGTATGGCGCCACAGTCTCGATAATTTCGAATTTTAGCCAGAATAGGTTGCAGTGGGGTTCCTTGAATAGGCCGAGGGCCAAGGTATGGTGTGTTCTCTCCACCACAAGCACCAAAGACAATTGCACACTACCAAACAGCTCTATGATCAGTTTCTTTCCACCCACTTCCTTTTGCCCATTGCTTCAGATTTAGGCACTCCCATAATGCATATATAGCTTCTACAGGAGTCCGCCTCAAGGTCTTTGTTCTTTCTTTTTACCATGTCGAGTTCTGACAGCATTTTCTTTTGCATTTTGGACATGTACATCAAGGTGGCCGAGGCACTACTCACGTTTCTCCACTTTATCCTACATGGCATCTAATCTCAGGATTAGAACATCAATCTCCCGGCGGGTGCTGGCTTCCCCGGTAACGAATACGTGATGTGGTGTACAGTTCTAATCTTACTCGAGCAGCATCGCAGCGGTGCAAGGGACCCTGCTCTCCAGCAGGTCTTTCCTATGGTAATGGTATATGGTATGGCTACAATGATGGCCCTACTCACTCGACAAGGTAATGGTGTCTAGGTCTTTCAGCTGTGTGTTTCCATACTAGAAAGTGCTCTGTACTCCGATCCTCTGGGCCTGCAAGCATGGGATGTCTGAGTGGCCGGGCCCAGGTGGTGCCACAGCTTGTGAAATGCCTGGCTGTCCTCAATGGCATTCAGGAAAGCCCCACATCATCCACCCCCATGCATCGGCATCTACAGTCGAGACAAGTCAGTCCTCGTTGGCCCAGCCTCCAGTTAGGCTTGGCAGTTCGGGCTGGACTGTTCCCATAAGGCGCAGGGTCAGACTGATTTGCATATGGCCATGTCTGAACTGGGGTGGTAGAGTGAGCTAAAGAATGGTGATGGATTAAACCCAGATCAGTTGACTGGGGGTGAGTGATTTGCTCAAACGCTCCGTCAATCATCCCCTTTGGTATCGCTTTGTTCGCCCTAAATTGGCAGGGTATGCCCAGACGTGGGTCCCTTGCTCACTCTACCACTGGATTCAAGATAAGCGACAAGACCTGTGCACACACATAAATATCAATAACAAGTAATATGTTGTTAGTATTCTTAGAAGAAAAATGAAGAAGGGCAGTTGGTTTTCATTGGACGGAGTGCAATACACTCCAAATCTTCAGGGCTGGAGAAAAACAAAAGGACAATCTAACTGACTGTTCTAGCCAGAATGTCAGTTACACCTCAAATCAGATGGATATTGAGTAAAAGCCATACACGAGTACAAATATTAAAACATTTCTACAGACAAAGTAATCAAACCACACATTCCACTTTCATGGGAAAGGTTAAGAGGTTTGGCAGTGATCGTGCAACAGAATAAATTTGGTGTGTGTGAGAAAAGAATTATCGGTGACAAGGCACAAAAGCCAGATGCAAAGACAGTGAAATCTTTTCTCTTTTTCACATTAAAAGATACTCTAAAACGATTATGTACATTTCCTTTAGATGATTACAACTATCCTACATTGCGATACACTTATTCTTATAAGGATAGTTCAAGATTAAATGCACAAACGAATCACAATAGTGTTAATGACACGTTCACTCTTATTGCGTGAAAATGAAATTGCCACCTAGATGCGTGAGAAGGCAAAGGAAAAGAGAGAAGACCCAAAACCCCTGTGAGTGAAATCATCCATTGATGTGTCGCCTTAAAGAACCATGTAAAAGGGATGGAGTCGATCAGTCCTACAAGCCACAACTAGGCATGCATGATACATACCTAAATCCTAATGCATAGTGCAGTAAATCCCTATAATGAGCAAGAAGAGGGGGAGAACTCATAGTAGCTCCAAATGAAAAATGTAGACTGGCGGGCTACTAATGTTACTACATACGAACAGATAGCATAGGGTAAATTTCAAGGACGGGTGACTTACCCCACAACTGGTGATAATTCCGACCCAGTCAGGGTGTCGGTGGATTGTTCAGCTGGTGATGGCCAGAAGAGTCAAAAGAAGCGCTGTCGCATGCAGGGTCCCATGTTATAAATGTTCAAAAAAAGGGAAATATGAGAGTTTCGGTAAGGGGGTTCTGTGTTAATCAAACAATCAAAAACTTCGCAAAACCGAGGAAACCTATTCATGAGGTCTAAAAGTTCTGGACTACCCTGCTTTAAACAACGTCCTCATGAGTACATCGAGCTATGCCTAGTGAGCATACAGAAGATTTCGCTGAGGACAGAGTGGTAAAACCTACACTGGTTTGTTGTACATAAATATAGAAGCCTGGCCAGATAGCTGAATCTGTCATTGTGCTGGTTAAAGATAGTATAAAATATACATGTGCTGCTGTAGATCTCCATCATGAGACCTGGTCTACACCCCTGATTCTATTTACAGGATGGCTATTAAAATTGTGCACCTATTATACCCTCAGGTCTATAGGATAAGACCCACCTGTGGCGCATTTAGTAAGGAAAAGTCTACGCCGATTCAAGGCTAGGACAGGCGGTGAAGAATCTTCCTGTAATACTAAGGGCAAGGATGCACAAAGGGGATTAATCAGTGCTGATAAGAGTAATGTACTGCAATATAAGAATGTCATACATTCACCCCAGTACAGAGATCTGGGCCTAAATCCATCGTTTTTTTGCACTCCACACCACCCCAGTTCAGACATGGCCATAAGCAAATCAGCCTGACCCTGTGCCTCATGGGAACAGTCCAGCCTGAACTGCCAAGCCATGCCTTCCCTGGACCAGAAACAAGCTTCAGAGGACCGGTTTCTGGCATTCCAGCCGTCTTCAGCCCGGCTTGCTTGAATCCAGTGGTGTGGAGTGCATGGGACTCACGTTTGAGCATACCCATCCCACTCGGGGTGACAAATGCAAAAACCACAGGTGATGGACAGAATGCAGAACAATGTCATGTATTCACCCAAGTACAGAGGTCTGGGCCTAAATCCATCTTTTTTTGCACTCCACACCACCCCAGTTCAGACATGGCCATATGCAAATCAGTCTGACCCTGTGCCTCATGGGAACAGTCCAGCCCAAGCAGCCAAGCCATGCCTTCCCTGGACTGAAAACAAGCTATTCCAAAGAAAAGGACATAGTACCACCACCAGGATTCAAGATAGCCTGTCTGATGAGGATTATGAGTCAGACACTGGCCCCAGGATGCTTGTTTCCGGTCCAGGGAAGACATGGCTTGGCAGTTCGGGCTGGACTGTTCCCATAAGGCACAGGGTCAGACTGATTTGCATATGGCTGTGTCTGAATTGGGGTGGTGGAGCGAGCTAAAAAATGGTGATGGCGTGGTGTTTATACCTGAACCTGCAAGTGAAGCAACAATAACCTAACCTACCATGACGTTTAATGCCATTTTTCTAAACACCACTTATCGCAGCAGCTCTAGGAGTTATTTCAATTGCCATCTAGGCACTCCACGCTCCTGCCAGATCTGGGTGATTATCCTTTGCTTAGGAAATATAGTACTTGTGGCATTGTGTCCCTCAATTGTAAGGATATATCGTACATGAATGCTCGGTTGACATGTCCAAAATGCTGAGCTGATATTGTTGACGTACCTAATGTATCATAACATCTTTAAAATGCTAATAAACAGACTTGACAAAAAAATTAGTTCTCTCAATTGCCTTTTTATAAAGTTAAGTTATTAGTCATCAACAGATTTTCTTGTACCTTCTGGTTATTAGTCCTCTAAAGCAACTGGCCATTTAATAATTCCTCATGGAAATATTCATAATTGATTGGAGCAGCTAACTTCCTTAGCGCTTTCTTTCCTCGTGAATCGATGCCTGTGAACAGCTCGTTCTTCTGGCCATAGCTAAAATGCAACTTATGGATGGCAAGTCCATATTCATCCATATCTATCTCCTCCGAAACATCCATCAGTGGAGCAGGTAAATATTTCAGCAGCCAGCAACCTTCCACCCCTAAACAAAATGTTTTAATATCAGCACTTTATATTTGTCAATAAACATACCCCTCTAAGTTCCTCCACATAAGCTTCAAAGCCCTCCTTCCATTCTCAGACAAGTACTGGCAGGCTAGGGGGGACCTCCATGTTTGAGCAAGATAGTAAAGTACAATGGCACTGTCATTAAATGCTTTTCAAGTGGGATAAAGGAACTTCTCTGCTGTACGCGTCTGGTATAATGTATAACACTCTTACTATCATCTTTCATTTGATTATGGATTTATCAAATAATGTGTAGGACAATAATAAGTTGTTTTATATGCCCTAAAGGTTCTGGAAAAAACTGTTATCTCTTCAATGTAAGCAACTGAATAATTTATAGTTGATCCTGTTTTCAGTGACTATTATCAACAGTCAGCACTCACAGGATCAAACAGATGACATGGCCTCCAGGCAGAGTTGGTTTGCAAGGTGTGACACGGACTCCAGGTAGGATGTGTCAACAGTTCATACAGAAATGCATGGAAACTGCAGAACCATCACGGTGTGAGTAAAGAAATACATTTTTAGGAATTCAGAATAATCTATTTAATATCATTATACATCCTTACCACCTAAGCACTACCCAAATACACGAATACTGATTCAGCCCCCATAGTTGTTTATGAGCAACACTCCATTGAGTACCTACAAGATAAGCCAAGGGCACAGCTTCCACGCTGCATTTCTAAGTAACAGCTCGATCAATGGGTCCTATAGGCAATCACTGTGCACTCTTGCCAGGAACAACTTTAATGACATAACTTCCAGGCAGCATCACTATGCAATGTGTTGTAAGTAGATTAGGTAGGCAGCAGGACACGTCTTCAGGTTATTAAGAAAGATTTATTAAGATAGTATAAGATAATACAGTAGAGCAGTAAACCTCACAGCTGACTAGACCTTCAACTGCCAAGGCTGGAATCTTCACAACACAGATAGAACACTCTTAGGTACTACAGGAGGTTGGGAAGATAGAAACACTAAGAAAGGACTACTGGCACCAAGTAGCCATATTGAATGAAGTACAAATATACAACATATCTTCTCCCCTTACAGATAAACAAAAACGAAATACTCAAAAACGTAGTAAGAGTTAAAGCACGAGAAACACAAAGAAGAAAACATATAACACATAGGAGGTCAGCGACTTCATGGACTTCCAGATCACGAAGGCAGAGGAACAAGATCAAGATGAGAATGATGATGAAGATTATGATGACCACCTTCTCCCCTTCGAGTGACAAAACATGAAGAGTCAGTCTACTCTCTACAATCCGTCATTGTGGCCAGCAAAAACGGGAATAGACAGTTTACTTTCTCCAATCAATATTTATCCGTCGCGGCTTCCCGCTCATTGTTGAAGATAGAACAGTTCAACAAATGCCTCAAATGGTCAAAAGTTCTGAAATGATGCTCCCAAAGAAAAATTTAGAGCCAGTTCTCTTGCAGTCTTACAGTCCAAGATGAAGTTCTAGGCCAGGTGTCTAGGTTCTGGTTCTTATTCTCGGGTTATGGGCCTCTAGTTGTGGTTCGGGCCTCTGAGTTACCTTTAAATTTTATTTCTTTTGTGGACAAACTGTCTCAGCACTGTGGGCTATAAGCCTGGTTCAAATCACAGAACATTAATCCCGGTTCAGAGAACCACCTTATCACGATTTTTTTCTGTTGTGGAACTGGAACTCTTGTCCGTCACGAATCTCGGTCGTGAACTCTCCCGGTCCTGGGACTTCCTTTATCCACTCCCGGTATGGATTGTGGGACTTTTGTCCTCTTCCGGCCCTGGGACATCCTTTGTCCTCTCCGGGTTCTAATTCTGGGACCTTTGTCCCCTTCCTGTCCTGGGACGTCCTTTGTCCTCTCCCAGCTCTAATTGTTATGTTATTGGGAGTTTTATTGAGCGCTCAGCTACTCAAGCAGAGTGCCCCGGCGCTAACAGGCCTAACACAGCATAACCCCAGTGGCGAAGGGGAAGTTAGAGACAGAACAGCCACGTTTTTAGCTCTTTCCTGAAAGATACTAAATTCTCGATCTTTCTCAGAGCGAGTGGCAGAGCATTCCAGGCCCGCGGCGCCAGATATTTAAAGGACCGACCCCCAGTCCGCGCACGCCTAATTGCCGGGACCGTTGCCAGAGACAAGGCAGCCGATCTTAAGGCTCTGGATGGATGGTGAAAAACAATTCTCTTCCGCAGATAGATAGCCCCAATGCCATGAAGGGCTTTAAACGCAGTGGTAAGGTCCTTAAACCTGATACGTTTCCGGATTGGCAGCCAGTGGAGGGACTTCAAAAGAGCGGTGGCATGAGATCTGCGGCCAAGGCCGAAAATTGCGCGTGCCGCCGAGTTCTGCACTACCTGTAGATGAGACAAAAGATATTCCGGTAGGCCGAGGTAGAGTACATTAGCGTAATCCAACCTCGATCCAACCAGGGCTTGCACCGTTGTTTTCCTATGGGAAATGTAAAGGAGAGGGAGAAATTTCGTTAACATTTTTAGTATCCCGAAACACTGCCCAACCAGACCAAAAATCTGTGTTTTTAATGAGAGACAGTTGTCCAACTTGATTCCAAGATTCTTAGCTACCGTGGAGTCGTTGGAAGGAAGATACATCCCTGCGGGCCACCAGGCCTGGGTCAGGGGGGCACCCGAAAAAGAGGAGCTCAGACTTGTCGGAGTTGTATTTCAGCTGATTAAGTTGAAACCAGGCAAATACCGCACCCAAGCAGTTCTTAATGCTCTCACCATCAAAGTCAGTGTTCCTACCACATGTGAAGAGAAGCTGGGTGTCATCGGCGTACAAGACAATCTGGGCGCCAAGAGACTCTGCCAGTGCCGCCAGAGTTGATATATAGATATTAAAAAGAGTGGGGCTCAAAATCGACCCCTGAGGTACTCCCACCTCCAAAGGCGGCACTGCAGCAGAGTACGGGGGGCCCAGACTGTTTGTTGTCGGTTAGAAAGAAACGACTCAAACCATCTGAACACCGTTCCCCGGACACCAATCTCCAAGAGTCTTGATAGGAGACGGTCATGGGGAACGGTGTCAAACGCTGCCGAGAGATCTAATAACACCAACAGTGCTTTCCCTCCATTGTCTAGAACTTCCTTGATGGCCTCAGACACCTCCAACAGTGCCGATTCAGTGCTCAAATTAGCCCTGAAACCGGACTGGGTATAGTGCAAGATCTCATGAGACTCTACAAAGTCGGCCAAGACAGAATGCACATGTTTTTCAGTCACCTTGGCCAGGACCGGAAGCAGCGATATTGTCCGATAGTTGGCATGGATACTGGGGTCCAGGGACGGCTTTTTTTAAGAGGGGAAGAACCATCGCCTGTTTCCAAGCCAACGGCACTATGCCCGTTTCCAGCGACCGATTTAAAATCGGATTCACAATCGGGTTAACGACATGTGCCATTTTGGCTAGAAACTTAGCGGGGCATGGATCAGGTGGGGAGCCAGATCTCATTTTAGACAGAACTTCCAGAGAGGATTGAAGCTCAATGGGGGGAAAAGTCGCCAGAGTGGGATGTCCATCGGCTGCTGCAGGAATACAGGGTCCTGGGACATTCTGGGACCTTTGTCCCCTTCCGGTCCTGGGACATCCTTCGTCCTCTCCCGGTACTGATTCTGGGATATACTTTGTCCCCCTCTGGTTCTGCCGGTCCTGGGACTCCCTTCGTCCACTCCCGCTACTGATTCTTGGACAACCATTGTCCCCTTGACATAGGTTGGAACCTTTATTTCTCTCTCTTTTTTTCCCCTCTCTGAGACCTTTGTCCCCTTTGTGGGCTCTTTGGTCCAGCTCAACGTTGTGGATCTGGGACGCTCATTCACAGGCGTCTGTTGGCAGTGAACAGCTGATTGTTCTTTGCTGAAATGGGACCAACTGCAGTTAATTACTTCCAAGTCCCCTTCTTATTTTTTATAATCACTCGTTCTTTGCAGCAACTGTGGTGAGTGTCACCCAGAATACTACGTACTTCAGATTGTCACCCTCACGCTTCGCCTCAACTTCATCAAAATCACCATAAGTATCACCGGATAGTGGCATTTGGGAAGAGAAACGTGAGTTCCCCATTTCTTTCTTACTTCTTATTTTTCAGCTACTGGAAGCAGTTAATTCATGGGCTAGTAATACGTTTCTTACTTACAGTTATTTTCTACTTATTTTCACGCGTTTCACAGGATTAGATTGCGGCTGAATTCTCTTACAGTTGTTTTCTTGATTTTTCTTTCAAGTTTGCGGGTAATTTCTTCAAGCTTTCTTGCGTTACACAGGTTTTTTGTTGATTTTCTTCTTGTTACAGGTTGCAGGTAGGTGGGTTCTTGGCTGTGAGGTCTTGCTCGTGCTGCGCTGTTCTTCTTGGTCTTCTTCTCTGGTCTGTTCCTCTGCTCTGGTCATCCCATCCTCGTCGCCAAAATGTTGTAAGTAGATTAGGTAGGCAGCAGGACACGTCTTCAGGTTATTAAGATAGATTTATTAAGATAAGATAATACAGCAGAGGAGTAAACCTCACAGCTGACCAGACCATCAACTGCCAAGGCTGGAATCTTCACATACCAAAAAGAACACTCTTAGGTACTATGGAAGGTTAGGAAGATAGAAACACTAAGAAAGGACTACTGACACCAAGTAGCCATATTGAATGAAGTACAAACATACAACACAATGCTTTATGACATTCACACTAGGCAGTACTTCAGCAGTATTGCAACAGGCTTTAGGCTAAACACAACTAGCAATGTGGTTCCCTTTGAAGGTATACCGTGCTCCATGTCCTGCATGTCACTGAGGAGGCTTTGATGTATTAATCAGAATTGTACAGAAAATTAATTTATAGTGGAATCTTCATTTGTAAACTGACATGAAGCTATTGTTTTTGAAACAATTTTGTAATGGACTGTTAAAGTGCTTTTTCCTGGCTTCAGCTAACTAGGCGTCAGCTAGACCTCAATGTCATCTTGTTCAAAATGGAGGATTATCAGGCATGTGTTTCGTTAATTATTTTTGCTGAACATAGTCAAGCAAGTCATGTTTACTTCCAATTTGCATTGTTCTTGAAGGAGACTCTCTAGCTTGAGCTCAGTATTGTAACTGTTCTACAAGGCCTTTTGTGGCAAGCGGTACTGCATGGTTCACTGTTGTTTATGCGACTAGTTTGTTCTGACACCTCCAGATGATATTAGGTCAGAGGAGGCTGAATCAGTATTCATGTAACGGGGTAGTGCTTAGGTGGTAGGGCTGTATGATGATTTTAAATGTATTATTGTGATTTCCTGAAACGTATTTCTTTGCTCACACCATGATGGATCTGCAGTTTCCATGCATTTCTATATGAACATTTCATATATATTCCCTCAATTTTGGCAGATGATATTTGGGATCTACCAGTGATGCTGTCCAATTTCTTACTGATTTTCCTGCATATTTGGGGACCTAGTCTATTTTAGATTTTGCCCATTATTCTGTATTGCTCGAATACGGAGAGCCTTAAACCAATGATTATGCATCTACATGAGATTTGCTGCATCTGCATTTTACAATTTCTGTATTGTACTTTCCAAATTGTTGTGATAAATCTTCATAAAAATCCTAATTTTGCCATAGAACTCATCTATTAAGTCAGTCCTTCCTTGTTTCACTGTATGTTGTGTATTCTTATATAGACCTTATCAAAGGACACATTGGGTCATGAAAATTAGGTTAACACCACCCTGATCTACCCTGCTTGTGTGATTTTTGAGGTGTGAGAATTGAGGGGTACGGCGCTTCCCAAAAAACTTTGATAGCGGAAGATAGTTAAAGGTAAAAGGTGCTGTTAGAGGTCCCCCTTCTTGCCTTGTTACTGGACTAGTCTTGTGTCTAAATCCCCGAGTCTACAAGCTGGATGACGAGGCATTGTAATCGGAAATGATACAAGCCATCAATCTAGAACACCACAAACCCTAAATGCATAAACATTTAGGGGAAGAGTTCTGTTTTCAGTTTTGTAAATCCTCTTGTATGATTCGGCTCTGAAACGTGGGTTCAAGGCATTCCGTAGCTTACAGCCTGGGAGTCTTAACTTGACTTAACATTTGGAGTATTTAACTAACCACCTTTTTATGTTCCTTCCATTATTGCTACATGAACTTTACGTTACAGCAGCAAACAAAGATCAAGTCCATCTACAGGTTAACTGAAGATACATTGTAGTCATATATTTTGTTTGAAATTGTTTCAGAAGCAAGTAATCCACTGTTAACTGAGTTGTAAACCCACCTTATTACCACTCACAATGTAGCATTCAGTCAAAGTTGTATTTACACTCATTTGTTACCTTGTCGCAAAGAATAGATTCATTGAAGACAATGTCAACAATATGTCTATTTAGAGAGGTATGGAAGATTCTTATCCATAATCTTCTTTAGCAATTTAGCTAGTGATGTAAAAAAACATACGAAATTGAGAGTGGTTGAATGCACACTTGCCAGCAAGTGACACAACAAACTAAAGAACTGGAGGCAAAATAGCGTCGATTTCTGAACGTGCCATTGGCAATCACTGAATGAATACAACACCCAAGTCAGAGTCAGGCAAAGCACCAGGGAGAGACGCATTGAACAGAGCTAGCGCGAATGGCTTTTTTTAGACATCATGTAGTCATTTAGATCTTTACATTGACAACTGTGTTTTAAGCTGAACATGCTTGCAGATGTCTGCTAAACGGGTGCAAATTGTTCCGGATTAACAATGATTGAAAATGTGTTACTTACTGACTCTGGCTCACGTGATCGCTCGGAGCCAGGAAGGTAGTCTGCGCAGGAACAGATTATTTAACTGTGCAAAAAAGTTTACATTCAATAACCTTTTTCCGTTTTTTTGTTTATTGCTTTGTTGAAATTGAAAGGATCGTCACGCTGTCCCACACAAGCATTCTAAAGACCACACCGTTTGATGCAGTTAAATTGGAAGAGGGTGGCCCAGAGGTGTTCATGCTTTCCAGCTTACATAAGCATGTGCAGATAGAAGCAGTATTTTTCGGGAAAGGGTGTAATTTGTGTGACAATTTCCAACTCAATCCTGGATATGACCACACAACACACTGAACCAAACTCGATGTAGAGCTGGCTGGGTGCTGGATCAAAGGGATGCCATGGACTGGTAACAAGGTATCAGAACACAAAGTACTGCAGGTAAACACTGCAAAATGGACAATGCACCTACCAGTCTTCCCAGACAGCATGTTCTCGAATTTGGAAGAACTCCAATCAAATTTACAGACGCACAAACATGGGCAAGCAACATATTACCACGCACATACTACCGGGGAACCTGTGACTAAATCCTAGAGACTGCTATGACGATACAAGAACCTGACAGCTCTGAGAGGTCCCACAAATGGCAATAAAGCACTACACAAATATTTATAAGCAACCCTTTCCTCTCCTTCTGTTCTCTTCTTCCTCTCCTCTGCCTCCCGGCTAAGTATGAGCTTAAAATCCGTTCCGCTCGCGGATTTTGCGAATTTTCGGTAAATTCGCGATCCGCGAACTCCCGCGAATTTACCGAGAATTCGCAAATCCGCGAGCGGCGGATCCGGGGGCAAAAGTTTAAGCCTGGCCTGTTGTAACTATTTTACGATGGCGCCAGCAAGCTGCCAGCGCCATCCTAAAATAGTTACTAAGTTAGCTTCAACAGGAAGCTCTAATAGATAAAATAAAGCAGGTGCTCGATTTTATCTATTAGAGCTTCCTGTTGAAGCTAATTTAGTAACTATTTTAGGATGGCGCTGGCAGCTTGCCGGCGCCATCGTAAAATAGTTACAACAGGCCAGGCTGGTGTGCTTTCTTTAATCTTTTCCCAAATGTACCGTGGAAAATCAGCTGTGATGCTGGATAGAGGCTTTTGCATCCTTGACTTTCACGAGCGCAATACCCGTGCTGTTCTTGTGACCAGGAGCTTCTTTCTCTTCATCTGCTGAACTGATCTTTCTCTGACCTTTTATGCACACAAGAGGCATGTGAACTCGCATGGAAGCCCCGCATGTTTGGCCCCTCCCACACACTCGCGGTTTGCACCGTCTTCCCGCCATTCACCCACTATGATGGACAGCTCACTCAAGGGACCCCTGCGCCCTTCGGGGCGATTGCATAGTAACACACACATGGTCGCTCGAACTAGTTGATGCTCAAATTCAGTGACTCATTCATTAGCCCAAAAACAATCGAGAGCGTCGTCGAGGCTGGACAGGTGTGCCTTCTTCCCAACTCTACAGTGGAAAATCAGCTGTGATGCTGTATAGAGGCCTTTGCATCCTTGACTTTCACGAGCACAATACCCGTGCTGTTCTTGTGACCGGCAGGGGCTTCTTTCTCTTCATCTGCTGAACTGATCTTTCTCTGACCTTTTATGCACACAAGAGGCATGTGCACTCGCATGGAAGCCCCGCCCCAAATCCGCGGATCCGCAAATCCGCAAAATCCGCGGATCGTGGATCCGCAAAATCCGCCCATGCTTACTCCCGGCTTTCTGTACTTCTCTCAGGATCTCTTTCCTGCACACGTGGACTCTCACCCTTTATATCTGACCTGCTCCCCTTCTTCTCGTGTACCCTGCTCTCTTATCTTGCATGCATTCTCTCTCCTCTCTCTCATTCCACACTTGCTCTCTCTCACCTCGTGCCTTCAATACTGCAGGGGGTGGTCCCCAAATGTCCTCTTTAGGAAACCCTCTTGGACTAGGAGCAGGGCTTGGAGTCCAAATGCTTATCAAACCACAGATCACAGCAAGGGAAGTTAGAGAGGGGGAACTTGAGGGTGTCAGACTACATTCACTAGAATAAACGTGGTCACAACAGTACTTGGCACACACTTACAATTATGCTACCAAGAGTTTCATGTTTTAAGTTTATTCAAAATTGATTTTGACCTAATCTTAGATCGATAATCGGATACATCTGTACAGTCATTAAAACTCCTCAAACACTACTAATAAAATCCTTATACATTATATAAATCCTAATATAAACAATGAATACACTTCAAAATACTATTGAAAATTTCTTTAAAAAGTATATAACTTACAATATACTCGTTCATGGGGAGGGTTCACAAACGTATAATTGCGTCACCACGAATCACTTAAGACATGTACTACAAGGGTGGGGGTGCATTAAGTGATTATTCTCACTAAAAAGGGTGAAGGCCCCAACTTACTAAGGTGGCATGTTTCATCATCGGACCCCTCCTTAAAAAAGGAAATGGGACTGTGGGCTCTCCTGGAGCACTTTATTTGAAGGAGAACGAGAGTGACCCTAAATTGGTTTGTAGTTAAACACCCTCAAGGACTGACAAATATAGAAGTATAAAAATGTGTACGGGATGACTATTGTGTGACTTTTATTGCTATCACATGGATTAAAACACAAAGGATCTGAGAAGGCTGTATAATGAAGTCACCTGGTATTGCGCAATATGTCTCTATCCATACTTAAAATCTGATTGGGTCCAATGGATTTATCAGAACAAAGGCCCTCCTAACCTTAAGGTCTTCACCCTTTCAGTCTGTATATCAATCAATTAATCAATCAATCGGGATTTGTAGAGCATGGCTAATCACCTGTGAGTGCGTCCAGATGCTAGGATCCTGCTGCAATAAGTCAATGAGTCAGGTCTTGAGTCCCTTTTTGAATTCTGTGACAGAGGATATTGTTCAGAGGTGGAGGGGAATGTCGCTCCAGGCCTTGGCCACAAGGTAGGAGAAGGAGAGGTCTCGCTGTGGCTTCGACAGGGAGTGTAAGTGTGGGAGGCAGAGTGCTGGAGCCTGTATGGTTGGTGGTGGTTCAGGCGACAGTTGATGCATGCTGGTCCTGGTTGGTCATGGAGTACCTTGTAGGCGTTTATTAGCATCTTGAATTGGCATCTTTTCTGGGCAGGGACCCAGTGGAGGTTCCTGAGGTGGGGGGCTGGGTGATGTCAGTCCATTTGGGGAGGTCGAGGATGAGTCTGGCATCTGAACTCTGAAGTCTCTTCAGCAGCTGAGTGGTGATTCCTTCATAGAGCGTGTTGCTGTGATCAAGTCAGCTGGTTACTAGGGCTTGGTTGATGGTTTTTCTGGTGTCGACCATAAGCCATCTGAAGATCTTTTAGAAAGGGTGTGGAAGCAGGTGAAGGAGACTGCATTGATCTGGCATTTCATGGTGAGTTTGGTGTCCAGGATGATGTCAAGGTTGCAGGGGTGGTCTGTCGGTGTGGTGGTGGGCCCGAGTTCGGGAGACAACCAGGTGTTGTTCCATAGGGAGGTGTTGTTTCCAAAGATCAGCACTTCAGTCTTGTCCCTGTTAAGCATCAGGCAGTTGGTTGTCATCCATTCGCCCATGTTTTCAACGACGTTTGTCATGCAGTTGTGGAAGTTGGTCCCGGTGGTGGAGAGGTCCTCGGAGAGTGAAAGGATGAGCTGGGTGTCATCTGATTAGGAAAATATATCGGGCCATGGGTTCTGGTGATGTTGGTCAGGGGTGTCATGTACGTTTTGACTAGGGTGAGGCTGAGGGATGAACCTAATGGGATGCCTCAGATTATGCTCTTGCGTTCCGACTTGAAGGGTGGAAGGTGGTTCTCTGGGTTCATTCTGCAAGGAAGGATGTGATTCATGTGAGGGTGTCTCCCTAGATCCCGATGTGGGGGAGTCTCTTGATGATTGTGTAGTGGGATACAGTGTTGAATGCTGCTGAGAGGTCGAGGAGGATCAGGGCCACAGTTTCTCCCCTATTGAGTAGGGTTCTAAAGCCACCAGTGGCAGAGATCAGGGTGGTCTTGGTGCTGGGGTTAGCACAGAAGGCAGTCTGGGAGTTGTCTAGCAGGTTGTTGTTCTCCAGGTGTCAGTAAGTTGTCAGTTGATGGCCTTCCCGATGACTTTGGTGGAGAAGGGGAGAAGAGAGATAAGGAGGTAGTTCCTGAAATGGCTGGGGTCCACAGGGGATTGTTGAGGATGGGTCTGACCTCTGGATGTTTTCATTGACTGGAAAGGTGGCCATGGTGATAGTTACGTTAAGAATGAAGGCAAGTTTGATGCTGTTTTCTTGCTCCAGAGGTTGAAGTAATGGTGTGGGTAGGGTCTGTGGGTGCTCCAGAGTGGATAGAGTCCATGATGGCCCTGGTGCTCAGTGTGGTGAGCTGTTCCCATGCAGTGTGTGGAGGCTTGTGGGTTGCGTCAGTATAGAGTCTCCCATACTTCAAACCGTCATGAAAGGGAAAAAAAGGATTATAATCCCATGTCTTTGTGCATCTCTAATCAGTCATTTTGATCGGCAGTAGACAGCAATTGATTGTGTTAGTGGTACAATCCAGACAAGACGTTCTTCACAAATATTACTATTGCAAGATTGGGGGTGAACTCCCAGAGTAAGTCATCATCCATAGAAAGCTCCTTACTTCTGCTACTGATTGGGCAATGCTGCTTCCCTAATAGCGGACATCTTTTACAGGTCGACCAAGACTCCTGTTCCTGAAAGGATATAGCCATTAAACTGTATTTCCTTCTTCAAGAATCTATACTTCAGTCAATCTAGTGTCAGATCAAGGTCTGTCCGGTACTGTAGAGTGGCTCTCTGGAGATTCATTCTCTGAGGATGCTGCATACATAACCTAAAGTGTCGTCACTGAGACTTAGTATGCCTTCAAAACCAGACAGCATTTCTTTTATGCCATTCATAACATCTTAAGTTCCAGATCAGATGCCAAAACTCAGCCGTTTGTACCACTGCAGGCCAGCAGGAGGTGATAAGATAACTTAGTATTGTGATATTTCATCTAAAATTAGCTGGAGGCATTTGCATTAAGATCAATCTTCGAAAACCAGCAGACATCCCATGGCTTTAGCTAGCTGTACTGGTCATGTCTCTTGAACTTCACTAATATCTAGTGTTGTTGAGCGCAGTGATGGTCTACCTTCGCTCATTCAGTCTGCATGCCGGTTAGCTTCTTTTGCGCTTGGTGCTACAAGTGGTGAAAGAGATCAAGAAAATGTCTTCTTAGTCTTCTTCCTTCTTCTGTCTTGCATCAGTCTGTGCGCAGCATTGGTAGTGTTGCTCCTCACAACGTCAGTGACCATGTTTAGATCTTGGCCTTGTAAAGTATTCAAACTGAGGTTGCATGGTGTGCAAAATAGTGATGGATTGTGATGAGGCCTGAGTATTTACCAATGGCTGGGATTCATTTCAGCATACCAGCCATCACTTCTTTGTATAGTTTAGATTGTCACCCTAAGTGGGATATGTATGCCCAGACATGGGTCCTGTGCACACGGTCACTGGAACCAAGTTTTCTGGCTGGTGAGCCCATACTAGGGTGAATCCAGTCCTAGGATTCTTGTGTTCTGATTCAGGAGGGGCATGGCCTGGCAGGTCATGCTGGACTGTTCCTATTGGAGCAGGGTCAAGACTGATTTGCATATGGTTGGGTGCCAACTGTTGCCAGAGTTGTTACCAGTTGCTGAGAGTAAGTCAAACATTCCATCCATCAATGCTATTGTATACTTTAGTAAGTCTAAAGTCATTGTTTTGGTGTCTTCCTCCCCGATATGCCATTGGATAGCATTAGATCAACCTCAGCTTGAGTATGTCTTACCTCTGGTGGGACATTCACTATCAGGGGGTGTGCCACATAGCTACCATTATCTCTGGCTTTTCTCTGGGGTTTCCGGGTACTCCTCCTAAGTAGACCCAAAGTCTCAACGGTGTGGTCATCTACTGGCTCATCTTAGATTGTCACTTTTGAATACATGGTTTCCATCTGCTCTACTCTGGTGTGCAATCTCACCAAAGTGAGTATCTCCTCCAGAGGCATTTCAGGAATCCCAAGGAGGGGTCTATTCAGGACAGCTCAACCAACAGCTCTGTACGATTTGCCCTTGCACCTCCTTGTTTGGGTTGTTTTCCGTGCATGTGTTTACTAGCTCTCCTTTTCTTGAACAGAAAACATCAATGGATTCCACTTCCTTTTGCTGGGGTTGTCGCCCCTTAAAACTTTCAAAATCTGGGTTCATTTGAGGGTCACAGCAGTTACTGCTTGCTCATAGTCACCTTCACCACCCTCGTATTCAGACCAATTTGGAACAAATTGAAGATTTACCGAAGCAGTTGGAATCTTTTGACTTCTCCATCAGTTTTCTTCATTGTTGTAAAAAAGTTGTTGAGGTGGGCACATGCCCCTTAATTTCAACTGGTGCCAAATCAATCAGTTCACTGAAGGGTGGGAGTGGATAGGTTTTGCCTCGTATCTGATGCCTCGGACAATCTGTATTCCTGGGCTTTGGTCATCAACATATTTAACACTTTGAGCTGAAACACTGGGCAGTGGGACATCAACGGGTAGATTGTCTGTCCAATCCTGGTCATTGTTGTCCATTGCCTGATATCCTAGATTCAATCAACCCCCACGTGGCAACAGGTGGTCTGCATGGGTTCTCAAGACCATTCTCACTGTAAAGCCAATAGATTCGATTGTTAGGGCAATCAGGTGATACAGTGTTGCATCCATTCACTGTTCACTGGGCTGATCAGGTGTGCTTACTGAGATACCATTCCATTCCCATGCCAAAACAGGGCTTGTCTTGATACAGAAATGTTTCCTCCTATACCACTGGGAGAGATTGTTCCCCCTCCAGAA
This sequence comes from Lissotriton vulgaris, assembly GCF_964263255.1. NCBI lineage: Eukaryota > Metazoa > Chordata > Amphibia > Caudata > Salamandridae > Lissotriton > Lissotriton vulgaris. The sequence continues at coordinate 652,909,286 of NC_141700.1, forward strand.
CTTGTGCTCAATCACTTTGCTTCCTCATTCTTGCGCACGGTAAAATCAGCAAGACAGCTATTCTCCCAATGGGTGGGTTCGCCACACCATTCCTCACATGACAACTCAACATAGCTGGCCACAGACCAGAGACGGACGACATCAGTGGGGTGGGGCATATCCTGAACGTTAGCTTCATAGCCACCAGAGCTAGCGTCACAGCTCCCCAAAGCTGAGGGCTGCCGTGCAAATAGTACCCCAGCACAGGCTTGTAGGCCTGGGGCAAATTGCCGAAGGGCAGAGACACAGGGCCACTTGCCTCAGCCTTGTCAATGTAGTCATGCGTGTGTGCCTTTGCTAAGAACACATACAGACTTGTAGTCATGGTGATACATGTTTCGTCTGTGCCAGATTGCACACTGCAAGCGTGTCAAGAAAAGCTTTGCTTTGTTTACTCTGCTGTTGAGGGGACAGTGATCTCTTCTTGTGAATAAAGGCATCACTTTACTGTATGACCAGCAGACGTCATATAGAGAGGTGACTTAAGTAAAGCCAAATTCCACTTTACGATTTTATAAAGGGGTTTACCTAAAATGCACGTCTATTTGGACAGACTTATAAATAAATAAATAAAGAGTAAACATGCCCACATATTGATGGAAGGGGCTATGCATTTAACAGACAGTGGAGGCGATTAGCTACATATATGTTGAGAGAGAGAGACTCACCTTGAAGTGTGCTGCGGATATTTCATGGAGCTAGAAGCAGCAGCATCACTCGCTGTTACCCGTTAGACATGGTCAACGAACGTTGCACCCTCACCACATCGGCAGGCTCCCTAATCCATTGACCTGGGTTATAAGAATGAAGGATGAGCAAACATCGAGAAAATGCAGGTATTGGCTCCTGACTTAATGGCAATGTGCATGGATCACCGCAATGTGCAGCGCACCATCATGGAACATGCAAGAGCACACACGGTACTGGCACCGTGTAGAACTGCCCTACAGCTGTCCCGGCAGGGGCGGCCTTAGGCATGTGCAAGCTGTGCACCTGCACAGGGCCACCAAACCCCAGGGGCCACCACGCCAATATATGTCCTTAATATAATAATCCTCTGAGGATGGATACATATTTGTGTGGCGGCCCCTGGCAGGGATTTGGCGGCCTCCGGCTCTGTTCCACTTCCAAACACCCTGACCCCCGCCCTCTTCACTGGCCTCCTCGCTCCGCCCCGCCTGGACCCCCTCTTCCGGGGCCCCCTACCTACGCTCCCTGCCCAGGGCCACCGTGAGCCTAGAGCCGCCCCTGGTTCCGGCTACTGCTGAGCCATCCCAGCACCAAATGGCAGTGGTGTAATGCAAACTGATGGGGCCCGCCTGCAGAATGGGGCCCCCCAGAACGTTTGCCCCCTCCCCCCACACACACTGCAGGGATCTGCTCAGTAAAGCATAATGGCTCTCCCGGGCATTTAACTATTTCTTATTCCATGACATAGCATACATTCTGCAAGGCATGCAATGGCATGGTGTGAGGGGGATCTTCCAACACAAGAACCCTGGGTTTCCCTCCACTCCATAGGAGCTGGGGGGGGGGCTCAATTTCCCCTGCCTTATTGTCATCAGAGACAAGTAAGAGTTGGGCCTTGCATTCTGCATCCAGTACTGCCTGTACCAATGTTACCCCAGAGTGTCTCACTCACCGTGCCACCCAAATGCTTGGGCAGTGCCTGGAAAGATATGTAGAGAAAGGCAGTGTAGCTAAACTCTAAGGGAAAGGATACTCCCTGAATCAGAATCTAAACAAAATAATAGACCCTTTGAAACAATCAAATAAATGTGTGCTGAAACGAAAATTTATACAAAAATTCTTTAGTTTATTATATTTGTTTTTGGTATATTTTGTTTGTTATTTATATCTTTTGTGCAAAATTCATTTACTTTTTTAATTCATTGTTTACATTTAAGAAAAAGCTTGATGTGTATTCCATGATATCAAGAAACATTAATAAGTGAGAACAGAAAAATTTACATAAACACAATTACATATATACATTAACCCCGTGATATACGAAATATTCAGTTGTTGGTAAATTGATGAAGGCAATGCGGTTGAGTGGAACTACGCGCGTTTCGGCCTGAGGCCTTCGTCAGGTGACCGTCATTCGTATGTTAAACATAAATCAAAAACAGTGATTTAACACAACAAAGAATGGGATGACGTATCAACGTATTTGCCTCTTGTGGTGACACAATTAATATCATTAATCCAATGTTGGGTATTCTTATTTACTCCTGCCGCGTGGTTTTGTATCCATTAAATCACATCATATGTTGAAGAATAAAGTGAAACTTTGGGATCCTTAATTTAGAGAACTGGTTCTTAAGAATCTGATATTTCTGAAGTATTTTTGTCGCAAGGTACACCACTGAAGAGGTACATGCTTTTGAATCACTTTCTTTTTAGTTAATCTTGATCTAATAGCGCTGTCAGTTGCGCTTGCTGAGGGTATTTGCCACTTATAAAACTGGTGCTCGAACGTTCTAACGGGGGTTCTGTTGCGATGATGCTTCCGATGTCCGCGATCTGAGAGCCTGGAAAGACACAGATTTGTATACGCACTAAAACAGTAATGTTAATCAAATGAGATGTAATTCAAAGACCTATTTATAGGGGACTAGGAGGTTTACCTTTAATGCATGGATTAGTACTTCTATAGCACAATCTTAGCTGGGAAGCAGCAAACGCTAGATGCTAATTGAGGAGTGGTAGTTAGGAGATTTTGCATACAAGATCATGGACAAACTATATTTTACCTATTTGAATTATTTATTTACATTTCATTATATTGCACACATTTTAGACATAGAAAGACTAGGGGCCCGATATAGGTAAAAGGGATTTTCCGATTTCAAAATACCGAGGCGGTCCGAATCGGTATTCTGAAATCGGAAAACGAGATGTAGGTAAAAAAAGGCGAATAAATACCGAATCGGTCGGCATCGGTAATGTGAATCGGTACGTTCCGAATCGGCACGGACCGAATCGGGAAGTACCGATTCGGCTAACACCGAATCGGAAAGTACCGAATCGGCTAACACCGAAAATCGAATTCGGTAAAATCCGATTCGGCAATTATAGAATCGTAGCTATGAAAACACACCCATGGCCAAAAAGCCCATAGGAATGCATTGAAGAAACCGAATCGGTAAAATACGAATCGGATAATACCGATTCGGATTTTACCGATTCGGTAATATCCGATTCGGTAAAAGCCGATTCGGCAAAAGCCGATTCAGCCAATGAGGTGGCTCCCCCTCCCCCACCCAAACAGGGAGTGGCAACCCTGGCAGGTGCAGCTAATTAAGAAGTTTCTGGAGAGCCAGCCTGAGCTCAACACTCACAGTTAGCAGCAGTGGGAGTAGGAGGTTGTGAACTGTAGTGAAGAACATGGCAAACCAGAGCGAGAGCCAGAAGTCCTCCCAGAAGAGGAAGCCTAAGTTCAGCACCACCGAGCTTCAGGTGTTGGTCGAGGAGGTGGTGAGGGTGCACCGCCAGCTGTTTGGAAAGCTGTCCCTCAATGTGCCAGACAGCACCTAGAGGAGGATCTGGAGTGAAATCGCCTAAAAGGTGAATGCTGTGGGTGTCACCCCCAGGTCCCTGGATGAGCTCAAGAAGAGATTCTACGACATCCGCAGCCTCACAAAAAGGAAGATGGCAGAGATCCAGAGGCAGGCTGGAGGCACTGGTGGAGGCAGGAACCCGGCGCCACCCCTCACAGACCTCGAGGAAATGGTCTCCACCACCATTGAGAGGGAGAGTGTTACTGGAATTGGGACCCTGGACAGCTCTGCCAGAGCTACAGCTACAGGTAAGAAGCATGCGCATCATGACACACCCTACCAGACACCTCCCCATTAGACACAATGCATAGGCAAACCCCAGCACAGTACTGTAACCAACATACAAGAGACAAGCATCATGGTACATGTAGTCAGCAGAAGTTAGCAAAATATGGCAGTGCAGTATCACAAGACAGGAAACAGTGTAACACAGTCTAAGGAGATGCAAGGACATGTGGAATGCTTTAATTGTACTGACTGTAATACATCGGCACTCAATTTACAAATGCTTCTTTGTACCTAGGGGCACCATCAGGCGGACAAACATTGTCATCAGAGGCAGCAGCACCATCTGACACTGCACTCGCAGGGCCGAGCACCAGCCAGGCTGCTGAGGAGGAGGAGGACGGAAATACCCTAGGGCTTGGTATGGAGGGAGACCTGGTGATAGACTTCGAAGCACTGCACTCCCCACAAATGCCCAGCACACCCCCCTTGCAGTTCTCCCCAGAGAACTCCCCGACAAGGGACCCCCTTCCACCTACACCAGCTCCTGCCACAACCATGGCTTTGGCACCAGTACAACCTGTCCTGGGAGCAGGGGCTCAGGGACCGGCCAGCACCACACCCCCACCAGTGGCACCCCAGCCCACTCAGCAGGCCGGCAGCAGCAGTACCCGGCGCCGTGCCATCACCACCACTGCTGCACCAGCACGGGAGGGCAGTGTCTTCCTGGGCCTCGAGGGAAAGATGGTCAAGATACAGAGGCAGCAGGCAAAATCCACGATGGCCTGCCAACGCCAGCTCCTGCAGCACAACCTGCAGATGGGAGAAATGGTAAAGGGATTTCAGGCCTTCGTGGAATCAAACAAGGAGGTGGCAGCAGGTTTAGGCAGGCTAACCACTGCCATAACCCAGTTGTGTGGCAGAATGGAGGAGCAGGAGCTGGTGCGCAGGCGGGATGCCCGGGTGCAGAACCGCTGCTTGAGCCGCCTTGCTGCGGCAACGGCACAACTGTGCCAGCGCAGCGCAAACATGGAGTCTAGCCTGAGTCAGAATACGGCAGAGCTCACAAGGGGAATGGCCCGCATCACCACTGCTATGGAGGCCATGATCATCTCGAACACAGCCACAAATCCTGCCCTGGACCTGGGGGATGCTGGGGACAGCAGCAGCCGCAGCAGCCCGGCCAGCGCTGCGTCTGAGCCACGTAGGAGCACCAGGCGCTCCGCAGATGCTGCTGGTCATTCAGAGGGGGCTGAGGGACACCCTAGTGGGGCTGGCAAGCGGGCAAAGAAATAGCCTTGCAAGGGCGGGTGAGGCAACCTGGACCTTGGACTTTTGTTTTCTTTTCCATTACACCATTTTTTTGTTGCACATCAGTGCAGTAACTGTGTTGCAACAGTATTAAAATTTGTTTTTTCCCAACAACCATTTAGCTGTCTTTGCATCTGTACTCACTCAGAAATAGTTTTCAGTAATCTCCTCACGTCTGTATCTGCCATCACTTGGCGTACACACCCCAGCTGGCTGTGTCAGTGGCACAGCTTCGTCGTCGTCATGGTCCTCGTAGTCAGACAACTCCACCTCAGTGCCCTTCTTCAGCGCAAGGTTGTGTAACATTGCACATACAGCTATGATCTTGCAGCAGGTGATGGGGGTATACTGCCTTGCACCTCCAGTCTTGTGCAGGCATCTGAATCTACTTTTCCAGATGCCAAAGGTCCGTTCGACAACATTCCTTGTGCGTATGTGGGCCCGGTTATACCTCCTTTGGCTGGGTGTGGAGGGGTTGAGGTAGGGGGTGAGTATGAATGAGCGGAGGGCATATGCACTGTCGCCTGGAAGAGAAAGGGGTAACATTACACACATGCATACATGTATTCCACCTAGCTACTATGTGTTATGGGGGTCTGATGATGTGTCTCACCTAGGAGGTATCCTTCACCAAATTCGCCAGCCATCAGCCGTGCATAGATGCCGCTCTGTTGGAAAATATAGGAGTCATGGGTACTCCCTGGAAATTTTGCTACCAGGTCTGTGATGGTGCACTTTGCATTGCAGATCACCTGCACGTTGATGGTGTGTGTAGACTTCCGATTGCGGTATATGTATTCGGTGTCCGCTGGTGGGCAAATCGGAATGTGCGTGCCATCTATGCAACCAATGATTTGGGGAAATTGTGCCATCTGGTAGAAGTCAGCTTTAGTTTGTAGCAGTTCTGCGTGGGTTGCAGGGAAAGAGATGTATTGGTCCATCCTGTGTATCATGGCGTCAAGGAATGTGTGGAAGAACCTTGACAGGCTGCTCTGGCTCACCCCTCCTGCCGCTGCAACTCCACTTTGATAGCTGCCAGACGCTAGCAGGTGTAGACTGCATAGCACCTGGATGTGCGCAGGGATGGCGTGTGCCCTTGGGGTGTGGTGGTCCAAGAATGGTTTGAGATCCCTGATGAGCTCAAGTATGGTGTCAGAGTCCAGCCTGTATCTCTGTAGGATCTCTGCCTCTGTGAGCATGAACAGGGTTATCCTCTGTCTGTAGACCTGTTAATTTCTTAGCCATTCCCTCTGTCCTTCCTGCTGTAGCCGTAGCCGCCTCGCAATGACATAAAAAGCTGCCATCCTGCAAGTTGCAATGCATTTTGGGGCTGTTTATATGGGTTGGAGTTGGTTACCACCTGATTGGAATCCATGGTAAATACCGAGTGAATTCTACCGATTCTGAGCCGATTTCGGTGTTTCTGTGCCTCCCTACATCTCCCCATCTGTCGGAATCGGGGAATTTCCCGATCGGCGATTCATACGAATCGGTATGTTTTCCGATTCGGCTCATGTCCGATTCGGTCTATCTACCGATTCGGTACATGGACCGAATCGGTGATTTTCCGATTCGGTGTCACTACCGATTCGGTACATGGACCGAATCGGTGATTTTCCGATTCGGTGTCACTACCGATTCGGTACATGGACCGAATCGGTGAATTTCCGATTCGGTGTCACTACCGATTCGGTACATGGACCGAATCGGTGTTTGCATACGAATCGGTGTGTTACCGATTCGTTACATATCCGATTTTCGGTATGTACGTATCGGATTCTTTCCCATTCGGTACTCATTCCGATTCGGTTTTCACTCCGATTATTAATTTTTTTGGTTCCCTACATCTCGATCGCTGTTTACCGATCGGTAAGGGCCAAAAATCGGTATTTTCGGCCGTTACCGATCGGTAACGGCCTACCTACATCGGGCCCTAAATGATTTATGCAGAATCACACAGTTTATGAATTTCTAGTATTTTGAGCTGTGCGCCTGTGGGTCAGCTCTTTCCACAACACAGCATTTCTACTTAATAAACCTTCAAATACTTTGGGAATTTATACCTTTCCCCAAAATATTCCAAGACTGGGTTTAGAATAGTAAATAAGTCACCTGAAATATTGGCGTGAAAGTTGTGTTTCCCGGAAATGTTCTAGGACCAAGTTAAAATAGAACATTTGACTTCCCATTATCCACCAAGCCCACTGCAGCCCTGAAGGCGAAGTTCAAAACAAGAAGGATTACAACCCAGGTTTCCATTAAAACTCAAAAGCCCAAATGTGTCCTGGTATACAGAGGGGCATGGGGCTTCTTCATTCAGCTTTTCACAGGTCCTGAGTTTATGCCAAGAACTGTACATTTAGACAATAAAAAACTTTTCCCACAGAAAAAAACTCATATGCCCAGATTCCAAAGTCGTCAGATGTACCACTAGACCACATCTCCCTGATAGGGAATGTTTACAGGAAAACCTATCACAAATGGTGTGTCTTAAAGCAAACTGAAGCAACACCATCAGTAAAAACGGAAAAACATTTACCGCAAATTTAACAGAGCGATTGAGAACTTCTAGCCTAAGAAAATGTAAGTACATTTTGTTGTAAATAATGAATTTTAAAGCACACAGGGTCTGAAACCTTGCTGAGCAGTGAGCAGGAGTGCTAGACAATTTTACGGGAAGGTTGAAAAGCTTTACCACCAAGGATGTGCTAAGAAAAGCAGTGGAAAACTGAGTTTTTAAGTACACTAGTACAGAAACTTCGGTCAGGCCTAGATAGGATTTCCCTTTTTAGAACGGTGGAGGCAAACTGTGCATTTATTAAGCACTCTGTGCAATAACATTGGTCTAAACCGGTCAAGATATAAACAAAAAATGTAAATGGCAAGACACCAATCTACTTATTATTAGTAAAAGTTGCTACAAATTGTGCATTTGTAAGCACATGTTGTCCTTTCAATGGTCAAAATGATACAGGATCCAGATAATTTATTTTACTGAATATTAGGGAGGGACAGGTTCTCGCTTCACAAATATTTAGGGAAAATTGCATCAAACTGTGCATTTAATAGAACATGAAGTAGTAACATTTAAAAAAATGAATAGCCTTCCCCCAGTAATTGTCGGGAATATTTGGAGAATATGAGGTACTTCCTCCAAACGTAGCTACAAGTGCAGCTTCTGCACTTGGCGGGTCCCAGGACACTTTCTTGCAATCCTTGCTAAACCTGGTCTCAGGGTCATGAAGGAAGCACAGGAAATAGAAAGTAAACCCGGAAGCCCAGTTAAGGCACCTAAAGTAGACAACAATGAAACAGATGGTTTCCTCACTACAACAGCAAATTATACTACATCTAATACTATATTCCAGATCAACCACATAGGAGTAAGCACTGGCTTTCTCTCTGTACCTGGTAGAAGTGTTATGCATGCAAGCAACTATATGTAATGCAACCAGGGTCCCAAACCAAGATCGTGCATTACTCAGCAGGACACTAGGAGGGCACTTCTACCTGGGGAGGATTAGGTCTGTTAGATTGCACGGGTGGTGCACATAGATGATGTAGGGTACTGTGAAGCTAGTGATGCTGGTAAATAGTGCTGTTAATTCTGGGACTAAGTGATGAGAAGAAAAGGTGAAATGATGTTGTCCCCACCAGGGGCGGCTCTAGCCTCATGGCGGCCCTGGGCAGGGAGCGTAGGTAGGGGGCCCCGGAAGAGGGGGTCCGGGCGGGGCAGAGCGCGGAGGCCAGTGAAGAGGGGGGGTCAGGGTGTTAGGAAGTGGAACAGAGCCGGAGGCGGCCAAATTCCTGCCAGGGGCCACCACGCAAATATGTATCCATCCTCAGAGGAATATTATATTAAGGATATATATTGGTGTGGTGGCCCCTGGGGTTTGGTGGCCCTGTGCAGGTGCACAGCTTGCACATGCCTAAGGCCGCCCCTGTCCCCACTGTTGTTGGAGAGGGATGGCGAGGGAACATAGTCAAAACTAGGATTGGGCTGAACCCAAAATTGTTATGGAATATGCTTCCATATTGCGCTTGGCAAGCAAGCTTGACCTTCTCTAGAGGCATTTGGGGAATGATCTCCTCACCAAAACACTTTGGGAAAAATATAGGGTGCAATGCTGCATTCTTCTAAACAGTATTTCAAATGCATTGGCTAAAAGGCCATTGTGTTTTTTATATGAAGTTGTGAAAAAAATAGTTTTCTAGGTACATTAGGGTCTGACGGTACTCATGATCATGTTTTCTAGGCAGGAAGAAATAATGTATGAAAAAATAAAATCGTTATGTGTAGCTCCCACCGGGCCATTTAGGTCCACAATTGTCTGGCTTTGAAGGCGGCAGAAGTCCTCCGGCCTACCAGAGGTTTTTCCTGCACCCTCTATGGCCGGTATGCCCCAGAGACCAAGGGTGATGCCATGGACAGACTTGCCACCAATCAGTTTTTCTGCCAAAAGACAGTTTGTTGGCACTGGAGGGTAGCTGAGAGCCTGGGTTAAAGGTGGGAAAACACTAATAGGAACTTGGATTGAGAGTTCCTCCCAACTGATCACAGTTAAACAAAACGAGTCTTTGGGAGCCCCCAAAGTTAGAGTACTAGTCCCCTCAGAAAAATTGAACATTGGGTCCTTTCTGAGATCTTCATATCCGAGAAGTAGCGAAAATGCAAATTCATAGGTCTTGCGGCAGCAGCCAGGTGCAGGTTGGGTGTTTAGTGCAGCATGCACTTGGAAAATAGGTAGGCCGTGGAAGTGGACAAGTCTCGAGCCTCAAAGGGGTGCAGTGGGGCCACCACAGTCTTGTGTGGGTTCACACTGTCCAAGGCACCCTTAAGGAATCTTTATATTGCATGAGGTTGAGCCTAAGGCTTGCAGAAGCAAATGGCGGTGACACCGCATCTCTCTCCGGAAGATCCCTCAACAGAATGCATGAGCTTTTGGTACCAAACCTCCTTATACCCTTGGTTCTAAGTAGGATAGGAATATTAGATAACCTTTAAGACCTGGATCACCTAGGAATATGTAACGGTGCTCAGCACAGGGAGCCACCATCTCCTGGAGAGAGAGATTTTGTCATGTAAGGCGATCACCTAACCAGATGAGTCAAAACTGTGTCTCAGTTCCCTTTCTACATATGAAAGACTAAGACCGAACTCTGATCTGGTTAATTCCAGACCAGTGCCTAAAATAGCAGAGGTACCCACCCGGGGTGGTACGCTGGTGGTTAGCAGACTCCGTTCCAGCACAGAAGACCAAAGCTTCGGATAATATTTTTCAGCACGTTGAGTGCTAGAGAGTTCTCCTTTGTTGAACAGACTGACTGTGGAACCACTCCTCGATGCCCAAGTATACCCAAGTAGGCGGTGGAGGGCTAGACACCCAATCAGCAATGACTGTGGAGGCTCTTACTAAAGTTTTGGTAACATTCCCCAACCCTACGGCTAGCAGTTAGAACTATCTAGTGCTCAATGGGCCTGCAAGCGTAGGGCGCTTTGGACAACTGAGCCTCCTTTTCTAATGCAATGATTGAGCCTACCTGTTCCCACTGGACAGGAGCCGAGTGAAATCGGACCAGGATTCGAGAATGCAGAATACTGCAGGTTATTTTTTTTTTTAAAGCATTGGAAAAGCCAATAGATCTGTCATTGGAAAACATGCATTTTTTACTGGCCTAATCAATGTACAAAACAGATTGAAAAAACTATAAAAAAAAAAATAAAAAAAAAGGAGTGGTTCGGCAGCCCAGGGACACCAGACCTGGCACTGAAATGCACTTCTTTTCAGGCAACAACTGTGTACATGTGTTCAGGAGAATTCTGGTACTCACAATGCAGGACATCAAGTGATTTAATTGATTCCATGAGGTATGCTGTGGTGGGAATTAGCAAAATAGGATTGACCCTTACCCAAAGCAAACCATGAAGAGGGCTGATCGACAGCACCTATATGAATGCATCCGTGTGCAGAACTAACATGAGGAAGCTGCAGCCTTCAGAACCATGTGCATATCCGCAGGAGCAGCTATCAATAGATGACCATCTCCCACATAGTTCCATAAATAGACAAATCGCCACTAAAGATAGAGCTGTAGCGTGCTGAGGGCGGGAGGAAAGCGAGAGACAAAGAGAGAGAGACTGAAGTAAACACAGCAAGACGGAAATATTTTAAATATGGCAACAGATGCTATACACCAAGAAAGCTACACAGAATTACACAAAGACTGGTCTAAAAATACGTGTTTAGTGTGAGAACGGAAGTGACCTCACTCACTTCCGATGATACAATCTGACAGGTAAATAATTATCATGTGCAGATCCGCGGATAGCAAAGTATAATTTTACAACTTTCAAAAACAGAAACGTTCCAAACACAAGGTCAGAGGGAAGATCGTGTCACAAAGGCCAAACTATTTTTTCTTGTACAGACGTGTTTCTCCTACTGTAGCTTGTGATGTTTCAAGAAAGACATCTCGCCCTGCTCTTGGCATTATTAAGAACTGCAGGAATCCGCCCGGTGTAAATTAAGATGACAGGTAGCATACCTGTGCGTGCTTGGAGATCAGTGAATGTGACAGGTGGGAGAGGAGGAGTGTGCGGCAAGCCCGCTACCCTCGAGGCAACCACAGACCCTGCCAGATGCGGACTGTGCAGCTAGGGGACAATGGGCCCCCCAGGGTCCATTGAAAGGGAGTGTATTCTGCCTAAGATCAAACATGCCACCTCAAATCAATTCCAACCATATGACTTTAGACGAAGAAGGTAACTAAAAAGAGTAAAATGTAAAAATGTAGTGCTTATATAGCGCACGTATCACCCCCCACCCCCCGAAGGGGTGTCAAGGCGCTGTACACATACCGCTGTGGACCCCTTCCTGGCCTTTCCCTGTGAAGTGCCCACTCCTGGGCACCACCAAGGTGAAGCCAGGCATCCCAGCGCTGTTGGGGCCGTTGTGGAGATTAAGGGGCAGATGTATCACGATTCGATTTGGCGATTTCTAAATAGCGATTTTTAAGGAATCGCTATTTAGAAATCGCAAAATGGAATGTATGTGCAAAATCGCTATTTTTTGGAATAATTCCCATGCAAATAGCGAATTCGCAATTTGCTAATCGCAATTTGAGAATTATTTCAAGGGTGCAGGGGTGTCTCAAAGACACCCTGCTGCACCCCTGAAATGTACATGTGTGTGCATGTAGCGCACATACATGCCTTATGGGCATGTATGTGCGTCACATGCCACCCTCACAAATGCCAAATACGGCATTTTTTAAAGAAATCGCAAATTACCACCAACTACAAGTTGGTGGTAATTTGCGATTTCTTAACCCAAATTCGCAATCTCAAAAAGTTACATCTCATTTAAGGAATCGCAAAATTTGCGATTCCTTAAATGCTTAAACAAAATAAGGAATCGCAAATTTTTGCGAATCCTTATTTTGCGATTTTTTGTTACATATCAAAAAATGCTAAAATGCCTTTTGCGAATTTCGGCCTTTGCGAGTCGCAAAATGCTTGATACATCTGCCCCTAAGCAAGCTATTGCCCAAAGTTGCAGAGTGGGACCCATGATTAGAATAGGCACCGAGGCGAGAATTATCAGGTCCGGGGAAATTGAGCCCAAGACCCACCGAGGCGGGAATTGAACCCTGGTCCGGGCCAGCATTATGCATCAGAGTCTGCCGCTCTAACCATTGAGCCACACTTCTCCAAACAAGAGAACATTTGATACTTTATTAACATCACAATCAGAAACATGAACAATGTGTGCTAATAGCGCCTTGATGCCCTTGGGCTTAGTCCGCGCTCTCCAAATCTCCTTTCATTTAATTTCATAGTGCTGTCGGCACAAGGCTCTAGAGTTCATGTAGAAGACACACATGAAACTATTGGAGCAATAAACACAAAATGACCATGCTTAAATTTAAACTCATGCAGTAGTTTCAATTAATTATGGAATGTTCCAACATCACAGTTCATAGAAGGTCCGGTGCTACAATTTCGACTTTTCGACCCTAGGGGCAAAGGGCGAAGGATCTCAGCAGGAGAAAAAAAACACAGCCATCTGTCTGTACATGTGAGAAGTCTAAACAAGGATGGCCTCTGTTCACCTGGTTTCCATGATTGTTGAGATTAAAGGAGGGAAAGGAACAGAGTACCATGCTCGCGAAATAAATGTCCTCATAATAAAAAAAAAAATTTGGACGAAGATTGGGGGGTTTTCCTTAAAAAAGTCCATGGCGAAATTTTTTATCTATGCATTAATGCATAGGGCAACCTAATCTCTGCTATCGGTCTCAAAGTGATAGGAAAAATAGAATTGCTCACAATGAAAGACAATTCTATTGTCTGGTGTGAGGTACTGTATGTGTCAAAGATTCAAGAGAGCGCAGTAAAATATTCCAGTGAACACGCAACTTGGAATACAGTTCACCTAGATATGTGGAACGGTATTGCACCGTTACAACGAAACTTTTACAACGCACTACCATTACATCGCAACTTTTACAACGCAAATACCATTACAATGCATGCCATTACAACGCATGTCATTACATTGCAGATACTATTACAACGCATGCCATTACATCGTAAGTATAGGTATGTATATTATTTTTATTTTATTTTATTTTACATTATTTTATTAATTTAATTAATATTAAAAATAAATTAAAATATTAATTTATGTATTTTAATAAAATTAATTATATTTATTAATTTAAGTAAATATGGGGTATTTTTAGGTATTAGGGCTGGGTTTGGTTTTTGGGGTACAGGGGTATTTTTAGGTTTTAGGGTTGGGTTTGGTTTTTGGGGTACAGGGGTATTTTTAGGTTTTAGGGTTGGGTTTGGTTTTTGGGGTACAGGGGTATTTTAGGTTTTAGGGCTGGGTTTGGTTTTTGGGGTACAGGGGTATTTTTAGGTTTTAGGGTTGGGTTTGGTTTTTGGGGTACAGGGGTATTTTTAGGTTTTAGGGCTGGGTTTGGTTGTTGGGGTACAGGGGTATTTTTAGGTTTTAGGGCTGGGTTTGGTTTTTGGGGTACAGGGGTATTTTTAGGTTTTAGGGCTGGGTTTGGTTTTTGGGGTACAGTGGTATTTTTAGGTTTTAGGGCTGGGTTTGGTTTTTGGGGTACAGGGGTATTTTTAGGTTTTAGGGCTGGGTTTGGTTTTTGGGGTACAGGGGTATTTTTAGGTTTTAGGGCTGGGTTTGGTTTTTGGGGTACAGGGGTATTTTTAGGTTTTAGGGCTGGGTTTGGTTTTTGGGGTACAGGGGTATATTTAGGTTTTAGGGTTGGGTTTGGTTTTTGGGGTACAGGGGTATTTTTAGGTTTTAGGGCTGGGTTTGGTTTTTGGGGTACAGGGGTATTTTTAGGTTTTAGGGCTGGGTTTGGTTTTTGGGGTACAGGGGTATTACGACTTTAAATAAATTAAATTAATTACATTAATTTAAAATAAATTAATTACAATATTTTCAATTATAAAATTAATTGAATTACATTAATTAAATTAAATTAATTATTTTTTTAATTACATTTATTAAAATTAAATAATATTATTTACTATTTTAAAATTAATTAAATTAACTTTATTACATTAAAAAAAAAAGATATACTTACCTATACTTACGATGTAATGGCATGCGTTGTAATAGTATCTGCTATGTAATGACATGCGTTGTAATGGCATGCATTGTAATGGTTGTTTGGAAAAAACTTGCACACCAGGTTATGTGTACTAGTAGTTCGTGAGTAACTTAGACAAGTGAATTATGATAACAAATGGTTCTCAACCCATAGAATTCTGATCAAGCTTGTTTATTTTTGTATATATTTGATATTTAGTCGTTGTTACTTTTTCTCATTTTTTGTCCTTTTCTTTCTTTTGTTCTTTTTTTTTTTTCTCCTTTCCTTTTTTATATCTATTCTTACTTATTTCATTACAAAAACATGCTATACATACAAAACACTTCTGATGGTTTCACATTAAAACACTTTTTAAAACATCATCATCACTATTTAATATCAGTGCAGAATTAATTCCTTCAACGCGTTTCGGCCCGCTGCCTTCCTCAGGAAATCTGCCTTGATCGTTGTTATGATACCCGTAGCTTAGATGATGGTTGTCTTTGACTGCGCTTAGTAGTCTGTCTGTCTTTATCCTCAGATGTCAAGTCTGATACTTTTAGATCAGGGCCACTGTGGCTGGTATAGATGCTTTTACCTGCAGATTGTCAATAAGCTCCGTTACTCTTGCCGGTGGACCCCGTTGTTTTAATTTTAGCAGTGTGTACCCTTGATGGCTATCGCTTGTGACCTCGAACAATTCTCCAGAGTATTTTATTATAACTCTTAAAGTCGACTCCTAAGTACGACTCCTTTCTAACCTTCTGGTCTTTCTTCTTTGCGTATGTCTCTGATGTATCCTCAGCGGCGCCTGCGATATGCCTCTCGTTCTGGTCTTACGATGTAATGGCATGCGTTGTAATAGTATCTGCTATGTAATGACATGCGTTGTAATGGCATGCATTGTAATGGTACCTGCGTTGTAAAAACTGCGTTGTAACGGTCTGCGTTGTAAAATAACGCGTTGTAACGACATAGATCCATGTGGAACCATCAATATGACTATGCACATTCGACCTCTTGAGTGTTGGTTACTGGTCTGTGTCTTATTCAAACACGTCTATGTTGGTTTATCTTGTTTGCACAGATTGGGTTTTCAGCGCCGTCCTTGCGAAAATAGTAAGGGGCAGATTTACAAGCCCCTTGCACCACGTTTGCATTACTTTTAACATGGTAAAAGTGACGCAAAAGCAGGGCCCGACTGGCCATAGAGGGCACCGGGCAATTCCCCGGTGCGCCGCACGAGTGGGGGCCGGTTTTGGGCCCCAGGGGGGCGTTTTAGTTACAGGGCTGTTTTTGCAGCAAAATCGTCCCTGTAACAAAACCGGCCCCGGCAAAGAGCTCGGCGGCACTTCCAACTCCCCCGAGTGGGGAGGGTGGGGCGCGGCCGAGCACTTTGCCAGGGCTGGTTTTGGTTCCCAGTCTGGCCCTGCTCAAAAGTGGCGAAAGGTGCTTGTAAATAAACCCCTAAGTGTTTTTGACTTTGGCATCATATTGTGTCACTGATTTCATCATGATAAAGTGTAGGGTGCATGATTACTCACATGACTGGAAGACGATCATAATTGCTTTGACAATCTTAAATTGATCCATGTGTGCATCTTTTGAAATGTTTCCGATTTTTCATTACAGATTGCCCCTAGGGACCCAGAGTCCCGAAATGCATTGGGCCTGGTTATTGTGTTGTGTTTAAGCAAAGTTTGTGATGTCTATATTTTGTAATTGTAGACTTTATCCATGCAAGCATTATATATGCTGGAAAACACATGTAATCTTACTGTTGTCATGTGAAAAATTATCACAGTGTAATTTTTGATTAAAAAACATATTGCTTTATATTGTGTACAGAACACTAATTTGTAGTGTACGTTAGAGTCCAAGTCGCCTTCAGGGAGTAGGCCACTTTCTAGTTCTAAGATTCAAGAGAGGGCAGGACCTTGGCTATGGCAAAAAGAAAAACATGCACTAGAAAGAGACACTAGGATTGTATTTAAAGTAATTAATTACCAAGATCAGCTATCAGGTCACAGAGGGGCATATTATCAAGGGGGTTTATCTCTGCTTTTTTGGCTTTAAAAGCCAAGAAAGCAGAGATAAAATTATCTCCCTATTACCTAGCTGTCGCTAACACCAGTTAGCGACAGCTAGTAGGAGATAGCAACCATCTTGGGCCCCGCTTTGCATGTCAGTGAAATTTATCACTAATGACATGCAAAGTGGGCATGCCAAGATGTTAGCAACTGGAAACAGTCGCTAACATCGCTATCTCCTATTACCAACTTTTGGAGATATTCGCGCTAAGCGCAAATATCTCCAAAAGCGAACACCTGCCCCTGAGCAGTTCCTAGCCATGTTATCCAATGGTAGGTGGATAACATGGCTAAGAGCATTAGCTCGGTAATGCATGTATATCGCTGACTTTTCAGCGATGTTCATGCATTTCGGCCGATTTTTATCGCTTAGGAGATAAACCTTGATAATAGCAAGGTTCCTAAGCGATAAAAATCGCCGCAGCTCGGCGATAAAAATATTGCTGCTAAGACAACATAGCGATAATTATCGCTAGTTGTTGGTAATATGCCCCAGAATTTGGGTCTCCATAAGTAAGTACGCCAAACGATATGTTGTCTTACCCGCAAGTCCTCGATGGGCAGAGCTCCTTCATGCCAAAAGGATACATTGCATCGCTATCGGCCTTCCTGCACTTTAAGATCTAGCGATAAGGTGCTTCTGATTGTCCCCGTGTTCGTACTTCTAGATACAGTGTCAGACTCTTCTCCTTCATGGCCTTTCCTGCTTGGAAGCAGCTTCCTCTCCATCCTCTTTGCTGCATGAACTTCACCAAATTCAAGAAAATGTGGAAAACATAGTTGTTTTAGCAGTGGCGGCTCCTCCGCTATGGTGGAGAAGCATCGCCCCACTACTTTTTCAAGCTGCGGGAAGCAAAAGCATAAAATGGTAATAACTTTTACTTATTACCATTTTGTGTTTCATTTGCAGGCATGCAGGTGGCAGGGCTGCTCTGCTAATGAAGCAGGCAAAGGGAGGAGTTGTTTGCCTACTCCTAAGTGCTCAGTGAATGTTTGGTCGGCCATCTTGGGCCGCTCAAACCAGTCATACGCATTTTCCGCTTCTCCATGCAGGCTGCATTACGCACTAATTATGGTCACACGTGAGAATGAGTTTTCTGTCATACTCACGATCTTGGAAACTAAGGTGTAGAGAAACCATGGCAGATTGATCCACCCCTGCCTGTCTGTAATGCTCACATGCAGCTGAATGTATGTGAGTGGGGCATATTAGTCTGCCCTGCATCAATAGTCGGTCAAAACGCAGCAACAGGGCTGTTGGACCAGTGCCATTCTGGGCCTTTAATATATATAGTGTGGCAGGGATGCAACAGGTGTGTGCACCAGTTTTCTGCACCCCCGGGCACTGTGGCATTACAGAAGGGCCGTAAATGCTAGTGTGGGCCTTCTGGAATGCAGATAGCCAGCGCTGGCACACATATAGAGCCAGCGCTACCTTAAGGGGTTGCTCCTACAATTGCAAGGAGGCCCAATGCATGTGAGAAAAACACTGTGGGCCTCATTTATGAAAAGTGACGCATCGCTGCGAGAAAACAGCGATGCATCACTTTTCATTGCGCCCTCCTTGCGACACCAATGATATATCACATTAACAGTATGACGCATCATGTCGCAAGGAGTTAGAGATCCGTCAGTACTTCTGACGTATCTGTAGGCGCAAAAATTACGCATTGCTGAAGTGTGTCACAAAAGTGACGCAACTCCAGCAATAGGTCATTTACAAATGGGCAAGTCCCTTGTTAAATGTGCCTGCGTCAGTCTTATGCCTGCTGTTGAGGCAGGTGTTAAAAATTGACGCATTTGCATCCTAGAAGTGAGGCAGTGAAATCGCATAGATTTCACTGCATCACTTCTACGAGGCTTACTTGCGTCAGAATGCCCACCCTGCTTACATTATACCTGACGCAGATATGATGTAGTGCAGGGATTTACAAAATGATGCATCTACCTAGATGCGTCACTTTGTAAATATGACTGAACACAGCAAATTTTTTACGCTGCTGGTGCTTCACAAAAAGTGACGCACCAGCGGCGCAAATGGGATGCAAGGGCTCATAAATAAGCCCCTTAGCCTCTGCATCTCACCATAATATAGAGACCTAGCACATCCCAAGGACATCCTTTTGGAGGAGGAAAAAGAAATGCCCCAAAGACACCCCCCAGCAGACGGGTGCAGCCACTCACTGCACCCGCCAGCAGGAGGATCTCTGCCCACCCCCCTTTCAAGAGCAGTGAGTGACAAATGCACAGTGAAAGGTGGATGCTTCAAGCAGCTACTCTGCTTTCACGAATGTGCTGCCTGTAGCAAGTTCAATGCTCACCTGGTGCCAGCGCATTGATTGGAATAGCGCACACTGTCCCTGTTTGCACCTAGCACATCTGTTAAAGGTGTGTCACGGTGCAAACAGGGACACTGCACCCGTCACATAATGTAGGCTCTGGTCTCCAAAGTGCCACACTGAACTGGTGAGAACCATCTCAATAACTTGCTGAAAGCTTTGAGCATTTAAGGGAAGCAGTGCTTTAATGGAAATATAAAAGTGTGCTGGTACTCACTATCCTGAGCACCTATTTGCTCCCGAGAAGTGTCAGTACTCTACAATGCAATACGATTTATAAAGCACTTGGCTGCCTCCGCACTAACTAGTGGTTTGACAGTGTACTGAGGAAACATCCCATCCCCAAGGAGGGGTAACTACTCAAACAGGTATGTTTTCAGAAGTTTACGGAAGGCTGATTCAGAGGACCCAAAACAGAGGGTTGAGACAAAGAGTTCCAGAGTTTAGCGGTTAAGTAGGAAAAAGAGCGACCGCCTCTTCACGCCTTGCTAATCCTTGGGACGTATTAAAGTTTGTTTCCATTAGAGTGAAGTGCTGTCCCCTGCTGATAGAGAAGCAGTCTTTTTCTCAAATATGCTCACATGCTCTGTATGCAAGTGTTAGGGCTTTAGATTTATTACGGCTAACAATAGCTAGACAATGAAGACTGAGCAGTGAAGCCATAACTGAGGCGTGATCAGGTAACTGCATAATCAGCCGAGCAGCTGCATTCTGAATGGTCTGCAAGCGGTGAAGCAGCGAAGATGGTAAACAATGGATGTAGGCTGGTATCGTGGGCTAGTTTTGATGGTACCAGAGCATGAATGACAGCTTTACGGCTCTCATCTAAGATCAGGTGGATCATCTCCCTAATCGATTTCAGTGTAATAAAGCAGTTGGCCAAAACAAATCTAACCTGTGGTTCAAAGGATAGGTTGGAGTAAAGTTTTATCCCAAGGTTTCGGACCACTGCTGCAGACAATGGAGGGCCACCCGTTGTATGCATCAGGATGACAATCTGTGTCAAAAAAGGAATCTCTGTTTTATCAGGGTTTAACATAAGGTAACTCTCATTCGTCCATTTGCCGATGGCCTTCAGGCAACCCTTAAAGCAGTCAATGCACCCACCTCCTTCTCTTGGAATGAGAGCATCAGCTGAGTGTCGTCAGCATAACAAAATAATCCTTATGCCCCAAGCCTCTACAAGCTTAGCTAAAGGAGCCAAGCAGATATTAAAAAGCATTGGCCTCACGGCAGAGCCCTGAGTTACCCCACACTCAAGTGGTTTAGCCACAGCAGCTCCTCCGCTATGGTGGAAGAGTGTCGTCCCATCTGCCAGCAGCCAACAAAATGGAAAATAAAAGGATAATAAACTCTTGTTTATTATCATTTTCTTTTTCTCTCCGTGCTGAGGCTTGGGGTGGTGCCAGGGTGGTGGCAGGCTGGAGGTCGAGTGTTTGGCACTGCCTTCACTGTGCATGCGGGTTTGGTTGGTCGTCGCAAACAGGCTACACCCACATGCACAGTGAAGCCCTCTCAAACCCCAGCTGTTTTGCTGGATTGCAGAGAGCAGACAGAGGCTCCCAGTCTGTGAGGGAGCGCAAATTATAGGTACTCAGGCCTATGCTGACACTGCTTTCAGCAGCCTGAAAGCAGCATCAGGATAGGCCGCGGTGCACTCTGGGAGCCTGTGCCTAAAGAAGCAAGGAGTGCGATGTGGGGTGCAGGTATATATATTTTTTTCATGTCTCCCCCGTTCCCCACCTACCCTCCCCTGTCCGCGCCTCCCTCCCACCCCGCACTCTGTCAATTCGCTGAGTACTACTGGTTTAGCTGTGGATGTAAAGGGAGGGAGCAAACTCTTTGTGCACGGTCTTCCAAATAAGATTTTAACCAAGCCAGTCCTTGGATGCCCACATTCCATAATCTGTCCAGAAGAATAGAGTGACAGACAGTATCGAAGGCCACTGACAAATCAAGAAGGACAACCATGGCTATTGAACCCTGTTGAAGATTGACCCTAATAAATTCAGCAACCTCCATAAGAACGGATTCTGTGTTATATCCTGCACAGAATCTAGACTGAGTATCGTGGAGAAGATTTTTATTTTCCAAGAAACTGGAGATTTGTCGATTGACGGACTTCTCTAACATTTTAACACGGACAGAAAGCAGAGAAATTGGCCGAAAATTGCTAGGCCCCTTGGGCTCTGCATTAGCTTTCTACAGAAGCAGTAAAAGCATAGTCTGCTTCCAGGCCTCTGGCAATATCACTGCCTTCAGCAATGCATTAATCTGCTTACGAAAAATGGGGTTTATTATTGGAGTGGCCAATTTAAGGATATCCAAGGGGCAAGGGTCCAATGGGAACCCCGTTTTACAACTGGACAATAAGGTGGAAGTATCCAAGAGCCTGAGGGAGTCTAGGGTATCCATAGGTTGTCCGGTTTTATGTTTAAACCTATAATAACTGGAAAAAACCCCAACAGAAGGAAACTAGCCCTCATCAGTGTTAACATATAAACACTGAAAAAAACCTGCACAACCACAAACTAAATGCCATTCAAAAAAAGGAAAAGTAGAGTGAAAGAGTCATTTCTATTTCTTCCTGAAAGAGCCAATACAATGTAACTTTGTAATATCAGGTAGCAGTACGAAAGACTGGGCTAACATTATTCTGTTTGAGTTTTGTTGTTTAGGGATGTCACTAAAATATTGTTTCTTCTTCCTTTTTTCAGTTTTGTGGTCTTTGGTCTAAAGATACAGGAGTTAGAAGCATGTTTTATGTGTTGTTTATTTATTTTATAAACTATAGAGAATCAGGAAATATCAAAATCATATTTGATTTTTTGGCTACATTTGAGTCTTTCACTGGTAGTAAAAAATAAATTAAAAAAAAGTAAAAATGTAGGTTTCATAAGAATCTTTACCAACATTTACCATCACATTTACCCACAGACAATGGGTGAAAACCCTTGATACATCAGCCCCCTTTTCTAGTGAGTCTGTATTGTTAGTAGGTGAATTGCCAAACACCCCAGGCTTTAAAAATTCAATGCAAGGTATGGTGAAAGGTATATGTGAAAAGAGTGCAGTCACAAAGCATCTGGGATACCGGTGAAAACATGACACCGGACTTTTGGAAAACATGGAACGTAGTGTCACTTGGAATGCTGCTGCAAAAAGTTCTTACCAACAAAGATTTGAGTAATTTTGTTTGTATTTGCAGTGATTCAGCTATGAATATGAAAACGTTATGTGATGACCTGTCACAAACGATACAAAAAACATACAGGGAGAGGAGGGTCAAAGGGAAAAGATTAAAGACCTACTACTGGTTCATTTCCCCAGCAACATCATGTGAATCACAAACAAGAACCCAGGAGGTCTATAAGCCATACATTATACTGGCCATACTGACAAATCTTCTACTATGTCAGTTGGTGCTACAGTCACCACATAATAAATTCTAAGGGTCAAACAAAGGAGAACAGAAGAGACATGTGTGGGAAGTAGGAAAGGTAATCTCTAGAAAAATAATGTCTAGAACAACGATCACAGACTGGTCAACCAAATCCAGTACATGAACTTTGTGGATAACCATCAAACAAACCAAGTGATCCGTCCTATCATTTGGCCGTCCACACCGTGGCCTGGCAGGTCCCTAGATCATCTAGACCCCACGCCATACAGTAGATCGTAAATACTGGGTACGGTCCACAGTGAAATGAACCTACAATTGTTGGCCAGTTTATGATGGTTGGTGAAAAGTGATAAAGACACAGTGCAACATACAGAAAAAGTGGTGAATATAAAATAGGGTGATGTGTCTTTAATCGAAACAAGGCACATCCCCTAATTAAAAAACAGGAACAGCGCAAACGACAGTATGAAACAAATGACTGTCGAAAATAGGGCCAACATGTTTCTGCCTACCGGGCAAGACGTCCCTTGGCTTTCATCAGGGCCACTGCTCTTAAAATAGTTGCTACTGTTGTATGTGTGTGAATACAAATAAAACACCCAACTAATCGGTGAAAAGAATATAGACAATACCAGTAGGAACGATACAACCTGTACCTACATTCAGATACTGCTCCTCCTTGTCACTGGATACTCAACATGATCCGGAATGACAGGGGACTGGACCTCACCTCACCTGGACCGTGCTCAGGTACACGAGGCCCCGCACTCTCCGTCGGTGCCACCAAACTAACCTGAAGCTTGGGGGAGGCCCAAAACGATACCTTAGCTGAAGTACTTCCCTGTAAGAGATCCTTGGCACTAGTTGGATAGTATGCTTACAGCATCTTTACAATCTTCAGAGTTAATGAAGAATGCTATTGACTTTTTAGTCCATTCTTGTGTACTGTTTTGTTATGCACGGAAACTAAAATGCTAATGTTAGAAATG
Organism: Lissotriton vulgaris; assembly: GCF_964263255.1. NCBI lineage: Eukaryota > Metazoa > Chordata > Amphibia > Caudata > Salamandridae > Lissotriton > Lissotriton vulgaris. Next base: position 652,932,869 of record NC_141700.1, read on the forward strand.
GGATCCCTGGCTGGCCAGGGCTTTCGCCAAAGTCAGTCAGAGACCACCACTCCCAAGTCAGAGCAAGGGAGTTACACGCCAAGATAACCCCTACTCGCCCTCTAGGTAACGTGGCGCGAGCAGCAAGGCTAAACTTGGAGGCGATATGAGTTAAGTATTTGCGCACGCACCCCAGCAACAACACCCAAGGCCCACCACAAAGGAAACTCCACACAAGGGTATATATAAAAATAGCCTTTGTATTCCAATAAACATACATTAGATACAACACACACTTTACATTGTGCCAGAGGCACGGGCAGAATTTACAAGGGATAAACGTCTGCAGACAGTGGAGCCTGCTTTTGATTTCTGTGGTCTATTTAGAGACAGATGTTTGGAGTTGGTAATGTTCTGGGAGGAGAGAAGCATAGGGGATGGAGTGATTCCAAAAGGAGTGGCTGAGGTGTCTTCCAGCCCAGTGTGGTGGAAGAGGTTGTGTAGCCCAGCTAGGTCTTGGTGTAGGGGCTCACGTCCTGTCTCAAGAGGAGAAGGAGTGGGTGGGACTGCATGTCTCCAGGTGCCCGAAACCCAGTGTCAGGGCCTAGAATGTTTCTGAAGGGAACGTCAGGTCGGGGGCCTAGGCTGTACCAATAGGTCATTTGAGGAAGATCTCCCAGAGTGTTTGAAGAATGTAGAACATCAGTGAACAGGATTTCATGGGTGGGCCTGAAGCTCATGGGAGTTTCCCCTGCCCCTGTGCCATTGTGTTAATTGTTGGGGAGTGACCCTAAGGAAAGGTTCTGGTCTTCCAGCCCAGTGTGGTGGAAGTGGCTCAGAGGAGCACAAGCCTGGTCTTCGTAGTCTGGGTGTTTTTTTTCTTAGGAACACCAGGTGAGGGAGCCTAGCATGTCCGTATGGAGCGTCCTTTTAGGGAGATCTCCCAGTGTGGAGAGAACGTGGAGCGCCTGTAAGCAGGGCTCTAGTAGTTCTGTTATCTGGCAGTACCGCTCCAGTTGGGAGGGTGCAGAAGTCCAGATGGAGGGGTGCGAGGGGGATAGGTTCCCCAGTGGAGTAACCAGTGGGTCAGGGGCCAACCAGAAGGGTTGTGTTGCCAGGGAGTGACCAGGGTGATGCCACTTCTGTCCTGAGTGTCAGGAAGACTTGTACACGACACATTAGTTATGTGTCACCCTCAAGGAAGTCCTGGTGCGCCAGGCATCTGACCAAAGGGGTACGTCCCTCGGTTGGGGAGCCAGTAGCCGGTGGTGATCTGGACGTAAGGACAACTGTACGTAGTGTCCTGGAGTTCAAGAAGGAACTCCTGCCTGAAGAGAAGGAACCGGGTAAGCTGTATGGGGAATTGACCTGCAGTGGTTGCCTTGCTGCTGAAGGAGGAGAGAAAGTCTTCGATTTTTGTTTTCAACTTGTAGAAGTCCTGGTGCGCCAGGCATCTAACCAAAGGGTAGCGTCCCTAGGTTGGGGAGCCAGGTTCAGGTGGTGGCCTGTCCTGGACGGCAGGGCGACTGTAGCCAGTGTCCTGGCCGGTTTGTCTTCTAGGAGTACCCCTGTGAACACAGGTGGGGCTCATCTTAAGTGAAGAGACCCTGTGTTTCCCAGAAGGGGTGGTACAGGCCTAGCAGGGATCTTTAGGGTTCTTGGCTGAGTGTTGTGGTACTACCCTGAGAGCAGGTGGGGCCTACCTTAAGTGGAGGGACCCTGTTCTACAGTGGGAGGGTGCTGAACTCTGGAAGGGGGTCAGAGGAAGTCAGACCCCTGTGCATCCGGTGAATTTGAATCCCAGGTGGGAGAGTGTGTTCTGGAGGGTGCTTCAGAAGTAGAGGTAGGGTGGGGCACTCTTGCCCGTGACCTCTGGTCAGCCTGCGGGTGCGGACCCTAGGTTGGAGGATCAGTGGTAGTTTGGAACTGCACTGAGAAAGGGAGTGGAGAATGGCTATTGTAGGCCAGGGGTTACCACCCCCCACTCTGTGTATTGGCAGGGACCAGTGGTATCTGGGTGGCCTAGGGCCTGGTCCTAGCCGTGGACAACTAAGGAGTACCAGTGGGGTAGCCTAGTTGGTCCTGTTTTCTTTTAGTATGTGCTTGTCTCATGGATCAACGTGGCGTAGAACCGGAGGGTGTCCCTGCAGTGCGGGCCCACATCCGTGTTCTATCGCCCCAAGCAGGGAAGTCCATCACGGTGGTGATTGTTCTCCCCTGCGTTTTGGCTGGAAGGGGGTCGTGTTGGACTTGGCCCTTTTGGCAGGTTCACCCCTGAACTTTTTTGCTTTGTGGTTGTGACCCAGTGATAGTGATTTCTGGTCTTTGCGCACTTTGACACTGTGGCGCAGTGTAAAGTGCGTGCTCTCCCTGAGTGCGTGTGTGAGATTGGCCTGCTCTCCCATAGGAATGCATGGGGAATGTCTGTGTCCCTGGTAGTTCCTGATGCGTGAGGCGTGCATGCTCAAGTTTGGTATGTGCGAACTCGTGAGAGTGAATGCTGCGCAATGGTATGTGTGGCGTGTATGTGTCTTGTGCGGAAGCGCCACTTCTAGACATGACTGTGTATGTGCTGTGAAGGTGCTGGCGTGTGATTGGCTGGAGCTGGCTGGGATGCCAGGCTTCAGGAAGTCTGTGTGGGTCTGCCCCGGTGGTGAATGGAGAGATTAGCATGCTGATGTGAGGGAGGGGCTGTGCCTGTGTCCTGAATGAGGCTGGGTTTCCCCCACACAATGCTGGCTCCGCCCCCTGTGGTGCGACTGATGACCCTAGCCTACCTGATGAATGAAAGGGGTGGTTGAGCCATCAACAGTGCTCACAGACCAGCTGCGACTGGTTCTGCCCCCACCCTGCACCTACAGACAAAAGAGAAAGGTGTATAAAAGAGGGGCTGTGAGCCCATGACCAACAGCTAATATTTCTCATTTTGTGCTTTATGTGGCATCAAAGAAAGAGTCATCTAAACTGTCATTTAGCTGGTGGTTCTCAGTCCTAGAGGCCATGAATGCTATATTATCCATTTGGCAACTGTTTACAGAACTTTTGCTGAGTAATGATGCCAAAGGCAAGAAATGTGAGGATCTTTGAACACATATTTATAGTGATTTGAAAAAGGTACACTCTACTGCATTCTTAGATTTTTACAGGAAAGCATAACTGCTGCAGTGGACATAATAAAAAAACTAGAGTCTGAAAACACCCTTGTCTGCCAAGTGCTCAGCATAATTGGTGTAGATGTGAAACATCTCGTTGAGAGTAGGAAGGCAACACTTTTAGTCACTTTGGCACTGCAACATATTCCATGCTAGAGTGCTTGTCACTTCATAAGCAACGAAATGTTGAGGAGCAATTCAAGAACTTTTATTTTACAATGCATGAGAAATAGCCCTTTGTCAACCATGGCATTTGAAGTCAATGAAGCCTCACTGTGGTACACTGCACAAGTTATAGATCCCTTCTGCAAAGGGGACATTTACTCCAGAGTTTCAAAAGTGCTGCCTCATTTTTGACCACTTCATTAACTCGGAGGGCATATGCGCCCAGTTCAACACATGTGTTGAAGAACCTGTCACAGAGAATCACAATCTTCAGGTGCACCAGTATTGGCATGGAAAGCTATGTCAGTGGCCAGAGTTAGAAAATTGTATACTGGCTAATTTGGCGTTGCCTGTCTCAAGTGCTAATGTTGAGAGGGCCTTTTCACAGATAAAAGCTTACATGGGGAAGGAAAGTGCGAGCGTGCATGACCAAAGACTCACTGAAGAAGTATTGTATGGTGTACTACAATATGTTTGGTTTGCAAAAATGTATTTGGACCTCATTTACACTGTACGTACACTGTCTATATACCATGCACTTTCAGTGCAGAAAGCAAGCAAAAATAAAACTAAAAAGTTCCATAAACACCGGAAAAACACTGTTTCTTTAGTTTGTAATGGCACGAAAATGTGTAACCACTGATAACCACTGTTTTTTAAGGTATTGAAATCACTTGAAAACACTGAAAAAACCCCACCAGAATTTACCAAAAATAGAAACTGAAAACAGGAAAGCCTAGGTATCCAGCAGAGGGCTAGAGCAGATGTTCCTGTCTGCAATGGGAATTGGAGCTTCTTGCGGGGGAAACTTGTCATAAATCATTTGGATTTTATGGTAAAAATAGTCCAAAAGTTCATCGCACATTGTGGCTAACAGAGTCAAGGTATTTTGCGAACTACTTGGTGACAGGAAAAAGTTCACCACTTTAAAAAGTTTGCAAGGTTTATTAGTGGTGTTAGAAATAGAAGATGAAATAAATTCTTTAAGTGCCTTGCGCACTGAACTCCGCCACGAGTTTAGCACTTTTTTGAGATTACTTTTGTGTCAGGTGCATAGGATTTCCTCCACCTGCGTTCAAGGATTTTATAATGTGCTCTCTCCTTTTTTAGTGCATTCATAAATCAGGGGCCTGAAGGAGTTCATTTCCGTTGTGAAACCGCTTAAGGAGGAGCGTCCCAGTCAGTCAAACATGCTTTATTCGACAATTTGTCATAAAAGCGATATACAAAGCATATTACTGGTAAAATATATCGGTATCAGTAAACAGAATAATTAAGCATGATTGTGAGACTACCTTAATGTACAGATTTAACTTAAGGACAGTGTCTTTAAAAACCATAAAACAGTAGTAAAATAGCATTAATTGCTTACATAAAAAACGACCAATAAAAAACAGACATCGTTAAAAAATTCAAGTAAGGGGAGATTAAACACGTTTTTTTTCTCCACTTTTTTGGCCTAGCTCATGGAGCCAGCATTATGGGGCTAGTACGTTTGATCAAAGTTTAGTTATGGAACTTCATATGCTGGTGCAAAAAAAAAAAAAGAAAGCTAAATGTTATGTGGAAAAAGACTGTGACTTTATCGTCCAGGCCCAGCTTAGGAATTTTGCTACAGCTGTAATGATTGGAATAGAAGTATTTGTGCGAAGAATTCTTCCTGCTTCTTCACTCCTTCTAGTTCCAAGTAATTTGCAAATTGGAACTAGCCATACTTGACGAGGAGCAGCAAAAGCTGGGCAAACAAATAACAAGTGTGCCGCCGACTCCACTCTAGTCTGGCATAGAGAACACGTATTGTCATCGGTCTTTGACCATCTAGCAGTAAAGGCTTTGATGGGCAATGTACCCACCCTAAATTAGAAATACAGCTTCCTATCGTGTGGTTTTGCTATTATGTCCCAAAAAGCTTCCAAATTCAGTGACAATTTAGCATCCAAAATGTTTCCTGTTAAGGTAGAAGACACTATTGCTAAGTGTTTTTTGTGTAATCATCTCCCAATACTTTTCTTTCAGGATCATTTGTGAAGGGAAGCTAGCTCTATCTGGTTCTTCCCGTAGTGTTCTCATACCTATGCTTACTAGGGCATCTCTAATTCCTCTCAACCAGTTAATTTTGTGGAATGTATCAGCCCTGATTATGTCCAGAAAGCCCACGGCATAGTGGTTTAGTTCTGGTGTGGTCCAAAGCCTACGCCAGTATAGTAACGGGTGCAGTTTGGCCACCTCAGTCAGAGGCTTTCTTTCTAGAGTCATGTAGTAGTGGGCACACTGGTGTACTTTGTGGGAGCAATGTGATGCTACGCATGAACCTATTTTCAGTGGTCATGAGGTTTGTAAGGTTTTCGTACCCCCAGATCTCTGCTCCATAGAGTGCGGAATCGACCACCTTCATGTTGTAAACCTGGAGCACAGGGATGATTGGTTTGGTCAGTGAGGTATTGAACTCCCTATTTAGTACTCCAGACAATTGTTGATGCTTGAGTGTTGCTAGGTCGATTTGCTGTTTTCATTTTAAGTCACTTTGGATAATGACCCCCCCAGGTAGGTGAATGCTTTAAATTGCTCAAGTGGACGATTGTTCATTACAATTTTGCTTTTTAAAGTTCTATGAGGATTAAAAGACATGAATTTCATCTTTGACACGTTGACTTCCAGACCGCGAGTGTTGCAGAACTCCTCAAAGATGTTCAGGGCCGTCTTCAAACCACTCAGGGTCTTTGAGATGATCAACGTGTTGGAATTTTACTGCCGGCTCGTACCGGAGCATTGGTGGACTCAGCTTCCATGTAGTCAACAATACCATTAATAAATAGGGAGAATAAGGTCGGCGCAAGTACACAACCCTGGCGTACCCCTCTCTCTACTGGAAATGGGACGGTAACCATACCCTGGGAACCCCAACAAATTTTAGCATAGTTTTCTTCATGCAATCTCACAAGGATTGTGAGTAACTTAGGAGGGATCCCCATCTCATGCAGAATTACCCATAGTTTGTGGCGTAGAACAAGATCAAATGCTGATTTTAAATCAACAAAGTCGGCTTACAGGCTACCATTGGCCAGGACCACCGATTTCCAATATAGTAAGGTGAAGCGGAACACCGGGTCAATGGTACTGGTGTATGCTCGAAAGCCTGCCTGCAGGGGGGATGAGATGCAATTCTCATCAGTCCACTCCTGGATCTTGTTAAGAATTAGCCTGCCCATTATTTTTTGAAGGGAGACTATCAGGCTGATAGGCCAGTAGTTGCCGGGTTGGGTTTTGTCTCCCTTCTTATATATGGGAATTATTTCTACTCCTTTCCACGAATCTGGTACGGGGGCATCTTTTGCAACTGAGTCAGCCAACAACAGAATATACCTACTCCATCTTGATTTATCAAATAAAAACATGTCTGCAGGAACACCATCAGGACCGGGGGCCCTCCCTCCTACTACTGAGCCCAGTGCTACACTAATGTCTGTACAGTTAAAAGCATCTTCTTCATATAGTGCATTGGTGTGATCATTCAGATTTAACTCACTATCAGGGCGGGCGTATTGTGGTTTAAAGAATTTTACCCAGTCTTCCTGTGCAACATGATTGTGGGGATGTTCCGGCTCACCTCCTCTATCCCACTTGACTATGCTCCAGAACGTTTTACTGTCATTCCGACAGCATGCCTCCCTAAGATCCTCCCATCTTGCCTCGTCCCATAGTTTTTTAGCTTTTTTCTGGGTTCTCCTATAAGACTTTCTAGCTGCTCGAACTATAGAAGTCTCCTCCTTCTTCACTGCCTCCCCAAGTAATTCTCTAGCTTTTCTACATTCTTTATTGAACCAGGAACTAACTTTCTTCTTTATAGGTTTGTTTGGGTTGCAGCGCTTCATAAAGTATGTATGAAGTTGGATAAAAAAGTCATTATGGATCTCGGTGGTGAAGGAGCGATGCGATCCAGAGCTGTAATTAGCCAAATATTTAGATTGGCCAGGTCCGGTTGTACTGCACCTGAAAGTTCAAGCGGAGTAGCCTGTAGAGCTTTTGAAAAACAGAGTTCAGACACTCACCTCAATGGCCTGTACAATTTCTGCAACAGAATTTGCTGTTTGTTACGGTTGATCCTGACCATTTTAAAAGGTACTTAAAATAATTTGATCATGTTAATTTAAGGATTGAGTCGGAGTTTGTGAAAAAATAAGCTCAAGTGTATGACTAATTTTATGAGTCGCCCCTATGACGTGTTGAGTAAGGTATAATCCCTCTAGAGTATTAAGAAAGTGTTTAGCCAAGGAGCAATTGGGATCATCAATATGCAAGTTAAAATTACCTAGCAACAGAAAGTTAGAGCGAGTTAGGGAAACTTGACCTCTCAGATCTGTGAATAAAGTCAGTGATTTGGACACACCATTGGGTAGTCGATAGACTAGTAGCCATGAGACCGAAAAAGAGGGGTTAAGGGTAATAACGAAGAACAGACCCTCAATATTCCCCATATTAGGAGACTGAGATATAAAGCATGGATAGTGATCTATGTACACTATTGTCACACCCCCGCCATGTATTTCTGTTCTATGTGCTAAATTTGAAAACCAACCGGAATAGGAAAGGCTATGTCTGGGGCAGGGTAATCTGAAAGTCACATTTCTGTCAAGAAAAGCAGATCATATTTATTTCCTGTCAGTAACTCGTTAATTTCAAAGGGTTGCACGACGTTACAACGCATACCATTACAACGTATGCTTTTGCAACACAGACATTACAACATAAAAAACTCTACAACACATACTTTTACAACAAATACCGTTACAACACAATCCCATAGACTAACATTAAAAGTACCATTACAACGCACTGCATTACATCGTATGCCATTAAAACGCTTACCATTACAGCGCAAATATAATAAACTGCAAAAATAAAGGTTTTCACCCTCACAAAATAATTTGGAAAAAACAATAACATGACATTCTGAAAATCTTATAAAATGCTTTCTAAAATGAACATTGACAGTTACTTACATGGTTTAAAAAAAATGCAAACATCATAATACTGATACAAAACTACGAAGATGCACTGCAAGAGCAAATTTACATTTATCCTTTCTCTATTACTACTCATAACTCTGGATGCCTTAACAAAACAAAATGGCTACTATTCTAAACACCAAAATATATGGAAGGTTCCCCTGGTAATTATACACAGGTAGGGGTAGAATGCTGTAAAGAAGAAAAGACCTGTGCTCTGCAGTGAGTTGAAATAGGGTCAGTGATACTGACTGAGCTAAACTGTGCTAGAGGAAACCAATTTCTAAAGGTGAATAATCACGATATTCTATAGTATTGACTAGGAAATCAAGCACTGTTCGTTTGTATAACTCCCCACAACATGATAATTAATAAACATGGTATAACAGGTAAACACACAAGATAAAATATGAAAGGTATAAACACAATTTATTAAAATGCCTCCCTATATGGGTTACAGTCTAAATAAAATTCAATAAAACATACATCGAGATGAAGCGAGTTATTTAAAAAAAGCCAAAAGGGGGTCAAAGTACAAAAGGTCAAAGTAACAAAGGTCGACGCTGCGTTTCGGTGTTCATCTAAACATTTTTACACCTTCTTCAGGACACTTTGACGATTCACAATTTATCTGATCTTAATAGACGTTTCTCTTTTACTCATTGAGAAGGCCTCTTAGTCTACCGGATATGCATGTATCATCCGGTTGTCATACATTATTATTATCTGCAGATTTGTACTGCGACCTGTTTTTCAATTCCAGGTGTGCAGTAAAGAAACCACGGAGGAGCCACCGGACTTGTATTTCAATCGTAGTCTGTGTGGTATGAGCTTGAGTCCCTTTCTGAATTTTAGGATACCACGCTTGTCTGGTCTTTTATTCCAAACGGTGTGTATATACTTAGAAGGCAAAGGTTCATCACCTGAAAGTTTCGGGTCGGCCTCCCTGCTCCTCCGTGTTTGGATGACGCAGAACACGGAGGAGCAGGGAGGCCGACCCAAAACTTTCAGGTGATGAACCTTTGCCTTCTAAGTTAATACACACCGTTTGAAATAAAAGACCAGACAAGCGTGGTATCCTAAAATTCAGAAAGGGACTCAAGCTCATACCACACAGACTACGATTGAAATACAAGTCCGGTGGCTCCTCCGTGGTTTCTTTACTGCACACCTGGAATTGAAAAACAGGTCGCAGTACAAATCTGCAGATAATAATAGTGTATGACAACCGGATGATACATGCATATCCGGTAGACTAAGAGGCCTTCTCAATGAGTAAAAGAGAAACGTCTATTAAGATCAGATAAATTGTGAATCGTCAAAGTGTCCTGAAGAAGGTGTAAAAATTTTTAGATGAACACCGAAACACAGCGTCGACCTTTGTTACTTTGACCTTTTGTACTTTGACCCCCTTTTGGCTTTTTTTAAATAACTCGCTTCATCTCGATGTATGTTTTATTGAATTTTATTTAGACTGTAACCCATATAGGGAGGCATTTTAATAAATTGTGTTTATACCTTTCATATTTTATCTTGTGTGTTTACCTGTTATACCATGTTTATTAATTATCATGTTGTGGGGAGTTATACAAACGAACAGTGCTTGATTTCCTAGTCAATACTATAGAATATCGTGATTATTCACTTTTAGAAATTGGTTTCCTCTAGCACAGTTTAGCTCAGTCAGTATCACTGACCCTATTTCAACTCACTGCAGAGCACAGGTCTTTTCTTCTTTACTATTCTAAACAAACACAAAAAAGGTCTTTCTTAAGCATTCCATTTGAAATACAGTTTGTCACATTTAATCAAAATGAATACCCGACTATTAATACAATTCCCCACCATAGCCCCTATATCACTCACATCCTGTGCCTAAAGGATTATGTTGAAACCCACACATAACATAATATTGTTTTTAAATTAATTAAAATGTACACTTTTTCTGTGTTTACAATAATACTAATGTATTAAAATAAATACCCGAGTATTAAAACACTCCCTCACCCATAACCCCTAAATTCCTCACATCCCATGCCTGAAGGATTAAGTTTCAAACCCCAGCATAATAGTTTTTTTATGAAAATATAATTTAATTTCAAAATGTATTCTAAAAGTAAAATAATACTTGGGGGGTCTTAATATTCTTATGGATATATATAGTCATGCATCTTAGTTGTCCCTCTGAAAAGTCGATTGCTTTCTTGCTAATGTAATGTTTGATACTGCAGTTGTCTCTGGGGTGCAGAGCCCTGCAACACATGTGCAATTGGACAATAAAATACGTTAAAAAAAGTAGTAAAATAATACCCAGGTATTGAAATAAATACCTGAGTATTATTACACTTCCACACCCTTAAATGCCTCACAACCCGTACCTGAAGGATTAAGTTTAAAGCTCTCACATAATTTGTTTTTATAAAAATATAATTTAATTTCTAAAATGTATTCTAAAATTTAAATAATGCAAAGGTATGAAAATAAATACCTGGATATTAATACACTTCCTGGTCCTGAATCCCTAAATCCCTCACATCCTGTACCTAAAGGATTATATTTCAAACTTTTTCATATTTATTTCAAAAAAGATAATTTATTTTCTAAATGTATTATACAATTAAATCACTCATACATTAAAATGAATACCTGAAAATTAATACGCTTCCCCACCCTGAACCTCTATACCCCATCAATAAAAGATTATTTTACAAACCCATACATTTCATTAATTTATTTAAAAATATTATAAACAATTATTTTTAATGCTATTAAATTAATACTCCTGTATTAAAATTATTAGCCAATTAATAATACACTTCCCCACCTATAACCCCTAATTCTCTCACATCCGTCCCTAAAAGATTATGTTACAAACCCATACCTATTTTTAAAAATATTGTTAGAAAATACACTTTTTAAAATGTAAATTACTACTCAGGTATTAAAAATGACTCCGTGAGTATTGACACAAATTCCCTAACAACCCCTAAATTCCTTTTTACCTGTACCAAAAAGACAAAGAAACAAATCCATTTGTAATCAAATTAAATCAATGTTCCTATTTAAAAATTACAATTAATACTATTAATATAAAAAGTAATAGCAGAAAACAATTTTTTAAAAATAATATAGCAACAAAAACCACTTGTCTCAACCATAATTGCGTTGTAATTGCATGCGTTGTAATGGTACCTGCTGTGTAAAGATTCCATTGTAATAGCATTCCGATGTAATGCCTGCATCGTAAAGGTAGTTTCCCATTTCAAAGGAAAGTTTAGGGAGGCAGAAGCAGTTATTTAAAGCGGTTGAGAACAGAGTTTCCTCCGGAATATTAAATGTATTGCGGTTCTGCTGAGAAGTGCTGGTACTCTCCCTTTCAAATTAAAGGATTTCAGGAACTCATTGCCTGGAAGAACCTGCCAATTTAAAGCACTGCTAGGAATACATAGATTCATGAGGCCACTGCATCCTTGATGAATGATTTATTGTAAGGAAAAATAGTAAGTAGCATTGAATTAAAACATATATTTCACTTTGAAATAAAAATAGTCAGCAGTTGAGACATTCAATAAAGTGCAAATCACCCATGTGTGCAACTCATTGCAAAGACAATAAACAGGACATTGTAAAGTTTAACAACAGTTAGTTCTAAAAAGTCTCTAGTGTCTAGAGACGGAACAATTACTGCTCAGATTGTTCCATCAATCTGCATGGTCTAAGTGCTTCTCCGGAAAGACGTGCAACAAACAGTGCAGTAACAATGGATGTGTGCTGAAGAAGCAGGAACCCATTATCTTTTTCTTAAGGGAGTGTCCTATCCAATGAACAAGGTATTGTAGAAGACTTGTGAAGAGGCCAGCATCTCAAATTTTGTGTATTTCACAATCAATCAGAATTGAGGGAAGGGAGGTGGAGGAATGCCAAGTTAGCCGATTTTGTGGCCAAACGTTTCTTTTTTAGTATGTAGTATTTTATCACTGGCCACAAGATGTCACACAATGAGATAAATAAAAACAATTGAAAGCTTGAGGCCATCATCTGCTTGTAACACTACTAAGACTTCTGCCATAGCTGTATCTGAAGAATTATTTTCGGCTATGAATGGTCTTTCAGGATCAGGGTGTCTTACCACTGGAGCTTCAGTAAAACCTTTAAATCCTGAAATTATTTTTCAAGAGTCTCATCCCAATGAAAACGTTATAGAAATATTCTTTATTCGAAGAATTGATATTAGGCAAATCTTCTGATCAAAACTATTCATATAAAGTCAATAAAAGTTTGATAGATCAAGAAAACATTGTGTTTCCTTGAACAATTTAGGTGAAAGCCATTCTAGAATTGCTGAAGGGTCCAAATCATATTACTTGTATTTGAAGTGCCCGAAGAGAGTTCAAAAGGTTGTTTTCCCTTTGTCCTCTTTCACTTGGAACAGGTGATATGGCCCTCTGAAATCTATTTGGTGAATATTGTGGCTCCTCTGGCTGCATCCAGAATGTCTCTAATCAAAGGTAACATATAATGATCCTGAAGATCTACCATGTTGAAGTCATGATATAGTCAACGTAAGGCCTTAAGGGCACATGCATCAAGGTAGTTTTTGCGAATCCTTAATTGCGATTATTAAGAAATCGCAATTAGGTACTTGCAAAAGCATATGCATGTAGGAATCGCTATTAAAATAGCGATTCCTAAACATTCCTTAATTGTGACTCGCAAATTGTGAGTCTCAATTAAGGAATGGCTTCCGATTCATTTGAATGGGAAATTGTGCATGCAATTTCAAGAGTGCAAGGGTGTCAGAAGGACACCCTGTTGCACCCTTGAAATTGTACTGTGCACCCATGTTGCGCACGCACATGCCCCAAGGGCATGTGTGTGTGTGTAACATGAAACTTTGATAAATGCACCTTAGTGCACTTTTCAAAGTTTTTGCAAATTATAGACCAGTTTTATTTTACAGTAATTTGTGGCCTCAAATGGCGAAATCGCTATTTGAAATGAGTTTATGGGATCGCATATTGCGATTCCTTAAATGCAATCGCAATTTGGCAATAAATTGCAATTACCGAAATTGCGCATCCCAAATAGTTTCATGCATCGCAAAAGGTCATTTTGCGATCGCACACGGAAGATTTTTGCGAATCACACCGTTTGTGATCGCAAAACACTTTGATGCATGTACCCCTTAGTTCCCAATTCTGTTTCGGTAAAAAATAAATAATAAAGATGCAGGCACTGGAGAAGATGATCAGGTTATCAAGCCTTTTTATACATTTCCTGAGAGCTATTGCCTGAGAACTTCAATTTCAGTGCCAGAAAGGGGGTAGACACATCCATACAGAATGAGTGTATCAGGGGTAGTTGGAACAACACAATCAAGTTATAGACAGAAACAAAATCTTTGTGGGCTGTTTAAAATCATCTTAGGCATGATGCTCACTAGGCACTGACTCCAATGAGGCAATCTGGGAATTATTTAAAGGAGCATCCATTAAAGCCCAATTAACAGTGCTTATGGCAGAACAAAGATGACAAAGAACATGACCCAGTTGAGTTAATGTTTATACCTTCATTATTGTACAATTTGGAAAGGCTATTATTGTTTTATATATGTGCATGACTAAGTGTACAGTAATATAGTTTATAAACAAATATGGATGTCGTTTCTCATGGGTTTGAAGCATCTATTCCTGCCTCTGGTAGGATCAGAAGCCACTTTATTCAAGGTTATGTATTGGCACATTTTGCAAAGAGTAACCATGCAGGCTGTCTTGCTGGAAGCAGGGTTCTGGGAGAATAATGGGCTCAATATTCTATTCATGAATGATATCCTCTCATCAAGGACATTTATCTTTTAATTATTTTGCTATGCTTTTGCATCAAATGCAGGCTAGGCTTTGGGCTTCCAGACGTGTTGTGTTTTATTTTTCAGACTATTGACTACTGCATCCAAAGCACTGTGGCAACCCAAGCAAACCAAAAGTGAGAAGGACATCTGACTGACTAGCAGGAAAGAAACTAGAGTTCCATCTACTGTCTGATTCTGCTCTTCAATATTCTTCGGTCTTGTTAGTAGCAATCGCTTTTAAGCCATTCTCTATCCATGTACATTCCACCGGGCCCACAATCTAGCAAAAATGTTGATAGCCAACCCAGATTCAAAGTGAAGTTGTAGAGGAACAGTCGAGATTTAGGATTTTCAGTATATCCATGGTGAGGGGGCTTCTGTAAACCCATATTTTCTCCCTTACAAAGGACAGGTTCGGATATATCCACAAACTCTTAAATGGTCTGGCAGGACAGCGTCAAATTAAATGGCATGGATCACCATAATCTAAATGTAGACAAGATTTCTGTCTACATTCTTTTTCAGCCTCATAGAGTGGAACATGAAATGGATTTAAGTACAAGGTCTCTTCTTGGGCAGATACAGAAGTCAAAACATGAGGTGAAAGATTCACTGATTTTCAGAAGTGAAGATTAATTCCCAGGATCTGTGACTTAGTGTTACATCGCTCAGCCTTTCTCTCAAGAGGACAATGATTAGCAAATAAGGATTGCTTGATTAGATAAGACTTTTTCAGGTCATGAAAATCTAATAAAATCATCCATGATTTTGTCTTTTAAATCACACTCTCTCAGCTGCCAATTACCAAGATTGAGTAAGATGACATATCAGAACAGCCTTGCTGAATATCCTAGAGAAACTTTTCGGCCCAAAACTCTGCCAGAACATTTAAACATATTATTAAAGTTAGTAAAAAAGATTGAGTAATTATTTAGAGTGAGATCTTCTAAGGCAACCAGTTGTCCAAGACATAGCTTCACTAGAGAAGGATCCAATCAAATAATCCACCTTGGATCGGTCAGAAGAAATGTATGTAGGTCTAAATGCAAATTGTACGTTGAAGGCATCCAGAAATCCCTTTATTCTTCTTGCATTTCCTTGAAAAAACAATGTCCCTTGAGTCACGACTGGAACATCTTCAGCTGATCTGGACAATGTTCATTAAAGCACTGCATGTTTATAGTGTGCAATCATGACCACTCCAGATTGTGTGCTCTTGTGGCCAAATCTTAATTCTGGTCTGGTTGTGGCATGGCTTCCGCCATATCTACTGCTGTATCAATGACTATGCTCAGTGCTTAATTTGTAAAGGAAAGAATGTCGGTGCCCAGAGCTCTGAAAAAAAGTCTGCTTCTGGCGCTTTTACATGCCTGTGCACTAAATACTAAGGCTGCATAGTCTGAAATTCACCTCCTGCCTCTTTATTCCACTATTAGACATTGCCTGTCTTTATAGATCACTCTTGCAGATTCATACTTTTTCCTTTTGTCATGCTATTTAATTCTTTCTCTTTTTCCTCCTTTCCCCTTTGTGTGTTTTTCCCTGTCTTGCTCTTGGGAAATATTAGATGAGGAAAAATAAATGACGGTCTACAAAACTGAGGGCCAGATGGCCGACCGACCAGCAACCACCGGCTCAGATTAAGCACTGATTATACTACAATAATGAATGTGTGGAAAAAAAACCTGCCAATGGCTGGAAGCTGTGTCTTCTTGGTAATCTTGGTCTTGGAATTTCCCAAGCAAGGATGATGACCCTCAGCAGCTGCCTTGTTCCTGCATTAGATAATATAAGGATTGGGTGTCTGTGGTGAAGGCCACAATGATTAAAAAAAAGGAAACTGCTGATCAGCATAAACAACCTCCTAAACTGCAGGAGAAAGAGCTGTACCCAAGAGAAGATGGTCTCAAGAAAGACCAGCACAACAAACATTACAGGCAGGACTGAAGTACAGTAGAAACTGGAGCAAGGTCTGGCTAAGAATAAACGAAAAACCTCCAACTACATTGGAATACAGTACAGTACTTCTTGTGCAGAATTAAAAACCTAAAAAACAAAAAGTAACTTAGAGAAAACAGGGCATAGAAACTCTTCCATGATGGATTGGGAAGAAGAGCTTCAGAAACAAATTCCATCTCAATCTTGGAATGGCTGAAAGGTAAGTGATAGCTCCCATCCCACGCTTTAATGGTGTTCAACTGGTGGAGCAAGGTTGCGCTCGTAAAGAGACTTGCTCGGATTCAATCCTCTTGAAATACACCGTAATGCACCAATAAACATGTTTCGCCTTACTGACAATGCACCACACAACATTTCTAGCATCTAGAGGAAGCTTGCGTATGTGTTTTTACGAACAGTAACTTGAGTGTCCTACAATGGCTGTCGCAATGTGGGAACTTTTCTGCTCATGCGTCTGTCACACTCACGTGACATGACATACTTTCTGCTTTGGTGGGAAAACTTTGCTTTCGATGTTTTTCACATGCTAACACTTGCATTGCTGCTTTTACTAAATTGTCCGTTCTGCTTAATTCCTAATGCTGTATTTAAAATAAAGTAATGGGAATAGAGTAGAGATAAGTGGTTTCTCTTCTACTTTGCTATTAGCTCGTATCTGGGCCTGATGTAATTTTCTGCACGTATTATCATGGGGGTGGGGGGAGGCAGAGTGAGAATCCTTTCAGTCTCCGTCGATAACTTTATAATCAGAAGGGGGAAAGGATCACTGGTCCTGCTTAAACCTTGGGCTCACAAGTCAAGGACCTGGTTTTTCTCCCAAATTAAATGACTCTCATACACGTGTATGTTGGTAGTGATGGTTTCTCGTTTGCGGTATATACTGTATCCCCGCTTTTCTACACGTGCGTGCGTAATCATTGAGTCATTTTTTGTCTTGTGCACCCTCCACCAGGAGGTTTTGCCTTAGGGTTTAAGGCAGTAGTGATCGTGGAAGTGAGGGGGTAGTGGTGTGGAAACTAAAAAGTCGGAAGTCCAGACAAGTGTTCTTTATTAAGTCTGGATTCGGACTGTGGTTAAAAAATTACGGATGCACTCTGTGAATTGATAAGGGGTTCTAGTGCATTATAATGGAAATTTAAAAAGAGGTCGACATGTTTCAGCCTTTGGTAGTCAGAGGATCTATAGGCTTTCTTCAGGACCAATGGGGGTAAGTGAAAAATAGTGAAAACTGTGAGAAGAAAAAAGGAAATTTGACCTGATTCTTCATGACTTTTAAGGTTACGTTGTACCTGTAAAAGTAAACAACAAACACACAAACAGCGACAGACAGGGAGAGGGGGGTGTGGAAAAACACATAATTATGTACAATAGTACCTTAATGTTAT
This sequence comes from Lissotriton vulgaris, assembly GCF_964263255.1. Lineage (NCBI taxonomy): Eukaryota > Metazoa > Chordata > Amphibia > Caudata > Salamandridae > Lissotriton > Lissotriton vulgaris. The sequence continues at coordinate 652,950,363 of NC_141700.1, forward strand.
AAGGAACTAGAAAATGGCAATACTTCCCGTCATTCTCAATTTCGGGCGTCAACTCTTCCATTCTCATGCTTCGTTTCGACTTATGTTGAGGTGCCCATAGTTCTGACATTTATACTGTAGTGAAGTGCGCATAGCTCTAATCATCACACTGTGCGTGGTCTCTCGTGATACTGCATACATTCTGAGTATTCCAGGAATGGCGACATGATGATGGTGCCTAAAAAATATCTCACAGGTTGTGTCAAGTGAAAACATTCGTGCTCGAAACGCTGCGCGCGCTTTTTGAGATGCGCATACCTTATCTTATTTTGGAAATTTCTCCCTCGGGGAATTAAGGCTGATCGAGAGAGGCCTTACTGCAAAGTATTAAGAGGGGGATTGTTATCTAGTTTGCTCTTTAAACTTACGGTTTTTCGTTGTTTGGACGCTCTTAGTTTTACCCAGTACCTTAGTGCCTTCTTACTCGGTCCTGGCTTATTGACCCCACAATAAGCCCCATACTGTAGTTTAAGCAAAAAACTTCTATTCTCAAAGTCGCATATAATATCTACGACCTACCCATACAGAGTATTTCCCCTATTTAATAAAGGCTAGTTTACCCTTAACTTTGGAAGACACCTCCGGCAAATGCTGAAGTATTTCTTCTATTTCTCCACGCTTTGGAGTACAAAAGAAACCGGGAACCACTACACTTTGTAGTTCCGGGTGAGGAAGGGCAGAGTCAGCACATGCTGCCAGGACCGAGTAAGAAGGCACTAAGGTACTGGGTAAAACTAAGAGCGTCCAAACAACGAAAAACCGTAAGTTTAAAGAGCAAACTAGATAACAATCCCCCTCTTAATACTTTGCAGTAAGGCCTCTCTCGATCAGCCTTAATTCCCCGAGGGAGAAATTTCCAAAATAAGATAAGGTATGCGCATCTCAAAAAGCGCGCGCAGCGTTTCGAGCACGAATGTTTTCACTTGACACAACCTGTGAGATACTTTTTAGGCACCATCATCATGTCGCCATTCCTGGAATACTCAGAATGTATGCAGTATCACGAGAGACCACGCACAGTGTGATGATTAGAGCTATGCGCACTTCACTACAGTATAAATGTCAGAACTATGGGCACCTCAACATAAGTCGAAACGAAGCATGAGAATGGAAGAGTTGACGCCCGAAATTGAGAATGACGGGAAGTATTGCCATTTTCTAGTTCCTTATAACATTAAGGTACTATTGTACATAATTATGTGTTTTTCCACACCCCCCTCTCCCTGTCTGTCGCTGTTTGTGTGTTTGTTGTTTACTTTTACAGGTACAACGTAACCTTAAAAGTCACGAAGAATCAGGTCAAATTTCCTTTTTTCTTCTCACAGTTTTCACTATTTTTCACTTACCCCCATTGGTCCTGAAGAAAGCCTATAGATCCTCTGACTACCAAAGGCTGAAACATGTCGACCTCTTTTTAGATTTCCATTATAATGCACTAGAACCCCTTATCAATTCACAGAGTGCATCCGTAATTTTTTAACCACAGTCCGAACCCAGACTTAATAAAGAACACTTGTCTGGACTTCCGACTTTTTAGTTTCCACACCACTACCCCCTCACTTCCACGATCACTACTGCCTTAAACCCTAAGGCAAAACCTCTTGGTGGAGGGTGCACAAGACAAAAAATGACTTAATGATTACGCACGCACGTGTAGAAAAGCGGGGATACAGTATATACCGCAAACGAGAAACCATCACTACCAACATACACGTGTATGAGAGTCATTTAATTTGGGAGAAAAACCAGGTCCTTGACTTGTGAGCCCAAGGTTTAAGCAGGACCAGTGATCCTTTCCCCCTTCTGATTATAAAGTAATTTTCTGCACTCCATTTTGAAAGACTTGAGTCTGCGCACAAGAGTCCAAGAATCCTCGAGTCATGTCATTGAACCTGTGCCAGTGACTGTCTTGCCTGAAGATGCGCCTGGGAAACTCACCCTTCGACGTCTCGAGAGGAAGCCTAATTGAACACTTTACACACACTGTATTTGTTATTGAAACATCCATTGTTGGGTGGAATAAAAGTGCATGGGAAAATAAAATTATGGGAGGTAACATTAATTTGAATATATGAATGAAGTAACCTCATAACTGGTATGGTGTGATGACCTCTCCTCGCATTTTGACCAATAAAATTAAGGGAATACACAAACTTGCAACATTAGGGGGTGGTACACTGCCGCCCTGGAAAATGGTATATCTAAGGCAGGCTTAGCAGTTTGATTGTTCGACTTGTCCGAATAGCTGACCTGTCACTGACCCAACGCACTCAATAGGCGATCGAGAGCAGAGGTGTTGGCGGAGCACTCTGTCAGAAGATTCAATAACCCAATCGGGGTTCTGGGAAGGAGTTCGATAACCCAATCGGGGTCCGACTGTTAGCTGCAGAGAGGGCTGCGACGCTGGCATTGCACTTTAGCTGTGGGTGCTGGTCCTGACCTGCGGTGGTCCTGTCCTGATTCGATTTGGTCCGTACCTGTCCTGATTCTGATCAGCACCTGTCCTGTCCTGTCGGCACTTGAACTATCGGGGGTCCTGTCCTTTATCCCAGCCCGTGGCCAGGGTTGGTCTTCACACCATTCTAGAGTGTGATTCAATATAAATTTGATTTACAGCAGCATTTAACATAAAACGAGACTTTATATACATTTTATCTAGAGCAAGATTCTATGTAAAGGAGGACTTGATGTAGACACAAGGTTTCATGCAGTTTATTTTGTCTTTCAAATAGGAGGGCAAACTTGAGTCACACTAGAGAAAAAAAATTTACAGTGAAAAAAGGCTCTTGTAAGGCCATAGGGGTGGAGTCAAGTGACTTTTGAAGTCCTCCTTGGGGCAGATGTCGACCTTACCAGACAAAAAAACAGGCACCTAACAATAAATTTTAGGAAGTGAAGTAAGGAATAAGAGAGAGAGAGAGAGAGAGACTAAGGAAACTGGCAATAAAATTTAGCAGCAAAAGGATGGCACAAAGGAACATTAGCGGGGGGATGAAGAAACAGGAGAAGGCAATAAGGGAAAGGGAGAGATGGAATCAGGTAACGAGGGGCAGGGGTGAGATAAAGACTGAAAAAAGCAGAGAAATGAGGATATAGGAAAGAGGGAATGTGGAAACAGAAGTAGCGAGTGCATGGGAGACATAACAGGGGAACAAGTGATAATGAGTAACAGGAAATATGAAATGAGGACACGTGAGGGAAGAAAGAAATAGAACTGGAACAGGGAGTGGAAATGAAGAAATAGTGGTGGAACATGAGAGGGGGAATGAGAACAGGAGAAGGAAAGGGAAAATACACTAAAGGAGGGATTAGTCTAGTGAGATTAAAATAAATTAAAATACAGGAGATGAGAGAAAAGGAGATAGGTAAATAGGGCACCTGAAGAGCCAATGAGTGACTAGAGGAAAGAGAATGAGGGAACGGGCTGGGGTAGAGTCAGGATGAGGAAAAAGATCGCAGATCAGTAATTCTTAACCTGTGGGCTGGATCTTGGGGTTTTGCAATGCCTACTCAGGTGGGGTGATGTTTAAAACATGTAAATAATTTTAGAAGATTATATATATATGTATATAAAAAAAGCAAAATCGAAAATTTTGCAAACCCTCAGTGTGAAGGATTTTGAAAATGAGGGATACAAATTAAGTTAGTGGTCCTTACCTTGTAGGAACAGCGCAAGTACAGCCAAAAGAACCTAGTATGGAAGATTGAAGGCCCCAAGTGAAGCACTAGTAAACACCGACAAAAAGGGGAGCATGCATTTGGAGAAAAAAATTAAATGATATGACCAGCATATCCCTTCTTCTATTAGAGATAAAACTACATTTTGAAACAGTCCAACCTTCGGATTAAAATTTATATTTTTGCATATGTTTTTGTTTGTGAATTAAGTAAAATATTTCTTAATTTGTGTGTTTGATGTACACTTGTGTCTGTGTTTTTTGTGTGTTGTTTGCAGTTCACATCTTTGAAACTGCTTAGGTAGGGGTCCCCAGCTTCCAGGAGGGGTTTGCTGGAGGTCCATGGACTGGCTTTGAAGGTCTTCGCCTCGCTTTTAGTGAGTTTTCAAACTCGAATTTCTTGGCGAGTTGGGGAGGAGGATGCTGCCTGTCCTAATCCAGGGCTGCAGTTCATGCTCAGAACGTCAGCGAGCATCTTGCTTGCTGGATGTCTGCATTAAGTAGACGTGGTGTCAAAACAGAAGGCAGTTGATAGCAGACTGACAAGCTCTGTGCAAAAACCGTGTAATGAAAACACGTTACTCACGGGATAAGTCAACACACCTTTCAAGAAAAACACGAAGAACGTGTGAATGGATCTAAGGATAAGTCAGGCTATGTCACTGCCAAATTCCAGATTCCATTTATCATTGAGAGCAAAAAAAAATACTGTGGGTGCTGTAACTGAAAGAAAAAATACCCATATCTTAATAAATTTAAAGAGTGCTAAAAGGAATCTGCCCAGACGTGCCATCAGTCCAGGATTACAAATCCAACCTGTTATTCAACTTTTCCGAATAAACTGCTATGTTTTTATAACGAACGGGCTAATATTTAGGGCTGGGTTTCATTAATGCATGTGGTAATTTTACCTTTTTCTTTGCTGATGTGCTGCTTCGGATAATATTAGCCTGCGCCACCACCATTTCCTCGGTAGTGGTGAGCGTGCACGTGCTCACAAGTTCTCTCAGGACCACATTGCGGGTAGCCTAAGAAATGGGCCGGTACATCCCCACCCTGGATTACAAAAGTTTGGGACTACTGGTAATTTTGAGAGGGACTGGAGGGTGTATTACAGAAAATCTAAGCCTAATAGAGTTGGATCCTGAGAGCCCACCAAGAAATGTGGAATTATCAAGGGAACTCGTTCAATTGACCTGAATTACTCATTTTGCCCTGGACCTTCACTAGAAACTTTCTGCTGCTTTTATCAGTTGAAATCTCAGGCGGTTGGGGGGAGAGGTGTAAACAGATCAGTGGTGTATATCAGGATCTCATAATTCCAATGGGGTCACTAACTGCCATTAACGGCCCCATCAGAATTAAGTACCACTCGTAACACAGCCACACTGGTGCTTATAGCCCACCATAGCTAGTGGTTGCCCTCAGCATACTGCACCCCTACGAAGTGCAGGAAAAAGAAATAGAAGTCAGAATTGAACACAGGACATCTGCGGTAAGCGTAGAGGACATTAGTACGCACAAAGGTCAGTGAGCTAACAGGAAGTACGTCAACTGCTACACCCATCATGTCCCAAGTTATATTTCCTTTCCTGACATCTGAGACAGTAGAGCAAAACGTATAAATTTGGAGATCTCCAGGAAGTGTCGAAGTGTTAGTGCAGGATGCAGAAAACCCAGAAACATAAATGGAAAATACAGCAGGGCCAAAAATTCACAGAAAAATGCCACAAGGAGAATTCGAAGCACAAAAACAAGAAAAGGTAAACGAATCCTTAGCGAGACGTGGTGTGGCGTAGACGGCAGCAAAACAAAATCATACACCCAGATTTGCAAGACTGGTAGCGGCAATAAGAGTCACTTCTTCTACTTACTTCATTGTGACCTGGAAATCTTCTATAACACTTCTTGCATCTCCTTGGTATGGGCACCTTGAATTTTTATAGAATGTATTTCTCACCAAACCACACCACCTGGAATACACAACAATTAGTCTCACTCAACTCAGGGAAATCCCAAACTTCAAGTCTTTAACACCCAGAAACGTGGATGTGTTGGAGTAAAAGTATGGCAGAATAATTACCATGCACAACAGAACCACCTAAAAACCACGATGATATGAGACAAGTCTTGTGAGATTTGCATTCAGGCAATCTAAAGTCAGAGGCAGAGGGGAGAAATTCCCAAACATGCAAACGACTGGAATTGCTGCAAGTTCATGGGAAATCGAATGTATGTCTTTTTACATATTGAATCTACATGTTTGTTTTTACCCATTCCACTCCCATCTGCCTCCTCCCTCTTGGTGTCTCTGCCTGCTGCATCTTCCACACATTCCCCTACTGGCCCCATTTCAGCTCACTGTTTTTTTGTTTACTTTCTTGGCTGTTCTCCATCTCTTCATTCATGTGCTTGTACTTTCTGTTTCTTTCACTTCCACCATCTCTCCCTGCATTGTGCATGACGCTGGTTTCCCCTATAAATAGATCCCATTGAAAAACATTTCCAGAACTGCAAGTGTGCAGTTTTAAAGGGCAACTATTTCTTGGGGCATGCCTGCCTTCATTTCCCTTCTGCACATAGGGGGAGGATTAAGGTTTTTGATGTATTTATTGCAGATTGATTTACCGCCCTAGAAAACATACATTTGATTCATTGTTCTTCTGTAACATTCTTCGATATTTAGGGGAGTCGTTTTGCAAATCTAAGATGGGAAGTGTTAACGCTTTGTGTTCGCGGTGCATGGTGATGGAGGAAATATACATAAATAGGATAACCAGCCTGGGATGGAACATACCAATTTTAAGTTCTTGTGTTTTTTATTGTTCGTCCTTGTGGTATGATTTCATGAAAATGAAAAATAAAGTTAAACACTGCTGAGATTTCAATAATACAAATTGCAGGTCATGTCAGTGCATCCCACATGAACTACATTTGACAAAGGAATGTTAGCCCGAAGTGAAGGAATGTCGGTTGTTCCATGGCGTGTAATAGCATTGCAGTAGAGACATTAAGGTAATCACATTGAGATTACCCTTACATTGCAATGTTTACCTTGTTATATCTTTACACCGCAGCTTACATGTCAAGTATTATTTCTAATCAAATATTTTTTACTTTTACAAAAAAACAAGATTTAAAGTGGCATTATAGTTAGGTGCTAATATAAGTAACCTTTAAAAACTGAAAAACTACTGACATTAGCCAATTAAAGTTTATAACTAACTATACCTTGCACCCACGTCATGCACTGCGTCTGACCACTCTTATTAGATCACTCATGATATATTAAATTACATTAACTAACATCAATGATGACCTCACTGATATCTCAAGTTACATTATTGATGACATCACTGATGACATCTCAAATGACATCATACAGAAAAACGTGTGGCCGGCCAACCAACCCTCCCCGCCTACGCCTTTGACTATATGAGGAATGGGCTGCAGGGCCTGGCCTCCGACCCTGCGCCCCAACCCCGCGGGCAACGAAATGACCTGGCCACCGGAAATCCCTCTGCACCAACTGTGCATAGCCATAGACTTTATATTTTTTTTTATAAGTTAGTGGTACAGCAGTAGCATATTATAGTATTATATGGTGGTGCCACACTGGGCAGAGCAGTACCAATATGGTATTGGGGTACCAGGGACCCAAACTATATTTTTTATTTTATGGCTTAAGGGTGGGATCACCTTGGGATTGACTCTCAGTGCTGGGGGGGTTCACACTGCCCTCTGATGGAATATTTGTATATTTGTTTTTTAATACGGTACTCAGGGACAGAATACTTAAAGTCTGGAATGGCAGCCATAACCAAAGCTTTATGTTGTGGCCAGACAATCAGGAGCGGCTCATCCACGTTGAAAGGGCCATTCACAGCATATCTGGACACCTCTAACTTTTTCCAAGATAAACCGATTTACACAAAATCACTAACAATACACTCGAAGTACAATTCTAACTTTTTTCCAAAGTTGGTGAAATTCTTTTCAGCTAATTTCTTTTCTGTATCAGACAGCAAATATCCCTATTGGAATCAAAATGAGAAATCACACTATTGGCACAACCACTTCTTTTTTGCCCCAGATTGACAGGTAAACTTTCCACGAAATATATTTAGGTAAGTTTTATGCAGTTTTGTCAAATGACGCCAAAGTTATTAAAGAAACAAAAAATGCCTTTCTTATGGGAACAATGACCCAGCTATAACTAGACTGTGGTGATGACCACTGTGTAATATGATTACATATGTGTGTGTGCACTTTAAATACTACAGATCATCTAAGCTTCGACGTAAAGATATTCAATATTTTTTTTACAACATTGTAGTGTTAAGCTACCAAGAGGGACGCTCTGATCAGGAGGTGGGGCCAAACACATCATTTTGCACCTGGGGGCACACAAAGGAACTCGAGGAAGCCAAAGGTACAGGACGCTCTGACTAGGAGGGGTTCACACACTTTATCGCGTGTCTGTGGGCATGTAAAGGAACTTGCGGATGCCCAAGGCGAGTGCCCAGGCAAAGACCGGGCCAAGAACTGGCCAGTCAATGCCCTTTCCACGGCCAGCCAAGACCGGACCCTCCCTTTTGGTATTTCCATGCCTTTCCATGGGTAGGTGAAAATTACATTTGACACCCAGTGAAGTTAAGCATCCTTGTAATGGCATTAACATTATGATGCTCCATACGTTTGCCGTGGGGGGGCCATTACTGAGGAAATAAGTGCTGTGGAGGTTGACCTTGGTTTGGGTATCAGGCCTCCACCAAAGGCGATGCCGTTGTTCCCGTTCATGATACCGCCGCCTTTCCTCCTTTAGGAGGTCCTCCCATTTCCTCTGACTCGCAAGACACTCAATGTGCGGGTGAGCGTTTTTATACGTGCCACCGAAAGGTGAACAGCTGTAGATTGTTTTCTGGCCACCTCTTTGCATCCTACAAAAAACTCAGAATAACCGACTTGACAGGGATCCTATCAGGGGCGGCCTTAGGCATGTGCAAACTGTGCACCTGCACAGGGCCACCAAACCGTAGGGGCCACCACGCCAATATATATCCTTAATATAATAATCCTCTGAGGATGGATACATATTTGCGTGGCAGCCCCTGGCAGGGATTTGGTGGCCTTTGGCTCTGTTCCACTTCCAAACATCCTGAACCCCCTCCTCTTCACTGGCCTTCACGCTCTGCCCCGCCCGGACCCCCTCTTCCACGGCTCCCTACCTACGTTCCCTGCCCAGGGTCGCCATGAGCCTAGAGCCGCCCCTGATCCTTTGACTAAGACGGCTAATCAGTCTTCTAGTTGTGACCCTCTGGCCCGCGTACTGACCGATGACTGCTGAGATTCCCTTGTTGATAGACTTACTGAATAGTTGGTTACGGAACTAGTGCCCTTTGTGGCATTCCCTTTCTCATCCTGAAGAATTGAAGACACTTATTAAACTTTTGGACCAATTTAAGACCTCTTTTTAAAATGGTAGAGTGAGGGCAGGTTTACCTGTCATTTAAACACCTAGTGAGAATGCTCTGTTACCCCTTCTATATTGGTCTCACCCATTTATGTGTTTCTTCAATCCTGTGCCCCTTGTAATTTGACCACATTTCATCTGTGGGCAGTCTGCATGCAAGTACAGAAGTTCGGGGGTCCAAATTTTGCAGTGGAATCATAGCTTTTTCAGAAGTCTATCAATCCTACTTCCCAAATTTCTTGTGAGGGCCTCATCTCGGTGCCTCCAATTGCCCCAATTCATGACTCGACTGAGTTAATAGTGAGGGTGTGGTCTATTCCATGGTACCCTGCCTTGTGTACCATAGTCTTAGGCTTTACCCAGCTGCAACACCTTATGTTCTCATATAGGCTAAAGCTCCATCATTGTCTTAGAATATTGTGGAAAATTACACCCAGCTAAGAAATAAAGTGGTGCATTGGTTAGGTAAGCACTTAGGGGCAGATTTACAAGCCCTTGCGCCTCATTTATGCCGCAGTTGCGTCACTTTTGTAACGCAGCGGCGGCGCAAATCCTGCGCCATGGTGCGGTTTACTTACAACGTGACGCATCTGGGAGATGCGTCACGTTGTAAAGCCTTGCGCCAGAAGGAGGCGTTCCTGCGCAGGGGGGGGCATTCCGGCGCAGGAATGCTTCCTAAAAGTGGCTGAGTGAAATCTACAAGATTTCACTTAGTCACTTTGGGGCCCATGCTGTGTCAAACCGCTGCGCCTGCTTGAAGCAGGCGTAAGGATTGGTGCAGCATTAACAAGATAGGGCCCCCCAGAGCCTTGCTGGAGCTGCGTCGCGCTTGCGATGCAACTCCAGCAATGCGCCGCTTTTACGGGACGGATGGCATCTGTGCCGTTTTTGCCCATTGGTGCACCACATTGGAAATGCAGCACATCAATGGTGGCAGAGGCATGGTGCACAATAAGTGACGCATCCCTGCTGATATGCAGGGATGCGTCACTTATTGTAAATCTGCCTCTTAGGGAGCAATATTCAACTGTTTGAGTCCATCATTATGGTCAAGAGGGTTCCGTGGTTAAGTTCTCAACCCAAGTTTTTAGATGATGACTGTGTTGTAGTAAAATTTTACAATCCCCAAACTGCTGTGATTTGTTTGTTTTCTAACTTATCACCTGGCACCGAGTCATTTTCTGACATTTGTCCACTTCTTCTGGGCTATTTCTGTAAATCTCTCTCACAATGTGGTTCATGCTGCAATATGCTCCACGTTACCTCTGATATTTGATCTGTTCCCCGCATCAACAAAGCCACCATGGGAGGTAGATCCTTCTCCTACCTGGCAGCCAAAACCTGGAACTCTCTTCCCACTCACCTTCGGTTTACTCAGAACCACCTAGCATTCAGAAAGCAACTTAAAACTTGGATATTCGACAAGTAATTCTCCCCCTTCCTCAAGCGCCTTGAGACCCTATGGGTATGTAGCGCGCTATATACATTTCTGACTTGACTTGACTTAACACTAGGCCTTTGCTTAAATGCAGTTTACCTACCTCTAGATTTGCCCCTCTGAGTTCTCTGCATGACAATGATTGACTGCCTATTACCGGTATGAGAGTACGTCTCCTAGGGCTCGATTACGATGAAGTTGGCTGACCCACCGACATCAGCCCTTGCAGTCGGCCCGCCGCATTATGATGTGGCAGGTGGAGGCATCTGGCGGAGAGACTGTCGGCACTCTTCCCGCTTGTTGGAGGCTCAGTAATCCCTACAATATGGGCAGCGCCTGCTCAGGCACCGCCGTAGGGATTACAATGAAAAGGCAGGCGGTAAGTGACTTTGGGGACCACTAGCAGGCCCCCTTGCCCCCTGGTCCTCCAATATGGGGCCTGGGGTCACCTATGGTGCCCCCATAAACATCCCTGCACCGTGAGACAGGCCCTGCATGGTGGCTGGCAAAGGGTGCAGGGATGTTTACAAACATGCCTCTTAGCAGGAAGGCTTGTGCTGCGGCCCTTTTCCGACACGCAGCAAAAGCCTCAATGCTAAGAGGCATGTTTCCCACCGCCTCCACAGCGGTCGGATCGTAACTTGGTGGGTGGGACTGCCGACTCCCTGTCCCGCAACGATGGCGGTCAGACGCTCATTCTACCACCATCATATTCAGCCCCTTAGTTTGGGAGGCAACTCCTTGCATTCGGAGTCTTTTGATACCTTAACGTTTCTGAGTTGGAACAATGAAGGTCTTGCTGATAAAATGGGGAATGAGGTTGTTCATACATTTTTGCAGAAATTTAAAATTGTGTGATTTCAGGAAACTTGGGATACTGACACTAATTTCTTTTTGATGATGATGATGCTTTTTCTGCTATTCATCATCCCACAAGAGGGCCAGAGATGGTCGTCTTGTTTTGGTCGCTCTGAATCTAGGCTGGAATGCCAAGGAGATTCACACAACTTGGCCGCTGTTCTGTTGACGTTTTCACAATCCCCTAGTTTACTCAGTCAATTTTTATAATGCTTGTTCTTTGCCGGATTTCCTGGGCAAGCTCAGGTCCCTAGAAGTTTACAGACTGTCAAAAAAGTCTCATTCTTTGATAACAGCTTTGTTATAACTAGTGGGTAATTTTGAATTGCACTCGTGTTTTCAGGGGTGTGTTACTCAGCATAGCGACGTAGACTATATTTTTTCCAAGATCAGCATTTTTAGCACACTCCTCAGGGGGGAATATAAATTCGTTTATATCAGAGTATAACTAACTTTCTACTTATTTTACTTATACTGAGACTCAATTTCAAATGAATGCACATATTTTCGTAGACAGAGGTAGTTCCAGTGTGATTGATTAGCTCTTCACTTCTTCATCTATAGTTCATTTTCTTTTACATTTTGAGTTTGTTTTGGTCCCTCTGAGTGATCATAACCCTTTAACAGTATCTTTTATATGTGACTCTAAAAAAAGGTTCCTCCCGCACGATTTGTATTGGATGATGTCAAGTCTCATTTGCAGGGACGGCTTCTCAGGAGGAACAAGGTCCTTCCTACCTGCCATTTTTTTTATTTTGATCTTTTTATAGCTTGTCAGCTTAATGTTGTTACTGGTTTGAATATTAATTCCCCCGATGCCTCCATTACTAGATAATTTGCTGTGATCTGCGGCAAAATTAAATCTCTGCTGACTTGCAACTCCACATTCTCAGGCTCGAAGCCATATAAATGGTTAAATAATTGTTTTAGGGCAGATTGAGTTTTGCTAGAGGGAGTGAAGGCCACCCCTAGAGACCGCACATGGGTTGCTATTTGCATTGCATCCTATAAGAGAATGTCAAAGGAGCATACAAAGTTCTTGTGCGCAGAGGCT